>NW_026991716.1:105885014-106510014 GCF_029215605.1 Mirounga angustirostris
ACGTGGCTGTCTGTAACTGCCACTTGAGAGGAAGTGAGCTACTGAAAATCCAAGGGAAACACTTCCAAAGGATGATTTAAATGAACTGCAAAAAAAAAAAAAAATCATAGAAAAACCGATTTATAACACATTGAGTCAAATGTCAAAGACAACTGCTTTCAAGAATCTAAAATGTGTTACTTGTATATTTTGAGGACTATTTCCACTTTAAAAAAAAATGGCCTACAGATGAAACACATAGGGATTTTTTTTTTTTAACTTTACAAGTTTTATTTTTCTTCCACTTGTTTTCACTGGTGGCCTTTTGAGTTTTAATGTGTGCTTAGCATTGAGGTTGTAAGGCAGGGCAAACATACATATGGTTTCTATGTGCTTGTTGTAGAAAACTTACTTCTAACACATGTGAAATTTAGCTAATTATATTCCATTAAAACAAACCTAGGCCCTATCAGATGATTTTTAGTAGATATGACACAGTCATAGAATTATTAATTTTTTTAAGATTATTATTTTAGAGAGAGGGAGAGAAAGTGCACACATGCAGAGGTGTGTGCAAGAATTGGGGGGAGAGAGAGACTCTCAAGCAGCATGGGGGGTAGGGACAGGGAGAGAGAGACTCAGCGCTGAGCACGGAACCCGATTTGGGGCTGCATCTCAGGACCCTGAAATCATGACCTGAGCCAAAACCGAGTCCCCGCTTAACCAACTTAGCCACCCAGTTGCCCCAGATTGTCAATATTTGTAAGAACAAAATCATGCCTGAGAAAATGAAAGTGATTTAAATTTGAGCAGTTGGTATGAAAATATGTTACAACTGAAATGATATGCCTCAAAACAAGAGCAATGAGGCAGAACTGAATTTGTTCTTATCTACTGACGAGACATCACCAACAGGGTGACATTTAGTCCCTGGCATGTTCACCACTCTGACAAGCCTGGATACAACCGCATTCATTTAAAAAATGACAACTCTAGGAGATCCAGCAAAAGAGTAGTTTTCCACAGGTTTATCTATTACAGTATCTTTACCCTGACAGACTCCTTAGTATCGTAAATCGGGGAAACTCATTTTAGGGAGTTAGTATTTTTGATCCCAAACTGCTGCCCAGGGAGTGAGCACATGTGTGCTTATTAGGATAAAAATAGCTGAGGCTTATATACATCCATCCAGAACTTCATTGCTCTTTTTTACTACACACACACACACACACACCCACACCCCTCTTAATCTTTTATAGAGTGTTTTTCCTTGAGATGGTCCTTAATGATTATTTTAATCTAGTTTCATCTGTGCAACTATATTGGAACGATTGACACATGGAAATAAGTGACCTGGGCAAAGTATATCCATTTAGAAGTCTTTATTAAAAGTAGAGAGAAACTTTGCAAAATAAAATAAAATAACTAAAAGATTAATTTAATATAGATCTGTGATATGAAATGATATTAAAATAGTCATGTATATTATTTATTATAACTTTAAGCAAAACTTGTCAGATTAGTAAGATTTAATATGATTATCTCCTTAATTACATTTACTTCTCCGAAAGAAAGAAGAGCAATACAATCACCTCCATTGCATCTAATAGGGTTTCTGGGAAGCATTTGTATCATCAGGGGAATAGCTGGATCAATTTCCTATTACTGGTTTCTGTGAAGGTGTGATATCATTGGTAACACAACACTAAGAGGAAATGAGAATTTGTCAACTACATCTGCAACACCTAGTCAATGTAATGCTTTTAAAGGCAGTACCTTTGTTTTAATTTTTAACTTATCTGTAGTACTACACAGATATGAAAAAAAGTAAAAAAGTAAAAATAAAGCTCTGGAGGAAAGAGTTTTGCCTATTAACAACCACAATGGAGATTGTGTACTGTAATTGTGACAATGGAAATTGTCACGATATTATTTCAAAGTTCTCGTAATGCTCTCTTGTGTTAGGGAGACTACTGGTTATGAATCCTCTAATTGTGGAAGGAAGAAAATTCTAAAATCTTAGTGCATTTAGATATATTAGGGACATAGTTTTTGGGGTCTGAGAGTTAAGCCCAGCTTAGAGAGTGGGTGTGGTTATAAAAGAGTAACAGGAGGGATCCTTGTGGTGATTGAAATGTCTGTCTCTTGACTGTATCAATGTCAATATCCTGATTGTGATGTGTTACCATCGGGAAAAACTGAACTAAGGGTGCATGAGATCTCTCTGTATTATTTCATAAAACTGCATATTTGAAATTATCTCAAAATAAAAATTAAATTAAAATCCCCAGCTTAAAATTTTAATTTAATTAAATTTTTTTTTCTTCAAAGATTTTATTTATTTATTTGACAGAGACAGCGAGAACAGGAGTGGGAGAGGGAGAAGCAGGCTTCCCGCTGAGCAGGGAGCCCGATGTGGGACTCGATCCCAGGACTCTGGGATCATGACCTGAGCCGAAGGCAGCCGCTTAACAACTGAGCCACCCAGGTGCCCTAATTTAATTAAATTTTAAACATATAAACATTTTCTTATTTTTGGGGGATCATCTGTCACTTGTCTGCAAGTGAAACTTACAGATGAAATAAATAAGCACTTGGGCACCTGGGTGGCTCAGTCGTTAAGCGTCTGCCTTCAGCTCAGGTCATGGTCCCAGGGTCCTGGGATTGAGCCCCGCATCAGGCTCCCTGCTCCGCAGGAAGCCTGTTTCTCCCTCTCCCACTCCCCCTGCTTGTGTTCCCTCTCTCGCTGTGTCTGTCTCTGTCAAATAAATAAATAAAATCTTAAAAAAAAAAGCACTTGAGAAATAACTACTAAAGGAAAAATTTAGAAATGTGTTCTAATGTTTAATTTTTATTCTTTTCATGTACATGTGAGCTCCTAGGAGTGATTTAATAATGCAGGCATTGTTCCTACAGGTAAAATAGCTTCATATACCTCTTAATTATATATTATAGATGTAGGTATAAAATTATGGTCTCCAACAAAGTCTATCAGTAATAAGAAAATATGGAAACTGGTTTAAATTATCCTATAGTCCCTTAAGAAAAAACACTCTGGGTATTTTGGAGATTTTTTCTTTTTTTAGATTTTATTTATTTGAGAGAGACAGAGATAGTGAGATAGAGAGCACAAGTGGGGAGGAGAGGGAGAAGCAGGCTCCCCACAGAGCAGGGAGCCCGATGCAGAACTCGATCCCAGGACCCCCGGATCATGACCTGAGCCGAAGGCAGACGCTTAACCGACTGAGCCACCCAGGCACCCCTATTTTGGAGATTGATAGGAATGCTGAGGACGTCTAGAGATGACAACCAACAAAGGGAAACCCTGCTTAAAGATATCAGAGAAACTAAAACAGGATCAGGGGGAAGTAAGAGCAGGGATGTCCAGTATTGGGGGCTACTTTTTCTTGAGGGGCATTTTAGGATTGAAGAGAGAGCTTGAGAGGCTAACCAGTACTTTTGACAGCTTCAAAAGTGTAGGGGATGGGTGTTTGTTAGATTCCAGGGTCCACCACAGGGAAGTAAACTAGAAATGCACTTGCCCTTATAGAGACTGCAGCTCGTTTGCAGATAATTTCATTCCCTGAAATAGGATTAAACTGATGTAGTTCTAGTGCCCAAATGTTCATATGTATGGACATAAGACAACTGATAAAAGCCACAGTAAAAACTCTCTGGACTAAGAACATCATTCTAGATCTTAATTTATTGCTATAAGTACTTTCGTTAGTTCAATGACCAGGATGTAATTTTTTAAAATCGGCAAAAACTCAAGGAGATAATACAATAAAAAAGGAAAACCAGCAGAAACAATGGAAACAATAATTAATAATGGAGCAGATCCACCAGGAACCCAGACACTGGAGTTATCAAAGAATTTAAAATCACTGTCTATTATGTCTATAGATATAAAAACTGAGATTGCTAATTCCAACATAATTGGCATACATGTGTGTATCTGTGTATTAAGCAGTTATCCTAGAACTAGAAAATATTAAATTAAGAACTGAATGGAGCGCCTGGGTGGCTCAGTCGTTAAGCATCTGCCTTCGGCTCAGGTCATGATCCTGGAGTCCCGGGATCCAGTCCCGCATCGGGCTCCCTGCTCGGCGGGGAGTCTGCTTCTCCTCCCTCTGACCCTCCTCCCTCTCCTGCTCTCTGTCTCTCGTTCTCTCTCTCTCAAATAAATAAATAAAATCTTTAAAAAAAATTTAAAAATTAAGAACTGAATGAGAGGGGGCGCCTGGGTGGCTCAGTCGTTAAGCGTCTGCTTTTGGCTCAGGTCATGATCCCAGAGTCCTGGGATCGAGCCTCGCATCGGGCTCCCTGCTCCGCGGGAGGCCTGCTTCTCCCTCTCCCACTCCCCCTGCTTGTGTTCCCTCTCTCGCTGTGTCTCTGTCTGTCAAATAAATAAATAAAATCTTAAAAAAAAAGAGAACTGAATGAGAGACAGTCAAGAGATAAAACAGCAGACTAACAAGAGTTGAAGAATGATTTAATAAGTTGAAAGCAGTTTAGACAGAAAATATCTAAAAGGAAAGATGAGGAGAAAATTGATGGAAAATGCAGAAGATACATAAGAAGACACAGAGGAAACAGTGAGGAGATATAATACCTGTATAATTAGAATTCCAAAAACAGAGGAGAAAGAAAATGGAACAGAAGTAACATATGAAGATACTCTGACTTAGATCAATCCAAAAACACATGAGATCCATCAAGATAGCATCAGGAAGTCCTCTAAATCTCAAGAAGGATTTTTTAAATGTATAAAGTAATCCAAGAATAAAACAGTGGTAAAAGAGCAAAGTGATAAAAAGAAACTGCTAAAAATGAAAGACAGGAAGAGAAAAATAAGATCTGCTAGAGAAAAATAGAGATTACTTTCAAAAGAATAATGAAAAGAGTTGAGAGCTAACTTCACAACAGAAATAATACAAGCCAAAAAAAAATGGATTACAATATTTAAAGTGCTGAAAGAACACAGCTGCAAATCCAGACTCTCATACCTTGCCAAAATATTCTTCAAGAGGGAAAGCAAGAGAACTGGCTTTCAGGCAAACAAAACAAGTAATTTTTAGCCCTCAGATCTGTACTAAGGGACATATTAAAGAGTATGCTTCAGGTAAAAGAAAAACAATTCTTTATGGAAACTCAGAGATACAAGAAGGAATAAAGAACAATGAAAGGGATAAATATGTATGTAAATCTAGGGCAATGATTCTCAAACATTAATGTAAATTAGAGTCATGTGAAAGGCTGGCAACAACACCATGAGATCCCATACCGGGATTTTGATTCAGGATGTCAGAGGTGGGGATTTATAGTCCTAACAAGTTCCCAGGTGATGTTAATACTGCTGATCTGAAGCTTACTTTGAGAACCACTGAGGAACACTGGTTTATAGAACAATGGTGTCTTGTGGGACTTAAAATTTATATTGAATTAAATCTATACTCATATGAACAATTATTTTGTGACAATGGTAGCTCTTCTGTTCAATAGGAAAAAAGATCATCTTGTCAATAAACAGTCTCAAAAAATGGTGCTGAGCCATATTATATTCATTATATTCATATAAAAAATACTCCATCCCTTTCTCATGCCATGCACTAAACTCAGTCTCAGGTGGATTGTAGGTTTAAATGAAAGGCAAAAACAATAAAACTTCTAGAAGGTAATATCAGAGAATATCTGAGTGACCTTGAGACAGTCTTAAACAGGACCCAGAAAACACTACTCATTGAAGAAAAATTGAACTATATTAAAATTTAAAATTATGCCAATCAAAAGACACTATTAAGAGAGCAATGTCACTTCACAAAAAGTTTATACAAATGGCCAACCTCATTAGCAATTGTGGAAATTACACCCAAACCACCATGCGATACACTTGTTCAAAATCAGAAGGGATAAAGTTAAAATGATGGATAAGAGTGAGATATGTGAGAACTCTTATATACTTCTGCAGGGAGGGGGAAATAGCACACCCATTTGGAAAGTAGTTTGGCGTCATTTAGTAAATCTGAAGATGCTCATCCCATATGACCCAGCACTTTCATTCCAACATATGTCCATGTGCACCAAGAGATGTAGATCAGCATGTTTATACATCATGACTCATAACAGCCATAAATAGAAAAACAACTCAAATCTCCACCAGCAGTAGAACATATAAGTATATTGTTTATAAAATGGAATTCCATGCATCATCACTGAATATGGATGAACTAAGGGAAAAAGACTCCTATTTCACAAACATAATATTGAATGAAAGCAGCCAATCACAAAATTACAATGAATGATTACATTCATTTAAGTTTAAAAAAACAGGAAAAACTAAATTATAGTGCATAGTCATTTGGTTGGAAAATTTTAAAGAAAAACAAGGAAATGATTATTTTCAAAATGAAGATGGTGTGGCTTCCTTTGTTGGGAGGCAAGGCAAGTAGTTAGGAGGGGAGGAAGGAGGGGCTTTGTGGGCACTAACAGTGTTCTATTCCTTAATCTAGGTGGGTATTTATACAAGTGATTGCTTCGTAATATGTCATAGAGCTGTACATCTTGTTTTGTGCCCCTTTCTGTATGTATATTTTATTTAACAGTAGATGGGATAAGATGTTTTGAAATGTAAATTACTTATTCTGTCCACTTTAAATATTGCAGTAAACCAAACTGCTTTCAGGTTCCTTGAAAACACCAGAAGTCCTTAATTTAATTATTTTTCCAATAATACTTTAATGAATCCTTTTTTTAGTTAATGTATTCTCCTATTTAGTTCCTACATTACTTTGCATTAATTGGGCAAAGTAAATTAATGTTGAATAGGAATCAAATGCTTTGAAGTCATCTGGATAAATACCTTGTTTAATTCTTAGAATACTCTGTATATTTATTTTGGTTTCAGAACTGATTTCAAATGTTAAAGTAGAGAGAGAATAGTGGTAAAATTATTGAAGTAAGGACTTAATAGTTTGTTAATATTTCCTATATATATGTATATATACACACACACATCTGACCTACTCCAACAAACCTACTACACGATAGAGGTGATTTACATCATATATTGATAGATTAAAATGAACCTTATTTGAAGCAAATCTATCATTGATAAAGACTAAAAACACCATCACTAAATACAGGTCACACCATACCTAGGACCCACAAATTTTATCTTTTAACTCCTTTCTAAAAATATGGTCTACTGTTTCCATCTCAGAGAACAAAATTAAGTAATTGGTTTTTAAGCACCTGTAGGTCTAAGATGTAACCCTCCTTGCAAGCCAGCAGCTCACTTAGCCAGCGTTTCATGTCTGCCGTAGAAGTTGCAAAACCCTTGGGTTAGAGAGAAACAACTTTATCACCTAGGCACAGAAGCAGTCTAAGCACCAGCATATTTTATGCTTGTTTCCTGAGCCCTGATCCCCACCAGCCTAAGAGAAGAGGGTCAGATGTCATTGGTACACCTAGTGGGTGGCATCACAGGACAGTAGCTTTGAGATCAGGGAACCAAAATATACCTGCCGGCCCTTTGCTCAGAAGGGAGATACTACTTCTACCTTCCAAAGCTCGAAGCAAACCTTTCATTCAGATGGAGGTACTATCTCTAGCTTCAGATGCTCCTTCAAGGCTGTGCACCATAAACACTGTACACACAGCCTTGAACAGAGAGTCTGGGAAAAAGGCAGTTCTTGCCTTGCTCCTAAGACGTTCAGAAACACAAGAAATCAATGGAGAACTCTCGATATTGGTGAAACCTCTTTATAAAACCTTTTCGTACAGTTCACACGACACAAATTTTCTTCATGTTCTAGAATATTGGCCAAAAATAAATTTTTCAAAAATTTTTGAACTGTGAACCAAATTATTTTAATAGTTCATATTACGTTCAAAATGCTTTTGAAGAGTCATAATTATATGAAGCCCTCGAAGGACCTTGTGTGTGTGTGTGTGTGTGTGTGTATAATTTTCTGCCTTCCTTAAAGCGTAAATTCCATAGGAATAATGACCCTGTGTGTGTGTGTATGTGTGTGACGTATTCTCTTATTCTGGTTCTTACTAAACTTTGCATTAATTTAACTAATAAAATGCTAGAGGTCTGCCATCCCTCTTCTTTTTTTTCTCTTTTTGTGAACACCATTGCTAAAGAACAACAAAAAGTGTGTGCCTATAATCTGAGTGTTCCAATGGTCATCAAGGATGACAAGATTTTCTTATTTCAAGACCGCCTATTCTATCCATAGAACCCAAGACGATACCCCCCACACAGTGGAGCACAGGAAATATTTGTTGCATTGTGTTGACTTGAACTTAAGACCCCATTCTAGTTTGTAAGCCAAAGTTGCTCTTGGTGACAGGCTCAGTAATACATGCTGTGCTTTGAAAAGAGAAAACATTCCTTTTCTTCAAACCCTTAAACAGTCATGTGAAGCTCAAAGACTCCTGTTCATTTAGGATGGTTCCGGTATACAGATGTATAAAACTAAAGGGAATGATTGCAACTCCAGAAATAGTTGCTTTATTACGAGAAGAGAAATGAGTCGAGGGGTGTCTATTTTTCCTTCCTCTGGGACTGTTTGTGTTTTTGGCCCCGGTGCTCATTTCCATTCTCTTCAACAGTAATTCAGCAGCCAGACGTTATGGCTGAAATACTATTCATATAAGTTCCTCCGGAGGTTTAGTCATCAACACAATTCTTTGAACCCACTCTGGTCTTCTTTTCTAAATTGAACATTTCTGTCAACTACAAATGCAGCAAGCACAAAACATTTCCGTACGCTTTGCACATCAAAATGATCTCCTATGGGACCTAGAAAACGTGTGTTCACGTGAATTACCCTCCACAAAGGCTGCTCGCCGGCCGCTCTGGGGTCTTGCACACAAAGGGTGAGAGAGGGGCGTGGGGAGACTGCAAGGCGTCGCAGCCCCGCCTGGCCAGGTGATGCCCGCTCGGGTAGCCTGCCCGGGAGTGCCGACGGGGAGAAGGCTAAACCTGGGGCTCAGGGTATTTGAGTGCCGCGGAAATTGCCGTCCTACCCGGCCGAGTCGGGGCGAGAGGAGCGGGGTGCGTGCGCGAGCTGAGCGAGCGCTTACGTCGCCGCCAGATCTGTGCTGGGATAATTAGAGAGGAGTTGGGCTGAGCCGAGTCCTCTTCCAGCCGCGGCAGCCGGAGCCGCAGCGGCAGCCTCAGCCCGGAGGGGCGCGCCTGACTCCCGCCGCCCGGCGCGCTCGGGGAGAGGCCCGCGCCCCCAGCAGCAGCCCCGCCGAGCCCACCGCCCGCCGCTCGGGCGCACAAAGGCGGCGGCCGCCCGCGTGGCCTTCTCCATCCAGGCATTGGAACCGCGCTCCCTCCCTTCTCTTCTCCCGGGGACGCGAATGGCAGGGCCAGGCGAGGACCTGGGACGCCGGCGGCCCTAGCCCCGCACCCCCACCCTCCTGCTGGGAGAGGCAGCGGGCTGCTGGCGGACGATGTGGTCACGGCTGCTCCCCAGCGCGTCTTCGGCCCGGGTCCCAGCTGCCGCCCCTCTTCTCTGCTCGTGCCATCCCACCGAGAGGAGTTGCTGCTGCTGTCGCCGCCGCCGCCGCCGAAGCCGGGGCTGATGGATGCCAGGGAGTGCCGCATTGCTTAGCGTCCCCGCCTCCGGGTTTGCTGGTAGGAGCCCACTGCTCTTCTCTCTTGCTTTGGGGTTTCATAGAAAAGGTAGAGACATTTTAATTTTATTCTCCACTCCTCTACCTTCTCCCCCCCCCCGCCCCGCCCGCCCCCAACCTCGCATTTGAAACGCATATTGTGAGAGAGATCCCTCTCCTTCCTGCACCCCCCCCCCCCATAATTCCGTTGAAATAAAGGGCTAGAGGAAGGCAGAAGTTGCGGGTGGGGCTGGAAGGGGGGAAGCCCACGCTGGTGCCAACGCCACCAGAAACCCTTCTGGTGCCTTCTGAGATCACGGTGTATCTAGGAGGGGAGGAGGGAAGGTGCGCTATCTGCAGAGTCTCCACCTAATTGGATCATAATCATTTTAAACAAAATCCTACAAATGTCTTTTAAAAATAGCATCTTTGAATAAGCAGAAGGAAAAATAAGCTCCTTTCCCCCCTCTTTCCCTTTCTCTCTTTTTCTTTCTGGCAAAGACGCTCTCTCCCCGCCCTGGAGCTCAGCGCTGAAGAGCCACCTTATTATTAATCAGAATTCCCATCGTTATCCCTGGCAGGCGCATCCTTCAGTAGGGACCGCAGAAGCATCACAGAGCTGGGGCTGAGATGTGCGTGGGGGTTGTTTTTGTTACATCTTGGAAGAGAAGAGGACAGTACCAAGATCAGTGCCAAGCGTGCAGGGTGGGCTTAGGGGTGTTTTGTTAGGACTGAGGAAGGACAAGGAGTGTTGGGCCCGCCAGAGGTCCACATCTCTTTAAAGGAAAGGGAAGAAGGAACCAAAGTGACGCGTTGTTTTTAAGGGGTGGGAAAAGAAGTTTATACCCCCCAGAAAAAAGCTGCGGGGAAGCAGGAGCAACAGGGTACTAGTCTGGACACCAAGACAAATAATTTCCTGTGCAGAAGAGGAAGCAGGCTGCAGTGAGGTCCGGAGGCCAGCGCGTGGTGGTGGCAAAGGCCAGGTTTGTTGTGGGACAGTCAGCAAGAGGAAGGGAAGGTTCAGGAATAAGCAGAACAATGACTCATTTACAAGCTGGTCTCTCTCCTGAGACCCTGGAGAAAGCTCGCTTGGAGCTCAACGAGAACCCAGACACACTGCACCAGGACATCCAGGAGGTGAGGGATATGGTCATCACCAGGCCGGACATTGGCTTTCTGCGCACAGATGATGCCTTCATCTTACGCTTCTTGCGGGCCAGGAAGTTTCATCACTTTGAGGCCTTCCGCCTCCTGGCCCAGTACTTTGAGTACCGGCAGCAGAACCTGGACATGTTCAAAAGCTTCAAGGCCACTGACCCTGGCATCAAGCAGGCACTGAAGGATGGCTTCCCTGGGGGCCTGGCCAATCTGGACCACTATGGCAGGAAGATTCTAGTCCTTTTTGCAGCCAACTGGGATCAGAGCAGGTAAATCCTAAATTCAAACTTGTCCTAGGGATTCTTTTACTCTCCCATTTTCCAGAGTTTACCCTGAGTAGTGTCATGGTTTTAAAGCTTTGATGTGTTTGTTTATTTGGCTGGGGGAAAAGAGAAACTGGAACTACAAAATGAGGTTCTGGTGGGCATCCTAAGGGGTGGGAGAAAGGCTTTTATTTCTACCTTTGAAACTCTTACTTTGTGAACACCTAGTTTCTACTGCAGCTCTAAATGCTTCCTGAACCCTAATATTGTGCTGCAATCTAAATCATTCAACTTCTAAATAAAGCTGCTAAATTTTTCGCCTCTTGAGTAAGTTTACTATTCTGTGGAGAAATGAGGATGAGAATGGAGACAACTTTTCCTCCCTCCCCTAATGCAATTCTTAAACTAGGTTCATCATCATCATCACCATCACCATCACCATCACCATCATCATCATCTGTCTCCTTAGTACTGAGGTTTTATTTTTAAAGAATAGCCTGGCATTCAACCAAGATCAAATAGTTTTGTTGCTTGGGAACTTTTCTGCTTGGTGGTGTGTAGATGAAAGAATAATATGATGTGTGTCACTTCAATGAAAAGGAAGAGTTGTACCCTCTGCCGCTGAGCATGCCTACTGACACTGAAAATAAAGGCTGACTGGTATGCTCGTTCTACACCTGTCACTAATCTAAAGAATGTGTTTCCTGTCTGATGTGATTTTTCATCTTTTGTAAGCAAGTGGAAAATGTTCAGACATGTCAGTTGGTAGACTTTTGGAGTTCTGTTGCTTTTTAATGGAGGAGAAATTATATTCTTATTTCATCTACATTATAACAGAAGAATGCAGAGAAGAACTCTTCCACTTCCTCAATCAAAATTATTTTCTCAGACTGAAAGACATAAAAAATTATGAAAGGGTCTTGGGTAAGGTAGTTTCAGTTAAGTTCAAAGCTAAATATATTTCATGGAACTTGAGAATGTTACCAGAACTATGAATCATGAGGAGCTGGTTGTCATAACATTGGTGTATTTTTAGTTCTGTGAATGGTGACTTTTGATGCATCTGGTTCGTTGAAAACATCTCTGGAACAATTGTAAAAGACTTTTACGGTTACTGAGAAAGCTTATTGATCTTATGGTTTTCTAGAGAGGCTTCTCAGACTGTTGAAATCTTACAATATAAGTGAATATTTTTTAACAAGTTTTTACTCTTTAGTCACCTGTTCCCTATAATTCTAAGTTGAGAACTACTCTGATTTCTTTTAGGTAAATAAAAAGACAAATTACTACCTAAGGAATCATAAAGCTAAGAAACTTATAGAGTTAGCTATTGAGGGGGAATAGAGGTCTATTCCTTATTTTGGTTACTTGCAAAGATCTCACTCTACTTTTTATCAGGTGGCAAAGTTTAAAGGCCCATGAAATGCCATCTTTTGACCACAATTCCTCTTTAAGAAGCTTTTAATTTTTTTCCCATCTGAGATGTACATTGTAGGGTCATGCAAACCAATTATTGTGTATATCAAAATTGAAAAAAAAAAAACTATCCAAGAAGGAACATAATCCATATGTCAGTTAGATTGACATTTTATTTATTGAGCTACAGTGAAATGGGTGCTGTGGAAATTTTATATTTAAATATATCTCAGGGTCTGTCAAAGATATCATTAGAGAGGCAGATTGCGTTCACAGAGACGTGCATGTATATCAGACTTTTTTCACTTATTTTTATAAGTTAACTAATATTCACACTGATTTATAAGCCTAATTAAGATGAAAGTCACTTACAGTTCTCATCTATATGGGAAGCTGATTACTCCAGATTTACTAAAGAAACTGTTTTAGTTTTCTGTCTTATTCTTTCATATAAAGGATAGGTTACCAGTAATGAAAATCTATCTCCTTGGAAATCTACAATGAGAGATGATTTATTAATTGGCATATAAAAGTATTTGTATTAAAACTACACAAAAATCCTAAACACTAAAATTTCATGTACGTGAAGTTAAAAATGAGAAGCTATGTTCTGTAAAAATACTCTATCTGGACCTATAGGCTAAAAATTATGAATTCTACTTCTACGGTTGGAAACAAACAGGTATAATCAAGAAGTTATACTATGTCAAGATCAGAAGGCATACAAGTTATTTAGAGCTTGTCTAAAATTCTTCCTATATTCTTAGAAAAAAAAATCAGATCTGCGTATATCAGTAACAAGGACTAGTGGATAAGCAGCCCTATCCTCCTGACATATTCTGTAAACTTCTATCGTTGAGATATATGCATAAGAACTGCTCTGAAGCATGTAGGATGGTTTCTGGCAGTTTCTTCCTCTAGTATCAGGATGTCACCAGCCCCTTTCCTACCTTGGGTCTGAATCCCTTTCCTTTCTACACTCTGCAGCCTCAATTCTTATCTGACTTGAATTTTCACAAAGTCTGTGCCACCTTCCCTCAATGTTTCCCATACTACCGTTCTGTTAGGTGGATCTGCCACATGCCAAATTCTCGGTCCCCACGCCTCTCCCGTTCTGTGAGTCAGATCCTGCTCTCATCCTGCCAGACCAAACAACCTGGGTCTCTTGAGAAGACTGCACTTCTGATCACAATTCTGACCACCTTCCTTGAGTTGTTCTGTGAATTGCCTGGCTTTTAACAATCTTTTTTTTTTTTTTTTTAAGTAGCATTGTTTTAAGAAAGTAAAATAGCATTGTTTTAAAGAGACAATAGGTGGGAACGTCCAGGATTACCCAGGGAAATTCCAGAAATGAGGTAGAAGAAAATGTTCCCTTTATTTCGAAACAGCTTATTTCCAACTTCCCAAAAGGGAAAGCAAGATTTTTTTAATCGAATTTTGAAAAAATTTTGTAAAGACCTCTGAAATAACTAATTTGTGTAACAAAAAGACTAAGTCTTATGTTATATTTATAATAGCACGTGATCTAGAGTTATTGCTAGTTGATATTTGTTGAGTTGAAGTGAGTTATGCATTTAAAAAAAAGATTCTAAGTAGGAAGTTATCTGATGTATACTTTCTCCTGTGTGAAATTTGTAGGACAGTTTTCTGTGCTCCTCAGGAGACTAGCAACAGTAAATGTGTATGAGATCGTGACTATAAATAAAATAGTGTTTCTTTATACTGCAGTGTGGTGCAGGTCAGTTTCAGGTTATTGCAAAGGATTGGACCATTTCCAAAGCTTTTGTAGGAGACATGGAATCTTCAGGAAGACTAAGGTAAAATAAAAATATTTACAGTGTACCTGCCTTCTAACATACCTAAAAAATAATTGAAATACTAGAATGTCAAAATGACTTTCAATGTGGTCTGTGGTTTTTCTAAAAAGGATAGAACAGGGTCAGATGATTTGTTACATTTGTTGTGCAGTCTATACCTTGGTAAAGATTCATACAATTTTATCTCATTTCTTTCACATTGTCTAACATAATTTCTGAAAACAAGAATAAATTCCACAAAATTAAAAACAACTGAACTGTTACACCACATTGCTAAGATGCAGTAGTCTTCCACGCATTATATGCTGTGTTTCCTTCCTGAATGATAGTGCCCTGCTTAGGACTCAGCAGATACCTTCAAATTGTCCACCTGATTGCAACAATAGAGTGTGAGGATAATGTAACATGAAGCTAGAAGAGATCATACTATCTTAAGAAAAGGAAGCTTGGAATTAAAGTAGAGACCGGTTTAGACTCTGGAGCATAGGAGCAGGTATCTGAGAAGTTGAAATTCACTGGAACATACTTCCTGTGAATATTCATGAGTGAATTGGGCCCCTGAAACATAATGATGACATGCATTCTGATAGTTGGCCTGTAGGTCATAAGTAGTATTTTACTTCGTTAGAATTATAAAGTAGTTCTCTATACTTTTGTACATCAAACAAGCATTTATCTGGCATCTGACTCATAACCATTAGAAAACAATTAAATGCAGCTAAACCAAAATGATTCCTAATATAGTGGCAATTTTGAAGCACTGACCATCTTGCACTATGTTTGGCTTGTCATGATAAACATTGGTGATCACTTATAGTATTGAAGCTGTGCAAGGGATAGAAGACTGGCAGGTCAAATATCAGGCTACGATTCTCTAGCTTATCCTGGAATTTGTCTAAAACACATATTATTGTCAGTTTGTTTATTCCTATTGTGTGGCTATTTCATGAAAAAGAAAATAATGATATTTGCAAGTTCTGATTGACTTGTGAATATGCTCCCATGTATTAAAATAACGTGGTCAGTCTCCAAATTAAAAGAAGGTTATGTTGATAATAAATTAACATTTTAAACAGCCATAGACTGTACAAGTTTGTTTTAATCCCAGCCACAAAGTTTCATTCTTCTCTGGAAGTGCACTAAAATAAAATAAAACAAAATAAAGTAAAAATTACTAGGAATAGTCAAGGGTAATTAACTATATAATTAGGGAGAAACACTCATACTCAGTAATCTTAAAACAAACAAACAAACAAAAGAATATAGGCTTAATTTTTTTTTAAAAAGATTTTATTTATTTGACGGAGAGAGACACAGCGAGAGAGGGAACACAAACAGGGGGAGGGGAAGAGGGAGAAGCAGGCTTCCCGCCGAGCAGGGAGACCGATTATAGGCTTAATTCTGAGGCCAGATTTTTGAAGACTCCTTGTCTCAGTTTATTAAAGTTTACTTATATTTATTTAAATATGTTTCAATTTTTGGTTTTACTGTGTTTTATATTGTGTCAAGGTCAGGAATCCTTACCCTTCAAATCCTGGAGGCATCTTGTGCTGTGTTATGGTGAATTTTGAGATTGAGTCAGAACTGGAAATGGCAAGCGTCAATTCCACAGGACTTCTGTCCCAGCAGAGCTTCTGTATTGCTTCCTTATAAGGAGGCTTTTTTTCATAAATATTCTGGAAACTGCAGGTTATTCCAAACTATGCCCTTGGTTCATACCATGGAAAATGGGAAAGAAAAAAAAATTGTCCTGAGAAATGTTAGTGGAATATTGGAATAAATCTCTGGAAAAAATAGGACGGTCTCTAGAAACTGGGGCAATTATACAGTAATTAGTGAAATAAACTTGAAATAACAACGAAGACCAAGAATGCCAACCTTAAAGTAGGATGTTGATGGGGTTTGGCATGAACCAGGCTATTTTCATATTTTAGATATGCAACTTTAAGCAAAGTTGAAGAGAAGCAAAGGGTTTGAGGTTACTGCACTGAAAGGAAGCCTCAAAAGAAATGATTAAAGATATTTTAAAACAAGCCAACAGCTAGTAAATTAATGTTATCCTAGGCGAATGAATTTCATTTCCTCCATTCTGGGAAAGGTTGAGCTCTTTTATGTCACAGAGAGCAGGTGCATATACTTTACTAAGATAATAAACAGCACTCCTGATGTGGGGTGGGGGGAAGGATGTCCCTGTATGTCAGGTCTTTGTAACATCAAATAACAAACTGAGCAAAAAGTACTCAATTCAAATCATTTTTTAAAAAGTACGCCTGAGTCAAGCATTTGTTACATACATAGAAATTTAGTAGGTGCCAGGGGCAAATGAAGACATGTAACATATTCTTTGTACCATCAAGGGGCATATGACCTTGGGGAAGAAAAAACATGAGGCGCTAAATAACTACCAGAGAGGTTGTAAGTGCTTAATGGGGGTACTGTTTGCCTGTGCTCGAAGTTCAGGGCCAAGGGGCAGCTGCGGGCTCCTCAGTGTTGTGCAGAGAGAACATCGCCTTCTCCGTTAACAGAATTTAACCTTTTATTGTTTCATTTTAATTCATTAATTAATTACTTCATTTATTCATTCGTTTAAAACACTTTTATAGCATGTGTGATGGGCCAGGTATTCTTCTAAGCCCTTTACAACATTAATCTATTAAATCTTTATCAGAATCCTACAAGGCAGGTCCTATTGATATCCACATTTTGCAGATGAGGAAGCTGAGGCTCTGGGCAGTTGAGTGTCTCACCCATGACCATACAACTAGTAAGTGAGTTGGTCAAACTTTTTGTGTGTGTATAGACAGTTACCGAAAGGAGTCTAGTGAAAAACAAATCTACGGGAAAGAATTCCATCTAACGTTTAGAAAATCTTGACCGAACATCAGAATAGACCATTAGAAAGTTCAGTTGCTGGAATAAATCTCCGAAGACAAAGACTGCACTTAGCAGACCTTTGCTGAGAGTATTCTACCCTCAAAAGAAGAGTTGCCTTTCTGATGTTTACATTTTTTCCAGCACAGTTCTACTTTATTTTGTTTTGTTTTATTTTATTTATTCTGATGTCAGTAGGTGCACATTGTTTTACCTTGTTTTCTCCAAAGAAAGACATTATTCCTGTAGATGTTTCATTTTCAGTGATTCACTTGTTCTCACTCACCTACATTCCCACAGCAGTAAAACTAAAGCAAGGCTCAGACAGTTAACCTTCTGTGCTCAGTGATATAAGCCAGACAGATGATTATTTCAGAGTTCATATTTTCTCTAGGGTTTGTAGATCTCTCCTCTTCCCATTCAGACTCTTAGGAATGTCTTCTCGCCTTTCCTTCCCCAAAACCTGCTGCTGGGGACAGGTTGGAGCTTGCCCTGTAACCTGGCAAGGTGACATGTTGGTATTGACTTCCGATCTGTCTTCTGACAGACATGCCACAGAGACCTGAAAAAGCAGAACAGCTATTCATTAGACTGTGTTCTAGGTATGAGGTAGCATGGGGAGTGCAAAGAAGTCAAGTGTCAGAAAGACCCGGCTTCTCATCTAGGCTCCCCGCTTTACTCCCAGGGTAATTCTGGGCAAACCATTCAAATTCTCTGAGACTGTGTCCTCATCTCCAAAATAATAGGAACAAAGCCAGCATAGAGACTTTGAGCTTGTTTTGAGATTAAGATAATGCATTTGAAATTGCCTTGGAAATCTTAAATGATTACACAGATAGAGGTATTATTATTATTATTACCACTCAGTAATATAAAACACCTAGATAGGTTCACCAGCTTTAGCGCTAAAGATACCCCGAGGCATTAATAGAGGCAATTCTTTGCTGTTGTCTTTCCCCTCAGCACCTTTCTAATAAGAAGTGCTTCAGACATGAGAAATGTGGCTTAATGAAAACTGAGGGATGGGGATAGCCTTAATGAAGAATTTAATAACGGCTGATTGATTTAGTGACAAAGGGAAATTGCTTGTTGTTGTGCTGTTCAATGTGATGCCCAGATGCCAGTTTTTCCTTGTCAAACTGAAAGAAAAGGTTGAGGAATGGGAAGGAAATGACCTGTTTGTGATTTAGGTTGCTCTTTGCACGGATTATAAGTTGTAGAAGACGCCACTCTGTAAGCCCCAGGACAGCACAGGTCAGTCAGCACCCCCAATCCTTGCATGGCCAGAGGCAAGAGAACAAGCTTCCCTGCTCTTGACTGTATCCGTAGCAAATAAGAGATACAGGTGTCCGTCTTCTCCATACGGTTTTTACATATTATCGGAGCTCTGCTGTCTTTCAAGAGCAATGGTCTATATAGTCTGGCGTCCCGGTTGTAAAATCCCTTACTGTTGTTATTATTTCTTCTTACTACCTGCTATGCATCATCCTCTCCAAGTTGATTTCAGATGCAGGCTTTACTTAATGCTGTTTTGAGAAGCACAATCAAGAGTCGAGAGCTGCATTAATGTGCTAGTTTGTTATTTATGGCTTTCTTCCAACATACAAGGGAAGAATAGCAATGGTGGAGCTCCTACAGTTGGGAGATAAACCTCAAACACGAGCATACTTATTGTAATGGCCTCAGGTTTGTAGATTGTAACAGTTAAAAATAATCTCAAAGAGAAGAATGAAAGTAGGATTCCAGAAGATGTAAAATTCATAAAATCCTCCATTTCTTTGGGGATATTTGACAGACTTTAGCAAGATCTCATGTAATAATGTTCTGCTTATGAAGAGCCTGCTGAGCTGCTAATGGTAGTAATGAGACATGTTTGACAACAGAGGACTGGAGTGTCAAGAGTGGTTTTGACCTGCCCTTTGAATGCGGTTAGCTAAGATGTTTTAATGTTTCTTTTCTTCAATTTGGACATCAAAATGATTTATATAAGGATCATTTGATTCTCCTTTTGAAGAAAGATAGTAAATTTAAAAACTTGGTGAAATTTGCTCTTGAAAACTTGGCAAAGCTGCTTTTCTTCATCTCTGATAATGGGATTTGCCTTACTGTATTTCCTTGGGAATAATGATATGTCTGTAAATTTTTCTCTTGATTTGACCTCAGTTTTGGAAAACCATTCTTAAAATGTGTTGTTTAAAACAAATTGCCTTTTGATGTCTGCCTTTACTGGTGCTGTGGTTTATTCTCACTGGATATAATACATCATCCTTCCAAAGCTGATTTCAGAGTCAAGTTTTACTTAATGCTATTTTGGTATTATTAATGCTGTTTGGTGTTCTTATGGGTAACATAAGAATAATCATAATAGGGAGAAATTCTAAATTGGACTTTTCTAATTAAAAATTAGAAAAATTATTATTATGAATTTCAGGAATTAAAATGAGTATTTTTTTAAACAGGTCTCCAAATTTAAACCAGAAATATAGCCTTCCTCCTCCATCTTTCCAGTCTGTGTAGGTTTATAGGCTTTTTGTCATAACACTGTGTTAGGCTATTATATTCATAGAGGAGATAGGCCAGCCAAGGAGTGACAAATAAGGTATTCAACCATACATATTTTACAGATTTAAAGACAAATAGGTAATAGAACTCTACACAAAATTTTATTATCTTACATGTTCAGGAAGTATTTTGGGATGCCATATCTTTATGCCTGTAAGATAGGCTGTATACCTTCCAAAGGTTTAAAAATAATCTCTTGATCCTTGCCTTTTATAAGAGTAATAAGCTATCTAAAGATCATCATTAATTTTTAAGTATAATGTACAAATAGCCTTTAGTTCTGATTATATCCTGCTTAGTACACTATGTCTATGGTTACCATTACAATAAAAAGTATGCTCTGTATCTATTCCAACCAACATTTACTGAGCACTTGCTGTATACCTAGCACTGTGGAATTGCTTTCCCCTGAATTGTGTCTTTAACTTGCCCCCCCTGCCCCCCACGGCCAGTGAGATCGAGTAAGCTAATCATAGGTACTTCCATTTTTTCATATAACGGAACTGAGCCTCAGAATTATAGATCAATGGCGTGTCCAGGACCACACTGCTAATGAAGGACAGGGAAGAGATTCCATCCTGAAGTCTTCTGACACCGTGCCGTAGGCTTGAGTAATGCTGGGATCCCAAAGGGATTCTATTCCAAACTACTGATTTTACAGATGAGGAAATGAGACCCAGAGCAAGTGAAAAATCACCTGAAGTTCCTTTCTGGACTACTATGCTTTCTCCATTCACCTCCAAATGTTTCTAGAAGTGAAAAATAGAACTACTCCCTCATATGTACTCACTATCTCATACTGTCTTCATCGAAGGGATTTCTATCCCTAATCTACCAGCCCTCCCCATCCCACCTGTTTCCTGAGGTCAACATTTCTTTCTCTAGCTTTTGCTAGATGTCTCCACCTGAATATCTGAGGGGAAAAAACTTGAAATGTTAACATTTTCATAAATTTGGTGATTCCTCTTGAAATGCTGGGATCCCCTTCTTGAATAACTATTTTATTTTCTTCTCAGCTCTGACTACATTACCTCCTTCACTTACTTGAACTTAGGATCTGTGTGTTTTTGACTTTGGAATTTTCCCCCTTGAGCCTTCTCCTCAGTTTAGGATCTACTTTTTCAGGTGTTTACTTGATATATCTTTCTGGGTGTACTACATACTTCTCACCAATACTACAATGGGCTTTATTCCAAGCTCTACATTTTCAGATCATCAACTGTACCCTCTTCTTGCATTATTGATTTTGATGAAAGATTTTACCATTTATTCAGGCTCTGAAGCTAGAAAATCTTTGTGTCATCTTTTACTCTTCCTTCAATCTTAGTCTCTGTGTCTAATTAAGTATTACGTTTTAACAAATTGACCTCTAAAATACTTCTCAAATTTGGCTTTTTTTCTTTGCTCTTCGTTCTGTTGCCTTCGCTGAGGCAGTATCTTACTCTAATTAGTGCCTTGGCACTCTAGTCTACTCCCATTCTACAGGAACGTAAGGAGCATTAATTGGGTTCCTACAATGTGCCAGGCACTGTGCTAAGGTGCAAGGCTCAAAAAGATAAAGACTCAATCCCGTATCCTTCTTTCTTTCATTGCATCTTTATGATATTAACTCCATATGAGTAATTAAAATCTGCTGACATTTTTAACCATAGCTGTTTACCCTAGTGTTCTTGTTTATTGGTGGAACTCCTTCAAATCTCATTCTCAACTTCTCCAAATGTGAAGGTGGGAAATGTCAATGTTACTGAGGGCATTCCTGAGCTGCTTCAAAAAATACCATGCCTAGTTTTCAGGAGAGGTGAGATGAGATTTTAGAAAATCAGAGGAAGGCCTGGAGGTAAAGGAAATGGTTGCAAAATATGAAACAAAATATTTTCAAAAGTATTTTAGTTTGTTTGGGGAGAATACATGTTAAATTCTACTATGTCCCTGGAGTGCAGCGAATAAATTTCCTCTTGGAAGAAGATTTCTAAACAAAATTATCTTCAGACTCCTGAGGTATTTTAAAAGGACTTTTCAGTGTGCTAAACACTTTCTATAGCTTTGACAAAAGTGGTCGTTAGATTTAATGTAGTCCATTTCTGTTGCTGATAGGTACACACTGGTGGATATTTTGCGTGCCATCTTACTTTCTTTAGAAGCTATGATTGAAGATCCTGAGCTGCAGGTGAATGGATTTGTTTTGATCATAGACTGGAGTAACTTCACCTTCAAGCAAGCCTCCAAACTTACACCAAGCATGCTGCGATTGGCTATTGAAGGCCTTCAGGTAAAAATTGACAAATGACCCAGTTTCTCAGGCTTTGGTGTTTGACTTCTCTTATCTAATGTGTTAGAATGACAAAATGTCTTACTTAAAGAATAATAAAAACATTTTTTTAAAATCGTTTTTAAGCACCAACACTAAAACACTAACTGGACAAAGGATTATAGAAGAAAAGTTGAAAGATATGGACCTTTTAATAGATGGGGTTTGTAATACTAGGTACAAACCTCGCTATGTCTAAGCATAAATGTGGGTGATGACCTGAGATTTTTATCGTGATAATCAGAACAAAGAGCACATTTTGGATTTTAATTATTAGCTATTTAGGCTTTTTTGTTTTGTTTCTCCTCCTTTTTCTGTGTATATTAATTATTAGCTAAATATTTGTTTTACTATTCCATTTAACCTCCTGAATTAGGGATATGATCATTAATATCTTCATGTTGCCCAAAAAGCTGTTAGAAAAGCAATCAATCAATATGCATTTTGGTATCTAAGATTTGGAATCACTGTTTTGAATTACTTCTCTAGACTTAATTCGGGTTTTTGTTGTTGTTGTTTTGGTGGAAGGGCCATCACATGGAATTGACATAGGAATGGTGCTTCTTCCAGTGAACGACTCTTACCTGGTTCGGAACTATAAAGTGGAAAATCAGTTATTAGTTAGTGACATGTCATAAACCTACTTTTTAAGTTTTAGGATGTCCTTCCACTTTCTGTGGTTTGCTTTACAGTACTTTGTATATAATACTTATGGAATAAATCTTAAATTCTTTACCAAATTTGCAAATTAACTCTTGAGTGGTATTAGTTACTATTCTCTGTATATTCAACATGTATCTTAGAAGTTTGCAAGTCAACAGTTAATTTTTCGAACTTTTACCGCTGAAAATATCTCGTTTTAAAATGACTAATTATATCTTTGTCATTCATTAGGCCAGAATGCTAGACTTTATTTTTTCATGTTGAATAGCCAAAATTATCCAGATCTCTGTTCCATAGTAATTTCTGACTGTGTCTGTAGGCATTTAAATTGATGGCTGATGACTCAACTAAAAATGGTCCATTTCTCCAGGCAGCAGGACATCTTAACCAAATTGAATTCACAGTTTGGATTTTGCCCCTGAAGTGAATAAGGCACACTGTTCCTTTTTCTCTGCATAGCTTTTTCCTGATGCAGGTTTCCTGACTTGCTCTGGGTGAGTTAGCGGTGCTCCTGTCTTATCTTAAACAACATCTTTTTAAAAACTCCATAGAGACAGTTAATAGGGGTTGAGAGAGGACACAGGATAAGCATGTTTGGAAATGCATTTTTCATGTGGAATCAGTCCTAATTCTGCACTATTGCCAGCAGTGTGTAAAGTGTCCTTCGCTTTATAAAGAAAATTGGGTACCACAACCATGTTACTTAGCACAGAATGGCAATCTAGCCTTTCATAATTGTTTTATCTTTTTTTTTTAATTTAACTTGTCATCTTTCTTTTGCAAGATGGATAGGCTAGGCCTTCAGCTACAGGAAGAACTGGAGAACTCATATTATTTGTAGAAATTGAAAAAAAAAAAAACCACCTCAAGAATAGACTCAGTATCTTGTTATTTGCTAACTTACATGCTTTATGGAGTCATTCAATAGTAGTGTTATAAGTCAGTCCAGGAGGGAAAACTGACAACCGGGACATGTTTGGGAGCTTCCCCATTAGCCATGGCCACAATCCAAATTTCTTTAAGTGCTAAGTGTCAGCAAGATAGGAACTACAGTCAATTTAAATCTCTGTGTTTGTGTTGGAGAGAGAAGGATCTCCTCCTCAGGTGGGGACCTGTGCTGGCTGCCTTGTTTCTTTCTATTCCCCATGAAGGTTTCAGTCCTCTTTCCTTTCTCCTAGGACCCAGACTGAGGAAGCAGGGTTGATTTCCCCCGGTTGTGAACTGGGAAGCCACTTAAAAGAAAGGAAATCTTTATGGGGAATAAATTTGACATGTTACTAATATTTATTTTATTTTTAAAAAAGATTTTGTTTATTTATTTGAGAGAGAAAGAGACAGAGACAGAGCACGAGCTGGTGGGGGAGGGGCGGAGAGAGGAGGAGAAAGAGGGAGAGGGAGAAGCAGACTCCCCACTGAGCAGGGACCCCCCCGACTTGGGGCTCCATCCCAGGACCCTGAGATCATGACCTGAGCTGAAGGCAGATGCTTAACCAACTGAGCCACCCAGGGCCCCTGTTATTAACCTTTAAACTCAGTTTTCCTCCAGTTTGGATTGATTTTTAAATGCTCTGTATCTACGTGTCTATCTTGTATCTATGTTTATACCTATATCTAGATTTAAAAAAATAGTAATTCCAAATAAGAATAGAAGATGTACTAAAAATGTTCCATTCATTGAGACAAGCATGATTTCCTAGTTTGTCTTCTACTGAAGTAACATTTTGACTTTTCTAATCATTCCTCTGTTTTACTTTGCATAAGCTCTGTGAGAGACATTGTTGCCTTGATCCATGTTTCATGCAAAGCATCAATAAACTTTTTTTTTTTAATAAACTTTTTTTTGAGATTAACGTAAGATCAAAAAAAGGTTTGAAGTAAGATATGTACACAATTTTAGGTTGCTAAACACAACTACTACCATCACCAAGACTACCAGTATACCACAATAGTAAACACCTTCCGATGAACCCAGTCAGGGAAATTAAGAGATGAGGATATCTTTAATAACTCAGCGATAATTTATATCATGCTATAATCTTGCTATAATATGTTACTTTTATTCAGGCAAACATAAAAAAATACTCTAAGGAGTTGAAGTAAAAATGAGAAAGGTCATCAATGGGTCTAGTGCCAGGAAGAAAACTTACTTTAATAATGTGTATTATTAATGGGATGAGGCAACTGTGCTTTGAAGAGTCCCCATCTCTTTTCTTCTTTAGGTATAACCTATCTAAATGCACACACCAACCCCCTTTTTCTCAAGCAAGAGTATTTTGAGTGACCTGGCTAGAGATAGCACCTGAAACCTGGGAGAAAGACACATAGACCATTGCTTTTAAGACCTACCTATGATCAAAGTGCAAGGTTAATAGGGAGATAATGTGGAAGGGTGGAAATAGAATAGGCTTTAGAGGCTGATAGGCCTGGATTTGGATGACAAGCCTGCTACATACTAAATACTTGGGCAAATTACTTACCTTGTTTGAATCTCAGTCTATTCATTTATACCAATTTTAAAGTATTAAATTAGAAATGATATATCTTGTACCTAACAGGTGATGGCCATGCTCAAAGTAATTGATATGGATAAGCTTATTTGGCAGGTGACATATTTTTCTGCATGTGTGCTGGTTTTCTCACAATTCGGTGACTACTTAGACTATTTAGACTTAAAGCTGATTGACTTTGGGATCTGAATAACATGATCTTTTGCTTTTAGTGCTTAGGTTATCAGTACACAGATTGCATTATTTTTTTTTTATCACTTCACTGTGTGGTTAAATAGCATCTAGATATTTTCATGTTAGGTGCCAAATAAAATATTTTTTTCATGTTGGAAGCCAAATGAAAAATGAGATTGTTTCACCTAGTGAAAATTAATCTTTGTTTTCTTGGGGAGAAACTCCAGGCACAGTTGGGAAGGTGGTGATTGTGGGGATATCCTTGGCCTGGAAGGATGAGCAAGAGTTTGCTAAGTGGACAAGGATAGGAAGAACATTTTGGGCAGGAAAACTTTGGGGAGGTGCTTTGAACAAACATACAGCTGTAAAGCATTGAAGGTACATGATAAATCTGTTTTGAGGTGGCTAGACCAAGAAGTGAATTGAGGCAAATGACCAGAGGATGAGCCAAGAAAGGCTGGCTGAGAACTGTTTCAATAGGATGGAGGATGGCATTCTATGTGATTTGTCCTGTGTTCTCCAGACATGGGGGAGGTTTGGGACAAGCAAGTGACCTGATCACTCCTTTGTTTTGGAAAGATCTCTTGAGTAGAAGAAAGGACTTGGATAGAAGGATGGAGAAGTTAGATTTAGAGAGCCCCCATACTACCATGGAGTAACTATATTGATCTCATTTTGTAGGACAGGAAATGAAACTTCAGGGTGTTTAGGAGAGTTAACCAAATTTTCTCAAATGACATAAAGGCGTGAGTCCAGGTTGTCTGACTCCAAAGACCAGTGTCTCTCCTGAATCTTGTTTCTATTGTTTCCAGGGCTGTGTTTAAGAAAAAGCGGGTAGGCTCAGATTATAGTAACTTTGCTCTCCCATGCCAAATCCTCATGCTATACTACGAGTGAAATTTGTTTTTGGGTTAGGGAATACAATTCTAACTAAAGAAGTCACAATGGCTGACCTATGGCAGAACGATTTTCTTCTTCCCAGTGAAAATCCTCCTTGAGTAATTGCCAGCCTCTCAGTTCCCTGTGATAAAGGCCAAGTGAAAGGCACTTTTCCGTAGCCAAAGAGAACTTTTATCAATACAACCACAGATTGATAAACCACTCATGATATCGGTCCAAGGCAATTCTGTATGCTTTCTCTGTGCAGAATCTATAAACACATTTTTAAACAAAAGGCCTCAAACATTTTTACCAACATAATGTAGTTCCTTGATAGATAAGAGGCAACAACAGATATTTTTGTGGAAATAAATTATTCAGACTTCATTGGAAAGAAACAAGAAAGAAAATTATCTTGCTACTAATAAGAAGTTAATTGATTGGGGTAGTCATAGTAACAGGAAGCATCTTAGAAAATCAATACAAGATTAAGTGGTTGTGACTTGTAGCCCTGGAAAGCCAATTAAAACATGAAATATTTGGAAATACCTGGAACAGTTTAGACTGAATTTACAGTGAAACAATGTTCTATTAATATTTCTTGTCCTTGTTCTATTTTTATTTTTTCTCATAAAATATGAGCATTCTTAAAACTCTTTAGTAATGAAAAACTCAAACTCTTATGAATCCAGAATCTCTTGTCATTTTTTTTTTAACTTAATACTAACGGTACCTGTGTTGTTCATTGTTCTTCGGATATATTTATCTGTTTTTCCCTCTTAGCTCTGTCCTGCTGTGTCTCAGTGCTTTTGTTTCACAGTTTCACAGGAATCCCCAAACTCCATCTGCTGAAAAGTACATAATGTAGTCAAGGCGCAGCTCGCTGTCAGGAGGTTTGGCTGTAACAAGGAACTGAATAGCTCTTTGAGTTGCTACATAAAACTCAGATGTCAGGGCCATCACAAAATGCCTAAATCAGTGCCAGATATTTTAAGAGCCCTTAATAAATAGGACTTGTGAAAGAATAAAGAATATGTAATCAATCTACAGTACTTAATGCCAGCCCTTTCTTCGGTCTAAAGGGTCTAGTGTTAGGAGCAGCCACCAATCTGTTAGCTCTGGGAGCTCTGGTCATTCATGTGGAAGGCAGACAGCACTGCTTCTACAAATTCTGGTTCTGACTGTTTGGAAGCCCAGTCCTACCAGGGGGAGCTTGCCAAAAGCAGAAGACATGCTAATGACTTGGAACATCACTGTCCAAGGCTAGCGGGTGAGGAGCCCCATTAACTTCAGTCCAGCATTAGTTTGTGCAGTCCTCTAAATCTTATCCACAATTTCTGGCAGCTTCCAAATTGTGTGTGTTTGTGTGTGTGTGTGATGGTTAAGAGAGAATATAAAAAAAAAAAATCAGTGAGACATTGGGTAAATTAGAAATTTGTAATAAAACAAAAGGTCTCTGTGCTTTGCAACAGTGTTCTTTGCAATGGTTGTTAACCTGCCAATAGTGTTCAGGCTTAAAATGCTTTGGACAGTAGCAGAAGCTTCTTGCATTCAAGCTACCTTGTAAACTTAAGGCAGCATTATGGTGCATTGATGGGAGAGGGCTGAAACCATGCCTATCTTTTTAAAAAATGAACACAGATTCATGAACTGTATTCATTCAGACAGCCTGAAGGTGGGAGCATTTATTTCCACATTTTGTATGCACAGGCAGAACCATATTGAGAAACAGCGACAAGGGTAGTGTGTAAAAAAAGTGACATTTTTTTCATCACATGCATAGCTGTCTGAGCTAAGTGTGCTTCCTTTCAGTTGTTACTTAACCTAAAACAAATGAGTGAAACCCTTAAAGTTGCTTTATTTCATGGTGTGAGAATGTGGTGGTTTGGCTGAGAGGTTTTGTTCCCAGAAGTAGGACGTTGGAAGTCTTTTTAAAAGCTGACAATAGGTATGTAAAAGCTATATATAATATTCAGTTCAGCAAGTGGGCTAAGGATTATATAACCTTTGATAGTGGGCTAGGATAATTCTGTGTATGTATATATTACATATATACATATAAATGTCTGTATATTACTATTTTTTTCTGGCATTACAATTGCTATTTTATGTTTTGATTAGCAGCTAAATCTGTTTAAAATGTCTAGTTGTAGGAAGTATGTGTCACCCTTGACAAAAAATGAAGAGATGTGTGCTCTAGAGTTACTTAACACATACTTGCTGACTTAAAGTATTAGTAATCATCAATACAATTTAATACCTCTACACTTTCAATTTAATACCTCTACACTACTGAAGGAGAGTGTATTTGCCTCAAATAAATAAATAATTGCAGTGACAAAAGGGAAAGAAGCAAATAGCAATCATTTGGTCTGAGTCAGTGAGATAATGATAAAAGGATAGAAAGTAATTATCTATATGAAAAACTGAACGAACCATATGAGCTGCTCTGCATTTCATTTTATTGGCTATGTTTAGACATGTCCTTAACAAGAGAACAAAAAAGATGAGTAAGTGCAAGTTCTCTTTTATTCTTTTTAGTAGCAATGCAAATGCATCTTGATACGTCCTTCTCCCCCAGTGGAACTTTATTTTTTCACTCTCCTCAGTTCTAAAGTGCAAAATGTGAACAGCCACTTATCCTTTCAAAAAATTAGTTCTGATGCAATGGAATACTATTCAACCTTATAAAAGAAGGAAATTCTGCCTTTTGCAATAGTATGCATGAACCTGGGAACATGCTAAGTGAAATAAACCAGGCACAGAAAGACAAATGACTGCATGATCTTACTTACATGTGGAATCTAAAAAAAATCAAATTCATAGTAACAGGAGTAGAATGGTGGTTATCAGGGGCTGGGAGGTGAGGGAAATGGGAGATACTGGTCAAAGGGTACAAACTTTCCGTTATAGATGAATAAGTCTGAGACCTAATGTATAGTTTGGTGACTATAGTTAGTAACAATGTACTGTATTCTTGAGATTTGCAAAGAAAGTAGGTCTCAAGTGTTTTCACCGCACACGCCCCCACACACTCCCCCCTCCCCCCCACGGTCATTATGTGAGGTGGCAGATGTGTTAATTAGCTTGACTGTGGCAATGATTTTACAATGTGTGTATATAACAAAACATGCTGTGGATCTTAAATATATACAATTTTTACCTGTCGATCATATCTTAATAATGTTGGGAAAAGATTAGGACCCTAATATCATCAGATTTTTGTACAGATGTTGATAAAATTGACATGCTTATTTTTCAAATGTTTAGTCATTTTGCCTTCATAAATATAACTTCAGGTAATCTAAATCAAACATTTTTGAAATCTCAAACAAAGGTGTCATTTTTGTTTTCATAAATTTTCAAAATTCTGCTACCATTTTTCCAGAATCATGGAGGTGAGTGATTCTTTTGTCTCATCCATGGGTAGCACTCTTGTTATATTTTCTTAAGATTGACCTGGAAAGAAGATACTCTTTATCCTTCGTTATAACTGTTCTGAAGATCTGTTTTTTTTTAATTTAATTTTATTTTGTTATGTTAATCACCATACATTACATCGTTAGTTTTTGATGTCTGTTTTTAATGGGCTTAGTTTTCTGCACATCTGCAATTGGAGAAACTACAACAAACTCCTAGTAGGAGTGCCTCCTAGACTACTATTTGATGCATAATTAATAACAGTGTGTGTATGTGTTTTAAAGATTTTATTTATTTATTTGAGAGAGAGAGAGAGAAAAAGAGGGAGATGGGGTAGGGGCAGAGAGGGGGGACAAGCAGGCTCCCCGCTGATCAAGACCCTGAGATCACCACCTGAGTCGAAGGTAGACGCTTAACTGACTGAGCCACCCAGATGCCCCAACAGTGTGTTTCTATAACTTAAAGTCAACTGCATTTTTGCAAGATCCCAATTAGTTCGAATTTTAAGATGTGGGTGAGTGTGAGGTAGTTATGTAACATAGTAATAGCTGCTATAACAAACCAAAATGTGTACATTGATTCAGTCATCTTTCCATGAAGTCCAATAAGGTGCTTCTCCTAGTGAGTCAATGACTATGTTCCTTCCACCTTGTTGTCCTGCCATTTTCTAGGTATAGTTTTCAGGTCACTTCGCTCAATTCCATTCCATTTTCCTATAAGGTAAAAAAGTATGGAGGATTACACATTTTTCTATGGGCCAGACCTGAAAACAATGCACATTGCTTTCTTTCAAATTTTATTGGCTAGAAAACTCAGTCAAGTAGATACCCATAACTACAAAGGAAGTGAAGAAGTGTAGTCTAGCTGTGATCCTAGGAAGAAGAGGAATGGATATCTTGTATTCTCTTTCACAAAACTGATTGCCTAAAATAACTTTTTTTTTTTTTATGTTTGCTTATGTTCTCTGAAAGGAAGAGGTGATAATTAGACAGTGTTTCAAGGAAGTGTAATTGCTACATTCAAGCACAATGGATAAGTGCATCTTTCCTACAATCCATTCTCTGTACTGACAGCAGTCTCTGTACCTGACTAGTTTTGCCTAGATAAGGGGGTTGGTAATTTCTTTATACCTGGTCACTATAACTATATGTCTACAAAGGTAACATGGCGGTGATTCAATCAGTTCAACTTTCCTAAGATGAGTATTTCCAAACATCCTGAATTTAAAGGGAGGAAAAGCTAAATAATTTCTCCATAGTCTTAAGATGGTGTCCAAGACAACTATAGTGATATTGTTGCTTTAGCTTAAAGTGAGAAATCCGCTGAATTTGGGACTTCATTTTCATAAAATGAGAATATGACTTTTTTAAAAAGTGAGAATGAGAATACATTTTTTAATGAGGTGACTTAAATTGAGAAACTCCTAGGAAAAATTATTAGCTACTAAAACACTGAAAGGATTCCTCCTATACAGTCTTGTTGTAAAGATTTAGAGAATGGAATCTCTGTCAAACTAGGATGTAGAGTCCACCAGCATCCAATATTTGTCAAGTGCTTTAAAAACCAGTTGGAGTTTTACTTATTGTTTAGTCACACAGGGAATACATGCGGAAGTCAGTATAATTTTAGTCAGTACAGAAATTAATAAAGTAAAAGTTACATCATTAGCACCTAGTTTTTTAATCATATTGTGTACTGTAAGGAAGCCACTTTCCTCTTGAAGGTGTTCTAGGAGCTCTTTATTTCATGTTATGATTTTTACCTATCTCAAACTGCCATCTCAGAAAATTTTAAAATTTTACTTATGTTAACTGTTTCTTGGAGTTCATTTCTTCAAGTCTTTGCATTTTTTCTAGTTTTTGTTGTTGTTGTTTGGTTGTTTGTTTTACCTGGAAGAGTACAGGGGGGTAAAATGTCAGAGTATTTGAATTCTTTTAAATGTGTTTATTCCATTTCCATTTTGGTTGATAGTTTTGCTAGATATAGAAATACAAATTCAAAATAATTTTCCCTCAGTGCTTTGAAATCATTACTTCATAGCTATGAAACAGCCATTATTTTTGATAAGAAGCCTGATTTCAGATAAGTCCTTGTTGCTTTGTAGGTATTTATATTTTGTAAAAGATTTTAGTATCTTTCTTCATCTTTGGCATTTGCAAGCACACACTTAGAAGTAGATCTTTTATGTGTCTACCAGACCATAATGACATATTTTTATTATTCTTTCAGTTGGAAAAACAAACATTTTTATTATTCTTTCTTCTGAATTTTTCTCTGATCCCTTTTCTCATTTTCCTATAGTATGGACTTTGTATCTGTGGTCTTAATCCTTTGTATATCATAATGTCTTATGATCACATGTATTTATTTCTTAAACTTTTTAATTTTATTTTGAGGTCATTGTAGATTCATGTGCAGTTTTAAGAAGTAGTACAGAGAAATCTCATGTTTCCCTTGTTGTAATGTCATATAAAAATACTGTACAAGCTCACAACTGGATGTTAATGATGATGTAGTAGAGAATGAAAGTCCTGACTGCTCACTTACTTTTCTCTGACCACCAGAGTAGGGGTGGGGTGCCTCATAACAGCCTGGAAAAGGTGCCATTCTAGACTTCCCTCTCACCCTTTGTTGGTGTGGGTGGTGATTAGGTCACATTTTTTCCTTTCCTTTTCCTTTCCTTCCCTTCCCTTCCCTTCCCTTCCCTTCCCTTTCCTTTTCTTTTCTTTTTTCTCCCCCCCCCCCACCCCGTGGTGTATGGCTGGAGTAGCATAGTTATAGCCTAAAAGTTTTGAATGTTGTGAGTGTGCACCTTTCCTGGTCCTTTGCCCAGTGAGAGCAAACTTTTGTTAGGGTTTTTTTTGTCTGTGCCCACTGGAATTTCCAGCTGGCAGTTTCCTGAGCTCTAAGTCTGAGATATATGAGGCAAAGTCAAACTCAGGGTTTTTACCCAGGTCATTGTTTGGATCCTAAGGTTTCTAGCTGGTGTGTTTTCACCTTTCATAGTCTTCTTATGTTTTTTTTTTTTTATGTGTAATGCCCAGTTTTTTAAGTTATACTTAATGGGAAGAATAAGGAAAAGTATGATTATCCCATCTTCTTTGAGGTAGAAGTCAAAACTACATGTAGTTTTCATATTTTAAAATTTTATCAAATATCTGATTTAGTAATATTGTTTTGCCTCTTTCACAATGCTTTTGTAAATTTACTATTGTTTGTACTGTTTACTGTCATTTAAATTTGTAGAGGGAGGTGAGGACATTGAGCTTATTCAATCTGCTATATTGACTTGGAAGTTCCTTAATGCCTTAAAGCCAATCATTATCTAGTTTTTGATCACAGAATGATAGAAATGACGTTCATGAGGTATCATTTTTTTACTTTAACATATGAGTCTCGAGAGAAATTATTATTCTTTCATGTGGCAATAGTTTTGTTATTATTATGTTTTTTAATCTAAATTCCCAGGGATATATTTTTTCTGGGGTGAAATACAGAATAAATTTATTTCCAAAATCCAAATTCTAAGGGATATACTCACAATTTTTTTTTTTTTTTTGGAAATAACTATAGGCCCACATAACCTAAGACTCTGAAGCTCAGAAAAACAGATTTATTTGCAACTGGGTAGTGATTCAGGCAGATAGACAACTTTATCGACTGGTTTCAAAAGAAGATCTCAAAGAGATGCCTCTGGTCATCCCATTATCTCTGCTAATATGGCTAAGGAAAGCACCTTCTACTCCATATAGGACAATAATGGATTGCTACAGAGCTGGTAAACAAACTACATTTGGTGGTAACTGTAGCCTGCTGTCTCAACCCAGGTAGATGGTCAGTGTCATAGTGGGTTACTGCTAGGTGCTAAACTGAGAGATGTAATTAAGCTAGTGAAAGAAGAGTCAAAGTACTCTGCTGCAAATCATAAGAGGCTGTTTTCTAGTTTTATAAATATTTAGATCTGGAAAGGACCTTAACCCAAAGAAAAGCTAAGGTGACTGCTGTGCTGCATAGAAACCATCAGAGGAGGCTTAGCCTGAATTGAGCAGCACCACGGAGAGCTCCTAGAAATTCCATTGTTAGGGTCTGCAATTTTCTGCTTTCTAGTTTTGATTTTCTCTAGTCATCACTGCCTTTAAAGTGAGCCCATCTGCTTTTAGAATTCGTTACAATCCCTGCTGAAGTAGGTTTGTTTGTTTGTTTGTTTTACATTATCCTGAGTCTCATAGTTTATGTGTTTAAGACTACGTTTTTTATGGGGCTCAAGGTTCTCCTTTTAAGATGTTTCCTTTATTATTTAGCTCTTGTTTTTGGAATTATTTACTGGAAGTTCATGTATCAGCATTGCCTTCCCTTTTCTTTCCTCTTGGAGGCTTCCCACATGTTATTTATAACCTAATTTTAAGAATATGAGCTATTTTTAAGTTGGATTTAGGGTAAGAGAAGTGACACTGTGAGTTGTTTTTGTCATGAGCCCAGGTAAGGAAGAAAGAGATCATTTTCTTTCACCCAAGCAAACTGCTGGGAAAGTCATGTTCAATTATCTGCTTTCTTTATACGGAGTTGTTTGGAGAACAATTATAGAGTATATAGTTAAAAACAAAATTGTCTCTTCCTGACACTTGCCAGAATAGGTCAGACTTTAGAGTCAGGTATTCCTGGGCTTAAATGTTTCCTCTGCCACATCCAGATTTCAATTTTAGATAGACTACTTAACTGATCCCAGTCTTTGTTATCACATCTTTAAAAATGGGATTAATACCTTCCACCTGGTATTATTATGAGGATTAGGCAAGATATCATGTATGAGAGAGATTGGCATGATACCTAGTCAGAGAAGGCACTTGGTTAAATCAGTTGTGTCCATGAACTTCTTCTTTGCTCTGTGCCCCAGAAGAGAATCTAAGCAAACTTATGTGAAAGGAAGGCTACTCCTTTAGACTGAAGTATGATTTTTACATAATGTAATTAACCAGCCTAACTTGGCAGATCAGACAGAGCTGACCAACTGAAGTTATGTTGGAAGAACCCCCCTATACACCATTTCTTGCAAATGACACACATTTTAACAGTTTTCTCTTAGAAGTTTATAGCCCCTGGCTTTGTCCTTCCTGGCTGCAAATCATAGTTAAATATAATAGTAATAAGTCTTAGTGCTTTATGACACAGGAACTCACTAGTTTATTCCTAGGATGTAAAAGTCTTGAGATTTTCACTCTTGAGAATAGCACAAATATTTTCTGTTGAAACCACATGAAGAGACTTGTATAGATATGATTAATACACATATCTCTCCTCACTGTTCCCAGCCATATGGTAAGCTCCTCAATGGCAAGAATGACATTTAGTTCAGCTAAATAACTCACAAGCTGGCCAGCAAGGAGGATCATATCACTGGTTTTGAGTGGACTAAAGGCCTATTGTAGAACTGCAGCTCTTAAAACTTTCACCTGTGGTGAAGTAGGATAAGATATTTTTGGGAGAGCATACTTTGGATGGTGTAATATCTCAGGCGTTTGAGAGATTCAGAAGAAGTGGTAATCAAAAGAACTATGGGAAAAAGAGAGCTGATATATTAGAGAAAGTCACTAAAAGGACTTCGTGACCAATTGGGATGGTAGGATTCAGAAATAATACTGGCCAGGTGATGGCATTTAAACATCAGAAGTGTGTTGAGAGCAATTATTATAATGAGTGGCAAGGCTAGAGTGGCAGTGATAGGGTCTGGCCTTTGGGGGCTATGGAGTTCCTATGGGAAAGATAGATTTGAAGACAATGGGTGTTGCTTAAAATATTCAGCCAAAACAAATGAAAAGGAATGAAGACAGCTATCCCAATGTAAGGTTAGAACACCATGCCCAGTTTCCTGATCTGACCCAGTTCTCAGACTCAGAATCCAGGACCAGAAGTGGAGTACATGTCCCCATAAAGAAGGACCCCACAATACCAAGTTGTTTCTACCACGGATGATCTTTCAAGTCTTAGGAGTAATGTTTGCAAAGAGTTTATAATAATATGAGCAATGGCTATGTATAATGTTAAGTAAAATATATATGATATAAATGAATGTAAAATATTATCACATTTATGTTAATGTGTTTGGAATGTAAACAGTTATTACATGAGAGTGATAGAACTATAGTAAATTTTTCTTTTTTCTTCTTTCTGCATTTTACACATTTTACCATTGGGGACATAGTATTTTAATTATAGAATATTTATTTCAAATATCCATGATATACAGTAGAAAATAAAGCAAATTATTTAACAAATAAAGGTTAGTTTCTATTTTAAAATAATATTAACATAGGTTGATGAGTAAATTAATAGAATTAGGCAGCTGCAGCTGCTCATCTTAAGAAAACTGTGCAGTGCTAACATATAGAGCTATGATGGGTCACGTTTGGGGACCACAAAAAAATCTGCAGCAAGATTTCAGGGACGCAGAGTCAGTGGAAATGTAAATATGCTTTGTAGTAAAAGATCAGACTTGCTTAAAAAACATGTTTTATGAAGTTACTATGCTGGTATATAATCTGAAACATTATACTAATATACCTGGCATGTATTAACTAGTTTTTGGTAGGAAGAAGGAAGGAAATTGAATTTCAACAGCTATCAAGCAGCCTTATTTAAAAAAAATATTTTTATACAAATCTGAATAAGATAGCCAGAGATGAATTAAAAGACAAAAAAGTGGACAGAAATTGCACCTTATAAAGACAATCATGCTTGTCTTTATAGATAGTCAAGGATGACATGATATGGGTATGTAGAGGGATATAAGGAAGGAAATAGCAGAGCTAAGGTTTAGAGGTGAAAATGCTTAGATCGCATTTAGAATATGTAATAAGTCTAGGCAGTCTGATGTAAAGGTAGGTGAGAAAGATAAGCTGAAGGAATTTGGTAGGTGGGGGCCAAAATAGGAGGGACTTTGAATTTAAACTGTATTTTATGAAGAATGGAGAATCAATGGTATTTTGAGAAAAACAGGTCATGAAAAATGGCCAATACAAAAATTAATGTGACATCATTCATTTGTTCATGATTTCACTATACAAATATCTATTGTGTGGGATAAATTTTAAAGAAATAATTTGGAAAAGTGGGAATTTAGGAGAATTTTGTAGCAGTCCAGCACAGAGATGCTGGAATTCCATAGTAGCACAGACCAAGAAATAATGGAAAAGAAGGGGAGGGTACTTTTTGTCAATGTCTTTTCCTACCCACCCTTTCTTCCTGTCCTCATTTAAATCTTCTTTCTCGCCTTGGTTATCTCAAAAGACAAATGAGTGGCCCTGAGTCCAGCTTGCGCCTATCCAGTCCCTCCTTGACATGATGATTACAACTTTCTTCCTAAAGCATGATCTTATACAGTCTGATGTATTATTTGTATACTTTTAAATATTTAAGGATTACAGGTACGTGACTGAATTTTTTTTTTCCTATAGACTCTCTAGGTTAATAACTAAGTGCAGGTGAATGGAAAACTGAGTCTTAAAATATCAGAGAGCTTCCTAATGTGATCTTTCTCATCTAATAAGGATGCTATTTCTTGGGCATTTTATGTGATTCTTTATTGGGCTGTTGGCCATTCTATACAGATCTAAATCAGTTTTAATAGGTGCACAATACAGGAGCAAATACTATGTCAAATGCTGTAATGAAAAGCTTAGTGTAGACAAGTCTAGAATCTTAGAATCTTAGCATTTGAAAGAAACTTAAAAACTACCCAGACCATCTTACATAAGAATTAACTTCTGTGGTAGTCTTAAGAGACGATTATGCAACTTCTGTTTATACACACTTAAAGCCTGCTAGTGCAGCTTCTTACAAGGCAGACTTTGCCATCTTTAAGAGTTTGGCACCAAAGTTTTTTCTTAAATTCAGCTAAAACCTGTCTCTGAATCTTGCACTTTATACCACCTCTTATGCCAACTCTTGAACACAGGGTTACTGCCACTCCACCTAATACACTGTCTTTTACATAAAAAATATTTCAAAAACATAGAATGTATGTTCCTTTGAACATTAGAAGTGATCTGATATTTTTCATTTTATAATTTCCTTCTCCAAATATATATTGCTTGTTCTTTCATCCCTTTCTCTCATGACATAGTCTCTGAATAGTGTATCATTCTGGTTGACTTCTAAACGCAAAAAATGTTGTCAGTTTATCCCCAAGTAAAAGTATAATTATTCCACATGTATTTTGATCAGTTTGGCAAATATTTCCCACTATTAGAAAATATATTTTATATTTTAATATATTATTTATGTATATTATTATATCATATTCTATCACATCATTTTAATATATATTTATTTTACTTAGTATATTACCAAATAGCCAGTGATCTGTAAAAGTGCAAAAAGAACAGGGCAATTATATCTTACTCAGGGAAAGGATTAAGAAAAGAGATATCCATAGATGGTCCTAGAAGGATTTTGAAAGGAATAAAATGCATTGTTAAAAATATTATAGGGGAGCTTGGGTGGCTGGGTCGGTTAAGTCTCTGCCGTCAGTTCAGGTCATGATCCAGGGGTCCTGGGATGGAGTCCTGCATCAGGCTCCCTGCTCAGCTGGGAGTCTGCTTCTCCCTCTGTCCCTCCACTCCCAGCCCCCAGCTCGTGCTCTCTCTCTCACTCTCTCTCTGTCTGAAATAAATAAACAAAATCTTAAAAAAAAAAACACACACATTATAGTCTGAGAACAGTTGGGGGAAAACAGAGGTGAATATGTACACTATGCATCTGGATATTAGCAAGTAAGTTAATTTAGTCATATCTTAACATTCATGAAGAAGTAAAATAGGGAATAAGGTCATCAAAGTTAGTAAATACCTAATAGTAGAAGGTCATGAATGCCATTCTTAAGTTTTTGAGTTTTTTCTGTAGGTGATCAGTCAAGTTTCAACTTGATAGGATAAGTATATTTTAATAGATAAGTCTAGCGGTTCTGTGATAAAGGATGGATTAAACAGAAGGAAACATTGTAACAGTTGCAACATGTTGTTGGTTCACTCTAAGCATGCCATCAACCATAATTCTAACAAATACTGATGATGAATTCATAGGTAGTAAGGAAGCAGTGTATTAAAACACAGATTGATGAGTCAGTTTTTGTCAAAAGACCTGAATCATTTTAAATGGAGAATGGTGTTCAACCTGAAGATGCATCACCCTCACTTAGTGAAATGCTCATAACCTCTGCACACTGGACATTTAGCAAGCCATTCAGAGAGAGCAAAGCTCTGTCAAAGCACTGCAAATGCTGACTGTCAAAAAAGTTACATTTATCACCATCACAGTGTTGTCTTATAATATCCCAATGTCTCCTTTTATATTATTTTTTCTTAGTTCTTTGAAACAGGTTTTTAAATAGGCTGTTAATAAAAGTGTGTAAATTTAGTTCTTTTCTTGTTCAATTCTATCTGTGCCTGATCTTTGATCTCATGGTCCTATGGAGCTATTATAAGAGACAGGTGAGAGACAGGATTCTTGAATCCATTGTGTAATGTTCAATCTTTAGTGGAGTCCCAGTTATCCAAGAATCTTATCTCATGTTCTGTTTTAATGTTCTCAAAGCTCTAGCAGTAAGAAATAGGAATGAATTGCTTTGAAGTCATGCTTTATATCACCTGAAACTATATGTTGTTCAGACTCATATATGAATGCTTGGAGGTTGTTCACTTCCTGCTGGCTAAGCTGAAGGTCGCCCCTATCTTCAGTAACATTTTTTTCCAGAGGTGATTCGCTTTATCTCTCTCCATAGCTCCAAACTGGACTTTGCTGTCCAGGTAATATTGGAGTGGAACTAGGCTGTGCAGATCCAAATGACAGCACATACTTTCTTCTTCACATTAGTATCTGAAATTCAAATTACCTCTGCCAAACCACATGGAGTAAATCCTAGGGCCTTACATGCTGCTTTATTTGCTGTGCACTAGGATGAAGTGGAAATAATTTTGTAAGGAGCATCCTGATACTGCCTGAAAGGTTATCATTCAGTACAACCCAGAGCAGAGGAAGGATACGTTTCTGTTGCATTAGGTGTCTCTATTAGGTCACCTTTGTTTTCTCAAGCCAATGCCAGTTCTAACTCCAGCTCACATATCGGCTAAAGAATCTAATAAACTTTTAAGTGGCCATTTTCAGAAGATTGTCAGGGAGTACAACTCTAATTCTAATGCTAAAACACTCAGGGATATATTTGCCCATTTTTTATTTCATTAGTCTCATGATTCAACCTCTTGGTCTTATTTTTCCTTCTTTTATACTTAACTCCATTTAAAAATATTGTATCAGAGGACACCTGGGTGGCTCAGCTGGTTAAGTGTTAGAATCTTGATCTCAGCTCAGGTCTTGATCTCAGGGTTGTTAGTTCAAGCCTCACACACACACACACACACACACACACACACACAATTGTATTAGGTAAGATATTTACTTCTTCATAAAAAATAAAAGAGAAGAGCTTATAATTAAAATTTTGTAAAAGGTCTTTTCCCACTATTTACTGCCAATATCTTATGGTTATCTTTTCATAGTATTTACTCATGAAATTTCTTCTGTTCTTTCAAAAACCATTCTTCTTTTAGCCATTTCTCTTCTAATTTGTCTAATTGCTTTCTAGTTTTGCTGGGTGGCTATCACTTTGGATAATTTTTCACTTGACTCCTGGTTTAATCTACAATTTCTTGTTGAATATCCCTATCCTGCCACCCCTGGTTTTCATACCTATATTGCTTCTGTTTTATTCATTAGACTTTTATCTCCTCCTATTTTAAAAATGCTTTGAAATAATTTATGCAATGATGGTTTTTTCCTCCACTTCTCTCACTGTTGACAGGTTTCATTTTCTTAAAAAATATTCCTCTTCCATCACTTTCAATGAAGCCTCAGGAGTAAGGGAGAAAAATATATGTGCTCAGTCATTTTAAATCAGAAAATTTTCATCTACTTTTTTTTTAAAGATTTTATTTTTAAACAATCTCTACACCCAACATGGGGCTCAAGCCCACAACCCCGAGATCAAGAGTCATATGCTCCACTGACTGAGCCAGCCAGGTGCTCCAATACTCATCTACTTTTAAATACTTTTATGTATAGTTGTAAACCACTGAAATCCTCCCTGGTAAAACAGGGTGTAAAACTTTTATTTCAACTGAGTGGCAACATCCACAGGTGGCAGTGAGTATCTTTTTTTTTTTTTGAAGATTTTATTTGTTTATTTGACAGAGAGAGACACAGTGAGAGAGGGAACACAAGCAAGGAGAGTGGGAGAGGGAGAAGCAGGCTTCCCACCGAACAGGGAGCCCCATGCAGGGCTTGATCCCAGGACCCCGGGATCACGATCTGAGCCGAAGGCAGACGCTTAACGACTGAGCCACCCAGGTGCCCTGGCAGGGATGGCATCTTAATAGCACTAAGGGATGGCAAAAAAATGGGGCTTAACACATGTTATCTCATCAATAAAACTTGATTTTCTTCTTTGCCTAAACTAAGAAAATTATAAAGGTGGATGTTGGTCATAGAGTGATCAAAGCAATGTCACTGCTGTAGGAGTATGTGCAGTATTTTCTTAGGATGGTAGTGCTAGTTTAATATGTAAATTTTTATCTCTTTCACACTTACTAATGAGTAAAAACTTACAACAGAGTGGACTAAAAAGAAGATTTGAAAGTGTGGTAAAGTCCATGCTCACCTTGAGCAGTAACAGCTTGATTAGAGCTTTAACCTTTCAAATCTTTAATCTTTCTGTGCCTCATTTTTCTCAGTTATAAAATTAAAATGATACAATGATAGTTTGGTCCAAGAAGCTATGGGCATTCTGTAAATCATAAACACTGAAAGTTTATTTGTTGTCTATTGTTTCTTTATCTATGTGAGTTTTTTTTAAAAGATTTTATTTATTTATTTAAGAGAGAGAGAGCACGAGTGAGCCCGGGGTTGGAGCGGGGGGATGCAGAGGAAGATGGAGAAGCAGCCTCCCCACTGAGCAGGGAGCCCAACTTGGGGCTCCATCCCAGGACCCTGGAATCATGACCAGAGCTGAAGACTTAACTGACTGAGTCACTCAGACACTTAACTGACTGAGTCACTCAGGCACCCCGATGTGAGACTTTTTAAAATTAATTATTCCTCAGGGTTGTGTTTTTTCCTCAATCTTTAGATATATAATTTTGACTCAAGACTGTGGTTTATCTTTTTCATGTTGGCATATTAACTTTTTAAGAAAAATTTTTTAAGGGCGCCTGGGTGGCTCAGTTGGTTGAGCGACTGCCTTCGGCTCAGGTCATGATCCTGGAGTCCCTGGATCGAGTCCCGCATCGGGCTCCCTGCTCGGCGGGGAGCCTGCTTCTGCCTCTGACCCTCTCCCCTCTCATGTGCTCTCTCTCATTCTCTCTGTCTCAAATAAATAAATAAAATCTTTAAAAAATAAATAAATAAATAAATAAATAAATAATAAAAAATAAAAAAAATAAAAATTTTTAAAGATTTATTTATTATTTGAGAGAGAGAGAGAGAGCATGCACACACAAGTGGGGGGAAGGGCAGAGGGAGAGGGAGAGAGTCCTCAAGCAGACTCCCTGCTGAATACAGAGCCCAATGTGGGACTGGATTCCAGGACCCTGAGATCATGACCTGAGCTGAAGTCAGATGCTTAACCAACTGAGCCACCCAGGTTCCCCTCTTTTTTTTGTTTTAAAGGAAATATTTCAAACTAGTATTATTTGGTTCATGAAATTAAAAGATTTAAAATGACAAGCTAATTTTTTATTGTTTTCTGGGTAAGGCATTATTTCCTTAAAAATCCACTCTTACTGTGGACAACTGGATTATATTTAGAAAATATTTTAAATTTACATCCTTAAGAGAAATAGATTTTGTTCCTTTTTTCGTGTCAAATCTATAAGCAATGATAACATTAAATGTGGTGATGGTTACACACAGCCACACAGGTGATTAAATTGCATAGAAGTACGTACATACACACTTACAAATGAGTACTTACAAAACTGATGTCATCTAATTAGGCTCTGTGGATTGTACCAATATCAAAGTCCTGGTTTTGATGGTATATTTTAGTAAAGTATCCCACTGGGGTAGGCCAGGGGAAGGGTGCATGGGATCTCCCTGTTCAGTTTTGCAACTTCCTGTGAGTCTATAAATATTACAAAATTTAAAAAAAAATTAGTCAGTAATAGTTACATATACCTTCTGAATGGTGAAAAAAGTGACCTCTCACATTGTCTGGGTCCTACCACCAGCATTGTGCCAATATATAGTAGAAACAGTAAATAGTTATTAAATGAGAATGAAGAGATAATATCTATTATCTCTTTTGATGAACACCATAGGATAATATTTAGAAAAGCATTTTTATTTTGAATCATTAAAAGAAGTTGGATTGTTTTTTGCTGTTTCATATTGGTTTTGATTATATTTACATGACAGAAAGAATATTAGAGATAAAAGCAAAAGTCTTCAAAGTAAAATCCTCTGTTAACGTTTATATGTAAAGGAACTTTACATATAATCATGACTTTACCTAAATGTGGGGATTATTTCTTCAGAGTTAATACCTAAACCTTCAAATGGAACTTTCCTTTGGATACGCGTGTGCGCACACACACACACACACACAGACACACAGATGAACATGAATATAGATAAGACCTGTATTGAAGGAATGGGAAGCAGATGGTAGGAAAAAAAGATTATCATCAAGATCTGATCTAATAGCAAATGATTTGGATGGGGTTGGAAGAGTATTGAAGATAAAGATGTTGGAGAAAAATGTAACTCTGTGTTTTATCTACAGACTTTCTAGAATCCACCTAAACTGTAACTCACAGGTGAACCATGGTCTGTTTTAAAAAATTGAGTGAATTTTTTTAAAAATTACATAAATCAACATAGCAGCCTAAATATGTCACATACTTCAATGTCTAAAATGACATGCATTGCCCTAGTCAGATTCACATGTTATATAAAACAGATATTTATCAGCTTTGTCACTAATTCAGAATTGTTGTGTTCACTTAGGTTTCAAGGATGGGTGAAGGCAAGGAATGTAATCTCTTGCTTATACTCATGAATTGCTGGGAAGAGGTCAAAGCCAGGAAGCACTCTAAACCATGCAAGCACACATTCAAACACAAAGCAATAGTTGGAAACATTTCTTTATTCAGAAAAATCTGTGTTTCCTTGAGATCTTATGCAACTGTAAGGGGCTGGGCTGAAATTTATTTTTAATTTACATGTCATTACTGAGATTATGAAAAGAAAGGTTGCAGATGTATGTGGTTGCTCTGATGTGAATGCTTGATCAGATAGAGATGCTCGCACATCTTGTTTATACAAATTGGCAGACCAAAGACTAACATGAACTCTCCAATTACATTGCAAGATTCCAGAATGAATGGAGACCTTGAGTGCATAGTACTGCTATGTGGAGACAGTAAAGGCAAATCATTGACATTGCTATTTCAGTGAAGTGCACCGTGGGTCAAGGACTTGTTGAGTATTACTTCCTAAGGAACTTTATTTGTAGGGAGACTTTGCAGTAATGGGAAGGAAAACTTCTAAGGAATAGCTCTGGATGATTATTTTTTGACAATAAAGTAACAGGGGATAAAGCAAAAGGAAAAAGAATCTTTCAGAGGCCACATGAATTTCCTTGTGGTTAATTAGAGTATTCTCAAATTAACCAAAATTGGTAAGTATCCATAGAATTTTGTGATCAACACAAGAAGAGCAAAGTGAAATCTTTGAAGCATTGCCTTTAAAGTTCTTTTTGTAGTTAGAGGTGCACTCATTAAGTATTTTTGAATTTTGGAGAGGAGATGGTGATCCCTATCTGAACACTTCCTTCCTGTTGTAAAACTAACAAATAAGAGAAGGTAAATATTCCCAGATTAGCTAAACTGAGACATCATCTTCCTTACCCCCAGCCTTGCAGGAGGTGTTCAGAGACTGAATGGGAATTCCTCGTTAGCAGTCATGCAGAGGGGGACTGCCTACACCGTGCGTGAGCCCTGGTCGTGCTGTTTTTCATGTGTGCTTCTTTGAAGGACACGTGCCTGAAACATCTTTAGACTCTCTCAAGCTGTTTCTATAATCCATTGCCTCACAACCCATATGGACATCACACAATCTTGGAAGGCAGTGGTAGAGCTAAAAGTGTTCTGGCAAATGCTTGGAAAACATCGTTCTGGCTTCAATGACCTCTTCTCTCCAACTCTTTACTCAAGCCAGCTCCATGATATTGGTCAGGGATTTAAATTAGGAGGAAATTGTGTATTATTATTATTTTAATAGTATACAGATTACCATAGCCTCTCAATGTAGTCACCAATCTTATTATTTTTATTATTATTATTATTATTTTGCTCTGTTTCTGCTTTTCTATGTCTTTACTTCAGTGTGAGCTATCCAGGCTTCGGGATATCTTCACATGTATGGCTACTAACACTGAAATATCAGCATATCAGACCTCCTCTTAAATCTGATCCTTTTCTTATATCAGTTTCTAGTACAATTAGTGGTGAACTAACCAAGATTAAAAAGTAGCAACCTGCTTTCAGCCATTCTGTGGTAGGTCCCCTCTGCATCCAACCGTTTGTTAAGCTGTATCTTCCCCATATTTTTAACATGTGTAACTTGTTTTCCCTTTATGGTTTCAGACCCTGATAGGACTCAAATTCAGGATCTAGTTACCTGTGTAGTGCTAATAGATTTGACTACACATCTCCATTTTCTTGAAATCAGGTAAACTAGGACATTTTGCAAGCATTCATCCAACAAACTGGGCAAGTCAAAGCATCAAATCACCATTTTCTATTTCAAGAAATAGGCATTAGAGACACCCATAACCCTTATTCCATCCTTATTCTAACTATGGCTCCCTAGTCTAACTCCAGCCCTACCATCCCTAACCTTCACCACCTCATCCCTGTTGTCCTGTGGGGGGTAGCCATGATGAAAGACCTGGGAGATGGTGGCTTACACATTACTTGGTCATTTAAAAAATAATTAAACTAAAACTCTAGCTGTTGTTTTTTTTTTTAACCTGAGATAAAATGTCTCCACATCAAAGTGTTTGCACTAAAACGTAAATATTAAAATGTCAGATTTCCATAACAAACTGCACACCGCTGCTAGACTAATGTTCTGACAGCACGGCTGTAACATACCACTCTGTTCTCAATAATGCCCAGTACAAACGCTTTGGCAAGACAACCTGGATGGTCCAAGTAGACTCCACAACTGTCTTCTTAGCCATGCTACCAGCATTTCCTCACACTTACCCTCAACTCCTGACAAACACTCCTAGCAATGGTATCTTAAAGGTGGCCCAACCTTACCATCTCTGGTCCTACTGCTCCTTCTCCCCAGGACACTCTTACACTTGCTCCATTCCCTCATCCACAACTACCAGATTCTCATTGACACACCAAAGTCTACTCCATAGTCTACTTTTGGGAGTAGTTTCATCATCATTCTAATTTTTCTCTTCCGTCTCTGGCATTGTTTCTCTCCTTCAAACCTAAACACACCTTGTGGAAGTTATTTTTCTTGATTTATATTACTTACTCTCTTTACCAGTAGTATATAAATTCCTTCAAGGTAAGGCCTCTGCTTCGTTCACATCCCCCTTATATTTCCCAGGCTAGAGTACTGTTCAGTAAATATTTGCTAAATTTAATAGATGCTTAGAGGGCTATATTGTTGTCTTTATGTTGATATTCTTTTAAGTATATGATGTTTTTACCATTAGACATATTTACAAGTGTGTGAGTGAGTGTGTGTGTGTGTGTGTGTGTGTGAGAGTCTGTGGTACATCGTCATATAAGAACATTTGAAAAATATAAACTATGCAAAGCATAAAATAAAAGTCATCTATTATTCAATTACACAGAATTAACCATGCTAATATTTTGGTGTATGTTTCTAAACCTTATATTCCTTTTTAAAATAAATATGTTTTTCCTGATTCATTAACCTAATATCATATTTTGATTATTTTCTGTCATTAAGAATTCTTTGAAAATGCCATTTTAATTGCTTTTGAACATTATATATTATAAACACATTATTCATTTATTCACTGTTTTGTTAAAGTAACTTTAAATTGATCCCAATGTTTTCCTTATTACAAAATATATATAAAACACTGTTGTACATAAAATTTTATCTAATTAACGATGATTTCTTTATAATTGGTTTCTAGAACTGGCATTAGGGGACAAAAGGAGTATGTTTTGAGGTTTCTTTCAGGAATGTTTTACCAATTTATATTCCCTCAACAGAATCTGATGCCTCCTGTCTTGCCAAACCCTTGCAGCATTGAGTTTCATCATTAAAAACAATCTGGTCTGGTTTCGCATGCCTGATGTAGGCAGGAGTGTCCTGAAATATCCACTTAAGGACTTCTGCCTAATTCTTTTTATAATTTGCTCTTCTCAACTCCTCTAGCCAAAGTTCTGCAGCTTAACTTTGGCAGATTCTGGCAATTCTGAATATGAGAATGTCAGCACTTCTGAATATGTGTTACTAAAGTAGTTTAAAAGTCTAGTGAGAGACCTAATCCATTATTGATATACTGGCTGGGGTAATAGTAAGGTCTGCTGCAGTTGACTTATAGACTGGAGCTAGAGGCCTCAATATACAGGTCACAGAAAATTACTACATATTCTATTTTGATTAGAAATGGCACAATTATTTGTTACCTTTACTATGCATTCACTTTTAATAGAAGACTTAGGAACGTGATGATGTAACAATTTTATAAGTTGGTAATTTTTACTTTGGGTTCGCTCCTGCTGTTATACTTGATTGAAATTGGTATTTCATGGATTGTGAAGACGTGTGAGAATGGCCCTGTGTCGTGTTCTCCAGGCTGTCTTGCCTCCTGCGTGTACCAGGCACACACCAGCAGCGATCAACTTAAATAAGCCTTGTGTCTTCGCGTTAAGGCTCTGTGGCTGTGATTTGCTTCAATCTGTTATCAACCTTCTCTGACAGAAAAAGTAGCTGGGGAGAATACCACACTTATTTTACTCAGAAAGATCTTCCTGCCCATTCAGTTATATGATGACTAAACATGTTCCAATTTGTTTTCCCTGTTGGTTTTACTTTAAGAAATAGTTTTAGCTAGGAAGAGCTCTTTTGAGGAGGAATATTTTATATAATATCCCACTAAGCTGCCTCAAGACTCAGACATTCCTCTCTCCATGCAAAGTTGATGCCCCTAAGTCACCAGTGTAATTTAAGAGTTTTATCCAGGTGTAGGGATTTATCTAAACTAATAAACCAGCATTTGTGTTCCAAGGACCCCTGCAGGGTGAGGAGGGTCGTGTTTGAAGCAAAGCTAGCCAGCATCAACCGATTAATGGTGGGCACAGGGGAAAAAAATAACAAAATAATGACGTGTCTAGAATTAGAATATACTTGAGATTTTGAGATAGATTAGTCAGTTCTAGTCCACAAATTTCAGAGACCCTGACCATATAGTCATAGTGAATTCTAGGAGGCTTTCTCTCCATAATAGTCCCTGTGTTCTACTTAGTAATTCTGTATATGTGGCAGGGATTATTTTGTTGACAGAGATGCATTTATCTTATGGGTAAGTAGATTTATCACTGGAACCTAGAAGCCAAGAATGTATGGATTACTTCAATACATGTGTTCAAAACTAGCAGGAAAAGAAAAAAAATGGAATGACATTGTGTTTTGTCTGTGGCATCAATGTATAACAAGTTATGTTGTTATTTACAATATATTCACATGTTATTTACAAGTGATTGTTATGTTTACTTGTTATTTACAAATGATAATTTCCTGGTCAAAAAAGGAATTGGGGTTATTCTTTGTAGATTGAAACAAGCCAACTATACTGTTATTTAAGACTTTTAAAACAAAATTAAAAATTTAGAAATGATGGGTCTATATTAAGATTACAGCAGTGATAAGAACATCACAAAACACTCTTTCACTTGAGCAGATGATAATCATGTGCTGTCTTGGATGAGGAAAGGGTAGCTTCTTGCTTTTCTCTGCACCTGTGGCTTTATAACCTGGGGAAGTCCTTGACCACCACTGTGTTCTGAGTGATCTGAGAGGATCCCTCCTAGTCTTCTTGCGTGAAAGTTAAAAGACTCTCTTAGTCCAAACAATAAATTCTGATTGTAGAATCATGAAAGCAATGCAATAAAATCCTTCTGCATTCAAAATGTTGGTGTGGGACCTGAGCTCCCTACAGTATATATCCACTCGGGTTTTCCAGTAATTTGCATTGAGAACATACAGCCCTTCAGTAAGTCCCTGGATGCTTTCTTTTATGCACCCTGTGAAGGAGAATATCAGGCAACCTCATTGTATATGGGCATCATTTCTAATTAACTTAAAAATTAAACCAGAGGACACCCTCAGACAAAACTGAAAAAGAACAAATCTAGCACATCTCTATAATTGGAACTGAATTTCATAAAAGGAGAGTGACAGAGCAAAAGAAAATTATTAGGAGTCACAGTGTCATGAAGTCTTCATTAGCTCAATACTGATGTATATAGGATGGGGGAAATGGCTACTTTTTAAATAGAAATGTCAGAAATGATATGTATTTGCCTTTGGGTAGAGCACATTCTGTTGACCACCCTTAAGAGAAATACATGTTGACACACATTCATGATAGACAATTTAAACAATAGCTGACATTTTGCCGAAGGTCTTAGAACAAACAGATATCGTAAAGAATGCAAATGCAAATCTAGGGACATTAATTTTTGAATTTAAAAATTTAATCTAAAAAGCTATCTATATTTTAGTGCGTATTTAGATTAGGATTTTAGCATTTGGGAGGGCAAAATCATTTCAAAATATATTCATATCTTAAAAATTTTTAATTCTAAAAGGAATTTTTACCTACAATGCCACATATTAATGGGAAATTAATGTATACAATTAATTACTATTTTAAATGAGCTGTCATGGTTAATCCATGTTTTTTAAAACACTTATTAAAATTAAGACATTGTTTTCTGAGGAATCATTAAAATTTAAATCTGTAATTTATGTTCATTTTGTTTCAGAGATTGCTCATCAAATAGAAAATCTTGCTAAGTGCTTATTTTGAAATACAATGTGATATTTGAAGGATGTCTTGTTTCCTCTAACAATAATTGACTTCATTTTTTAACCATTTAATTATTTTTTCTCTTTTCTCAAAGTCCCAAGTGTTAAGTAAACTTTAGAAAATGTTAATTATTGTTTCCCTACATGTCAGAGCAATTACCTATTTTGGTGAAATTTTGTTTCTACATGATCTTTGCATCTAACCCAGTTCCTTTACTGTCTGCTTACCTGGATAGCATGAGGTTTTAACAGGCAGTTAGAAGCTAAGAGGTTGGAGGTGAAGCATCCTCTTGCATTTGTACAACCCCAGTTTAAAAACTTATCTCTGTACCAGGTCAAGAGCCTTTGTTTTCAATCTGTTATTTGCATCCATTTACACATGGCTCATTATGTTATGAGGCAGGCATAGAAAAAGACATTCCAGTTAGCTGGTCATTAAATAGTTTCCTGGCTGTTGTCTCTCAATTTGGCAAAATACTCTAGTTAGAATATTTTGGTAAAATTCCTGGTTTCCCTCATGAAAGCAATGGAATGACTTCCCTAGATCTGCCTGCCCAGTATTAATGAGACTACATACATGGGATCACAGCTATAGCCCCATTCTCTTTAGTTCCAGACACTGCACAGAATAGCAGAGGTGGGGAATGGAAGCAGAACTTTGGAACTAGGACAAACATGATTTCCTTCAGGAATCTTAATCTTTTAGAAGACAGGTAGGTTGTGTATACAAATAGCTTACACAACATTCTAAAAGATAGACATGAATATACAAATGCTATTATACCAGCTAGAAAGAGTACCCCCAAAAGACATATTTAGGAAAATATGGTGTGGTTAGTATGTCAAGACACATCAGTTTTTTCTTTTCTTTTCTTTTCTTTTTTTTTCTTTTCTTTCTTTTCTTTTCTTTTCTTTTCATTTCTTTTCTTTTCCTTTCTCTTTTCCTTTCTTTCCTTTCCTTTTCTTCTTTTTCCTCTTGTCTTTTCTTTCTTTTCTTTTTTCTTTCTTTTTTTTTTTTGCCATGTCCTGATTTTCTTTATTAGATTAGCTAAGAGAACTCTTTAATAACATTTTCTGAATTCTCTATTAACAGGACTCTTATTTGAGGCTTTCCTACCCTCCAGAATGTTAAATCTGTATTCTCCACATTGGCAACCTTTCACTGAGGACTCTTGCATTTCCACTCCGTTCTCTTCAATATTCTGGGCTGCATTTTAGATCTGTCCTTCTGAGGGATGCCTTCCCCATCTTCCCCTCTTCCTAACACTTTTTGTAAAGCAGACCAATCTTAAATTTAAACATATCTGAAGGAAACTAATATTGATGTAATCTAAGGAACAAGTAGTACCAACTGATGTAATAGTCATCTTCTACTTTCTATACCTAGGCACACTTTTAGAGAGAGTAATATTATCATATATGTTTTATACCTATGAAGCATTGTAAAAATTATTCTCATAATTCCAGACTTTTATATAGAATTTCATGTCATCTATATAAAACTTAACTGAAAAAAATTAGAAGCATCCTCTAAGATTGCTTTTGTCTCCGGTTGGTAAGGTTATGAGTAACTTTTTTTTATTATACTTTATACTTTTTTTGATGTTCAGAATTTCTACAATAATCATGTCCAATAACTATACTAAAATCATCATAAGATAGTGCAATATTTTTAATCTTAGTATAATTTTAGCGCTAGAGTTATGGAATTAAAAGTGTAATTTCTAGGTGTTGCATGCTATGACTTATCATTACATGCACTTTGCCATAGTGCATATAATAGTTGAAATTATATGCTTCAAAAAAATGCAGTAAAGGTAGAAAAGAAAAACAAACATTAAAAAAAGGCTAATGGGGGTGCCAGTGTGGTGCAGTTACTTAAGTGTCTGACTCTTGGTTTTGGCTCAAGTTGTGATCTCAGGGTCATGAGATTGAGCCCCACATTGGGCTCTGAGCTCAGCGGGGAGTCTGCCTGGGACACTCTCTCCCTCTGCTCCCCCTTCTCTCTAAAATAAATAAATAAATAAATAAATAAATAAATAAATAAATAAATAAATATTTTAAAAGGCTAATGAATTTAATTTTGAATGAGTGAGCTACACATACAATTTTCTTTATGTTTATGCTGAGGTCACTTCTTAACATTCTTGATCATTTTAGGAATGCTAGACAGTCTTGTGAAACAAGACCAAAGTTGTATTTTTACAAAAACTTCATTTTGCTCATTTATGGCTGCAAATTGTACCTTGATTGTACCAGAAATTATACTGATTTATGTTGTTCCCAAATTTTACAATTTACTCGTAATAGTATTATCCTAACACATAATTTTTGTACTTCATCAAAATCAATTAAAGAATTGAATAATATATTAATAATTCATTCTCCAACTTTTCTTCTTGAATAGCTAGACATCTGAGGCAAACATACTTTGCTAGAAGTATATGAATAACTCACTTATGTATATTTGATACATATACATACATTTACCTCTCTATAGAGTGCCCATAGTGCCAATATCTATAGTGTCTATACAGTTTATATGTCATTGAGGAGAAGGTAGAGGCTTTGCTTTGATTGATACCATTTTGTAATTGTTGGCAATAACAATCAACTTTTTTTTTAAGATTTTATTTATTTGTTTGACAGAGAAAGACGCAGTGAGAGAGGGAACACAAGCAGGGGGAGTGGGAGAGGGAGAAGCAGGCTCCCCGCTGAGCAGGGAGCCCGATGTGGGGCTCGATCCAGGACCCTGGGATCATGACCCGAGCAGAAAGCAGATGCTTAACAACTGAGCCACCCAGATGCCCCAACAATCAGTTTTTAAGGAAACTCACATATTGCTTGAAGGGAATACTTCCAAATCCAGCTTCTCCCAAAGAAAGATATTTACTTGAGTATATGGTCAACAGAGGCTTGGAGAGATGTTGAATTCCACTAGAGCTTTGGCAGGCCAAGTTTCCATTAAATCAAGTGTTCAGTCAAGACAATCTGTACATCCAGCACAAAGTGTATCACTCAAGAAGAAAATGAATGGAAGCAGGTGAATTGCCAGAAGTTTTTAGAAGATAGAAATTCTATTAACTTTCTTCCACCCATCTTGGCTGTATTCTCACTAATTGCAGGGTACTTCTTATTTCATCATCTCCAGTGAAGAGCACTGTGGCCAGGAGAGTCAGTGATCAGCATATTGTATGTTGTTATTCTATTCTATTCTATTCTATTCTATTCTATTCTATTCTATTCTATTCTATTCTATTCTATTCTTCTATTCTATTCTAGTCTACTTAAGATTTTATTTATTTGAGAGTGAGAGAGAGAGTGAGGGAGAGAGAGAGGGAGAGAGAGAGAGAGCACGTGAGCATGCACAGGAGAAGGGGGGAGGGGCAGAGGGAGAGGGAGAAGCAGACTGCCCACTGAGCAGGGCAGCCTGATGTGGGGCTTGATCCCAGGACCCTGAGATCATGACCTGAGCCAAAGGCAGATGCTTATTTGACTGAGCCACCCAAGCACCCCTCTAAGCTGTTATTTTAATTATTATTTTGTACTATCTAGTGTTTTAGGACCAATTTCCCATTAAACCACATTATAAAATTACCTCCATGGTCATTTCCATATCTGTAAAGTAAAAATTGGTATTTAATATGGTAGCCCAGTACTTAGGAGGTGTGCTTAATGACTAACAGCTATGGTTGGCCATTAACAGTCCTATTAAATGTTTCCATTTTGCAGATAAGGAAATTGTGGCTCAGTTTACTTAAATAGTTTACTTAAGGGGTAAATACCAGAATCTATTCTATTCAAGAAACATTCACCTAGCTCTGCTCTGGGACATACACACAGACACACATTTTCAAAATGTTGAGAATGTAAAGATGAATCACACACAGTCTGGATCTGAGTACAGCGCACAAAACAGAAATCTCTCTGGATAGTTCAAGGACAAATGGATTTAAATACAGGGAGCTCCTGCTTTAAAACCTCATTGGAGGGGCGCCTGAGTGGCTCAGTCGTTAAGCGTCTGCCTTCGGCTCAGGTCATGATCCCAGGGTCCTGGGATCGAGCCCCACATCGGGCTCCCTGCTCCACGGGAAGCCTGCTTCTCCCTCTCCCACTCCCCCTGCTTGTGTTCCCTCTCTCGCTGTGTCTCTCTCTGTTAAATAAAAAAAAAATCTTAAAAAAAAAAACCAAAACCTCATTGAAAACATGGGAGGAATTACAATGTCATTAGGGGACTATGTCTGCTTTCTTAGTTTTGAGGTCCCAACCCTGCAGATGTGATCCAGAGGTCAAGAAACTGCTGTCCCCACCCTCTCACTACTGCCACCCCAGCAGCCTCTCACCTAGTGATACCTAGAAAGTGGAAGGTAGTATCCAGACACTGCCATAAATAGTTGTCCCCCTGGAGTTTGCCTAGCAGCTGCTACTGCAGCAAAAAATGTAACTGTGGCCTCCAGTTGGTCCTTTAAATCTTGCTCACATGCTTCTCATGGACAGAACTCTTATTTAGAAGCCCAGCTGTAAGATTCTTATGTTTTAGCCTTCCATCCCCTACCCTATTGGGTGGGGCATGAAGAGGGTGGAAATGGATGTAGGCCCAGCACCAACAGACCATATAAAACACATAATCAAGCACTCCAAGAACTCACAGTTTAACAGTGGAGACGGACAAATGAAGAGACAATATCAGGGTCATATGGCAAGTGCAGTGAGAGATTTGGGCACTGTGCTCATGATGGCAGAGAATGGGTTTCAAGGGAGAGCAAGGCATGGAAAAATGAGAGAAGGGATCGAAAAGAGCTTCCTGGAGGTGGTGTCACCTGAGCTAGGTCTTAAAAGATCAGCTTGAGAAGACAATATGAAAAGGGAGGGAAGTCATGCCAGGCACAAGGGAGAGAACAAGTCAACAAGCTATAAAACTGCACATGGACATCAACAGACATGAAGAAGGTTCAGGGAAGTGAGGTGGTGACAAGCAGGGGAGTGGACACAGAGGATTTGGTGTTTTACAGTGATTGTGAGGCTGAGTATGAAAATATGAAGCTACACAGAGCTGAGATTGTAAATATTGCAGGGGTTGGGGCATGATTGGAAGTGAGAGGGTCAGACTTCTGGTTTCCAGTTCTGCATGTAAGAAGCTTGGAAGATGCCACTTTTGTCCTAACAACAAATAAACAACTGGACAGACTAAAAAATCAACAACTCTTCTTAGATTCACAGAGAAGTGAGGTAACAGGGAAAACCACTGTCACCAAGACTGGAGGAACAGACAGGTGAATACAGGGAGTCTTGGCTTACTGGAGCAGAGACACATAAGGGGAAGCAAACCCTGGTGGGAACTAATGTTGGGCCAGGACGTCGTGAACATTAAATGACAAATTGCTGGGGGCTCATTGGGAATGAGGCTGAGAGTTAAAAATTCCAGGGGGCCCAGTCTTAGGGGGCCTTCCACACTTTTGTGAGATTTACTTCCAGGAGCTGGACCAGGTTTTCAGGAAATATTAGAGAAAAATCCCCTTGTGTTTCTGTCAGAGGGAAAGGAAAAAAAAATTTTTTTCAAAATATGCCAGAGCACTCTGTTGTTGTTTTTCTCCAAGGTTTTTGTTTGTTTGTTTTAATTCCACTTAGTTCATATACAGTGTATTATTAGTTTCAGGTATAGAAGTAATAGTAATTCAACACTTACATACAACACTTGGTGCCCTCCTCTATTCTTAACAGGGCCTGCCTGCAGGAGAAACTAGTTAACCAGAGCCTAATCTGCTGGGGTATTATTAGAACCTAACTGGCCTGGGGGTAGGAAGATACTCAACTCCAGCCTTCCACATGGGAGGAGGGAAATACCTACCCAGCTCTAGGCTACCTGTCCCACCTAAGGGAAGAGAAAAAAACTGAGAAACACTTGGGCGTTCACAGTCCAGAGGCACAGAGGCACTAACAGACCAAGACCTGCTCATAAGACTGTGGAACTCTTCCCTGCTACCACACCTCACCACCGCATTACAGGTGGCCCATTTACAGCAGTTCCTTTTATCTGGTATATCATGTCTGGCTATCAAGAAAAAAATTATAAAGCATACTAAAAAAAGTCAAAAAACACAACTTGAAGAGACAGAGGGAGCATCAGAACCAGACATGGCAGGGATGTTGGAATTATCAGACTGAGGATTTTAAACAACTTTGATTGATATGCTAACCTCTCTAATGGATAAAGTAGACAACATGCAAAAACAGATGGACAATATAAGCAGAGAGATGGAAAGTCTAAGAAAGAAAAAGAAGGTGTCTAGAGATCAGAAACACTGTAACAGAAATGAATGCCTTTGATGGACTTATTAGTAGACTGGACATGACTAAAGAAAGAATCTCTGAACTTGAGAATATACCAATAGAGACCTCCAAAACTGAAAAGCAAAAAGAAAGAACACTGAACAAAAAGCTGGAACTGAGTATGCAAGGACTGGAGGACAGCAACGGAAGGCATAACATGCAAGGCATTGTAATACCACAAGAAGAGAAAAGAAGGAAACACGGGCATCAGAGTGAGGAGAAGGAAGGAATCAAGGATTATATTGTCCTTATTTTGGACTTTGATGCCTGAGAGGTGGCCCTGAATCCGAATTTTAACCTAGATGAACTTCACTGCCAAGTCAGTGTTTCCCCTTCTCTTTCCTCCTGTCTCAACTGTGACCTGGTGCTGATCAAGTCCTTCTTTACGTAAAGATATATCTAAGAAAGCCCATGAACTCGTGTAAGTTTTGTGTGTATGTGTGCATATTCATTTTTTAATAGAAGATACATGGCCTCCATGTGATTGTCAGTTTAAAAATCACTGAGCTAAGACATTTAGCTTCACAACTTGGTAGCTGATGTTTATTCAGTTTTGTTCTAGAGATTAAACGCCTGTTCGGGAGTGTGTGTGTGGTTTTTTTTTAAGATTTTTTTTTTTAATTTATTTATTTGACAAACAGAGCGAGAGAGGGAACACAAGCAGGGGAAGTGGGAGAGGGAGAAGCAGACTCCCCACAGAGCAGGGAGCCCGATGCGGGGCTCGATCCCAGGACCCGGGGATCATGACCTGAGCCGAAGGCAGATGCTTAACGACTGAGCCACCAGGCGCCCCGGGAGTGTGTTTTAAAAGCATTCTAAGTGGTTCTGCTTCAGGTAGTGCAGTAGGTTAAAAATTCTTGAAGATCTTCCTGACATGAAACACAGAAGTGTTAGATAAATCATAGCAAAAATATTTTCCGATTCTTTGCTGAACTCTAGGGTACGTGAGAGGTCACCACTCCTCACCCACCCCTGAACCGTGAGGCAAGAACACAAAGCCTTCTGGAAAAACAAAACAAAACAAAAAACAGGAGAATAAGTGAAGCCTAGGTGGTTCTGGCGGCATATGTTGACTGGGGGAACCTACAGCTTTAGCGGGTAATGGTTGCCTAGGGCCTGGGGTGGGCAGAAGCCAAGACCGGGTTTGTGTACATTGAGGACAAATGGGGGACTAAATGTGAGACTCTGCATTCGTCCAGGTGCTACACCCTTAGGGAAGGTTTGTGCTAGGAAAATCCCTGCTGGCTAGGAAACCTTTAAATAAACCTCTCTGCCTCTCCAAAACGCAGGCGGAAAAATAATAGTAATAATAATATTGGTATTAATAATAATGATAATAGTCTCCTCTAATAATCTGAGACCATAATTGTCTCATATGAGTTTGGGAATACACGCTATACAATCAGAGAAATCCCCAAATGGGAAATGAAATTGAAGCCAAACCAGGTTGATAGCTGGTAGGTGTAGGAGTAGGAGCTAGTAGGAGCTGATACAGACCTTATCTGGAGAAAAGCGTCCTCAAGCCAGCTCCTTCAGGATTCCCAATGATTAATATTAGCCAAATATGAGTTCACCATAAACAAGGTCCCGTAAACAAGATCAGCAGAGACAGTAACCAAATTCAGGCGCTCAAGGACTAAGAAATAAAATACCTATGTATTAAATGGTTATATTATTAAATAATGTTATTAATGATGGAATTAAAAGAAGGAAAGACCAATTAACTAGGGAATTAAAGCTACATGAAAATCTATCTCAAAAACCATAAACTGGCAAAAATGAAACAGATTGACAATACTGAGTGCAGTATGTGGAAGAGCTAGAACTTTCCTTATTGCTGGGGGAAGGAGGTGTATAAATTGATATAATTGCTGTTACCAATTGTCAAGTTGAGGAATGTACACTCTATGACTCAACATTAACACTTGAGGGATATACCCACACATACACTTGAACATGCCCGAGAGACATGTCCAAGCATGAAGTCTGCAGGGCAGCAGGGCTGGTGATGGCAAAACAGACAAAATATTTGGAAAACAATATGCACTGACAAGAGAAAATAAATTATGATGTACCCTACAACAGTAGTCTATCCAGCTCTGACAATGAACTACAGCTGCACATGTGTAAAACTCAAATATGAGGAACCTCAGAAACAATGTAATGTGACAACAGACGAATACATTCACTTTGGTGACATATTTATAAAGTTTAAGTGCTTAGAAAACTCAACAGTATAAAAAATAAATAAATAAAATATAAAATATAAAAATAAATAAAACATGCAAAATTATAAAAGAAATAGCAAGCAAAATATAATATTTATAATATTTATAAAATAAAAGCAAGAGAATTACAATATGAAATTTTAAAAGGTGGGAGAGGGTCAGAGAACATGAATACAGGGAACTCTAAGGTTACCAACCGTGTTCTATTCCTCAAGCTGAGTGGAGGGCACACGGATGTTTATCTTAGCGTTCTCTTTATAGTATAGATTTTATTTTTTTAATCTATAAAAATGTCGTGGCTTAAAAAATACTATGCATTTCTATCTGATTCATTTCTATTATTCTAATAACTTCTTGAGGAATGAAAAGTACTTGTTTATAAAAGAAGTAAGGCACTGACATAAAAGGAGACATATTTTACTGTTATTCTAATTTATTTATTTTTTTAAGTACTGTTGTCTTTTTATGGTGTGTTACTCTCAGAGATAGAAATTGCTTTGTAAAAAAAAAATGCTCATTGGCTCTGAAGATCAACATAGAAAAGGATGCATTAATTACTAGTGCTCCTAAGTGTCCCCCCCAAACTAAAACATTTTAATGGGGTTATGCCGTGCATGTTTTTGATCAATCTTATATAAGAAAAAGTTTAAATTTAAAAAATGCATCTGTGATTATTTCAGTTCCTTTAGTTTTCCTTTGTTCCCATTCATGTTCTAAATAGAACCCAGAAGAATGCCAGTTATTCTGATACCTCTTGAGAGATACACTTCTAGTGGTATAGTTTTTTTTTTTTTAATGAGACTTACGTAGTCAGTTCAGTGTGGGATTTTGAACTAGTAGCAAGAATTAGTCCACTTATGTGGAATCCGTAGCGTACTCAAGTGATGTCAGATGTTGCAATTCATTCAGTTTAAAGATTTCTTTCATATTACGGAGTGAAGTGGGATGCACCTGTTTAGTCGCAGACAGGAAGAAAACACCTCTCAACATCACTTCAGATGCAAACCTTACACAAGTGAGTTCTTGCTGAAGAGGAGGCTGGCTTTATGATAGGCCCATTTTCTTCCTGTGGGGTTCACTCAGAGGGTTTTGACTTAATTTAACCTAGCAAAATGCATCCCCACATTTCTTACACTACAACATTTAAGTTCCTATTTTGCTTATGCATGTCCCCCCCCCCCTTTTTTTAGGGCTGAAATAAGGGAAGGAGAATGTTTATAATGAAGTTGATAAAATAAGATAGAATAAAGCGAGTTTTGATATATGACAGTGGTCACAATGTAGATGACTATAGTGAAATTTTTTTAAAAAAATTAATTTAAATACCCTTTAACAGAAATAATTTAAATAAAACACTTACCTAACATAGATTCAGTATTTGACAAATTTCTAATGTCTTTTACTTCTGTTTCTTGGTCTATAATGACTATTATCAGTTTGTAGGCTTAAAATACGGCACTTCCTAAAAATGCTAAAGTTCTTATCAACAAACTGTGCTTGAGAAGCATTTGCTTCATTACATATTGCTTCAGTTTAGGTCTGAAAGTTACAGTGTTTCATGCAGTAAGTTTCTTCCTTATTCATTTTAACTATACAAATCATCTCATTTAAGTGTGTGGAATAACATTTATATACCATATGACTTTGCTCAAGCCTTCTCAATATACTAAAGCATGTGTTGATTTTCTCCCCACTCTGTGTTCCTCTAGGATAGTTTCCCAGCACGATTTGGAGGAATTCATTTTGTCAATCAACCATGGTATATCCATGCCCTGTACACCGTGATCCGGCCTTTCCTAAAGGAGAAGACTCGGAAAAGGGTATCTGTTTGTTTCTTTGTTTTTATATTCTTTCTCCTCCCACATTCAGTGAATTATGCTGCATAATGTGTATCTAATATTGGCTGTGATCAAATGTGCCTCTACATTGCATATAAATGTTCAACATACAAGACATTTAAAAATTCTTAAAGACCTTATGATTAATTCTGATCAATGTATGTATGAAAGAAATACTTAAAAGCCTGCTAGTCTACTTTCCCACAAATTGGGAGAACATTTCAGTACATTCATTATATATTAAAGCCTCAGTTTAAAAGTAAAAAAAAAAATTGTGCCATGTTCCTAGATTGTTATTAGTACACTTAATTTCAAGTAAGATCCAAAGAAAAGTTATAACTTTATAAGCTGATATATGAAAGTTATTTCACAATATGTATCACATTGAATATAGTGAATTTTGTGATATTTAATATAACTTTGTAGTGATTGTCATGATCAGTCACACATTTCAGAAAGAATGCTGATGTGTAGAAATATTAATATTTCTTTAAATGGCCAGTTACTTGAGTTCTAAGACCAATTTTTATCTAACAATGAGGATATTCAAAGTACATACAACAAAATAATCATTTTTTTCTGTGAATAAGACAATTTATATAAAGCATTTAGCACAGTGCACGGTACATGGTAAATGCTGAACACATTTATCGTTATTATTAATAATATAGATTTTAAAATGCATTTTAATGCCCCGTATTTCATTTTATCCTCCAAAAGGCTCTGAAGCGTAACTTTAGTAAGCCTTACCTCCTATTTCAGAGCTGAGAAAACTAAATCTTAAGATGGTTAAGTAACTTGCTTACTCATTTACACAGCTGTAGAGTTGTAGAGCTAATATATGAATCCAAATATCTCCAGATTTAGAGCTATTTTTACCACCGTGCTGTGACCAATTTTCAAATGATTAGTTCCAAAGTAAAATATACTTTACTTCTAAATGTGTATTGAAGGTAATTTTCCATGTTTCTCAATGAATGAGAAAGCACTTCAGGTATTTCTGAGCTGTGTTGTAGAAGCCTCATTGTGAGCATAGAGGAGAGGTAATTGTTAAGTATGTGTTTGTATCAAACATTGAACAGAAGGTCTTCTGAATATGAATTTGTTGAAAATGTTCTGTTAGTATAGGAGGAAGCCTTCTGTAAACAATTACAATTTATATCAGGAATTGTTTCTACCAGTGAGAATCAAATTAATTTACATGTTAGAATTCAGAAAAAAATGTATTGATGTGCTTCCCAAATAACACTTACAAACTTTGTTTTGTGAAGAGGTGATCAGGTGATCCAAAACACCTGCTGGGGCTTTTAGTACATATTATACTAGTGAATGCTTCTGTAGTAGTCACTCTAGGCCACATGCTCTTCTAAGTACTTTACATATGTTAATTCATTTAATCCTTACAAGGATGGCTCTAGGGGAAGCATTGTTATTTTTCTCCTTCTATAGATGGGAAAATGAGGCACAGAAGGTCAAGCAAATTCCTCTAAATCACAGCTAGGAGGTAGTAGAGCTGAATATGTGGGTTTATTGGGAAGACAGTTCCAGACAGAGGGCACAGCAAAGACAAAGGTCCTCAGGTAGAAACATGCCTGGTACACTTGGCAAACAGCAAGAAGGCACAGAAAGCTGAAGCAGAATGAGCTACTGAGGAGGGTAGTAGATGATGGGATGGAAGGGAATATGGTATGCCACATCATAGGGGGTCTTGTATTCCATTGCAAGGGTCTGGGCTTTCAGTCAGAGTGAAATGAGAAATACTTGAAAGACTGAATACAGGGGTGACTTGTTCTGAGCACAATGTACTGCTCTGTTGAAAAAGACTAAGGAGGATCAAGTCTAACCCCAAGCTCCAGGTTTGGGGTTATTTGATTGAATTGAATAATTTTGACAATGCCTGGAAAAATTCATGGATAGCATTATTCTGGATGGAAGTGAGATATCTGAGCTTTACCATTTTAATTAAAACTATATGACTTGTAAATCTTCATAAGACAAAACAGTTATAGGTTAAAACACTTCTGATTTCTACTTATATAATCAATATAAAGTGCAAAGCTATTATATTTCTTTATGGGTATTCCAAGTGATTCAGCATCATAATATTACTCAAACACTGTATACTTTGGATGCTATAAATCTGTGCTCTGAAAAACTGACAAAAGAAAACCCAAAGAATAATTGTGCATCTTTTGTCACAAAAAGGAAACTCCTGGTTCTTCTTTTTTTTTTTTTTAATTAAATGAAATCTGACTTTGAGTCTCCAACATATGAACTAATGGGAATAGTGACCCTAGGTGGTAGGGGTGTCCCTTCTCAAAATCTCATCAATATCTGGAATCTTCCATGCAGAATGAAATTTTCCATCCAGGATGGCTACTTCTGACATCCTCACTATTCAAGCCAGTATTAGTTTCTTGAATTAAGGTCTCTTTCTGCTCCCAAGTTGTCTGTGAAAAAGAAAAATAGCATCTTCACTAAAGCTGGAACCCAATGCCTAGGATTCAACCTCCATGCATTCTTCAGCTATTTCAGGGTTGTGGTCTTGCCACTCCCAAGAGCTGACAGGAAACAGGCTTCCATACTGATTGGTGCAACTTCCTACCTGTTCCTCAGTATGGGGGACTCTCTCTTCTATTCCTTGCTAATTCCCAAACGTATTTCACTTTTCTCCCTTCCACTCAGGTCACCTACCATAATCTCTTTAATGGCACAGTGTAGGGAGGTAAAGTAAAAGTATTATTTAGGCTAATTCTTAGAATAGTAAGGTACTCTGAGGCAAGGGAGCCCACAAGGACAAGACTTCTTGCATGAAATAGTGGAAGACAGAAGAAACACGCACTGCAAATGTCCTGAGACAAATGTGTGCATTGTGTGTTTCAGCAAGGAGGACATAGTAGATGTGTTCAAAGAAGGAGTTTATGGAGGGCCTTACAGGACTTACTCTAAGAGAAAGGGGAAGTCAGTGGGGAATTGTGAGCAGAGTAACGTGATCTGACTAATGTCGTGACATGGTCATTCTGGCTGCTGTGTTGAGAACAGAGTGTAGGTGGCAAGAGTGAAAGCAGGGAGAGCAATTAGAAGGTTAGTGCAATAGTATAGTTTGAAGGATGATGGTAGTTTGACTTGGGGCGGTAGGGGCAGAATTGGTCAGATGTTCAGATTTGTGATATATTTTGAATGAAGAACCAAAAGGATTTACTGACAACTTAGAGAGGAATTAAGGATGAGTCGACAGTTTTAGCCTGAGAAACTAGAAGCAGTCATACCACTAACTGACATTAAAAACAGGGAGGAGCTGATTTGGGGAAGAAAGCTGTGAGTTCAGTTTTGGACATACTAAGTTTGAGGTGCCCATTGACCTCTTATGTGGAGATGTCAAGTGGAGAGGGGAAATAGCAATCTGAAGCTCAAAGGAATGGTCTGGATGCAATATATAAAGTTCAGTGTGTGAATGATATTTAGGGCCCTAGACTGAATGAGATCACCAAGGAGTAAGTACACTTAGAGAAGAGAATCAATCCAAGAACTAAAGCCTGGAGCTCTGTGACATTAAGATGTTGGGGTGATGGGAAATAATCAGCAAAAGAGACTGAAAAGAAGCATCTGTCAAAGTAGGAGAAAATCAAGAAATGCTGGGAATAAATGTTGCAATGATGAGAGTCATTTATATCCAATGCTACTGAGAGGTGAAGAAAAATAAGGACTGAGAATTGAACATTGAGTTTAGCAATGAGAAAGAGCCTGACAAGAACCATCTTCATGTGATGGTGGGAAGCAAAGCCTGTTTGGACTGGACTCAGGAAAAATGGGGCTAGAGAATTTGGACGGTGAAACAACTCCTTTGATGAGTTTTGTAACAAAGGGAAGGAGAGAAATAGGTTAATAACTGGAAGTAGAAGTCTGGCCAAGAGAGGTTTTGTGCCTATGTTTGAGGGGCATGGGAAGGGAGGTGGGTTGGCAAGTTTGTCCTCTGATGGGAAAGATCTCCCAGACAGAGGAAATTTGATGATATGAGAAAGACAGAAGAGACTTGCTTGAGCAATATAACTGAGTAGAGGAGAGAGGATGGCTTCCAGTGCACAGGTGGAGAGATTGGCCTTTGTAGAGTTTATCTTTCCATTGTACTAGGCTCAGAGGCAAAGCATACGGACACAGATGCTGGTGGGTGGGTCTCATCTGGTTGCCCTATTTTTTCAGTGAAAGAGGAAATAAGGCCAAAGCTGAAAGTGATGTTGAGGGAGGATGTAAAAGAATGTTAGCAAAGAGAGAGAAAGTAGTGTGCTAGGATTTCATTTATTTCTCTAAGGATTTATTAAGATAACTCATGCATGACTTGAAGAGATTTCTTACATGAAGAAACATCTAATGAAATAAGGTTGTATAACTAATAAAATAAGAGTTTCAGGTGCTAGAACTTAACTCCCCCCCCCAAATTATTTTGATTTCTTATGAGAAGAACCTAAGTGTGTGTGTGTGTGTGTGTGTGTGTGTGTGTGGTGGGCAGGCTGTTGTGCTCTGCAAAGAGGAGCTGGAAGGTGTAAAGTTTGCAATTAACCTAATGTGCTTTGGAGCAGATGTCATCTTCCACCTCTGTAGGCTCCGTATCAAATATTTCAGGCAGCCTTTTGCTCTGCCTATTTTGGCCAGTGACCTGCTCTCATCTGTTTTTACTGGTCCATAATCTGTTGAAATTACTTGTTGATTTATAATTCCCATCCCTATCATTTTGTTGGATGTTATAGACTAGTTTTTCTTTGTTTTCCAATATATTTACTTCAGTGGACTCTAAAATTACAGAAAGCAAAGGTAATTATGTTAGCCTGTTCATCATAAACCTGAAGTATGAGTCACTTAGAAACCATGAGTGACTATTTCTAAGTTACTTATAAACTATAATCCTTAAACAAATATTATATAAATTATATGAGATGACACGAATGCTTTTTCAGAGAAGACCGATCTACAGTTTTGAGATTGAAATGAAAGAAGAGAAAAGAGGTAGCAATTTATGGAGAAACAAATCTTGAGTATGTACCTTGAGTAATTTTTCAGCTTAAAGATTTATTTATTGTGAATTGTGTAAGACTGATGAATCACAGACCTGTACCCCTGAAACAAACAATACATTATATGTTAAAAAATAAGAAAAAAAGATTTATTTATAAGAGAGAAAGAGAGAGAGAGAGCAGGGGGAGAGGCAGAGGGAGATGGAGAGAGTGAATGCCAAGCAGACTCCAGGCTGAGCGAGGAGCCCAATGTGTGGCTCAACCACACGACCCTGAGATCACGACCTGAGCCAAAACCAAAGGTCCATCGCTCAACCGACTGAGCTACCCAGGTGCCCCAATAATTTTTCAGTTTAAAAAAAAAGCTCTAGGTAATACCAATTATTAATGTATACATACAGCTTTACATTTTCACTCCATTATTGCATTTTTATTTGAACAATAAGCATGGAAACCTCTAGTAGAGAAGATGCTGGCAACATTATAGAACATAAGTCCTTTGGGATGTGAACCTTCACTCATCCTTTCATTATGATGATGCTAATCTACTTTTATTTACATCACACACTTTGCATTATGAAGCAGTAATTTAGTGTTTACAGTATTCTTATTTTTATTGATGATAAAAGAGAAAGCCATACTGGTAACAGCTTTTGGGCTTAATAACTTGGATGGGCTCTATAGTTGATGAGTCCCTTATGAGAATGGTCTCTTTTAACAGCATTTGTTATGCACATCATTAGCTTTGCACAACTAACATCAAGATGATGTACAGATCAACATGCCCATTGGATTCTGCTTATGTCCTCAACTCTAAAGTAGGAAACCAAATTTCAGGTTTCAGCTCTTTAAGCCAACCACTATCTGACTTTCTAGAAACTACTTAAGATTCCTATGCCTCAGGATTTCTATATGAGATATTAGGATAACAGTACCATCCCTGTATGTTTCACAGAGTGGATGAAGGATTTAACTATTTTAACAGACATGGAAAACTCTTGTTTTTGCTTTTCCTAGCCTCACTCCCTTCTCCTAGCATTTGCATGGTATTTATTCTCCTGTGTGTGTTTCTCCTCACCCTTCTTCTTGCATTTGTAGATATTTTTGCATGGTAACAACCTGAACAGTCTACACCAACTAATTCATCCCGAGATCCTGCCTTCTGAGTTTGGAGGAATGCTGCCCCCTTATGACATGGGAACATGGGCAAGAACACTGCTAGACCATGAGTATGATGATGACAGTGAATACAATGTAGATTCCTACAGCATGCCCGTGAAGGAGGTGGAAAAGGAACTCTCCCCCAAGTCCATGAAGAGGTATGCTGGAGGTGGCTGGGAAGTGGGCTGTAGCCAGTGTGGGAATGCCCCGAGTGAACTCCTCGGTTTATACTTTTGGGGAGCATATATTCAGTGCGATTTTAAATCCTTTTATGCCCCCATGATTAGACATCTAGGAATTTTGAGTCAAAGATAAAGTCATTCAAGGCAGTGTCAACTCAGTTTTGTTCCATGTTCACAGACAATCTAACAAGGCTGTTAGGGATCACTAAATCCAGTGGTTTTTCAAACTGTACCCTCAGAGTTCTGGGGGAGTACCTTAGGCCTAGCAGGTGGTGTGGGAACAGTGCCCATCTCCACAACGAGAACAACTTCTCCTTCTATCCAAGCAATTTACTAGACTTTTGTATAAGATTTCATTTGAAGAAAGGGATCCATGGCAAGCACACTCACACACACTCACACAAACATACACACACATGCACACACATTTCAAACTTATATTCTCTTTTTAGTATCTCTGCTCTGTTTCTGATTTAAAGGTCTAGCCATTCCTGAGGCAAAACGTTCTATTTTCCTACAGCTTTACTCTTTATAAAGTTCATTTCTGAGTGAGATTCTGATTCCTTGCTTTGACTCTCATGATACTTTTATGCCTGTTTTCTTTCAGTCAATGCAGGTTTATTGAACACATACTCTGTAATAGGCACTTCCCTAGGTGCTTTGGATTCATTGTGAACATACACACATCCAGCCATAGCTTAGTGGTGATGGAAGGCAGGGGAGTTGCTGAACATGCCCAAATGTATAGCTGCCTCTGACTTTGCATTCTGTAGCAAACCAGAAGATACCTAATTCTCAGGCTCCCCCAGGCCACAGAAAGCCAGAGTTCACTTGGATAGTAGTAACGAATATTATTTCTCTGTTCATTTCCCATCACAGAAATATAAGTACCACAGCCCCTGCAAGTCTCTTTTCACCTGGCTCAGGGAGGACCAAGGCATCACCCCTGTCATCCCTCACACTATCTTGCATCTTTCTCTGATGAAAAGCAAGGGTCCTTTGGTCACAGTTGTGTTCATGCTGGGGTGCCGCTGTTCTCAAAGTGGGCCTCCTGGTGCAGCTGCTGCTGTTGTTGCTACTGTTGTTGGTGTGTGTGATGTCCTCCTCTCCCCAGGCTGCTCCACGATGCCTTGGAGAGAAGGGAAAGGCTGGAGACATCTCCAGCTTTAATTTCTCCACCAATCAACAAGCAGGGGGAGGGGCAGAGGGAGAAGCAGGCTCCCCACCGAGCAAGGAGCCCGATTTGGGACTTGATCCCAGGACCCTAGGATTGTGACCTAAGCTGAAAGCAGATGCTTAGCTGACTGAGCCACCAGGTGCCCCAGAATAACTTCCTTCTAATAAAAATAATAATCCTAGTTGTTGTTATAATCTGCCATTTACTATGTACTTATCATGAGTCAGTCCCTATCTAGGTATCTTTTTCATAACATTAATTTATTTTATCCTCACACAAACCCTGTTAAATGGATGTTGTATCCTCAAAGTCACATAGTCTATGTGTAGTGGACTGGGGTTCCAATCCATGAGGTATAGAGTCTAACGTGTTGTTGACGTAAGCCTTCCTTGTCTACCCTCTGAGATAGCAGGACGTAGGCTGTCACTCTGGAACTAGCTACATAAGGATTTGGAAACCGCTGTCACTGGTGATCCCTGGTTTTTACCTTTACCAGCTAACAGTGCTATTTCCTTCAACCACTTCTTCTGTGACGTGTTCGCTAACGTGGTTCCCTCCTCAGAGCACGTATCTCTCCATATCCTCCACATCCTGGCTGTATCCTATCACCTGCAGTCTGCGTACCTGCACTCCTCCCAAACTTCCTATCTGTGTCTTTGCCTCTACCCTTACCCTGCTCCCCTGGCCCCCATATATTATCCACATGGCAATCTAAAACATCTTTTAAAATCTAAGTCAGATCATTTCACTTCTCTGCTTTAAATTTTTTAATGACTGATGATTATACAGTGAATAAAATAAATTCTGTAACATGGCTTACAAAGTGCTATATGATCTGATCCTGCCCCCCTCACCCTTCTAAGTATATCCCACCATCTCTTTCCTCCCTGTCTTTCAGCCATAATATCCTTCATTCTGCTCCTGCAGCCTCCCTCTCCAGCTTGTTCCTCTCTAAAGGCCTTTCCACGTGTCACGGCTGCATAGGATGCTCTTTTCCTGCATCTCCCAATCCAAGGTCACCTCCCTAAGAGAGTGGTTAGGTCTTTATCAACCATTAGGTCTTAATCAACTCTACTTCCTCCTCATTCTGGTCACTCCCTATCAGACCCCTCTTTTATTTTCTGCCTGTCAAATGACTCATTTTATTTAACGTTATGTCCCCTCCCCAAATTTAGGCTTCATGAAGACTTCAATGACTTTGTCTGTCCCATTCTCTGAATCTCCAGTGCCTGGAGTAGGGCCTGGAACACAAAGGGTGCCCACTGGGGATCAGTAGAGTGAATGAAGGAGCGCTCTGCTGTCTGTCAGTGGCCCCTTATAAGTCCAGTGTTCAGAACTGAATAGGTGACATCTGTTGCTATCACTACTTGCATCTAAGTTCCAGAACCCTAGCTTTGCCCTCACTGGCTTCTGTTGTTGCCTCTGTTGCTGTGGTTCAGGCAGCCAAAGCACATTGCTGACTCATTTTGAGCTCCCTAGCACTAGAAGGTTCTTCACTTATAGATCCATATCCTCATAATTCTCTCTTTCTGTGTTTAGCTTTTTCCTCCAAGCAGATAATTTTAATTGATTAACACCATCTTGTTAGATTTGGCTCGGTCTGTCCACCTTTTGAAGTCTTTTTGGATCCTGATTTTCTTCTCCAATTAATTAGGCTATTCTGTCCTCTGCAGACTTGGCTCAAGGCACATCGACCTCCCCAACCCTGAGTTTTTTGCTTCTGACGTGGATTGATTAGAATTTCAGCCATCCTTTGTTTGGTGTAGGTTTTGTATCTTACGAAGCTTTTAGGGTTCTATCTGAAAACTTGTGAAGAATGAGCTTAAGAAAGTCATTTCATTTGATTCTCACCTTCTGTGTGTCAGGGAGTGGCAGCTCCCCATCAAGGATGGGACAGAATTGTTCCTAGGTTCCCCCCTGCTCTCCTTTCCTCCATTTTTTTTTTCCAGTTTTGTAATATCATTAGGTTGCGAGGAAAAAACTCATTCCTTCACCAGAGACTTGTAGATATTTCCTCCTTCAGGGGAATTTATCTAGATGTGTAAGAAGAAGACTTTGTTTTCCTGTGTTGATTTGTGGAGGAATAGCATGGTCACGTGAAAAGATAAAAAGTTCAGTCGATTGTGGGGGCCTTATACTAGAGGAACATCTTTTACCTTACATCTCTAGTACCTAGGATAGTGCCTAGGATAGGCACATAACAGCTGCAGTGAGCAGCAATATTAACATTGCCGTTGTAATATGAGCTCCGATTTTATCGAATAATATCAACATCTATTGTTACTACCTGTCAAACTCCATCTAATGCTTTGTATATATTGACTCCTTTGCTTCTGTAAACAACTAATCAGGTAGTGCTATCTCCCTTTCATTGGTGAGGAGACCCAGATACAGAGAAGGTAAGTAACTTCCACATGGCACATAGGGGCAAAGTAGCATGGCTAATACTGGAAAACAGGCCATAGGATTCTGTAAGTCATCTCCCTAACTGCTACCATTTGCTATCTGCCAGAATTTGTGCTGTGATTTATCCATGCATTATTGAATTTGAGCCTTAGTGTATCTGTATGATGTAGGTGTTATTTTTCTCCATCTTACAGTTAAAAGAACAAAATCTAGGAAGTTTAAATAGCCTCCTCCTGGTCACAAGAGCCAGCAAATAACAGAACTGGAATCGGAATCCCCTTCTGTCCAAAAATCTATCCTCTTAAACACAAAGGTATAGCACCATATTGTGGATGCACAATAAATGAATAAATGATACCTGAATAATTAAACTTAAATGATAGGGTTTCATGAAAAAAAAAAGTTATTCATTGCAAAGACAGCAGAGCCTATGTGGAGACTGCTCAGATATGCTGTGAGTTAATAATAAACAACTCCTTCTATGGCAGCAGAAACAGACCAATGCATTGACAAGTCGTGGTCCTGTAAAAATAGCCCTGTTGTTTCGGATAAGACAGGAAAAAAAAATCCGGACTAAAATAACAGTACATTTGGGACAATTAAATACCAAAAAAAAAAAAATCTTAATCGGAAATCATTTCTGCCTGGCTTGTTTTATTGAGGAATTATTCTATATTTGGAGCCAGTATTCATCATCCAACAATTCTGATGCTGGTTGTGCATGATAAAAGCGAACTAGAATTTAATCACAGGTTGATAGTGCACTGTAATTTAAAATATTTCCTTAAAATCACCATACCGTCTAATCATTTTTTTAATAGTCAAGGAACATAAAGATTTAAAAGATTGTGTGTGGGTGTGTGTGCCCATGTGTGTGCATGAGATATATATATATATATATATATTTTTTTTTTTTTTTTTGCAAATGCTTAAATTGTGTACTTTGTGCTGTCTGAAAAGTTTGGTGTGTACTGATCGATATTATTAGGATATATATCAACATTTATAGAATAAATCTAACTGTGAGAATTTTAAAACATGTTTTCTGTTAATTTCTTTTTTTATAGGATAAATTGCTTTATCTTCATTATTCTTGGTTTTAAATGCCTAATACCAAACTTCTTTCAGTATGGGAACTATTTCTTGGGTAGAATTTAAGATATCAAGATTTAGTTGTGTAAAAGACTCTGTGATATGCGTTGTGCTCACCATAAGGAGAGAAACTGATGAAGTCCCTGCTCATGGAACTTGTAGTTAAGTGGGTACCAGTTGTCAACTTAATATTTCAGTACAGGACATTAAATGAACTTTTTTTGTGTTTTAGCATGGATTTTTCTTGGGAAACAATTTTTTTTTTAGTTGAACCTAAGTAAAATAGTGGTAAAGGTCTAATTCCTAAGTGTTTTGTGCAATTGTCTGCTGTGTTAAAATGTATTTTATTCATGATATAAATGATTTTTCCTAAGATAAATTATCATTGCATTTAAAAGTGATACACAATCTTTTATTCCTCCTTCTCTTCTTTTCTTCCTCTACTTCTCTCTCTCTCTCACTCGCTCTCACTCATCTGCTAATTCAACTTTAGTTGATCTCCTTTCTGATATAGACATATATAACCTATTATTGAGATAAAATGGTGAAAATGACTTAGGAAGTAAAACATTCCTGTTTTAATGTCCTCACCTTCCTTTTTGTTCCCTCTCTAGAACCAAATTTAAGTTTACTTAAATGAATGAGTCAATTAATCAGTTAATCCTATAATTATTTTTGCTTTGATAATTAGTTCCATTGCTATTCTTTTTCATTAGCATGTGCAGTTGTATTTTAGCTTATAGTCTTTCTTTTTGAGAGTTAATGAGGTTTGCTAAGAGGCATATTGCCACAGCAATAGCCAATTGGCTGGAATGCAGCAGCAGGGGGAAAATTCATTATTGAGGAGGATTTTAAAAGGGCAGCTGCTTCTTTAATGCCATAGCTATTAAGAAAGCAGTTTCCTGCCATAACAGTAGCATGTTCCATTGACTTTCCTCCTTCCCAGTTTCATGTTGTTTCCTAATGATGAATTGAGATATAATTCCCACCTACTATCAAAAGCGGGTATAAGGAGTTCAAATTACTTGCTCTCCTAATCAGAAAGTGCCACTACCTATAAAAGAGGGTTTTTTTTTTAAAGTCTTAAATTGTTTCATGAAACTTTCCAGAGTAAGACTGATTTTATTCAGATGTTCTAGTGGGAAATTTAACAAAAATTCTCAAATTTTGATTTTTTTTCTAATGTGGTCATTGGAAATAAAAAATGATGGTTAAAAATGCACATTCATATTGAATTTGTTTCATCGAGATCTTTTTTTTAAGATTTATTTATTCGTATTTATTTGAAAGAGATAGAGGTTGTACTTGAGCTGGGGAAGGGGCAGAGGAGAGGGAGAGAGAGAGAGAGAATCTCAAGCAGGCTCCATACCCAGTGTGGAACCCAGCGCGGGGCTCTATTTCATCACCCTGCGATCATGACCTGGAGCCAAAATCAAGAGTACTGGCTTAACTGGTTGGGTCACCCAGGTGCAGATCATAGAGCTCTTTAAGACAGGAATTAAGACTCCTATCATTTCTATTTCATTTCTCATAACAATAATTTCATTATAATAATTTCCCACTTGGAGATGTTCTGTTATCATCCATCTGTCCTATACTATATATTCTCACTCTCAAAAAAAAAGACTTTTGATCAATTGTGAAGAAGAGAACTTAAGCTTATTATGGTGCATTTAGAATCCTTTGCTGCTCATTATCTATTTAGAGCTCAAAGGGGATTGTTTTCTCCCTCTGATACAAAACCCACTATAAGCATGTCCCTCTCTAAATGTGCAGCATTCTCAGTTCATAAATCCCTTGATGTAGGGAAGATAATCCACATCCATGAGAAAAGTAATAATGGACAAAACACAGAGAAAGGAATGTAATTATTTGGTAATAACTCACTGACACTGGCCTTATCATTTCCAGATCCCAATCAGTAGTGGATCCTACAGTATTAAAACGCATGGATAAAAATGAGGAAGAAAACATGCAACCTTTGCTATCTCTGGACTGATAACTTCTCTGCACTCCCCATGGATTAGAAATGGAAGGTACTTGTTTTCAGCAACAGGGACAGCACTGTGGAGGAATGACCAGCTGGAAACTTATTTATTCATGTTAATGTAGCATAATATATAATAAGGCATTGGGTTTCCCATTTGCTTGAACCATGGGTGCCCTGGTCTGGAGTTAAAGAAAAAAGTCAATAATTTATTCTGTAAGTGCCAAGTTCTTTGTAAATATAATCTAATCTTCACATCAAGTTTGTGAACTTTGGTAGTAACTGAAATTGGAGAAGTTTGGCTCATGAGTCCATGCCAGTGATATAAACTATAACAAAAAACAGAAAAGACACATACAAAATGGAAGCTAATTAAATGTAGCCCTGTTTCCTATGAAGCCATATTTCAGCTCTCATAGTGATTGTTTCAATGTTTTTCTCTGAAATTGTCATATTCCAATGTACTTTTAATGGACACAGGTAACTAGATGATTCTAGGAAATTAGTATGATAAATGTGTTTCCTGCCTAGTGATTTTCATTTCACAGAAAATGTGTCCTAGTGACTATCACTGGCCTTGAATTTTGGAGACAAGGAATGGCAGAAGAGCTGGTAAACTAAACACTTGAACTCTTCTATGTTGTTTAATTCCTGGAGTCTTGTGAAAAGATATGTTCCCCAAATTAAGATGTGGTATTCTAAAAGAGAGTGGATTTTTTTAAACTGCTGTCTTCATAATGTGTCTTTTATTTGAGATCCTATTGTATCCATGTCTGATGTACTTTAAGAACATTTCCCCCCCAAAACTCTTCGACCAAGAGAAAGAGAACTCATACGTGAATAGTGTTTTGACAACTAACTTTGGACATAAAAGTTGCCATGTACAGATAAGGGGCTAATTTCTAATTCTTGAGCACTGGTTGGAAATATATATATATATATATGTATATATATATATATATATATTCACATGCACATATATATTTTTATTGAGCTCTAATAAATCCTTGATGTGACAGGCTTATAAAATAAATCATACATATTCAATGGTCTTAGAGATGTTATAAATAATTATGTGAGATGCTAACTCTGGAAAACTACTTCCACTAAAGTTAATGAAAATGAGGTATAGTGAAACAGACTTTCAGTGAACCTGTTTTAAGGGAATTCTAATTTAATTTGTAATGCAATCTTGAATCTGTATCATTTTAGTGAAATATATTTTTCCTTCACAAAACAACAGGTCTCAACATAATGTGGGCAGTATCAGGTGACCAAGAGTAATATAATTTCTCACAAATTCAAGGTAATTATCTTAATGATCCTATAAGTATAGATTTTCTTTTCAGAAAAGATTGAAAGAACATATTGCATCCATAAGACATAGTGAAAGCATCTGAGGGCATCTGAGATAGCATGTTATAGTTTAAATGTAGATGTGGAATGCTTATGTTAGTTTTCATTTCATAAAAATTCTGCAATTATAGCACATTTTAAAAATCTTACTTTAAATTTCAAATTCCAGTGTGAAAAAGCAAGATTTTTACCACCTTTTCAGAGTGGTAATTTTTGAGATTGAAAATATTCTTTTGAAAGAAAAATATCTCAAGGAACTCTTGGAAACCAACAGAAATAAAGGCATGTAGCAGCCTTTATATACTTTTTAGCCAAAAGCTTCAAAAATTCCAGTTACAATTCTATACAAAACTCTTAATATCAAGATCAGTACACCAACCTGTACTATCACGAATGGACTACCAGTGTTTGTAAAAATACATAAATATACATAAATAATATGATTGAAATATACCTTAAAAATGCCAACCTCAAATCAAGTCTGGAAGAATAATGTCAGGCCCTCTGCTCTACCCATAAATATTATGGAGATTGGAATGAATTGGGGGTAAAAAGCTACAGCAACTCTTACCTTTGTAAGAACCCTAACCACAGGATTCTTATATTTTGGCCTACCTGACATATATTTGATAGTCTTGGACTTTATATACTATAGAAGCAAGTGCTAGGCAATATGATGCAGTAAGATAAAATAGAAACAATGTACAGAAGGATGGTCAACTTTTCATTCTCATGTGTTTCTCTTGATATACACCGTTTATTGCCAAATTTTAGAATTCTACGAGCTTCAGATGTCAACCAGCATAGCCAGCTTCTTTCCCCTCTCATAAGGCTAGTGTCATATATAAAAATAACCAGAAGGGCATATTGTATGTGTATACCTATCTAATTATAAGTATGATTCCCACTATCTCCCTTACCCGACATTTGGAAATTTTGCATCCTATTGCTGTCCGTCTGCTCTTCTTCAAATGAGCAACTGAGAGTTGGCTGCATTGTGTAAAATATTTTTAAATGAATGAAGAAATTACAACAATGATGCCTTTTGAAATTGCTTTATCTAGCTCAATCTGTGAGTAAACTCATTGTCCAGGAATGTTTTTGGAGCTACTTAGTCAAAGGATATTTGGTCAACTTTATAAATCTTCCTTTCAGCATCAGCTAACTAGCACCATTTAGGGATTTTTTTCCCCTAATGTAATTTCCTGTTACGTAGCTATGTCTGTTGTCACATAACTTAGTAAATAAGCACTCCTCTATGTCAATTAATTGTGATAGTGCTCTCTTTCACTCTTTCTCTTTTGTGCGTACATATGCGTGCATACACATGGCTGTTTGCCCTAATGAATTTGCCTATTTTGAGACCTATGCTTTCCTTTTGTAGCTGTCTTGTTACCGAAAATATGTAGACATCAAAGGATTACCACATTTGATTTAGAACAGACCAATAGTTCCTGCTTCTCTCACCCTGCCTGTTCTGCTCTTTCTTATATCCTTTCTTTCTTCCGTTGTTTCAGGGGCAGCTGCTTCCAAAGCTGGTTTAAAAATAACTAACTTTCCTTTTACTGTCAGTGATATTTGCACACATTTTTGCTTGATATCTTAAAAGGAAGAGATTATCGTGAAAATACACTCTAAGAAATATGAAGAAGTGCCTCTTTAAGAACGAGATAAGGCGGTGATACTAGAATATGGATTCTATTTGTAGTCTCTTCTGAAAAGTAAATACATGCATCTAAATAAGGGTGAAATATGAGTATCATTTGAAGAAGGGTAGTTGAGGCCTTGCTTTGAACATTCCCCTACAGCATTAAATCTTTATTGTGTCAGTTCAATACCATAACTTGAACACATTTGCAAATCTGGCATTACGCTAAAACAATATACAGGTGTTTGCAAGGAAGTTTTTGAAGTGGGCATACATGATCTCTTTTATTTCAATAATAGTTTGTGTAGTGTAGGCAGACATTCCTTAAGTCTTTTCACAGAAAATGCTTGTTTACTTGACAGGACTGAAAATTCATACATTCGTAAGCAGGAAAGCCAAGCAGCTAGGTTCTCTTTGACATTGTTAACTGGGTCACATTGTTAAATTGAACATTTGAAGTTTCTGTAATATTCCTGAGGGAGCAGAGGTCCCTCTGATGCATCAAGAAAATGGAGCACTGTTTTAGACCTTGGGGAACATGTTTACCTCTCACAAAAAGAAACCCCTCAGAGCCATGACAGTGTATCTTCAGAAACCGACTTCCTTTCCTTCTCCAAACAACTTAAAGGTTTATGGATATGTCTATGGTCCTTTAGAGAAATTCTATCAAGAAAACCTGCTGTGAGGCTATGTACTCTTCCATTGTTTTATCTAAATGTCTAACTGGTCTGGTTAATACCTTTTTTGGTTATTTTGTGTATATTTATTAATGGTTACTTGAAAAGTTGCCGTCAGCCATGAGGACTTTTTAGAGTGATTATCAACACACAAAATAAAAAGAGCAGAGCTCTGGCATAATATTTAAATTTTCAGATACAGTATCCATATTTTTCACATCAAAAAGCTCGTAGGCCTATATTCCATTTAAATATGCTATATAGATATATGGCCTAAAAATAGTGGTGCATTTTAAGTTTATGAGGCCATTAGATCATGTAAGAATCAGCAAGTTGTATAAAATATATTGGCATAAAAGTAGAAGATTGGCTAAATATTCAGGATGTATAATTATCTACAGCAGTGAAAAGGATTTGTTTTCTTCTTTGTTTTAGTTGAAAAAAACCTGATTTTCAATATGCAGTTGGAACTATTTAGCACTACTTACTATTTGAAAGGTGACAAATAAGTAAGAATACAAAAGGAGGCTTGACTTTGAAACATTATTGTATCATGACCCTAATGGCTTAGAGAACATAATTGTTCACAAATTCAAGTTTTAATTTGGGAAATATCCATAGGTTAACCTCACACATGGAGATACTGTTATGAAGTCTATTCTGTGATGAGAGTGGAAATTTATTCCTTTGGATTGTGGAAAAAAATGTACAAGAGCAATTCTGTGGATTGAAATAGCCAAATTGTACTATCTTTCAAAGATGGAGGATGCAAATGATACTGTTGAAATTAAAACAAAAAAATAAGCATAGATTATGCACTTTTATAGTAGATAGTGGACATTGTTACAATGAAGAAGGTTGTTTGGTCAGTATTGGACTTAGTTTCAAGTTTCAATACAAATATTTGGGTCCTTAATGATATCAATATCAATGCATTTTTTCTGTCAAAATAATTTTTTGGTGAATGAGAGGGACCTAGATGAAAATCAAAATAAATGTTAATGGAACTTTTAAGAATGAGCCAATCCTCAATAATTTTAAAAAATTGCAATGGGTGAAAGCTGGTTTACATACAACAGAGATTCAAAGCATTGTTTTATTTCTAATCCAGTGTTCAGTTTTCAACTTATTTAAAATATAAATAAAATTCCAAAACCAAGTAGTTTTTGTTTTCAAAACTGTTCAGAAAAAAACAAGATGTCTAAGAGGTAATTATACAAGTCCTTGATAAGAATACTAAGCACACTGTTTACTATTTGAGGGAGCTATTTATTCCAATACAATAGTATAACTGGTATAATATAATTTTTGAATAAGTATACATTTCTGCTTTTAAAAAAGCATTCATTTTGCATATGGCGAATGTTGAATTTGGTAGTATTGGATCTGTTGCACCTGTAAAATGTAAATTTCTAAAATGTCATCTCAAATGAACAATAACTTTATTTTTTAAAGAAATTTTAGTTAGCTATTTAGGTTAGAATATCTGAGATTTTTCTGACACTTCTATGTTTGGAGCTTACAGGGGAAACAGAATTCATTCAATCAAAATGTCATTTTTAATATTGTATAACTTTTAGACAAGATTTCAAAGGATAGTTTGAATGAAGAAGTAAATCAACATTTAAGTTGCATATAGCAATGGGAATGATCAGTAAATAACATTTCACTCTTTGTGTGGAGTGGCATTAAAAAAATAAAAGTTATGGCATTAGACAAATTCAAAATTATAAAAAAGCATTGATTTAAATAAATTCTATTAAAATACCCCATTTGAAAATGTTAAATAAAATAAAATTATTCAGCCTGATTTTAAAAACATGAGTAATAAATACACATTTGTATCTTCTGTGAGTTTCCCTCATTTAACCTACCTATAGATGAAAAGTAATCTAATGAGGGAAAAGAGACATTTACCTAGAACCCCTTTGGTAGACTTTATGACTTTCTCTGGCTCAAATGCAGATGACTTCCCTGTATACAGCTTTTGAGGTTATCAAGAATCATTATTGCTGCCTCTTTGTGAAACCATGTCAGGAGGAGGCTATGTTTCTAGCAGCTTCTGAAGAAGCATCTTGAGTGGGAATAAACCCAGGGCAACCAGAGCATGCATAAAAAGCCAGAGATACAGAATTCACTCTTCACTAAAAAGTGCATTAAAGTGTATTAAAGTGTACATGCAGAAAATGATTTCAAAATGTCAAGGATTTCTGATATCAAGAGTTAAATACTTGGCCAAGAAAAAGAGTCCATGAGGACACGATGGTCAGGGCTCTGATGTGTATTCTATCTTCATACTGCAACAACATCAGAAACTCTGTCTCTGAATATCACTTCTCTCTGAAAATAAAAATGACTATGCTCTCTTCTTCCCCTTTTTTGACTAACAGGAATCATAAAAAGTATCAGACAGAAACCATAAACACTTTGTTGCCTTTTAAGAAAAAATGTGACATTATACACATATAAACATAATTCACTCACTTGCATAGGATTGAATGTTTGCTTATTGATTTATAAATTTTTACCTAAAATTTTTTCAAAAACATATAAGATTTTAGTGCTGGAAAATTATGAAATTTTTTTTGGATCTGCCATTCATGGAGAAGACCAGTAATACCTTTCCTCTGAATTCATGTGTCTAAACATTGCTCTGTGGATGACTAATGAACATCTCACATTTAACACTTACAAAAAACCAAGCTTCCCTTCTTTAACCCTGAACCTGCTTCTCCTTTAACCTTTCCATCTCCCTAAGTGTCAACTCAACCTTCCGGGCTCCAGGGCTCAAAACTTTCCAATCGTCCTCTTTCCTCTCTCTCTCTCAAAAACCACATCCAAAATCAGCCAACTCATACTGTGGGATCTCCTTCAAAATGTAATATCCACACTCTGACCACTTCTCTAACCATGACATCATTACCCTGTTCCAAGACTTCAACATTTTCCACCTGGAATATTTTAATAATCCAAAAACTAATCTCTTTGCTTCTGTCCTTGGCCGTTAGAGTGGATTTATAACACATTAGCAAGAGTGAGCTCAGATCATTTCACTCTTCTCAAAGCCTGCTAGAATAAAAACCAATGTCCTTATAGTAGAGAATGAGGAGGGTTGATAGGAAGTCTGTAAGTGCCAGCAGAGCAGAAGAGCGTATTTTCTGATTGGGTTGGGCTTTTCACCTGTATGATGCAAAAGTAATTGTTAAATACTTTAATTTCTTGCTTCTAAAGTTCTACATAATATACCCTCTCACCCCAACCATGGCTTTTCTTAGAGATTTCTTAAGAATATTTCTTCTACTCTTTATTCTCTTGCCAAATTGTCATCCTTGCTGTGCCAAGAGTTTGCCAAGCTTTCCTCCAGCTCAGAACCTTTGCACTTTTGTTCCTTCTGCCTCTTTCTATCCCCCATATCCACATAGTTTATTCCCTCATTTCGTTCATCTTTGCTAAAATGTCACCTTCTTAGAGAGAACTCTCTAAATTTTCCTATTTAAAATTACATGGCCCTATAGTTCTTCATACTTCCCCTTTCTACTCTATTTCTTCCCCATAGCTTTTGTCACCTTCTAATATGCCATATAGCTTATTTATTTTGTTTATTTTACACTTTTTCCTAATAGAATATGAACACACAAGCAGGGATTTTGTCTGTCTTGTTTACTGTTGCATTAATGGTGCCTTAGTAGTGCCTGGAATTTAGTAGCAAATCCAAAAAGATTGCATGAAGAGCTTCATTTGTTTCAGCATGTTATGTTATGTTATGTTATGTAGTAGCCAGTAGTATGCATTTAAGGAGAGGTGGTTTTTTGTTTTTTGTTTTTTGTTTTAATTTATTTGACAGAGAGAGACACACAGAGAGAGGGAACACAAGCAGGGGGAGTGGGAGAGGGAGAAGCAGGCTTCCTGCAGAGCAGGGAGCCCAATGAGGGGCTCCATCCCAGGACCCTGGGATCATGACCTGAACTGAAGACAGACGCTTAATGACTGAGCCACCCAGGTGCCCCTTTCTTTTCTTAATAAGAAACATTTTTTTGTTATTCATCCTCAAAGGGGGAGTTTTCCCCTCCCTGATGATGATGGAAGCATGAATCAATAATTATATCCCACTCTCCCTCAAATCTGGTCTCTACCCCAGGGCCCAAGTTTTATATTAGTGTTTGAACTTGGTCTTTGGAAGTTAGTCTAAAATCATTGGACCCTTTATCTATAATATGCATGGCTTACCCTTACTTTTGGAGAAACTACAAGATAGTTCAGATGAAAATCATTTTGAGCTCAAAACCATAGTAAATTGTTTTTCGTTGATTATCCTAGTTAGTTCCAATTTAAAATTTGCAGGAAGTTGAAAGACTATAACTCTTCCAATATTGGAAACCAGAGTAAGGGAAAATGCCAAGATAGTTACCTTAGCTGGAAAGGAGAAAGAAGAGAAGAGGAGAGGAAAAAGAAATTATGATCACTTCTTCTCTGAAACAATTACAACATAAATGAAGTTTTTTGGTGTTTCTAAAATCTTCCCATGATCTTAGAAATATATATTACAACCATTTAGTCTGGGAACACTTTAACAGAAGTCATATCAGTTCCATTTTATATTTGATATCTTTGTATATTTTTTTTACTTGGGAGGTTTATAGTTCTGTTACCAACATGACAGGAACTGCTCATGTTCATATATTCCAACTGGTTCTCTCCCTTCTCCTCTGCATTTTAATAGCAGCTATTATTTTCTGAACCTTACAATCACATTTATTTTCCTTGACTATCCCCATACTTTTTTCCCCTACAATTTGGACTGACTGCTCCATAATTTTAGTAACCAAATATCTTAGATATTTGTTCCTGTGATGGGTTGCTGATTTTTATCCTTTGCAGTTTGTCTTCACATTCTTACCAAACCTATGTTATTCCCTTCCCTCCACAACCCTGTGTGCCTTTCTCTACATTATAATGATTCAAGCTTCCAGTTTTACCATCTCCTACCAGGTCTTCTATTAAGAAGATACTAAAAATAAGTGTGGTGTTGAAGGTGAAATTGAAGAAGGAACTATAACCTGAAGAATAAGAATAGATGTTTGAAAATGTTTTCCGAAGACAATCAGTCTTTTAGTGGCTTTATAATGGGTACTGTGTAGCATATCGGTAATCAATGTAGATTATGTTTCTTGCCAGTTACATAAATATATGGCAGTCAGGGTTAATGGGTAATTTGGAAAAACTTCTATAGAGAAGAGACTAAATGGCCCATGTTCGGGAAAAAGGCAGAATTTTCTTGTGTTTCTTACTTTTTGATCTTTAGCCATCTGGACAGTAGAAGGCATTTGCCTCTGTGACATCCTTTTTTGCCAATCTTCAAGAAAGTGTTTAGCATCACTTCAGAAATAAAGAGTTCAAGTTCAAGCACACACAGTGCATGGAAGATACTGTAGTTCATGTCATCTTCTACCAAATTTTGTTGTTTTTTTTAATGCATTATTTTTATGATTGAATCATAAGGATATATTCATTGGTAAATTTTATTAATTCTATCCACTTTTAAATGGATTTAGGAATTTTACAAGTCCTCTATTATATTCTTAAAACATAGTATTAATGTTCCACTTCATGTCGAGGTTATTTCATGTCCCTCTTGATCTCTGAGGATGAATGGAGTTCTGTTAAATAAAATGTCACTAAATGAAATTTTGGATTCAGAAATGTGAATGTGCATATATCCCTTTCAATCTTTTTTTATCAAAATCTAAATTTCTGTAAATTTAGAAAATATATCATATTAAATAGCTTTGAATAAATTTGTCATTAAAATATGGAGACACGACATTGGTGTTAGTGTTTGGGAGTATATAATGCTTTCAAATGGATTTTTTAAAAAGATTTTATTTATTTATTTGACAGAAAGAGACACAGCGAGAGAGGGAACACAAGCAGGGGGAGTGGGAGAGGGAGAAGCAGGCTTCACGCTGAGTGGGGAGCCCAATGTGGGGCTTGATCCCAGGACTTGGGATCATGACCTGAGCCAAAGGCAGAAGCTTAACAACTGAGCCACCCAGGTGCCCCTTTCAAATGAATTTTAAACATGTGTGGGCATATTGTAATGTTATTTTGATTTATTATTGATTTGATCCAATGTATTTGATAAAACTGGTCTAACTTCAAATCACTATAAAGTCACTTCTTGACTTCTAGAATGACGAGATGGAGATACAAGCTAGTGTCAATGATAAAGTCTACCCCTTGAAGCGGTGGAGTGGATTGAATGATGATTTCAGTTTATTTCATTTCAACATTAACAAATATTTATTGAGCACTTGTCCTGCCACAGATACTGTTCTAAGTTCCAGGGATATGCAGTAAAACAAAGCCCCTGCTCTTCTGAAAGTCATATTCTAGTGGAGAAGACATCCAAACAGCAGATAAGCAAAGTTACATACTGCCACGTGGTGTTTTCAATGTGATAAAAACTTGCCTAGCTTACTTTGTGTGACTGCTGGCACTCTGTTTCCTCATCTGTGAAATGGGGCAATAATTGTATCAACAGTGTGAGCTAATTTTTGATACCTGGCCCTTTCCTTTTCATGGAAAAATGCAATATCATATTCTCGTATCCATGCTGTTTTGGGGATGACTATTAGAGTTTTTTAGTTCCTTCCTTTCTGCTGGGGCTGGGGGTAGGGCTGTTGACACTCACAGGTAATGCAGCTCACCATCTGCCTTTCAGGGTGGTCCAGAGGTGTCAGCTCCTGTAAAATTTTTTCCCTTTTAAGGTAGATTCCTTACTGCTCTAACTCATTATAACTGAAAAGCAAACATTGATTTTCATCAGAAAATAAGACAAAGAGGAACCAAAGATCAGCAAATTCTGATACGATTTATCTTTCCATTTCATCTGGTATTTTCCCTTATCCACACAGAACCACAAACCCATTGTTTTCCTGGATAGGTTTGGGTATATTCTATGTACCACAGTTAAAGGAAGCTCTGACCATTGTAGTTCCAAAGGTACTAATTTAGGTAGTATTAAAAGGATTACTTCCTGCTGGTATGTGAAACTTAATGAGAAATTTTGCTTTTTAAAAAGCAAAGTCATATTATAAAATACTTAGAGAGACTCACCATGGGAAAGGTTCAAAATATGGGTAGAGTAGAGGACACCATGAATATTGATTATAATTCATCTAGGAGGCGCCATGAGTAAATAAAAGTTTCTCTTATGAAATATAGCAGAAAAACAGCAAATGACTTCCATCTTAAGGCAATGCAGAGCTTCTCTATTTCTGTTCATATAGAAAATCACTAAAGGAAAGTGTACATGTTAGGGCAGGCTAGATGGCATGTTAATCCATACACAGAAAAACTGAGTTATTTCACATGCTGACTTTTATAAAAAAATATTTAAGAACATCAACAATTGACTCATTACATTTATGAAGAAAAGACATAATTTATTATGATCATAATCAAACATCTTGATTCTAGAAGCAGGAAGATATAGACACCCTTCAGATGGCCTACTTTTGTGAACTTATTTGTTTATGAAGTCTTTATAAATTTATTTCCCTCATTGATTATATACTGAAGATTCTAGTTGGTCTTAGGAAAAAATAGTGATTTTTACACAACGTATTTACTAAAGGGTAGTTGAAAGCATTCTTCTAGAGCAAAGAATTTTAAAACTTATTTTGCCACAATTGCCCTTTTGTCATTTAATGGGCATTACAAACATGTTTTAACTTTTCTCAAGAGAAGTAAAAGAAACTGTATACTTCAAGACAAACAAAAACCTAAAAATATTTTAACTTGCAATAATTATGAGAATATTTACTAATTATAAATATATTTGATTAATGGAGACTGACAGATTTTTATTAACACTTCAGTAAAAAAAAAGCAAAAGAAGTTTTATTATTATCCCTCAGGTATAGCCCCCTCACCTCAACCAAAAACTACCTCTGTTCTTACATTCCTTGAGAATAATAGATGCCACTACTGGAAGATCTTTTAGAGATTAGATAATCCAAATTGCTTATTTTATTAGTATATAAATGGAGACCTATAAATAGTCTGTCTTGCTAGAAGTCATACAACAAATTAAGGGTAGAACCAAGGCTCAACCAGTCCAGTGATATTGTTGTTGCTTTTAATAACTTTCCCCTTGTTCTCCTTACCCTTTTTCTATTTAACTCTGTTCTGCCTGCATATGAACCTGTTTCATTTTCTCCATTGCTTGGGATTCTCCACCAGTATTGCATTAGGTGAAATCTACTCATTCAAAGAGGGCAGTACTCAGGGATTTTCAAATTAGAGACAGACTGTATATATCCACTATTCCCAGCCTTTCAGGATCTTAGCAATCAATAGCTTCAGGATAAGCCCAGTTCTACAGGAAGATGAAACTTTATCAGGCTTATCTCTAAATGAAATAGTCATTTAATAAAGCCATCTATCGTGTTTAGAAGCATGTGTTCCTTGATTTCAAGAAGAAATGGGATGTGGAGCATCTCAGCACAGCTACTCCATCTAGCTTGACCATCTTCTCTACATTTGTCAGTGAGTTAAGGCAAGTAGGACAGAATGTTATTTCCATGATGGCTGCCAGCCACTGTGAAGATATGTAGGAGAGCTGTGGTTACTGTCTGGGAGAACTTCCCATGACTCGATTCAGGTGTTTCCCCTACTGTATTTATTTTTGATGTGCTGTCCTCGTAGGACTTACTACAGGAATTTTGCGGACTGGAGTATTTAACGGATTGGATTTTCTGAAATCCTTAAAAAAATGGAGAGAAGTGAGGATCTTAATAATTTGGCTAATCTAAGCATAAACGTATTTAAGTCAGTTCACTAAAAGGGAGCAAAAAGGCTCTACATCAGATTTTACTGGAGATTACTTCAGATTGCTATTGTTGAGTTTGGAAAGCATGGCTTTGGAATTACTTGGCCACTATCATTTTATGTGACTTTTTGACTGCTTTTTTATGGCTGTTAAAATAATGTGTGAAGACATTGTATTGGATGCACATTAGATGCACACTGAGAATATAAATGATACACAGAGTCATGCTCTTTTAAAATAAAACATTTTAAAAGATGTACTTATGATACTATTGTATTCTAAGTTGAGAGTGATCTACTTTAGATATGATTTCTCTTTGGGAAAAAAATTATGATGAAAAACAACATAGCTCCATACATCATATCATATATCATTTCAAATATATTAAAAATTTCAAATTAAAAAAAGGGAACCACAGAGGTATAGGTAGAAAGCATGAAAGAAAGCTTTGATAATCTTGGAATAGAGGCCTTTATACTATAATTCAAATTCCAAAAAGTTAAAAAAATGATACATTTGACTAAATGAAAACATGAAATTCAAATATTTTTGCATGGAAAAAATCATAAGCAAAGTCAAAAGGCAAATAAGAAACTAGGAAAATTTTCAACTTATGTCACAACATAGAGTCAAGCTTTCTAATATAGTAAGAGGTTTCTAGAAATTGATAAGAAAAGTAAAAACCCAGTAGAAAAAATGGACAGTTGATATGAACAGATGGTTTTACAGAAAAGAAAATATAGTATCTTTAAAAATATGAAAAAATGCTATGCCATACTCAAAATGAGAGAAATAGAAATTCAAACTATGGAGTAGTCTGATAACATACTCTTTCTCAAGGAAGCTATGAAGAAATAAGCTCTCCTTATATTGCTTTTAGGAAGGACTGCAATTTGGCAATATCTGTCAAAATTACAAATGGGACTATACTTTGATCCAGTTACTCTTTTGGGAATTTATCCTTCAGACATACTTGCACACATGAGAAATATTTCAGAAGATATTTCCAAGGATAAATATTTCCAAAGATATTTATAGAATAATTGTTTGCAGAGAAAAATATTTGGGAAGAAAAACTTAAAAATATATGGTATATCCATGGTTATATGCAGATCTGATATAATCTGCTTAAATAAACAAGAACACTATACAAATCTAAAAAAATGACAAAACACTTTATGTGCTGAAATAGATCTCTAAATATATTGTTGAGAAAAACAGCAAGGGACAGAACATTGTAAAGAATATGTTATGATTAATGTAAAAAAGTGGGGTGAAAATAAAATATTCATATTTGTATATTGAGGAAATGCAGAAGAACCAAAGGGATTAATAACATTTGTTGTATGTTGGGGGAGTTGGAAATTGGGTGGATTAAGACAAGGGCAAGAAGGAAATTTTCATTTTTCAGCTTTCTACATTTTTTTTATTGTTGAATTTTGTGAATGTATTATTTATTGAAAAATCAAATAAAAAAAGCTTAAGAATTTTTTATTGTCTTAAAGCATTTTGACATTACTGGTAGTTAAAAAGTTTGTAGTACACTATACGTACAGAATAACAGGAGCACCCATGTGCCAACCACTCAGCCTAAGATAAAGACCATTACCAATAGTTTAAATCCTCCTTTATGTCTCTACATGATGCCCTCTGATTTATGTTTAAAGGTAACTATCTCAAATTATATTGACTATTTACTTTCTCTATAATTTACCACTTATGTGTATATCTCTGAAAAACATCATTTTGCAAATAGTTCATGTAATATTGGGTTAGCTCTTATTTGAATGTCTGGCAGAATTTAGTAAAAATGATTTGGGACTAGTATTTTTCTCATGTAAATATTTAAACTCTTACTCCTATATCCTCAATGAATTTAGGACTATTGAAGTTTCCAGTTTATAGTTAAGTCAGTTTCAGTTACTGTATTTCTTTTTCTAGGAATTTGACCATTTTCAATGAAGTTTTCAAATTGATTTGCATAGATTTTATAATAATCTCTACTTTTTAATGCAGTGTTTGTATTCATCTCCCCTTTCTACTCCTCAGATTATTCATATATGTCTTTATTAATGCTGTAATAAACCTTCTTTATATAGCTTTGTGAGTTTATGTAGCTCAGTTGAAACTCTATTGTACCTTTGCTTCCTGTTTCATTAATTTCACTATATTCTTTTTTTTTATTTGCCTTGTCCTTTGTGTTAAATTTTGTGAATCTTGTCTATTTAATATAAATTTTTAATTTGGGTTTTAAACTATTAATCTTTCCTATTTTCTAATAAAAATTGTTAAAGCTATGGATTTTTCCTATAGGAAATGATTTTTTTCCTCTTTTTTTTTTCAAAATGTTTTACATGTTTGCCTTTGACATTTAATCCTTGACTTCAGTGGAATTGATGATTCCATGTAGTGAATGATGGAGATCAAATACTGTTCTCCCCCATCAGGTGTCTAACAGTCTTAGGTAGTCCTGCCTTCATTCATTGTTCTGTGTTTCAAATGCTCCAGCCTTGTTAAGGGCCCCCTTATTTATCTCCTGTACTTTCAGTAACTATTCAAACCAAAACCTTTGGTGAAATAGGATTTGTAAAAGATCCCAGGTCAATGGTCATCATCAATCTTTGAAAGATATTTTAATTTTTAAGTAATCTCTGTCATCAGTCTTTGATATCCTTCCTTGGATTCTCACACCTGTCTTATATTTATTATCTGAGGATTTCCCTTATTTTAGTGCCAGTTTAACATTATTTAAATAGGTTTTTTTTAATATGGCATTTCTATTTGTTCTCTAGAGGGAGGAATTGCCAGAGTATTTGCAAATCAATAGTACAAAGAGTTTTTTAAATTGATTGCCATTTTAAGAACTTTGAACTCTAAAAGAATAAGATCATTGGAATAAAAGCCTAATCTAGGTTTCAAAGAAATGTAAATTGTAGGAACTTTGCCCCTGGTGTTTATTCCCTTTGTGATATGTTTTTTTATCATTGACACTTTTGATATGTGCTTCAATGCAATGTGTTCCAATATTACAAATTAAAGAAAGAAAAGAAAATATTATGGGCATAGGAAGCTAAGTACCTACTAATCTAATAATAAATGTTCTAGACATTATTGATGTACATTAAGTAAGGTATTCCATATTGGTTGGAAGTGACAGTAAGTTTTCTTATAATTGTTTTGTCATTTATTTTTCTCTTGCTGATAATTTATGTATTAGCCTAGGCAAAAAGCTCTCAGATTTTACCTGCTGCCTATGCACTCTTCCATAATGTTAGGCAGGATTTTCTGAGGTCATGGATACACAGAAAGTGTTCAACAAGCAGTCATTTCCCTTGGATTCCTTCTCTTTAAATAATCATATAGCAAAGACGAAATCCTTGCAGGATTATTAGAGGAAATGTTATGGTAACCAAGATGTCAAGTGGGATTCTTTCTATCTCTAAATTTTTTAGTGTTCAGAAACCTCCAAATAGTCTTTAAAACAGTTTTTAACAAAATCATTTTATACCTTTCAGAATGGGTGATCCAGAATCAAGGGCAGTTTCTTATAAAATTCATCATTTGTGAACCAACATGAAACCTGAAGTTTCTGAAGTTACTCAGAATCTAAGGTGACTTATTCCTAAATAGCTCTCTACAATTATTTGGAGAAAAAGTTCAAAACAACTATTAATAATATATATAGATTAGAACAACACATACATATTTAGAAATTGGGAACAAAGAAAAATAACCATGTAAGCCATGATACTCTAGAGCAGTGGTTAGCATTGTGGTCTCTCAGGTCAGACTCTTTTTGAGTTTAGGTCCTTTGTATTAATTTCCTAAGGCTGCCTTAACAAAATACCATAGATTGGGTAGCTTAAACAACACATTTATTTTTTTTTGCCATTCTGGAGGCAGAAGTCCAAGATCAAGATGTTGGTGTGTTTTGTTTCTTTATGAGGCCTCTTTCCTTGACTTTCAGATGGCTGCCTTCTTGCTGTGTCCTCACATGGTCTTTCCTTTGTGCACACATGCCCCTGGTGTTTCTCCATGTCCAAACTTCCTCCTCTTATAAGACAAGAGTCAGATTGGATTAGAACTCATCTTAAGAGCCTCTTTTTCACTTAATTACTACTTGAAAGGCACTATCTCCAAATGCAGTCACATTCTTTGGTCCTGGGGATTAGGGTTTCAATATAAAAAATTGGGACATAATTCACACTATAACATCCTTGCTTACCATTCATCAGCTATGAAATGTTAGGATAATTTTTAAAATCTTCTTTGTAATTATTAGGATGTTGTGACTATTAAAAATAAGAAACAGGCAAAACACTTAGGATAGTGCCTGGTATACACATAGCAAATGTTAACTATAGTGTTAATTATTGTACAATGGAAACTTTCCATTTTTATATTTAGGTAAAACATTATAAAATATGAAGTGTTCTGAAGATGTCAATTAAATGTAGTGGGTTTCTAGTGTTTGTGTATTCCATTTCCTGATTGATCTTCTGTTTAGTTGTTTTATCCATTATTGAAAATGTAATATTGAAGACTCCAATGATTATTGTTGCATTGTCTATTCTATTACTTCCTTCAATTCTGTCAGTTTTTACTTCATGTATTTTGACACTCTACTCTTAGGTACTTAAAGGTTTATAATTGGCATGTCCTCTTGAAAGATTGACCCTGTTATCATTGTAAACTGATCTTAGTATTAAGGAGAACATCTATAATAGGAAATCATAAACTCAGTGCCTCTTTTGCTCCAAATGCTTTTTTATCTTTTATATTTCTATATGTAGTAGCCCTTTTCCAGTCCTCCAGATCCCCTTTGAAGAAAGAGGAAGCTACTACAGTGCTTTTGACCAATGTTTCCTGCCTTATAGACCAACCATCCTTATGTGCTCTTACCACTAGAAACTCATGCCCTATCAATGGAGAATGCAAATTACCAAGGGTGAATGGGGAGTTGGGAAATAGCAACAGTGTCATGAAACTGAACTAGAAGCCAGAGAACACCAAGGCTTTTCTGTTTGAGATGAATATTATTAAGCAACATTGAAAATTCTGACAAAGTCTCAAAATACAAATGAATGTTAAATAATATTGGTTAACCTGTTCGCTATCAATATATTTTTTTAAGTTTTTATTTAGATTCCAGTTAGTTAACACACAGTGCAATATTAGTTTTGGTTGTACAATATAGTGATTCAAAACTTCCATACATCACCTGGTGCTCATCACAAGTGCCCTCCTTAATACCCATCACCTATTTAACCCATCCCCTAACTCATTTCCCTTCTGGTAACCATCAGTTTGTTCTTTACAGTTAAGAGTCTGTTTTTTGGTCTGTCTCTCTCTCTTTCTTTTTCCCCTTTGCTCATTTTATTTCTTAAATTCCGTATGTGAGTGGAATCATACGGTATTTCTCTTTCTCTGACGTATTTCACTTAGCATAATACTGTCTAGCTCCATCCATGTTGTTGTAAATGGCAAGATTTCATTCTTTCTTAAGCTGATTAATATTCCTTCGTATATATATACCAACTCTTTTTTATCCATTCATCAATTGATGGACACTGGGCAGTTTCTGCAATTTGGCTATTGTGGATAATGCTGCTATAAACATCAGAGTGCATGTATCCCTTTGAATCAGTATTTTTTTTTCCCCCTTTGGGTAAATACCTAGTAGTGTGATTGCTGGATCATAGTTCTATTTTTAACTTTTTGATGAACCTCCATACTGTTTTCCAGAGTGGCAGCACCAGTTTGCATTCCCACCAAAGTGCAAAAGGGTTCCCCTTTCTCCACATTCTTGCCAACACCTGTTGTTTCTTGTGTTGTTGATTTTAGCCATTCTGACAGGTGTGAGGTGATATCTCATTGAAGTTTTGATTTGCATTTCCCTGATGACAAGTGGTATTGAGCATGTTTTCATGTGTGTGTTGGCCATCTGTATGCCTTCTTTGGAAAAAAAAAAGTCTATTCATGTTTTCTGCCTATTTTAATTTGATTATTTGTTTTTTGGGTGTTAAGTTTTATAAGTTCTTTATATATTTTGGATACTAATACTTTATCAGATATGTCATTTGCAAATATCTTCTCCTATTCTGTAGGTTGCTTTTTAGTTTTGTTGATTGCTTCCTTCACTGTGCAGAAGCTTTTTGTTTTGATGTAGTCCCAATAGTTTGTTTTCAATATTATCAGCAGTACAGAAAATGAAATTAGACTAAAGAGACAGAATTATATTACTTTACCTTAACTATTATTTAATACATAGCTTAATCTACTTTTTAAATGTCTTTAATAAACATGGAAGAAAAGAACATATTATGTGCCAAGTAGATTTTTAGTGGAAAGAAGGTATTTTTAACTCATGCTTCACTTTGATGAAAGTAAAGATTTTTGTGAAGATGAGTTCAGAGTAGTAAGTGGAAGGAGCAGGATTCTAAAACATGGCTATCTAGTGCTGAAGTTATTTCTACTACAGTTTTCTGCTACTTAAAGATATCTTGAAATTACCAGAAATTAATCAGGATACTCTGCTTTTTAAAGAGTTCTAATTAATAGAAATTTTGTAACATAACATATGTTATAATGTACAGTTTATCAGGCATGTCATATATAACATGTATTGTATAATACAAACAATTAGATGAATTGTTTAATTGCTACTGAAATTGATTTTTGTCATTTTATAGTAATAAAAGAACCCCATCTCTGTTATGTTTATTTAATGCAATGTGGTTTTCACTATTGGCATATTAGCAAAATTCCAATAAAAGGAAGATCTAAGATATACAGAACATCTTATAAAACAAATTTATCTATGTATATTGAAGTACTTTCCATGCAATGTAGTGACTAATGATGTGAAATTTCGGGAGGGCAAATGTCACTATTTCTATGTCAAAGACAAAAACTAAAGGAAAAATATAAATTGAAAATAAGAATGAACATTCTCCAAAAGATTCATATTGGAAACATATTATCTAAAGCTACTTGGAAATGATCATCAGAAGTGGCTTCTAATGTTCCTGACAACTGAGAAAAAATGCAGCATGTATTACATGTGTTAGAGTTTTTTAAAGACTTATTTTTAGTCAAAAGCATTTTATAAGAGAAGAAAAATGTGAGAAACCTACTTTCTGATGACTTATTCTTCATGAACAAGTACACTTGCTTAAGATACATTATGATCTCCATTGAGTAGAAAATGGGGACACTGGAAGGGTCTCTTGCTCTCTTCCTTCACAGGACAGGTTTGTTGAATGAACACGAGAAGCACTTAAATGCTTACTCTTATGTTTTTTAATTTTGGAAAATCTGTTGTATTGGCTCTATTAGTCTGATCCTACCATATTACTCCTTAAAATGACATAAAAAAAAAAGAAAAGATGTTGAACAGATTTCTGGGAATATTAACAATCAAAGCAGATCTTTACTTTGTTAATTATATTAACCATATGGCATCTACCAGTCTTCCAAGAGCAAACAAGAACAGGAGTTTTGAAAAGAAAAAGCAGCAAAAATAGATGAGATGAGTAAAATAATTTGGGTTGATTTTTAATTTTTTTCCTGAATGGTCTCTCTCCAGACTGAGAAAGTGAGAAATTACATAGACTGAATCCTTTGATTCTGGGTATGGCTAGATAAGTGGTATTAGGAGCAGATCATCTGGAAAAGTACCTAGAGAGATGTTCTGCATGGGACCAAAACATTACTGACAGAAATTGGAAACATTGAAATTGTCCCTGCTCCCAGTTTCAAGTGGTGGAGATAGGGAACATTTCTTGTTACACAATATGTCAGTTGGGCTTTATTTATTTTATTTATTCTGGAATTTGCATGACAGCAGAAATTTGGCAATCAGGCATAGTCAGTTGAAATTCTGAAAATAAATAATTCATGATGCCGTACTGTTTATGGGAAATTAATCTGAATTTTAAACCCTTTGCTATGCCTCCCAAGTGATTTCTGAATAGAAAAAAATGTATAAAAATGCTGAAAAGAAAATGGAAACTATAAAAGTTATTTGTTAATTTTTTTCGACTATAAATCCTGGGGCACCTGAGGGGCTCAGTCGTTAAATGTCTGCCTTCGGCTCAAGTCATGATGCCAGGGTCCTGGGATGGAGCCCTGCATCGGGCTCTCTGCTCCGCGGGAAGCCTGCTTCTCCGTCTCCCACTCCCCCTGCTTGTGTTCCGTCTCTCGGTGTGTGTCTCTCTGTCAAATAAATAAATAAAATCTTAAAAAAAAAAAAAGAATATAAATCCTGCTTTGCCCAATTAAAGTGAACCACTAAGTAAATCTATTTGATATACAATATTTATAAATAGAAAAGCAGAACATCAACTTATAGCAATACTTAACAGCAACAAAATAATTAGAATGATCATAATATTTTTAAAATCCTTTTAAATGCATAGCTGAACATGTAAGAAAACAAGGGAAATATTCAAGATAAGAAAGTAAAAGTACTGAAGCTCTAGAATCATACTAGGTGGCGGGTTTGTGGAATGGGAGAGAGGGTAAGAAGTGGGTGGAGGAGGTTTCTATTTTATTTGCTCAGGTTTTAAAAGTTGAATGAGTTGAAAGAGATCCTACACTCAACTAGGCCCCCTAGAGGGATATACCCTCATTAAAAGAATAGAATAGCTACTTTACTAGGGAAAGTTACCCTCGTAGAGAAACTTGTAAGTATTACTCTGGGCACAGGTGGAAAGTAAGTGTCTCTGCTGAAAATTTATAACTGTGTGGAATTAAGGTTCCAATTTAAACTACATGGGTAGTCTAGAAAACCATAATCAGAAATAACATTTAAAAAGAAATCTTAGATATGGTACCTCTGGAATGCCTGGCAGAAGCAAAAACACAACCACTCTGGATGGGACATGCCAAACCTATGTTTCCCCAGGACATCCACATACAAAAGAATCTTGAAAACAAGTTAATAATACAAAATTTAAAATCCACAAGGAAAAATTTACCATGAGCAAGAATCATCAGATATAACAAACAGTAGCAAGGATATCACTTCCCTTAAAATTTCAGATATTAGAACTATCAGATAAAAAGTATAAGTATGCATGCCTACGTTATTGATTTATTATTTAGTATTCTTAGTAGATTCACACACTTTTTTTTAATTTAATGGATTAAGAATTTAAATGTGAAAATAAAACTTTAAAATTTTAGAAGAAAAATTCAAATGAATATCTTGATGCTAAGGTCAGGAAGGATTTCTTAGCCCCCTCCCCCAAAATTTTAAAGAAAGACATTGATTATATGAAAATTAAAATTCTCTGTATAGCAAAAGATAAACTTATTCAACCATAAACCATAAATGAATTTATTTATGATGAGCTAGAGACTAGCAAAATCTATTTGCAATGAATATATCCAACAAAGGATTCAAATCTAGAATATATAAACTCCTGAAAATCAATAAGAAAAGGCAGATAATGCCATTGAAAAACAAGCAAAGGATTTAAGAGAAAAGGAAGAAACCTGGGAACCTAGAAACCTGGGAAAACTTTTTCCTCCCTTACAGTTTCTAGAGAAACTTTTGAACATGCACACAAGATTAGATACAAAAATTGTCCTTCAAGTGTTACTTGTAACAACCAACAAATCGAAAACAATGTAAATGTCCATCAAGAGAAGAATAAATAGTTACATTGTGACATATTCTACCCTGGAATGCCATACAACAATTAAAATAGCTGTAGCTACATGTATAAAAGGAATTTTGAGATCGATACCTATATTCTGATGCCACTTATATGAAATTTAATAATGAGAAAAACAAGTCTATTCATATGAAGCAAAAGTATAAAAATATCATACCTGAGGGCGAAAACCACCAAGTTCAAAATAATGATTACCTCTAAGAAGAAAAGAAGGGAGTATGATCAAGTAGGGATTCACAGGGGCTTCAAATACATCTGTAATATATTTCTTTTAAAAGAACTATGTTTCGGGCGCCTGGGTGGCTCAGATGGTTAAGCATCTGCCTTCGGCTCAGGTCATGATCCCAGGGTCCTGGGATCGAGTCCCGCATCGGGCTCCCTGCTCCTTGGGAGCCTGCTTCTCCCTCTGTTTCTCTCTCTCTCTCTATCATGAATAAATAAATAAAATCTTTAAAAAATAAAAAATAAAAAATAAAAAAAAAATAAAAGAACTATGTTTCTTGGGGCACCCCGGGTGGCTCAGTTGTTAAGCGTCTGCCTTCAGCTCAGGTCATGATCCCAGGGTCCTAGGAATGAGCCCCACGTCAGGCTCCCTGCTCAGCGGGAAGCCTGCTTCTCCCTCTCCCACTCCCCTGCTTGTGTTCCTGCTCTCACTATCTCTCTCTGTCAAATAAATAAATCATTTTAAAAAAATAAAATAAAAGAACTATGTTTCTTTTAAAAGAATTATAAAATTTCTTCTAAGTTTTGATTAAGTTGGATGAGTGCCTAACTTCCATTTTATTATTCTTTACATTACCTCTATGTTTGAAATATTATTTCAGTATGAAAAAGAAAAAAAGGTGTTTTTTTTTAATCCAACTCACTAAATAAATATTGGTTTTATAATCAACTGATGTGTCTCAGTGTTTTCCAGGCCCTGTGTAATTTGATTACATTGGGCCCAGGTCTACCTTTGGGATGAACATCATACTTCTTGGAAGCTACCTACAGAATAATGTCCAGCTATTTCAGTGTTCCACTAGACAAGGTCAGGGAGGTTGATCTTTATCAAATGAATAATCTGCAAGGCTGTTAAGGACTGAAATGTATTCCTCCAGATTTCTTATGTTGAAACCTTAGCCCCTGATATAACTATTTGGAGATTGGGCCTTTAAAGTAGTAATTAAGGTTAATAAATGAGATTGTAAGTATGGACCTTGTTAGGACTGGTATCCTTATAAGAAGAGGAAAGAGCACCAAAGAAGAGGCCATGTGAGGACACTATAAGAAGGAGGCTGTTTGCAAGCCAAGGGGAGAGGCCTGGGGGAAAACCGAACCTACCAGCACTTTGTTAAAACATGGGAATATATGAGATTGTAAACCCAGAAACTGATTGAAGACCAGAGGTAGAAAAGTTAGTTAATCTAAGAAACTTAAAAGGCCAAAAGAACAGCAAGTGGCCACTCCAGCAAAGTTGTTAGCAGTATGGATTGGCTAAAATAGAGATCGACAGAGACATCCAGATGGGCCACGGCCTTACTCAAACATCAAGTGAACATGGCTGAAAACCCAAGTGTACAGGTAGAAATAGATTTTTGTTTCAGCTATTGTATGAATGGGGGCTTTCTTTGACTTTTGCACTGTATTTGTATTATTTCTAACATAATGCCCTATGAATTTTGGCATATCAGTAAATATTCGGTGGTTTAGTACTCAATGACCTAATTTGAAGCCCATTCATATTTTTAGAAATCACAAGAGCAAAAGACAAACGAATAACAAAAGCAAACACCACACCCAGGTTTTAGGTAGGACTTGGGTCCAGTTAATGTCAAAGAAGTTAGTGTTTGAGTTTTAAAGTATTATTTGTATTTTTCATTTACTGCCTCTTCTTAGACATGAATGGTTTCTTGTCTTTATTCCTTTGGATGAGTGGATTGTTCTGAGGTGAAAGGGAAGATAAGGTGTAAAAGTTTGTGCTATGGAGAGTTAAGTCAAAGGAATGACTAAATAAAAAGAAATAAAAGAAGCTAGCAATAGCTAAAAGAACGCTGGATTATTATAGAAACAGACAATGTATAGAATACCCTTAATAATATTACTGTTTTTTGAACTCTCATCCTGTGCCTGGTTCTATGTTCTGCCTTTTATATACTATATTCCATTTAATTCTTAAAACCACTCTATAGGGTAGATACTAAGATTAGACAAAATTCTCAGATGAGGAGTCTGATTTTGTGACATCAATTAATGTGCCCAAGGACACTTACCTAGTAAGTGTCAGGATCTGAATCCAGTTCTGTCTGATACATAACCCTAGGTCTTTAATTACCACAGAACTGCTTCACAAAAGGCAGACATTACTTTTAAGGAACTACAGTGTGAACCTTTATATTCTGAATCTCTTGTACACTGTCAGCAGTCGGGGGAGAATGGACCTGAAGCCTGACTCTGTTCTGCCCTGCATCATTGCAGGGCACTTTGTACTCCAACTTACATCTGCTGATGACTCAGAGTGGATGACATCTCCATAACACACCAGTTAGAGCAGAGCAGCAGGCTTCTCACCAGCTCATGCTGGTCCTCAAGGTAGTGTACGCCAATCAGACCTATCCTCAGGGAACTCCAGAATCAGATTTGGGAAGTCTGGAAGGAGGCCAGGCTTTCTATTCAGTAGGAGTGGGCTGAGATTCAGATGTAAATAGGAGAGAAAGTCTGCTGGAGCAGTGGAAAATAACTGTGTCGCCCTGGATTGTCGATTTAGCATAAATGCTGCAATGATTCATCTCTGAGTTGATAAACATGTTTTCCAAAGTGAGAGGCAGACAGACAGGATGCAGTTCCCAGCTAGAAGGGCTTCATTACCGGAAGGTTTGTAGAGAGAAGCCACTCTGCCCACGCCTCCACCATGCTGGAAGTGGGTTGGTGCTAGGGGCACAGTTTTTCTTTTCAATGAAACACAGACAAGAGGAACTCTAGCAGGTTATTTTTCATAGAATAGTTTGAGGTGGGTCCTTAGACTTACTTTTCTTGTAGTTCATATAGTGACTTAGCTTCAGTGTCATAATTAGGGCCTGCACTGATGATGGGCATTCAGGAAATGTTCGTCGACTCACTGGCATGGTCACCAATGTACTCTCAGTTCTCAAAGGAAAAAAAAGGACCACAGATTCTGAATTTGAAAATATGGCTGGCATTGTTTACTCATGATCTACATGCGCAAAGAAATTAGGCACCTAGCCACCAGGTAGATATAGGGAAATTAGGGCCTGCACTGATGATGGGCATTCAGGAAATGTTCGTCGACTCACTGGCATGGTCACCAATGTACTCTCAGTTCTCAAAGGAAAAAAAAGGACCACAGATTCTGAATTTGAAAATATGGCTGGCATTGTTTACTCATGATCTACATGCGCAAAGAAATTAGGCACCTAGCCACCAGGTAGATATAGATATAGATACTTGAGTCGTTAACACACCAATTTTATTTTACAGATTCTCATTTATATGTTAGTGAAACCCAAGTTCACCACCACTACCACCCCCAGGCTTTCAAGAATTGTTTTATAATTCAGGAGGAGAATGAACCCTGTGCTCACAAGTAAATAAACTTACAAAGTCTCTTTGAAAGGGAAAGCTAGCAATATGCATTTGAAAGGAGGTCAATTACATTTGAAAATAATGAAAAGCAGAGTATTTTTCAGAAGAAAGAAGAACAAAGAGTAGTATACACTGAAGAACTCTGCAGGGGGCCTAGTGGTGGTTTAGGGAAACAAAACAAATATTAAGAATATTTTGTTAATGTAGATTTTAACTTTTGAATTTGTGACATGAAATTCTATTGATTATGCATGAGTTAATTGCTTTTTCATTACCTAACAGCAACAGGCAGATTGAGGTAAAGTGTTAAGTTAATTAAATAAATAAACAATTTAATTGTGAAATATCCAAATTTCACATATCGCATTCGCATATCATTTAGGCATTTGGCTATAGGTAAGGCTTAGAAGAGAGGTCAGGATAAAAGGTGCTTTATATTCATGATATAAAAAAGCAGGAGAAGATGGGGCACCTGGGTGGCTCAGTCAGTTAAGTGTCTGCTTTCACCTCAGGTCATGATCCCAGGGTCCTGGGATCCAGCCCCACATTGGGTTCCCTGCTCAGCAGGGGAGCCTGCTTCTACCTCTCCCTCTGCAGCTCCCCCACTCATGCTCTCTCTTTCTCGAAATAAATAAAATTTTTAAAAAATTAGGAGGAGATCTAAACACTTAAGGAATGATGATAAATTTAAACATGTACGTAGCCTAGATCTGAGCCTACAAAATTCTGACATTTAAAAGGTCTTGCAGCAGAGAAGGAGTGGATGAGTGCCACTAGAAGGGGCTGTCTGAGAAATAAGAGGAAAACTAGGAGAATGTCCTGTTAAGGAAGAAAAGAAAACGGGGTTTTCAAGAACTGGAAGTTGGTGGTCAGCTTGTAGAACCCTAGAAAAGTCAAATAAGTTTTCCTGTGATTTAGCCATTTGGTGGCATTAGTAAATTCCTTTACAAGAGCAATTTTTTTCAAGTGGTGGAACCAGAAACCAGACTAAACCAGTGAGGTGAAGGTGAATAACTAAGAAACATTTGCAGAAAGTTTTTGTAAGAGAAAGTTTATAGTGAGATTCATCTGGAAATGTGGTTCACTATACACCGAAGACGTGTAGCCGAAGACAGAAAGACTGCCAGATATAGTAAAAAATGGGTTAGTGGGTTGGTGATCTAAGAGTTATACAAATAACTGCTTCAGGGGTTAGAGGGAGTGCTTGGCAAGTCACTGGAAGAATGGAAGAACGGGATGTTTTGGTCAGAGTTGGATATTTGAAATGGGTACTTTGAGAGTAATTTGAGTTTCTTGAGGTGGCAGAATTCAAGTTGTGATTGAGGGAGTTGGTGGCTTAGGTGAAGTGGAGGAGATCTTAGGAAGTTGAGTGAACACAGTCGAGATTGTTGGGTGGTTCATTCAGGTGGCTATTGGATTCATGGGATGGTTATAGCAGTTAAGGTGAAGATGGAGATTGTGCACAGGGGTTGAAGTCTTTTTTTTTTTTTTAAGATTTTTATTTATTTATTTGACACAGAGAGAGAGAGAGAGAGGGAACACAAGCAGGGGGGAGTAGGAGAGGGAGAAGCAGACTCCCCGTCCAGCAGGGAGCCTGATGTGGGGCTCCATCCCAGGACCCTGGGATCATGACCTGAGCCGAAGGCAGATGCTTAACCATCTGAGCCACCCAGGAGCCCCAGGTGTTGAAGTCTTTAAGAAGGACCTGGAGTTTGGAGTTGGGGAGAGTGGTGAAGCTGGGTCATATAAATCACAAAGTTCTAGAACTTTGGATTTGGATGTTTCCTGATGAAAACCTGGAGGACACTAAACCCACTTCTTAGCCCAACACTTAAACAGTTGGGATGTGAGAGGGAAACCCACAAAAACACCTTGCCTGAGAAGGATAAAGAGGAAATTTTGTTTTCTGGGAATACCTAGGTTTCAGTTAAAGTAATTTTAAATAACAAATAATTTAGGGGAATATCAGTGGTAAATGTGAAAGGTTTAGGAAAGAATGTTAGAATGAGATATTGGGTTAGGAGAAAATATGTTGACAGCATTGTGGAAATGAGAATTGAGGAAATGATTGGATGATCTGAGAGGTTTGGACTCTGGGCAATGACTCATATATACAGGGAGGAAAGAGATCATATGCTTGGTTCTGATCTTGATCTTATGAACTGATGGCCTCAGCTGCAGTCTAGAAGCAAGGCCTTACAATCGCTATATAGGATTAGGGTTCCCAGTGCTGGCTGTTGTCAGTACACTGGGGATATCAGTGCTGGCAACAGTGGACAAAAATGCTGGAATCAAGTGAGTCTTCACTGGGGGAAGGCTTGGGGTTATATGTTGGCAGCAGGTCTAAGTGGGTCCAGCTAAATTTCTGCATTGTGTGGATATCCTCAAGGATTGGTCAGAATTTTCCATGGCCTTCGAATGGCTAGGGCCAAATACTCTTGAGACAGCCTGAGGGGTCCCACCTCATCTCGTTGTGGTGACTGTTTGCTGGCATCTCCAGCAGTGTGAGGGTCAATGAACATAGGCTTAGAAGTATGATAAAATATACCTTTAATTTTATATGCTGCAAAACATGATTTTTTATTATATACTGAATGGAGATTGGATAGATTTTGTTTAATACCTAGAACATAAGTTTTGTTTGAGTTTGAAATCTAGCTGCATTACTTATTTAGAGAATGACATGGAGAAAGTTACTCTCTTTTCTCAGGTTCACTCTCCCTATCTTAAAATGAGAAAAAAAGAATTAACTTGTAGGGATGATCTAAGAAATCTACACATTTCTGTGTGTGTACACATAAATATATATATACATACATATGGATGCATAACCTTGTACAGCTTGTGATAAATATGGGACAAATATAAGTCTTATTTTAATAGGATGCTATTTAGAGGTAATATTCAAATTATTTAACAATTAGTGAGGCAGAGGGAGAGAGGCTGCCTGACCAATGAGAATGCATATTGGCCGTTTTGTGGGGTTGAAGCATATCATGATGAGTATTGGTTCTGACACTAAGTACATTGAAATGGCAAGTGCAGCAGACAGCAGTCCATTCTTTCTTGGCCACATGGTCTTGTGACTTTACCCAAAATGATATGCTTCTCATTTTCACCCAATGAATTAGTAATAACATAAAATGCAAGAGGCAGTTTTCTCTATTGAAAATTAGAGTCATTATTTCAAATGTATGTCATAGTAGTATTTAAACAGTACTTTTTAAACTAGTCTTTATAAATGAAGATAGAGTACTTTGCCTTCTACTAACAAGTTAGAATTACCTAAAACAAGAAATGATTAAAAGCAATTGCTTTTGATATTCTTCTTTGGAGAGGTCAATATTTTGAAGAGGGGACAACATTTCTTTTCCTAAGATCGCTTTTAAAAATATGCTTATTTCAATTTATAAAAATTTAGCTTTTTTTGATGAGTTAGTATTTGAACAGTGGGTCTGTCAAACTACTGTGTTATTAAACTGAGAAGATAGTCCTTATTAAAAATTCAAATGTTATTGTGTTATGTTGTATTTATGTTATATTAAAATAAGGAATTTAGACAATTAAAAAAAAATCTAGGCCTTCCATTTGCCCTATCTTATCCAAGAAAAAGTACCTAGACAATTGAATTCAAAGGTCAGATTTAGACTTAGGTAAATCATTGGTTCTCCATAGCAGTTTGAGTATAAAAACAACACACATCTATATTATCCCTGGAAATATTATAAGACTTTGAAAGAGTTTCTCTCCAGACTTTGATAAAAATTTGTTAAGATTTATCCAGAGCAGTATTTAATCAGAACATGATTTTCCTTTATATTGTTCAAATAATTTGTCAGGAATGCCAGAGAGAGATATGTTGATTTATCCTTTTGTATATGAATCCATAGAGTTCATGATCCTTGACCTTGAAATATAGGAAATTTTAGTCTTCACCTCCCAAACTAAGAAAGTATTTATTTTTTTCTAGCATCTAGAATGCCACTCTAAATTTTGACTGAAACCATTTTATTTGATATGATAATTCTAAAAAACTTTTTACATATGACATTATAATAAAAATGATTCTTTGCTGATATCCATCAGGTTACTTCAAATAATTTATTGCCATGATTTCAACGATTTAGTCCATGAGAAATTAAAGAGAGCAAGGCTCTGCCTCAGCTATTGTAAATCTATACTCAATAAATATTATTAAGTAAAGAAATAGTTTTTAGTAATAGCTTTCATTATTTTTAAATCTTTTATTTAATTGTAAATACCCTTTAAAAAGTTATTTTGTACAAATTACAGGGAGATCACAATACTAAACAGTAAAACCAAACCAAGGTAGGTAACTTGCACATCAACTCTTGCTCTTACTTCTATCAAATGATAAGACTACTGTAAGGTTGGACTCCTTTGGCCTTCTTTATGATTCTTACAAATTGTTACAAGATTGATTGCTCTGTAGGTTACCTAGATAAATAAAACCAATGGGCATGGAAAATCCAATTCACTCTTTCCTCTGTGACAAGCTTTTATTTGATTTCAACTTAACAAATATGTCTTGGGCATCTAATATTTGGTGGGCCCCATCTAGCTGCTAAGAATACGAATAAGAAATAATTTGTATCCTTTAGGGCCTTACAACCCAGTAAGTGAGATAGATGTACAAGCACAAGTGTGTGTCAAGCTTCAGTGTCATGCAGAAAAGTGGTAGAGTTATAATGTTATAACGTAAATTGGTAGACTGATGAGGAAATGATTTTTTCTGAATAAGATTAGATAGTTGGGAGTAAAAACATAATTACAGAAAGCTGCAGATATGAGGTCATGTTTGCGCTTGTTCTCGAAGCCTGAGAAAATCATTTTTTAGGTTGACTAGTGGAGGAAGACATTCTAGATCTAGGGAAAAGCATGGTCAAAGCCTGAACAGAGGGGCTATGTGTGATATATTTTAGCAATAATGACCCACCAGCAATGGCTATAGAGTGAGGTTTTGTGGGGACAGTGTGGAGGCAAGACTGGAAAGGCAAACTGTGGCCAGGTCATGGGGTAAGTGGGGCAGGGATTGGGTGGGGTGGGGAGGTGAGAAGTAGTGGTGTTGCCCTTCATGTGATGGAAAGTGGAAAGCAAGCAGATGTTTCTATCCCAGAAGCTGGTTCTAAGCTTTATGACAATTCAGATCGATATATATCTAGCTAATACATTATTTGGAGTTTATGTAGGTAATGTATGTCAAAAAGTTGATTTTTCTTTCTCTTTTATTAATCAGTTTAGGGGCATTGGGAAACTGAATCTCAATCCAAAAGCAATTAGCAACATTTTATGAAATAAATATAAGCTAAGTTATTTTGGGGTTGTATAACTTAATAATATTCCTTTAGGAAAAATAAAGACTTGAATATATATTTACTAATCTTCATCAAATGTTCTTATATGAAAAAATTTATTACTCATCATCTTGGATCTTAGATAAAATTATAATTCAATACTTATTTGTGAACTAAGTATAACTTTAGGTCTTGTTTTCTGAAGTAGAGTAAGATTGTTTTCTTGAAACTCTAAGAGATAATAACTTCTTCAGGGAATTATCTTTGAATTGCTTTTCCTTATTAATTCATATTGACTTTTACCATTGTTCTGATGTCCCATTAAATTTGAGGTAGGTGTTATTATCTGATTAAATAATCCAGGGTACTAAGCAACATTTCATCATAATCCATAAGCACCAAAGTTCCTCAAAGTTTTTCTCAGTATGTATATGTCAAATTACTTGAAGTTTTAAGGAATGATTTTGAGGCCATACTCTGTCTGTGCCATTCAACAAAGATTTATGTGCCCTAGGCAATGTTCTAGGTTCAGGGCAAAAAGGCACAGTCCCTGCTTTCATGAAATTTACTTTTTAAAGTGAGAGCACTGTCTATAATTATGTAAACAAGTAAATGGGATAACTTCAGGTAGTGCTAAGTGCTGTAGAGAAAATAAAATAGGGGCAGCAATGGCAAAGAGAGTGACCTGGTGGAAGGAAGGGCCACTTCAATGAAGATGGTTAGGGAAGGGCTGTCTGAAGTGGTGACAACTGAGCTGATTCTAGAAGGGGTAAATATGTGACAGTAAGGGGAAAAGAGAGGCGTGGGGAGAGTGATCTAGGCATATGGAATAGCGTGTGCCAAGGTCATGACCCAGAAAAAAATTCTGGTCTATTTAGAGATCAGAAAGAAGTCCAGTATTTCTGGAGAGGTTTTATGTGAGGGCTGGAGAATAGTAGGTGATCAAATCAGGGGTTGTCAGGATTTGGATTTTGGTCTGGTTGCAATCAGATGCCACAGAAATGTTTAAGACTATGCTAAAAAGATATAAGGAGAATGTACTATAAGGCATTAGCATAGAATTAGAGACCTCTTAGAGGCCATTAATGAGGTGTAAGTGAGATAATCATAGCTTACGTTAGCAAGTAGCAGTAGAGATGGTGAGAAATAGTACGTAGTATTTGGAATGTATTTTGGATGTATAATCAATAGAACCTTTACTGTTCAATGGAGAATGAGGTGAAAATTATCATAGATAAGGTCTAGGTTGGGACCCAAGAAGATGGTAGTGCCATCAATTAAGATAGAAAGAATTAAAAAAATCACTTTGGAAGTGATATGGAATCAATAGTTCTCTTTTGGTATGTTGAATTTACGATAGCTAATAGACATGTGAGCAGAAATAGGCAGATAGGTAGAAGTGAGCTCACAAGAGAAACCAAGGTGTGAAAATAAAAATTTGGAAATGGCGGGACATAGATTTTTTTAATGCTCTGGAGCTTAGATGAAATAATCTGGAGAGGGAATGTAGATGGAGGAGAGGAGAGGATATTTCTCTTTCCAGTTAAGATAGGAGTTGCTGTGCAAGAATTGTTTTATTTACGGCTGGGATAAAAGAGTAGGTTTATACATTGGTACTTAGCTGAAAAAGAAATGATATGGAAGGAGGGTATCAGGTTCTTGACAAGTTTTGGTATGTTTAGTTGTTCCAAGCACTTGGGGAAGGCTCCATTTGTCTCCTCTCTGATTGGTTCCTTCAAATTGGCAATCTTACTCACCAAGTTCACGTGCCACATTCAAGTACATGGGACTTGGACCTTCTGCGGAACAAAACTGTCAGGTTCTGATGTGTGCCTCCAGCCATCCCTTCTCAGGTATGGCCATGCCAAGTCCATGATTCCTGGGGCTTTGCAATTTCACTCTCTGGAATTTCAGGGCTCTTTTTTCCTGTTACACATATATTCTCTTGCATAAATTTTTCCTTAAAATAATCATTGATTTTATACTTTGAAGCTTTTTGAATATTGATTCCAACTTCCAAATCAAATCTCAATGCAGAGCACCTCATTGCTTCATCATGCTCTTTTATCAAGCAGCAGTGCTAACTTTCTGAGATGTAAGGAAGGATAATATCTACCACAGACACAACCAGATTCCAGGCTACTCTTTTATCTTTTGTTGTGGTGGTAATGACAGTTTCCATTTTTCATCATGGCAGATAAGTTAAATAGTTAAAAAGAGGGACTGGTATACGATGGAGTAAATGACAATGTCAGTAACAGAAAACAGTTTATATGTGCTTGGAAAAAGGGGTCACTTGTAAGGATAAAGCCTATCAGTGACCCACTCTTTGTTTTCAAGAAGGGAGAATCATTAAAGTTTAGGCATAGGAACCTAAGAAAAATGTCCCACTCTTACTCCATATTCTTTTTTTGTCCTCGAAACCTTAACTAAACAATGGTCACTCCATTACAGAAAATGATGAAATTTAACAGTAAAGAGACTTTTCAGGTGAATCGAATTGGCAAAGGGATGTTTGCAATCACTTAGAAAGAGAAACTAACTTGGATTTTAGTTAGAGACAGAGGCACCTAGATTTTAGCTCTTAAATCTCCCTCTGTTTCATCCTTGCATCCAATCCCCAAGTCATAATGGTTTTGCCTCCTAAATAATTCTCAAATCCATTCATTTTTCTATATCCTCTTCTTTAATCCTAGCTACATGGACTGCTTCAATAATTTTTTAATTGGTTTCCTGTATTTAACCCATTCTTTTAAAGTACAAAAGTGGATGAACTCAATCAGATTCAAATGTTATATAGAAAGCTTATGTATTTTAGTATACATACATAGAAGATGTATATATGAATAATATATATGTATATGTATGTGTATTTATGTATATATGTGTATCTATATGTGTGTATGTGTGTATATACACACATTTGTATATATTCATATGTCAAAGGCTGATGCATTTTCGTTAAGAGAAGAGAAATGCAAAAGTACATTTCATGGACCTTGGCAGGGAGACTAAAGAGCAGGGAAAGGTATTTGCCAAAGGAGAATGAGGGCATAATGATGTCGTATACAGAGCCCCTTCTTTGCCTCCCACACAAAAAGTATGGAAAAGGAGCTACTCCCTATAACCAATAAATATTTTTAAAGGAATTGAAACCCAATTTGTTTCTAAGTGCTATATTCCATAAATGTTAACAGGAAGGGAAATCCTTATTGTGCATGGTGGATGAATTAAATTCTGAATTTTAGTATTGTGCTTTTTCCAGGAATAGTTATAAGCATTATTTATAAGCTTATAATTTATTATTAAAGGGTGATAAAATGGAGATGTAAAATAGAAAACCTATGTCCTCCTTTAAGATAATGAATTCTTTGGTTAAAATGATAAGATAAACCCACATTAGCAAAGAGAAAAAAAAACACAAGAAGCAGCCCTGCAGAAAGATCACTCCAGCATTTTATAAATATCCAATGTTATTTTCCTTTTTAAGCTTCTACTGTGTCTACAATGAAAACTATTTTATTTTGTTGTACATTAGAAGGAGACGAGAATGTGCTTAAGGGAATTTGATCCAATTAGTATTACATTGCTGACCTTAAAGAATGCACCAAATAAATTTAAGAGTAGGATTGAAATAGATAGGTTATACACTGAATATATTCTAAAGGTTCAAAAGTGTAAAAAAATTTTACTTTGTGATTACAAGCAAGGGCATTATAAGATTTTATAATCTGAATTTGTTCATAGTTGTAGGACATCATTTCAATAAACTATTCTTAGGGGAGAAATACAGTCAAATTAAGCCGAACCATGTAACCAAATTAACAATATGCATTTGGTAAGTACTTCCTTCTAAATGTATTAATATCATCAAGGCTGATCTCTCCTTCTATCTGCAGAAGCAGTTAAAACCTAAAAGAGCAAATTACTTCTATAGTTCTCCAGTTTGTGTTATTACAAAACTTGTGAAATCATTTTATAAATCACTTCATAAGACATATCTTCATAGTCATTGTTACATTGCTATCTGGTGTATTTTTTAAAAATAAAATTTTAAATGTAGATGTAAGCAAAAAAAAATCTGCCTGCAAAATAGAGCAAAATAAAATTTCTATTTCCTATTTTTCTCAGGGTCATGACAATTCAATTTTTATAACTTGGGAGTACTGCACTTGAACTAGACCATGAAAAATAATTTTGAGTACCTAAAATAAGGCAGATCTGGAATTAAGAGATGCAGAGTTTAACAAAAGTGGACTTATTTTACCTAGTAAATGTATTTCCAAAATTATATATGCACATAGGGAATGATTTTTGCATGTAGGTGGTAACTGAACTTTTCTAAGTGAATGATATTGCCGAGGGAATAATCGTATTCATCCTCACTCCAACCAACATATCCAAATTAATCCCATAGTCAGTGCAAGAAAATGTATCTACAGTGGCCCTTGGCTTTACTCACAATGGGGCTGGAAAAATATCTTTGGCTGCCTTAACAATATCTTTGGCTGCTGGCTATTTGGGAACCAAACTTGGGTGGTAAGTCTCCTAAGTCATTTCTGAGTAGTGGCCTGTTGAAACTCACTTCTGCTCCAGGGGCTTGACAGTCTAGCACTTACTCACTCCCTGGAATCTTTGGATTAGACCATCCATGCTCTTAACATCTTTCCATATGTGCTGTAGATCCTGGCATCTACTACCCTACTCAATGACTTCACTCCAGCCATTCTCCCTTCTTCTTGCTTCATCAGCTTTGCCTCTTAACTGGATCATTAATATCAGCAAACATATACGTTATAGTTTTCCCCATTTTTTAAAAAAGACTTTATTTACTTATTTGCGGCTGGGAGAGAGAAAGAGCTCAAGCAGGGGGAGGAGCAGGGGCAGAGGGAGAAGCAGACACCTATTGAGCAGGGAGCCCGATGGATGCGGGGCTTACCCCAGGACCCTGGGATCATGACCTGACCTGAAGGCAGATGCTTAACCAACTGAGCCACCCAGGCAGTTTTCCCCATTTTTAAAACAAAACAAAACAAAAGCAAAAAGCCTCCCTTGACCTCACATTCTCTTTCTGCTACTGCTCAATTCTTTGCTCTCCTCTCTAGCAAATCTATACATTTCTTTTAAAGTATTCTTTGTTTTAGTGGGTGCCACTTCTTTACCTCCATTATCTCTTGAACTTATTTCAGTTTTTCAGTCTTCACCTCTCTACAAAAACTGCTCTTATCTAGGTCACCAATAACCTTCACAGTAATAAATCCCAATTCCAATCCTCATCTTTCTAGACTTATCAACAACATCTGAAGTAGTTTTTCTCTCTGTTTTAAACATTGTCTTGTCTTCTGGAATACCATTCTTGCTTACTTTCAGTTATTTTTACCTGGGTCTGATTCATCTTCCCCACAGCTAAACATGGCACATTCCAAGTTCAGTTCTTAGTCATTTTCTTTTCTGTAACTGCAAAGCCTCTCCTTCCTTCCCAAGGTCTTAATCTCATTTATATGCTGATGGTTCTCCCATGTGCATTTTCAGCCCTGACTTTTCTCCTAATTTATATATTTGTGCCCACAAATTCCAACTTGATAGCTCCTTTAGGATGTATAAGAATTAACCCAGATTAGTGTATCTTAAAACAAAGTTTTAATAATCCCCTTTTGAATCTATTCCTTCTTTATTCTAACACAGTGGCTCTCAACTGCAGGTCATTTCATCCCCAAGAAGATATTTGGCAAAGTCTGGAGACATTTTTGGATGTACCAACTAGGTCATGTATGCTACTGGTCACAGTAGCTACAATGCTCAGAGGGTCATCCACAGCAAAGAGTTATCTGGATTGAAGTGTCTACCTTCATCTTTTTTCCCTCTCATTCTCATACCCAACCATCAGCACACCTTGTCAACTCCGCTTTCAGAAAATATCTGCAGTTTCTCCTCAGTTCCCATGCTATTTCTCTAGTCTGCACAACCATCACCTTTCACACAGAATAACTCACCTCCTGCACTAGTTCATCTCTTCTCTTCTGCTAATACAGATGAAAATTCTACACATCAACTATAGTGATCCTTCTAAAACAAAGTTAGAGACCTTTGAAGACTTCTCTACCTCAGAATAAAATCCAATGCTTTTACTTTTATTTGTAGTCTGTTTATATTTGTTTCTCTTTTATCTTTCTCACTCTGCTAAAGGTAAGCTCCAAGAGAGCAGTCTGTTTTGCTTTTGCAGAATTCCAGAGCCTAGAAGAGTACAGTGTACATAGTAGTTGCATAATACATATTTATGAATTGAGTGAATGACCACAAGGTCAGTCTTGATGACCCAACCAGACAATAAGGATCTTTTAAGTATCACTGTGTGGACAATATTAACTGCAGAGTAGGTCATGACATTATATCAGAACATACTTTTTTTTAAGGAGGCTCTATGCCCAACATGAAGCTCCAACTCATGACCCCAAGATTAAGAATCACATGCTCTACCAACTAAGCCAGCCAAGTGCCCCCAGAACATACATTTAAAATGTCCTTTCCCAGGCAAATAGAATGTTGGTAGTCCTATGTTAGTCCTCCAAAAAAAGAAATTATGAGAAGCTTATGAAGTCAAATTCCCATTTCCCTTGCCAAATACACTGAATTAGGACCAAATTTTTTCCTGTCTGAACTACTACAAGATCCCCTGGCCCATCATAAGGTCCCATCTTTTCTTTTTTTTCTTTTTAAAGATTTTATTTATTTATTTGAGAGAGAGAGAATGAGAGAGAACACATGAGAGGGGGGAGGGTCAGAGGGAGAAGCAGACTCCCTGCCGAGCAGGGAGCCCGATGCGGGACTCGATCCCGGGACTCCAGGATCATGACCTGAGCCGAAGGCAGTCGCTTAACCAACTGAGCCACCCAGGCGCCCAAGGTCCCATCTTTTCTTATTCATATTCACCTTTCCCTGCATAAAAATTATTTGAAGGTAACTCATTGTTTACCAAATTAAGGAAAAGTTTTTCTCTTCTTGGTATTTATGTCATTGACAATATAGGTTCAAATAATTTTTCCAGTTTTAGTTTTAACTATTCCTTCATACAGATTCTAAATTTCAGACACTGAGGAACTCTACATTGGCTTTTTAGTCTATGTTTTTGAGACTCCTTTCTTTCACTTATCTTGTACTAGGTGGGATGATAGGATTCCTTTCTCATTTGCCACAACATCCCACACCTTGATATTCTACTCAGTCCTTGAGGTTCATCTCAAATGGCACTCTCCCTCATAAACACCCTCCTCTCTGACCTGAAAAGTAATTTCTCTTTCCCTTGAGTGCCATCGAGCTCTGTTAATATCTCTTTCATGCTCTTATCTTCCTCTACCAGGTGTTTAAATTATTTATATATTTGTCTTTTCTCTCCTCTTAGATTACAAATTCTTAAGGAAAGTGATGAATTTTTATTTATTTATTTATTTATTTTTTAAATTCTATTGTGTTATGTTAGTCACCATACAATACATCATTGGTTTTTGATGTGATGATCCACGATCCATTGTTTTCCTATAACACCCAGTGCTCCATGCAGTACGTGCCCTCCTTAATACCCATCACCGGGCTAACCAATCCCCCCTCCCCTCTAAAACCCTGTTTGTTTCTCAGAGTCCATAGTCTCTCATGGTTCATCTCTACCTCCAATTCCCACCCCCAATTTTCCCTTCCTTCTCTTAATGTCCTCCATGCTATTCCTTATGTTCCACAAATAAGTGAAACCATATGATAATTGACTTTCTCTGCTTGACTTATTTCACTTAGCATAATCTCCTCCAGTCCCATCCATGTTGATGTAAAAGTTGGGTATTCATCCTTTCTGATGGCTGAGTAATATTCCATTGTATATATGGACCACATCTTCTTTATCCATTCATCTGTTGAAGGGCATCTCGCCTCATTCCACAGTTTGGCTATTGAAGACATTGCTACTATGAACATTGGGGTGCATATGGCCCTTCTTTTCACTACATCTGTGTCTTTGGGGTAAATACCCAGGAGTGCGATTGCTGGGTCATAAGGTAGCTCTATTTTTAAATTTTTGAGGCACCTCCACACTGTTTTCCAAAGTGGCTGTACCAACTTGCATTCCCACCAACAGTGTAAGAGGGTTCCCACAACCTCTCCAACATTTGTTGTTTCTTCCCTTTCCATTTTTGCCATTCTAATTGGTGTAAGGTGGTATCTCAATGTGGTTTTGATTTGAATTTCCCTGATGGCTAATGATGATGAACATTTTTTCATGTGTCTGTTAGCCATTTGTATGTCTTCTTCAGAGAAGTGTCTGTTCATGTCTTCTGCCCATTTTTTGACTTGATTATTTGTTTTTTGGGTGTTGAGTTTGAGAAGTTCTTTATAGATCTTGGATCCCAGCCCTTTATGTGTAGTGTCATTTGCAAATATCTTCTCCCATTCTGTGGGTTGCCTCTTTGTTTTGTTGACTGTTTCCTTTGCTGTGCAGAAGCTTTTGATCTTGATGAAGTCCCAAAAGTTCATTTTTGCTTTTGTTTCACTAGCTTTTGGAGATGTATCTTGAAAGAAGTTGCTGTGGCCGATGTCAAAGAGGTTAATGCCTATGTTCTCCTCTAGGATTTTGATGGATTCCTGTCTCACATTGAGGTCTTTCATCCACTTTGAGTTTATCTTTGTGAATGGTGTTAGAGAATGGTCGAGTTTCATTCTTCTGCATGTGGCTGTCCAATTTTCCCAGCACCATTTATTGAAGAGACTGTCTTTTTTCCATTGCATGTTTTTTCCTGCATTGTCAAAGATTATTTGACCATAGAGTTGAGGGCCCATATCTGGGTTCTCTATTCTGTTCCATTGGTCTATATGTCTGTTTTTGTGCCAGTACCATGCTGTCTTGGTGATCACAGCTTTGTAATATAGCTTGAAATCAGGCAACATGATGCCCCCAGCTTTGTTTTTCTTTTTGAACATTTCCTTGGCGATTTGGGGTCTTCTCTGATTCCATACAAATTTTAGGATTGTTTGTTCCAGCACTTTGAAAAATGTCATTGGAATTTTTATCAGGATGACATTGAAGGTATAGATTGCTCTGGGTAGCATAGACATTTTAACAATGTTTATTCTTCTGATCCATGAGCATGGAATATTTTTCCATCTTTTTGTGTCTTCTTCAATTTCTTTCATGCGTGTTTTGTAGTTCCTAGAGTATAGATCCTTTACCTCTTTGGTTAGGTTTATTCCGAGGTATCTTATGGTTTTGGTGCTATTGTAAATGGAATCGTTTCTCTAATTTCTCTTTCTACAGTTGTGTTGTTAGTGTATAAGAAAGCAACTGATTTCTGTGCTTGTTTTGTATCCTGCCACATTACTGAATTGCTGGATGAATTCTAGTAATTTGGGGATGGAGTCTTTTGGGTTTTCCACATAAAGTATCATGTAGTCTGTGAAAAGAGAGAGTTTGACTTCTTCTTTGCCAATTTGTATACTTTTTATTTCTTTTTGTTGTCTGATTGCTGTTGCTAGGACATCTAGTACTATGTTGAACAATAGTGGCGAGAGTGGGCATCCTTGACGTGTTCCTGATCTTAAGGGAAAGGCTCTCAGCTTTTCCCCATTGAGGATGATATTTGCTGTGGGTTTTTTTTTTTTTTTTTTTTTTTAAGATTTTATTTTTTATTTGACAGAGAGAGAGCAAGAGCAGGAACACAAGCAGGGGGAGTGGGAGAGGGAGAAGCAGGCTTCCCACTGAGCAGGGAGCCCGATGTGGGACTCAATCCCAAGACCCTGGGATCATGACCTGAGCCGAAGGCAGACGCTTAATGACTGAGCCACCCAGGCGTCCCACTGTGGGTTTTTCATAGATGGATTTTATGAACTTGAGGAATGTTCACTCTATCCTTATACTCTGAAGAGTTTTAATCAGGAAAGGATGTTGTATTTTGTCAAATGCTTTTTCTGCATCAATTGAGAGGACCATATGGTTCTTCTCCCTCCTCTCATTAATGTGATCTATCACATTGATTGATTTGCAAATGTTGAACCACCCTTGCATCCCGGGGATAAATTCCACCATCGTGGTGGATGAACCTTTTAATGTATTGTTGGATCCTATTAGCTAGGATTTTGTTGAGGATTTTGGAATCCATATTCATCAGGGATATCGGTCTGAAATTTTCCTTTTTGATGGGGTGTTTGCCTAGTTTGGGGATTAAGGTAATGCTGGCCTCATAGAATGAGTTTGGAAGTTTTCCTTTTGTTTCTATTTTTTGAAACAGCTTCAGTAGAATAGGTATTATTTCTTCTTTGAATGTTTGGTAGAATTCCCCAGGGACTCCCTCAGGCCCTGGACTCTTGTTTTTTGGGAGGTTTTTGATCACTGCTTCAATCTCATTACTGGTTATTGGCCTATTCATGTTGTCAATTTCTTCCTGTTTCAGTCTTGGCAGCTTATAGGTTTCCAGGATGGCCTCCATTTCATCTAGATTGTTCAGTTTATTGGCATATAGTTGTTGATAATAATTTCTAATAATTGTTTCTATTTCCTTGGTGTTAGTCGTGATCTCTCCCCTTTCATTCATAATTTTATTAACTTGACTCCTTTCTCTTTTCTTTTGGATAAGTCTGGCCAGTGGTTTATCGATCTTATTAATTCTTTCAAAGAACCAACTCCTAGTTTCGTTGAGTTGATCTACTGTGTTTCTGGTTTTTAATTTATTGATTTCTGCTCTAATCTTAATTATTTCTCCTCTAATGTGTGGCTTAGGCATCGTTTGTTGCTTTTTCTCTAGCTCTTTAAGGTGTAGAGTTAGTTGGTGAATTCGGGATTTTTCTATTTTTTTGAGTGAGGCTTGGATGGCTATGTATTTCCCCCTTAGGACAGCCTTTGCAGTATCCCATAGGTTTTGGACTGATGTGTTTTTGTTCTCATTGATTTCCATGAATTGTTTAAGTTCTTCTTTGATTTCCTGGTTGACCCAAACATTCTTGAGCAGAGTGGTCTTTAGCTTCCAATTGTTTGAATTTCTGCCAAATGTTTTCTTGTGATTGAGTTCCAGTTTTAAAGCATTGTGGTCTGAGTTTTTGAAGGGAATAATCTCAATCTTTTGGTATTGGTTAAGACCTGATTTGTGACCCAGTATGTGGTCTATTCTGGAGAAAGTTCCATGTGCTTTCGAGAAGAATGAGTATTCTGTTGTTTTAGGGTGGAATGTTCTGTAAATATCTATGAGGTCCATCTGGTCCAATGTATCATTCAAAGCTCTTGTTTCCTTGTTGATTTTCTGCTTAGATGATCTGTCCATTGCTGAGAGTGGAGTATTGAGGTCTCCTACAATTAACGTATTGTTATCAATATGACTCTTTATTTTGGTTAGCAGTTGGCTTATGAAGATGGGTGCTCCCATGTTGGGGGCATAGATATTTACAATTATTAGATATTCTTGTTGGATAGACCCTTTAAGAATGATATAGTGTCCTTCTGTGTCTCTAATTACAGACTTTAGTTTAAAATCTAATTTGTCTTATATAAGAATTGCTACCCCAGCTTTCTTTTGAGGTCTACTGGCATGGAAGATGGATCTCCATCCCTTCACTTTCAGTCTGGATGTATCTTTAGGTTCAAAATGAGTCTCTTGTAGGCAGCATATGGATGGGTCCTGTCTTTTTATTCAATCTGCAACCCTGTGCCATTTTATGGGAGCGTTTAGGCCATTCACGTTGAGAGTGATTATTGAAAGATAAGAATTAATTGTCATCATGTTACCTGTGAAGACGTTGTTTTTATAGATTGTCCCCGTAAATTTCTGTTGTAGATCACTCCTGGGGTCTTTCTCCTTTTATAGAACCCCCCTTAATATTTCTTGCAGGGCCAGCTTAGTGGTCACATATTCTTTCAGTTTCTGCCAGTTGTGGAAGCTCTGCATCTCTCCATCCATTCTAAATGACAGCCTTGCCAGATAAAGTATTCTTGGCTGCATGTTCTTCTCATTTAGTACCCTGAATATGTCTTGCCAGGCCTTTCTTTCTTGCCAGGTCTCTGTGGATAGGTCTGACATTATTCTGATGTTCCTCCCTCTGTACGTAAGGAATCTCTTCCCCCTTACTGCCCTTAAGATGGTTTCCTTGGGTCTAAGATTTGCAAGTTTTACTATTACATGCCGGGGTGTTGGCCAGTTTTCCTTGATCTTGGGAGGGGTCCTCTCTGCCTCTGGGATGCGAATGTTTGTTTCATTCCCCAGATTAGGGAAGTTCTCAGCCACGATTTGCTCAAATACATCTTCTAGTCCTCTCTCTCTCTCCACTCCCTCCGGGATTCCAATTATTCTGACATTGGAACACTTCATGGTGTCACTTATTTCTCTGATTCTATTTTCATGGATTCTGAGTTGTTTTTCCCTGGCCTCCTCTTTTCCCTTTTGATCTATTATATTGTCTTCCAGGTCACTTATTCGCTCTTCTGCCTCAGTTACCCTAGCTGTTAGATTATCTAGATTGGATTGGATCTCACTGATAGCATTTTTAAGTTCTGCCAATTCACCTTTCATTTCTGCTCTTAGAGACTCTATGTTGCCATTAATTGATTTCTCCATTCTAGCCATTGTCTTCACAATTGCTAGCCTGAATTCCATCTCCGACATCTTGGTTATATCTGCATCCATTTGTAAATCTGCAGCATAAGTCATAATCTCTGAGTCTTTTCTGTTTTGGGGGCTTCTCCTCCTAGTCATTCTGTTGATGGGTGTTTGAGGGAATGTATAGAGCCCAAATTATTGACCAGAACCCAAGCAAGATGCACCTGTTTTCTTGGGACCTTAGGGTTGCTGGCCTCTTGTTTTCCCAGCCTGTCTTCTGCGGGAGGGGCCTGCCCAGCTGTTACTCAGGCAACCCTGTTTGGGCAGAGTTGCCCTGCGCCCCTGTGGTGGGGAATGGGCTCAGCGGGAATCAGTTTTTGGGGCTTTGTTCTCTGGCGCCTTTCCCTGGCGGCTTTCCGCATCTCTTCCGCGAGTCAGAGCAGAAGAGACTGTTTCCAACCCTCTGCCTCAGAGCAGAGAGACCTCATTCTGTTCTTCAGTGAGCTCTCCAGGCCACACTGTCTCCATTTCTGTCCATGCTGCTATAAACTGCAGCAGCCTGGGTTGTGTGCCCCTCCACAGCGCCCCCAGTCTTGCCTCCAGGTCAGGGCATGTCTCTGCCCTTTGTGCTTCTAAAACTGCCAGCCACTCCCAGTTCGCGCCTGCGTGGCCCTGCCGCTCCGGGTTTCTGTCTGGGGGCTGCAGTTCACACGTGCGACCCCGCTGCTCCAGGTTTCCACCTCAGGGGCTGCCCTAGAATCCTTTCCCCACCACTACCGGTCGGCAAGTCTGTACCCGTCCCCAGCGCGCAAGGCTGTCACTCACCGGCGGTGTGGGATCCCCACGGCCAGGCTCCCTCCCGCTGCCGTTTATCCTCCGATATCTGCCCGTGGAATCAGGGCTCCTCGCTTCGTACCTTGAAACCAACCACCTGCGATATTCTGTTTGTAGAGATCCAGATCTTCTTACATCTCAGGCTGGTTTCGTGGGTGCTCAGAGTGGTCTGGTAGATATCCAGCTCAATTCTGGGGACCAGTTGAAATAGGGTCCCCTACTCCTCTGCCATCCTTCCCCCTTCCTCTGAAAATGATGAGTTTTTTTTAAAAAAATTGTAACTTTTGTGAAACTTACCAATGTATATTTAGACTTAATATAACCATATATAATGTGTGTAAGCTTTGTGTTTTCAATACAGTATTTAAGTTCCTTGAGGTATACAACTGTGTCTATTTTCTGTGGGGCATTTTGCATTATATAAAATATATTTTGACTAACATCTTTCTTAGATCCATAAAGAAAGCTCGAAAGTAGTTATTGAACAAAATTTCATCTAAAAGTTTTTAAATGTATGATTAAAAAAATTGTGTTACAAATATATGTTCTTAAATTTATGCTGAAGTAAATTTTTGAGCTTTATTTTGAAAGAAAGACCTAGCAAATACATGAGCTTACTGTCTTTACATCTGAAAACAATTTAAAATAATGTTGTTATTTTGATGGTACTAGTTTTCCCTGTGATATAGCCAAACAAAACTCCTTCCTGGACTCAAAAGTTATCATTATCCTGATGAATATATATAGATTTTATCCTTTTCATATCTTCCATTCTCCTCTCCCTGCTGAGATAAGTTCTATATGTTTTTAAGAACAATCTAAAATGTTTCCTGCAGGAAACTTTTCCTGACCTTCCCAGTGTAATTCTGATTGAAGACTTTTCCTACCTGTAATTATAATAATCATAAAATGCTGTGTTTTCTAATTTTTCTTTGTATCACTTCATCATTGAATTTCTTATATAACTAACAAAATTAGCATATTACAAAACCAGCAGAAGTCACTGCTTAATTATATTTTACATTTAAAATATTAAAACTGTGTATATGAGGGGTACCTGAGTGACTCAGTTGATTAAGCCTCTGACTCTTGGTTTTTGGCTCAGGTCATGATCTTATGGGTGGTGAGATGGAGCCTGCAACAGGGTCCACGCTCAGTGGGGAGTCTGCTTGAAGATTCTCTCCCTTTGCTCCTCCCCTCACACATGCTATATTAGCTTTTCTCTTTCTCAAATAAATAAATCTTAAAAAAAAAAAAAAACTGTATATCTGAGCTATTAAAGTGTGCTGATTCCTGTTCAAAAGTGAAGTAATCCTTATACTAGTCTCAGGGTCTCATTCCTGCTTGAGGGGTCTGGCCCCAAAACGCATACCCTTACTCTGATGTCATCAGTCTTTCTCTTTACTGAATATTCTCTCCTGAATATACATATGCCAAGTCCCTTTTATTTTAAGCAACATACTAATTTTATACACAGTTGCCTTATAACCCTATTGTTCTTGCTTGCTTTCCCTTCTTTTCACAGCCAAGCTTTATGAAAGAATAGTTAAAATTTCCTGTTCCGCTTCCCTAATGCTCCTCAAACCAAGACATTCTGACTTTGGTCCCTGTGATGATTAATTTTATTTGTTAGTTTGGCTAGGCCTTCTGTAAAGGTATTATTTTTAAAGATCAGACTAACATTTGAATAGTAGACTTTGAGTAAAGCAGATTACCCTCCATAATATAGCTGTACCTCCAAGTACCTCCAATCAGTTGATGACCTTAATTAAAAAAAAAAAAAAAAAGACTGACCTCTTATGCAGGGGTGGGGGCGGTGGGGAGGGGAGGAAATCTGCCAGCAGACTGCCTTCAGACTCAAACTGAAACTCTTCCCTGGGTCTCCAGCTTGCCTGCCTACCCTGCAGATTTTGGACTTGCCAGCCTCTACAATTGTGTGAGCCAATTCCTTAAAATAAATCTCTCTAGATAGTTAGATTATAGACAGACAGATAGATACAGAGATATGGATATACACACACACATCCTATTGGTTCTGTTTTTCTGGAGAACCCTGACTCACACAGTCCTACCTTGCTTCTCAAATGGCTCTGCTATGCCTACCAGTGACCTCCTCTCTACCCAGTCCTTTCAGACTATTCTCCTACCATTCAAATATTTCCAGATCCTGTTATCTTTTTACTTTCCATGTTTTCCATCAAGTCTCATAACTTCAATTGCTACATGCATATGGACAATTCCAAGATTCATCTTAGATCTCTTTCCTCAAACATATATATCTATTTATATGCCTTGGTGTCAAAAATTGAGCTCTTAATCTTTCTACTCTTTGTGTCCTTTCAATTTAAAGAAATGTTCTCAACATCCACTTCAAAATTGAAGTGGGAAACCTGTTAGACACCCACAATTCTTCATCAACATCTACCTCCAAACAGATACCGAATTCACTCGAGTGTGTGTGTGTGTGTGTATGTGTGTGTGTTAGGAGAATTCTAGGTTTGTAGTTGTTTTCTCTCAGTACTCTAAAGATATCATTCCATTATTTTCTGGCTTCTGTTATTTCTGTTGAGAGGTTAACGTTTATTCCTATTATTTCTATTGAAAATAATTCAATAATTCTCAGGCTACTTTGAAGATTTTTTTTCTTTGCCTTTGGCTTGAAGCAGTTTTCCTCAGATTCTATTATGTATGGGCTCTCTTCTGAACAAAACTACTGTCCCATTATCTATCCCATTTTCTCTCTTTCTACAACCCATTAATATGAATCTTAGACATTTTCATGAAATCCCATATGTACCTTTTATAGGCTCTTTCCCACATTTGTCACTGTTTCCTCTTCATGTTTCAGATTGAATATTGTCTATTGACCTGTATTTTCATTTATTATTCCCTGCCTAGCAAGCTGTTACAACCATCTGCTGAATCCTTAATTTCTGTGATTGCATTTTTGTTGGTTTAGAATTTATTGCATCTTGATTCCAGGTTCCTGATGACATTTTCCATTTTATTCTCTAGTTACTTGAAAATATTAATCACATTTATTGTCAAGTTTGTGTCTGATGACTCTATTTATCCCTTGTGATCCTTGTTCTGTTATCTGGTCTTCTCCCCTGTTTTTCTTAAGTTGGTTTTCCTGATAGATTTTTATTGACTGCTAGTGACTGTGTGTGAAAAATTAGGGTCTCTGGATGATTTACAGATGATTTTCTTTTAATTCTGGCAGAAAGGTAGGGTAGATTACATTAATCCAATCTGAAGCTGAAGTGATTAAATCCTGGGCAGTTTGTTTTTGTGTAGATTGATCTATTTCCACTTTTCCCTTGCTCCCATAGTACTTTTTTTTTTTTTCAAGTGACCCTACTGATAGTTCAAACCCACCCCCCTCAGGAATCTCTTGAATTAAATTTTTACTTTTAACAAATTGGAAGAGTGGTGTTAGAAGATGTTTTTCAGAATAGTAAGTTGAGAATGGCTATAAAGATTATGAATGCCTTCTTTGAAGACAACCATGAAAATAAGGAGTAAACAATCAAATAGGGGCACTAAGTCAAAAAGTTTTTATTTTCTCCTAAGAATAAGTAAGATTATGTGGTGTTGTGAGCAGAAGGCGAAGGACTCAGAGGAGACACTTTGATGGAAAATTTAAATACAGGTTAAAGATAAAGATGATAAGTTTTATGTCCAAGTTTTGGACTACCACTATATTTCCCCAAAATACCTCTTGAGACTTTTCTCTTCTTTTGATTGCCAGAACAGTCCCCGGAAAACAAATCTCTTACATTTGCATTATTTCAGAAGTAGTACAGAGATATCTCTAGGTCTTGTAGAGCAAGTGACAGCTTGTTTATAGGGTATTTCTTTTTTAGACATGGGCCTATTATTCTGTTTTCTTTTATAAAAACGTGTGTGTGTGTGTGTGTGTGTGTGTTTTGTCAGCTTAGGATGGAAAGTAAGCTAAATATATGAAAAAAATTATACTATTAGACTTGGCTTTATCAGTATATAGTATCTATATTGTAGGATTTCAGTGATACTAAGAAAGTTTCTCTGCCCAAAAATACATACATAAGCACTCATGATAATGCCAACTTGCACTTCTAGAAATGTTTTTCTTTGGGAATTGAAGATTCTTTTGGTGAGCAAGAATCTTTATTATACTCCTGGGAGAGGTTACTATTGAACAGTTGACATTTTAAGGGGAATTATCTTACTTTCTCAATTAGTGACAGTAAAGAGAGTCTGTTCTACTGGGACTAGAAAGAAATATGCCTCAGGTACAGAGTGGAATTATTAAGGAGGGGAAAGTAGCAAAGATAACTTGATCTATTTCACAATTTTGCTTAGGGCTGGCTCTGAAGAATGGTCTGTTATTGACACACTGTAATTCTTCAGCCTTAAAGTACAGTTCTGAAGAGAGGACCATCATACATCTAAGAAAACACCACTCCTGTATTTACACAGCAGAGGCAGAGGGCAGGTCCTGTCCCTGTCCTTTCTTCTGTCAGAGTTTGGGCTTATCTTTCCCCACCATCTGACTCTCAAATTCCTCACACTTCTCACAAAAGGGGTGCTTCCCTGGTAAAGGAACAGGGTGCAAAGAACCTTGCCATAACATTCTCTACATTTTGTATAAAAAAAGGATTATAAATATTAAAGTGACCATGATAGACAACACTCTTCTTATATCCAGTAAATACAATCTCATCTGTAATTTACTTAATATTTTTCTCTCAGATTTGATCTTAAGTTGTCTCAGTTTCTTTACATGCTCTTACCTTAAAAATTAAAGTCTTAGTGATTTCCATAAAATTATTAATGTGATAAGCCATATATAATAATACATAACTAGAGATAATTAAAATACATAAAATATATAAACTAAGAAATGTTCGATGAAAGCATAGAATATGTCATACTGTGTCCTTCAGCAAACATTGTGCTACAATAGAATATATTTAAAATATTTTGTTCTTCATCCTTTAAACTTTTAAAAGATTAACATTTTCTTTAAAATATGTGTTGCCCTTGACTGCTATTTATGGGTTACTTAGCTAAATTCAATTAGAAATTGAAGCCGTGCATCCAAGCAATTGGAGTTTTTGGATGTAACTACAACCAATCTTCACCACCACTGTTTCCATCATTTTATTTAGCACAATAAGCTAGATGCTGTGCCAAACACTTTAAATAGTTTATTGACATATTATGTTATCTATGCAATAATCCTACAGTATGGGTAATATATCACCTACTTTAGGTGAGGAAATGAGTCCCAGAGATTTCGAATAAATTGCCCAAAGTCACACAAATAAACCAAAAGCAGAGTGAAATTCCTACTCTAGATTTGTCTAATTCCAAAATTCATGCTCTTAACTACATTATCCTTTATACTATAGAACTAAAATGACTATCAGATAATTTGCTTTTATTTACTTGCCAGGAGTTTTCTTCTCATCACACAGAATAATCTCAAAATAATATGAAAAGTCTTTCCTCACAAACATAAAGCAATGAAAAGAATGTATTGAAACGTATTTTCTTAACCAGAAGTTTTTTTGTTTGTTTGACAGAATGACCTAACATTCATACTTACTCATTTAGAAAAATAAAAGTGACTGAAGTAAAGATTAACTTTGTGAAGTGGTATTTTCACCAGGTGAAAATTCTCTTCAGCATGCTTAGTTATTTTTACTTAATTTTACTAAGAAAAGTAATCGCATGAATTTAGGACTCTATAGTTAATGGCCAACATTTTTCTCAAGGTGCTAATTTTCCATTAATGAGCAATTGCTCTGCTTGACTTGCTTTATAAACTGAAGTATATTCTTTTAAATAGTTAGGTAAAATATCTAATTGCAATCCTACCAGAAGGTAACATTAGACACCTATCATAATGATCCATAATTTTTGTATTAATCACCAAGAGTCATTGTATACATATCTTCTGCTTCACTAGACAAAATCTACGACTCATAGGGGGCTTTTTGTTGCTAGACACTCTCTTTGCAAATTAATAGATTTTTCAGTGTGGAATTTAATGTAATGAAGCTGATTCTCGTATGTTTTTACAGACTAAAAACTATTTCAGACAATTTTTTGAAAATATTTCTACATTAGATTCAAGCTTTGGAAAGCATAAACCACACACAGCTACAAGCATATCTGCTATATTAGAACACAAAGCAAAAGTAATTTCCTGATTTAATGTTTCCTTCCAGATGGAGCTGCTACACTGCCCCTCTTTAACATTTCCATTTAGTGTGGCTGAAATTAATAGTGACCAGATCAGAATCCTAGAATAAGAAGGATTATAAGAATCTTTAGCTTCATGCTCCAGTCCGTGACATATGGTTAATTCTCCTCTGCTTCAAGTCCCTCTTGATGTGATAGTGTTCAATTCTCAAAGGTTTCTTCTCCCCATATAGAATCATGACTGAAGACTGTAGTGATCCATTGTAGGAGGATCTCTTCTTATACAATGTTGGAATAAAGTAGAGATTGGCACCCCATATCCTTTTTGGGGAGGTTGGGGAAGGAAAATTCCTTATGTTGAGCTTCTCTATACGTAGAGGATCTCTGGTGTTTTTCCTGCCCAGGATCATTAATTCCTCTTCTGTTAATATCACATCAGTTTACTTGATATTATTGGGTGGGATGGACTTCCCATTCCCACCTCCTCTTTCACTTGAGAGGTGAGCATAGGCCGGGCCTAGAAAACAGAGGCGTGGCAGACGAGCCCACATCTGGAGGATTTCACATTTGGAGAAATCCAGATCTCACATCCTTGACCACTCCCCACCCCAGGGGCCTAGACTTTAGTCACGTGCCACCTTCAGGATAATCTCCACAGTGAAATACCACCTGTTCTGCAACTCACCTGTTTTTCTAATTGGATATTATTAAGCACACTTTTTATTTTGAAATTATTTTAAATTTGCATGCATTTATAAGAAATAATACAGAGATCCTGTGTACCCTTTACCCAGTTTCCCCCAATGGTAACATATTGCAAACCTATAATATAATATCACAACCAGGATCTTAACATTGAAGCAATCCATCAATCTTATTCAGATTTCCTTGGTCTTACTTTTGTATGTGTATATGTATTTAGTTCTCTGCAATTTAATCACACATATAAGTTTGTATATCTACCACCACAATGAAGAGACAGAACATTTCCATCAATATGAGGATCCTTTGTATTTCCTTTTTATAACCAACCCTACCTTCACCTTGCCTCTAAACCTTGGCAACTACTAATCTGTTTTCCATCCCTATAATTTTGTCATTTTAAAAATATTATGTAAATGGAATCATACAGTAGTACCTTTTGCAGTTGGCTTTTCTTTACTCAGCCTAATTCTCTGGAGGTTCATCCAAGTTGATGCATGTACCAGTAATTCACTCTTCTTTATTGCTGAATAGTATTCTATAACTGGGATATATTACAGTTTATTTAACCATTCACCTGTTGAAAGACATCTGCCTTCCTGTGAGTAACTTGAACATTTTCAAAGTTTCATTATGGTTTATTTATGGTGTTTTTGATTGTATCATTTTGTATAGTTTTCTTAGTCATTTCTCTGAACATTATAATATATGTATGTGATTTATCATAGTCTACTAGGTAACAACATTTTACAGTTTTGAGTAATGTGTGGAAATCTTATTTCCATTCTTCTCCCATTACCTTAATCATTTTTAAATATTACTGTCTTTAGTATTAGAAAGTATTATAATTTTTAATCATCAAATATGACATAAATTTCAAGAGGGTAGTTTATTATATATCCTCATATTTCTGCTCTTTCTATTCTTTCTTCCTTCCTAATGCTCTAAGTTTTCTTCTTTATCATTTCCTTTCTGTTTGAAGAACCTCCTCTAGCCATTCTTTAAGTTTGGTCTGCTAGTTACAAATTCTTTAATTTTCCTTTATCTGAGAAAGCTTTTATTTTCCCTTCTTCTCTGATGTATACTATGGCTGAGTATAGAATTAATGGTTGACAATACTCATCTTTCAGCACTTGAAAAATGTGATACTTCCTTCTTGTCTCAATGCCTTTCGATGAGGAAATGTGCAGTCACTCAAATTAGTGTTTCCTTGTATGTAATGTATCAGTTCTCTCTTCTTTTGTGATCTTTTCTTTGTCTTCAGGTTTCAGAAATTTAATCATGGTGTGTTTTAGTGTAGCTTTGTTTAGATTTATCCTGTTTGGATTTCCTCAGCTCCTTGACCTTATGTCTTCTGACAAATTTTTCCTGAAACTGGGAAGTTTTCAGACTTCATTTCTTTGAATATTCTTTTAACCCTTCTTTTTGGATTTTTAGTTATTGTGCCACAGGTTCCCGAGGTTCTGTTCATCATATATATACACATACGTGTATATATATAGGTTGTTTCCACGTCTTAGCTATTATAAATATATTGCAAGAGGAGCATGAGGGTGCATATATCTTTTTGAGTTAGTGTTTTTGTTTTCTTTGGATAAATACCCAGAAGTGGCATATTTTTTTGAAGTCTTCCAACAGCTTATTAGAAAGCAGGTAGCCATTTAAAAAAAATTCCGACCATTAAGATTTTCAAGCACTGGTATAAGCTGATCAAAAAAATAAATAAAAGGGGGGGTGCCTGGGTGGCTCAGTCAGTTAAGTGGCAGACTCTTGTTTTTGGCTCAGGTTGTGATCTCAGGGTCATGACATCAAGCCCCACATGGGGCTCCACGCTTGGCATGGAGTCTGCTTGTCCATCTCCTTCTGCTCCTCCCCTCGCTCTCTCTCTCCCTCTCTCTCAAATGAATAAATAAAGTCTTAAAAAAAATAAGTTTAAAAAAATACAAATTCAGTACTGTAGTAACATTTTTTTCATCCATTTGCCATAGTGGTTGTGTAAATACAAATTTGGTTTAAATGTACATACTCTCAAGCAACAATGCACAGCCTTTCTTCATCCTCTATGCTAAGATATAAAAAAGTTTAAGGGTCAAACAATACCAAATGTATAGGCTTCAAAAGCCATCCGAGTTAGGGTATTCACTAATTTTAGCTAAGATACATCTGAAATACAGACAAGTGATCACTATGTACAATAATGTGAAGTGAATTTTTTGAAATATATAACTTCTTTGGAATAATCCTGAAGGATATAGAACAACAGGTTACCAGTTTAAGATATCAACCAATTTAGTTTAGCCACTTTGAGTCCATGTTCTAGAATCTAAAATTTAGTTATGTTTCCCTAATCCAAAAGCTTGCTATCTCTGAAAATGTTTTTAAATTTCAAATCCTTGTATCTCCTATTTAATTTCCCTTAGTTTATTGCATTGATCAGTTCTTCTAGTTTGATGTGCCATTAAAAAACAATGAATGCAGTCATCCTTTTTGCTGTTGTTCTTATTTAAAGAGAATTCTCACTTCTTTCACTGGGTATGCTTATTATTATTATTGTTGTTGTTATTTTGCAGGTACTTTCTTTGCAGGTAGTTCTTATTTGCAATGAGTTATTTAAAAAATGAATGGTATTGAATTTTATTCACATTTTACTGCATTTCTTTTTTCCTATTATTGAGATAAGCATATCCTTTTTACATCTGTTGATACATTTGATTGCATGAATAGATTTCAAGACAAAATCATAGCTAGCTAAGTTGTTGATAGTAGGGGTGGTAGTGGTAGCATGTGTGTGTTTTGATCTGGGTCTTTAATGTACTGTATGGATTTCCTGTCATTTCTATTTTCTATTAGTTATTGTTTGTTCTCTTTCATATTATCTTCTTTTTGTGCCTTTTATTTTTTGCTGAACTTTTATCTTTTATTAAAGATTTATTAGATTTATTATTTTATTAAGTTGAACTTTTCTTGATAATTTGTATAAATTATTTGACCCTAATGTTGTTTTTCTCCATTGAGGATTTTCTTTTCCTTCTACCAATTCTTGTGAGCATTATCAACCAAGGTTCATCATAATTCAATTTTAGGACCTGAGCTTATGGGGGCCACCCAGCTAACTCAAAGCTGAACTGTGATACATATGAAGCCAGCCAGCTTCCAGTTATTTTTTAATCCTTGCGATGCAGGCTTGCACTTTTAAATTAATCTTTAAAGTTCTTTTTAACATAATGAAAAAAAATTTCCTTTAGAGAAATGAAGCTCATGATTTATACTCATTTCTTTTTCTTTTTCTCTTTTTCTACCTATTTAACATATAATACTTCCCTTTTTCTTATACAATATACACTTGATTTCAAGTAAAAAGAGAAAACTCATATTTAAAATGCATTGATTGGGGCGCCTGGGTGGCTCAGTTGGTTAAGCGACTGCCTGATCGAGTCCCGCATCGGGCTCCCTGCTCAGCAGGGGGTCTGCTTCTCCCTCTGCCCTCTTCCCTCTCGTGGTCTCTGTCTCTCATTCTCTCTCTCTCAAATAAATAAATAAAATCTTTTAAAAAAAAATAAAATGCATTGATTGTAAATAGTTTGGAACTGTCAATATGCAATTAATTGGAAAGAACATATACATCCTTAACGGTGTCAAGTTAATATGGATAGGGACAAGACCCTACTCAAATTGAGTATACTTAATAGTATACTCAAATTCAGCAGCTTAAACACTTTTCATAGTAATATATGTCGTAAAATTTTCCCTATTGACAGATTTCATTATGGTGAAACTTCTTAAAGTACTCCTATCTAGTAAAAGTTACTTAAAAACTATATTTTGTTAAACTTTTGTATCCACACACAGGGCCCCTTGTATCTTCCATGATATTTTCATAAAGTTTTGCTATTTTTTTATTTAACACGAAGTTTTGTGTTAATTGTCATCACGTGCTAATGTTAATAATTGAATTACATGTACTACCCTCTGTACGGACCTATTTGCTCACCATTGCTATTGCACACAAAACTTTCTCCTGGAGCCATTTCTCTTACTGAGGTTAGTCCTTTCCAGGAAGGGCTTTTAGATGGTAAACTCTCTTTGAAATTATTTGTCTGACATTGTTTTAAGAGCCCTGTTGTTATGTTATGAGAAAGCCAAGTACACACAGAAACATTAAGTTGGCACCCCAGGCAACAGCCTCAGCTAGGCCTGGATTTAGAGTCATTCCAGACCTGGCATCAAATAAGACAATGAGGAAGCTTCTAACCCAAAGCCAGGTGAGAACCAAGTCACTGAGGAGCAGACACAAGCCATGTGTACTTTGCCCCATCTGAATTCCTGACCCACAAATCTGTGAGCATAATAACATGACTGGTTTTTATGCTACTGATATTGATGTCGCTTATTATACGATAGATAGCAGGAACAGTAATGCTGTTACATTTGTATTCCTCTAATGATCTTGATGAGATTTAAGAGAAATGGAATGAATTATCCTTTAATTACATTTGGCTGTTGAACAGCGCTTTTGAAAGTTTTGTAGCTTGGAGATTGCACCACTCAAACTGGATATCAACGTAGTGGACTTGATTTTTAGCTCAGTTCAGCTAGCATTTGTTTAGTGATAAGCATGTAAAAAGCATTCTCCAAGCACTCTAATCTTGATATTATCATCTATTTAAAGGGCAAGACTCTAGCCAAGCAATGTTCTTCAAATAATGGTCCTTAAAAGGCCACCTTTGAGCTTGAAAAATTTTAATTTCTAGAAAAAAATGCTTTATGAACACACAGATGTCCTTTTGATGCAAACTCATTTTCAAAGCCTGTGACAAATTATTGATGGAAGAATAATGCTAACTATATCTCAGAAATCTTTAACGACTTTGATCCTCCTCATTATGCATAGAAGTGTAATTTGTGAAAATTTAAGTGACTATGAAAAAGCACCTTGTATTTTCATCTGAATGCTAAACTTTTATTAAAATATATTTGCGATATTAACAGTATTTTCCCATAGCTCTTTGATTTTACCGGCACATATTTTATTTCCCCACAGCTTGCTGTTTATACTTCCTAGCAATTGGTCTTCTGTTACTCATTGAACTTCCAGAGGTGAACTTCCAGAGAACTTCCTTCATTGCCTTCTGTAAGAAGGTTGTCATCCGGGCGCCTGGGTGGCTCAGTTGGTTAAGTGACTGCCTTCGGCTCAGGTCATGATCCTGGAGTCCCGGGATCGAGTCCCGCATCGGGCTCCCTGCTCGGCGAGGAGTCTGCTTCTCCCTCTGACCCTCCCCCCTCTCATGTGCTCTCTCTCATTCTCTCTCTCTCAAATAAATAAATAAAATCTTTCAAAAAAAAAAAAAAAAGAAGGTTGTCATCCATGTCTAATGGAATTCTGATTGAGGAAGTTTGTCCTGATCATAAGCCTAAATTGAACTTTATTCTTCTAGAAACTCAGAGGGCACTTGGCATGTCACAGTAAATTCTGAAAGTCCTGCTAAGCCCAAGGGCCTCATAAATAAAATTTTCCAATAGTATACTCAAAGAATAAATGGTATATTACTACATTTTAATATATCCCAACAGACACATCAAGAACTAAATATGAAATCACTTTATTCTGCTTGAAAACCCCCACCAAATAAGTTATTCATCAAGATGAATCAGGAACCAGTCTTATATGTCAAATAAGTTATTCATCAAGATGAATCAGGAACCAGTCTTATATGACCTTGGAGACTGTTAAAAAAAGTTCTTTCCTCAAATGAAAACATATTTCTTATCTGTATGGTAAAGTCAAATATTCTATGGAATATAAGCTGCTTTCAAATGAGACTTAGAGAAATACAAAACTCCTTCATCAAGTAAATTTAGTTATTTCCTCCAAAGTCTGTGTAAAGCAAGTTATAACAACTCTTTGAAAGCAAGGTTCATGACATTACTTCAATGTAGTTCAAAATCTTCCCCTCATATGACACATAGTAAAACATCAAATAATTTCTACCTTGAAATGAATTGAATTTCACATAGAACTAAATCCTGAAACCCACACACATCTCAATAGAATAACAATATTAATTAATAGTGGAGCCAAGATACTGCCCCAAATATACATGAATAAATCCCTCTTTTACAAGAACTTATCAAACTATAAGCATCTGACTGAATACCCATCAGTTTACATAGAAGAATCTACCTACACTGCAGTAGAAATTTGGAAGATCCCTAAAATTACACTGTTAATACAACTAGTTTGGGAGAAGAAGAGAGACAGTCTTTTGGTTCGTAGAGATCAGTGCAAAAACCAGTCTGACATATCGCTCAGCATTCGAAATCATGAGAGTGGCACTAACAATTTCTGAGAATGGGACTAAGAAGATGAAGACCCAGGGTCACCTATGCATTCATTCATTCACAAATATTTCTTTAAAAAAGATTTTATTTATTTATTTTAGAGAGGGGTGGGGGAGGAGCAGAGGGAGAGGAACAAGCAGACTCTGAGTTGAGTGGGGACCCCAATGCGGGGCTTGATCTCATGACTCTGAGATCATGACCTGAGCTGAAATCAAAGGTTGGTTGCTTCACCAACTGAGCCACCCAGGTGTCCCCATTCGTAAATATATCTTGACCACTTACTATATATCTATGTTGTACTGGCATAGGGTGAGTAACATTGGAAGTATGGCTTTTTCCTCACAGACTTGAAATCATAATTATGATCTGGTGGGGCAACAGATACCCTACAAACAAAAAAGCAAATAAATACAATAGCGAGGTGATTAAGACCTAAGTTTCGGTAAGGGCACAAAGAAAGCCTCTGTGATAAAGGCTAAGAAGTAGCTGGTCATGGAGAGTGCCATGAAGAGGGAACAGCATGTGCAAAGTGCTTTGAAAGGTAAGAATATCTTTTGAAAGATTTAAAGATTTGGAAAACGATTTCACAGTACCATAATAGAATTTAGATTAGAATATAGTCTTTTTTTTTTTTACCACTGAAAGTTTTGATTATAATGCTTTAGACAATCTCTTCTCACATCATTCCCACCACATGGCATCATCAAATGCCAGTGAGCTGGGAGCCAGAAGACCCTATTTGTTCTTTTGTCTTATGTGAGTTGGTTTTTATGGAGTACAGTCAATACTGCGGAAATAAATAGACCTGAAGAATTTATTCTGCATAACTTATTTGGTGGGGGTTTTCAAATTACAATACATAGTATATCTACATCCATATATATTAATATGCTTATAATTCTTGATATTAAGTATATTTTGAGATACTCTTGAATAGTTTGAGAGTCTCTCAAGCAATAACAAAGAAATGAACATGTCTATATTAAAGGGAGTTCAGAAGTAAATTGTCTGCAACAAAAAAATAATGATACTAAATTAATGATACAAAACAAAGGAAAATTATGAAAAAAATGAACTGAAATAGCAGGAATGAATTAGACAAAGATACGTTGGGATTTCAAACAAAATCTTAAAAGCTAAGTCTGGTTTACATTTCTGTGGTTTTCATTAGTATTTTTATTAACATTCAGTGTAGAGGGAATCTTTTAATGCCTTATAATTTCTTTTTTTAATCAATGGAAGTTTTAAAAAGATTTTATTTATTTGTCAGAGAGAGAGAGAGAGCACAAGCAGGTGGGAGTGGCAGGCAGAGGGAGAAGCAGGCTCCCTACTGAGCAAGAGCCCAATGCAGGACTTGATCCCAGGACCCCAGGATCATGACCTGAGCCGAAGGCAGACACTTAACCGACTGAGCCACCCAGGTGTCCCTGCCTTATAATTTCTTAGAGTTATTTCTTTTGGGAAAATAGAAGCAGTGTGTATGTGTGTGTGTGTTAGTGTGTGATCTCAGACAGTTGGTTATGTTCTCAGGTGGTACAGATGACAAAGGTCATCAGGATTTGTGCAGTTCTGAATCAATTTCAGAAATTTTGGAGAGGGAGAAAAATAGAAATGAAAATTGCACTGTGAAAATTAGGGTTCAATATTAGAATTTAATAACATAATTTAGTGTAACAATATGTAGCAAATTCAGTCATAAAATACTCTAAACAAGAAAGATTATTTTGAAAACTCCATATTAGATCAAGTAAAAAGAATTTTTTAAAGTAAAGGTCAAATGGAAACATCAACATGAACTCATGACCTTTACAACAAAAAAAGATTTCTCACTTCATTAATAAAGTAATTTAAGTATTCCTTCCTCTAAGGTCACTTGCCTAACATCAGGATTTATGCTTCACTAGTGCCTAGATTGGGATCTCTAACACTCTTTTGACAGCCACTTGGAGAATAATTGGTCCCCTGTCTTGGCACATGAAAAATAAAGACCATGCTGGAACATTTTTGTTTTCAGAAACAGGGAAACTCTCAGTAATTTCTGGGTTAAAGTTAAAATGGACAATTTGGTCAACATGAAAAAAGGGCTTTTAGTGGACAAATTTTGACCATTAGAGCATCAAGAGAAAACAATGATTATTGCCAATTGAAACATTACCAGTACATGAAATAAGCTATATTGTTAAAACAAAAATGCAAATTTTCAAAGTATGAACTAAAAGTTATTTTGCCCACATGAGTTTCCAATATTGTCTCCCAAAGTCCATAAAAAGACCCATACAAGTTCTGAGTTCAAGAGTGGAGTCTGGTTAACCACCTAAATAAAAAAGATATAAAAATGGATTTGTAATACAGCAGAAGAAGAGTTTAGATAGACATGTGCAGGGGGCTGTGTAGTATATCTTGCTTTGTTGTGTTTTCGCTACTAAAACTGGTAGCTCAGCTTGGCTCTTATTCGTGGACAACTGTATTAACATGTGTTTTCATTGCTTGGTTAGTGCTATAGGGGAAGTCATAAGTCACAGATGGAGTTGTCTGTGATAAGATAAAAGAAAGAGGAGAAGGAAAGAAAGAAAGAGAGGAAGTAAGGAAGGTAGGTAGGAAGGAGAAAAGAAAAAAGACATGACAAGACAAGACCCAGGTTGAGATCAATTTTGGGAAACTGAATACAAGCCATTCTGCTTGACTCAATCCTGCCAATTCCTATATGGATCTGAGGCAAGGTAGGCTTTGATATAGAAGTACTGGCTCAGGCTCTGTGGACACAAATTCAAGTGTCTTTTAATTGTAATGGGGTATGGAATTGGATTAATCGGGAGTTAACTCAGAAGGACAGAGAACTATCCATGAAATAGATGCTATCATGATCACTTGGGCAGGAGAGCTTTGGAGGGGGGAGAAAGTATAGCAATTTGATTTGAAAAATGCATTGTGAAAGAACCCAGTAATTTGGGGGTTTCCTAAAATATTATCAATTCCTTGATAATACATTACATTAAAGAATTACTAGAATGTTATATTGACAAGTAGGTCTAGGTGGAGGTGGGGCAAGATGCTACTTAGTTTGGAGGGCAATTAATTAGGGAGATGTATTTCTTTTTTTTTTTTAATTTTATTTATTTATTTGACAGAGAGAGACACAGCGAGAGAGGGATCACAAGTGGGGGGAGTGGGAGAGGGAGAAGCAGGCTTTCCGCGGAGCAGGGAGCCCAATGTGGGGCTCGATCCCAGAATCTTGGGATCATGACCTGAGCCGAAGGCAGACGCTTAACAACTGAGCCACCCAGGCACCCCAGGGAGATGTATTTCTAATTAGATTTTCTCTAGGCTAGAGACAAATTCTTCCTTTATATCATCTATCAAGTGGAATGTTGACCCTAAAGAATAGATTTCAGGTGATTCCAAAAAGGGATCAATACTCCTGAAAAATACATTATGAAAGCCCCTTGGTCTGAACAGATGTATAAAGTATGCTGCTTTGTCCTGTAATGCTTTGAATATGAACTGTGTTTTAAAGGAAGGAATGGGTAACAGGTCTATTGAAAACATCATTCTGCTGATAGCATAGCTATATTTATGCAAGTCATGAAATATGCAAGTCACAAACTATGAGTAATATTTGCAACATTACATTCAAAGAATTAATGTCCAAAATGAATAAAGACTTCTTTCAATCAACAAGTAAACCACAGCCACTCCAAAAGAAAAAGGAGAAGATAAAAAATATGTTTGCGGAAAAAACACAAACTCTTGATAAAACATGAAAGATAATCAGGGAAATGCCAATTCAAATGATATTTTTTTATAATATTAGGAAAAATAAGAGCTTGTTAGTACCTATTGATTGTTATGGTGAGAGAAAGTAAATTGGTAGGAATTTGTGTAGCTTTATTCAGGGTCAATGGGTGGTATTACAATTGAAATGCCCCTATTTTTCAACCCAACATTTAACTTTAATATACTGACGTCAAAGAAATGCATGGGAACCTACAGAAGCAGGCCCAAAGATGTTCATTGCTAAAAGGAATAAAGGGGCGCCTGGGTGGCTCAGTCGTTTAGCGTCTGCCTTCGGCTCAGGTCATGATCCCAGGGTCCTGGGATCGAGCCCCGCATCCGGCTCCCTGCTCGGCGGGAGGCCCGCTTCTCCCTCTCCCACTTCCCCCTGCTTGTGTTCCCTCTCTCGCTGTGTCTCTCTCTGTCAAATAAATAAAATCTTTAAAATAAAATAAATAAATAAATAAATAAATAAATAAATAAAAGGAATATAAAGTTTTAATATGTAGTCTCATCCTTGTGAGTTTATTTAGCTGGGGAGTTAAGACATGTATCTAAGAAAGTTGTAAAACCGGCATACTTAAATGTTCTAATTCAAACAATGTGTAAAGGTTTAGAAGGAAAAATATAGATATGATCTGTGTTTCTCAAGAAAGATTTTATAGAGAAGGTAAACTTCTGGTTGATAAAATTGTGTCTCTATTACTAAGAAGTGAGCATTTATTAAGTAGAACACAAGTTCTATGAAGGCAGTTTTTTGTTTGTTTTATTTATTGCTGTTCCCCAACACCCACAACAGTGACAAGCATAGAGGGTCCAATGAGTACATGTTCGTTAAAGAAATTAAATTATATAAAACCAGGTAAAATAATGGAAACTCCTGAATAAGAAATTTCTAGATGTAAAGCTGAATAGAAGGACAATAGGAAGTGGCAAGAAAATAGCCTCATTAGTCCCATTACAATATAGGCAGGCAAGGGTAATAATATCAGCTGAATAATAACAGTATATCATTTTGTTTTATTTTCCGTGAAATATGCCCCTAAAATTATTTAAAATGACAGAGAATTTTGTCATTCCAAAAACAAAGTAAACTCAAAATAATCCTCAAGAGATCCCTTAAGGTACTATGTCTATGCATTAAAATAATGTTTATCCCTCCACATTCTAAATTAAATTGTCTGCTCTTTTTATAAATAGCACCATCAAAGCCGTCAGTTTACTGAATGAAACACATAATCATTCTGATTATATAAAAAAATCAAACTTTGCTGGAAAATTTAAGTCTATTTTTGCTCTATCAAAAGGTGGTTCAGATTTCTTCCCTGTGTTTGTAAAAGTATAGATTAAAGATGTTTTAGTGTGTGCTAAATAGAAAGAGAATTATTGAATTCAAATATTGAAGTCCTTATAAATTGTTCACTCCTACCCATTTTTATTTATCTTATAAATGGGGAAGCTGAGGTCTAGAAAGGATGATTCTCATAGACTTTAAATGAACCAGGACTTGTCTGTGAACTAGTTCTGAACATTAACTCTTGGACCTTGCAGAAGTTTATAACTTCTCTGGGCCTCAGTTTTCTCATCAGTAATTAACTTTCCCTCAGTAATGTTAACTACTATTGTTGGTAGCAGTGATGCTCAAGGTGACACACTTTACATTGAGTGACTGGTACAGTTGGAGGTTGAGCCTGAGTTAACAACTCAGCAACATTTAGTCCACTCATTTCTTCAATGATTAATGGTAATAACAAAATATTTATAAATGGAATAAATGCTTATTGTCCCAGGATAAATATTCATAATGCCTCCTATTAGTTTCAAAGATTCCAGATTAAATAATAAACTGTAGAGTCATCCTAAGCTTAAAGCAAATATATGCTCTCTGACACACAAGGTTTTTATTTTATTTTTTTAAATTTCTAATCAGAAGCACGTCACAAGGAAGAAGGTACATTAATACAGCCTTGGGATGAGATACCAAATTTTATCTACTATGTTAGCCCACTTTCAAGGCCAAATCTCCATTGAATGGATAAAGTCTAAGAAAAAGTAACAAGTCATCTACAACAAACCATGGGAAATTTATTAATGACAGAACATCCTGAACCATCAAAGCTTAAGTGATATTCTTGAATAAAAAGAACTCTTTAAAATCAGATGGTTCATTGCTGTGTAGGTACCATGAGCCCAAATGTCAACTGAACAAGGATTTTTATTTCCTCTTAAAATGGGAGTTTACTGGTTGCATATTAATATTTGCTGAAAGCTATAGAAATTGCCTAAACATACCTTAGGAATATAAATTTTTAAATGAGGTGTTGTCAAAACAAGATAACCTGTCATCATCAAGTTGGCTTTCTTAAGTACTTTGTTGTTTCTATAAGTCAATGGTCAGGGAGATAAAACCTTTTTTTTTTTTTTTTTTTTGTCCCCAAGAGATTAGAGCCCTGTGTCCTACTGCCAGGTGCAAATTCATAACTTTGAGCAAGTTTCAGTTGTCTTCTGCATGTGGAAAAGTGAATACATATTTGTGGAAGTGCTTTGGAGGGATGTTGTGCTAATAATTATTCTGTTAGCAGTCTAGATTTTTTAAATCATCTAAAGAAAACTTTCACCTTTATCCTTCAAAAAAACATTTTTCAAAAGCAACTTTGTCTTGTTAGATTTTTCTTCTTCATTCTCAAGTTCATACTCTGATACGTGGGCTAATGAATAATGATATACACAAAAGTCAAAAGAAAAATGAAGACAAGCAGAAGCTTTAAATTTTCTACAAATTAGATCCCTGTGAAATTAGGTGGTAAAAAAATAAACAGTAGAATGACATATTTTACATCCAGAAAAAAATCAAGAGAAATAGTTCAGAAAATAGATTGGTGATCTTTTTCTTTCTTTTTCAACAGGAAAGGAAATTTCAGTGTTATATAGTTAATAATAATAATAATAATTACAATAACAGTAATGTCCCAGGCTAGATGCTGGAACAACATTGCATTATTGCAGAAGTCTTCATAGTCAATAGTCATTTCTTACAAAATCTTAAGCAGTAGGTCAGCATTCAGAATTTAATTTTCTAGCAGAGGCTGAAGCTCACAGGCACAGAGCAATAAAAGTGGAGACTAATAATATAACTCTTAGTCCTATACAGGGCTCATTGAATATCCACAGTGAAGGTATTTCCTCACTCTCTTCCCAGAACTGGCTACAATAAGCCTATTTTGTTGCACACAAGGATTGTGCAGCTACATTTCTAACCTCTTTGCAAAATGTCAAAGCTCTCTATGTCTGGAGGTTTCCTAGTCCCCTTCATTTATTTAAGATTCTATGCCTCTCAGCAGAGTTGTCAGAAGAAGTTAGTGTTTTGTTTTTTTTTTTTTTAAAGACTACACAGAAATGAAAAAGCAAGAAGCCAAGACAATGAAGTTACCATCAGTTTTTATGCAACCACATGAGGTAGTGTTATTGCTAAGGATCTTAGAATATGTTGACTAGAAAAAAAAAGAGAAAAAGCATTAGATTCTGCTGAATCATTAAAAAAGGAGGGATTACCCTCTTCTTCCAGCTAAGGGATTCATCTACACATATTTTATAACTAAAACTTGTTTTGCAATGACAGATTTTTAATGTAGTATAATTAAATAATGCACATTCTTTAAATAATGATTGAAATAAGTATGTATGCATAACCTGGGAATTCTCTTAATAAATCCTATGTGGTATGTGTCAACTGTGAACATTGTAGTTGCAAATCTTTTGTGTTGCTCTCTTCTTTAATTGTCACTCCCATCTTTGGAATCTCTGTTCTTTTTCACAAATCTTCTCATTTCTCTCTGGTTGGAATCATTTACTAATCAGAGGAAGTATTGGCCAGTCCCAACTCACATTTAAGAGATGCCCTTGAAGTGTCGAAGAGGGTTGATGAGAGAATTTCAGCCAACTCTCTTGAGGAGAACAGGCAGCCTGCAAGCCTTTTCTTTTTGAAGTCTTCTCTGTTTTCCCCACCTTCCCCACCTTCCTTTAGGTGATTGTTCTTGAAGCCTTCCAGGACATAGTCCGGTTATAGTACTTCTTGTGTAATATTGTAATTGTTTATTCACCCCTCTTCCTATTAGATTTATGGCCCATGAGGGTAAAGACTGTATATTTTCTTCATTAGACTATTTGAAGTACCTATTTGTGTGAAACACATAGTCGAGCTCTACAAATATTTGTTGAGGGATAAAAATATTGATGAATCAGTTAACTAATAAGCTATTGGAGATGGAACCTCTGGTACTTTTTTTCTCTCCTGAATAATTAGGGACCAGCTGAAACTATTATTAGATAATTATGTTTGCTCTTTGACATCTCAAGGTATAACATTCTACTGTACATTGATAAGAAAAACTATTTATTGAGTGCCTATCAGGTATCAGGCACCATTTTAGATAGTGGGGAAAGAATGGTCAACAAAAATTCCCTAATGTCAGGGTCCTATGAAATGATAGGGAAAAAAGAAAATCAGGGTATAGCATAAGGCATGGCAGAATATGCTATTTTGGATTGTGAGTGGAGAGGAAGTGTCTCAGAAAAGATAACTACTAAGTAGAGCGTGATATGAAGGAGTAGATTATGTGGTCATCTCAGGAAAGAAAGTTTTTAACTATTACTCAGAGGATAAAATGGGGAATTGTAGAGTTTTAACCGAAGGATATTATAATATGACTTCCAGTTAAATGCTGTGGAGAATAGATGGGAGTGGGGCAAGAGGGGGATCAGGAAGACCTATAGAAGGCTATTACAGTCCTTCAGAAGAGATCTGATGGTGGCTGGAGGAAGGTGGCAGTGGTGAAGGTAGCAAAATGTTGTCAGAGTTAAAACATATTTTGAGAATAGAACCGACAGAATGGACTGGATATGCAGTGTGAAAAAAAGTGAAAAGTCAATAATGCCTCTAGTCCCCACCCATGCCAAGCAATTGGGTGAATTTTATCACAGTTTTATTGTGATAAACAGTGCTGAGGAGATAGGAGTTTGGCTACTTTCTGCTTAAGTTTGAGGTGCAGATTAGACATCATAGTAAAGATGTTGAGTAGGAAGTTGATTATGAGGCTTGAGTTAAAAATTTAAAAATTTGGTCTGAAGATAATGATTCCTGGTATCATCAGTATACTAATACTATTGGACCAGAAAGATCACCATCTAGGAAATGAGTGGATAGAAGGAAAAAGTCAAAGCACTGAAGACTGAAGTCATATGCATGGCAATACAAACATCATTTTCCCCAGTCATTTCTGGCCTCCTGTTAAATGCTCTGTTTTGTCTTTGGATATTTTCAGTTTATTTTTCTTAACACTGCTTTCCAAATCCTACTTACTTAACCACAGCTTAAATATCAGTTCCTCATGGAGGCCTTCCATGACCCTCTAGAGAGATCACATATCATCTCTATAAACTCCAGGACCATTCTTTTTTACTATTTAGTCCTTGTAATACACATCATATTTCTAGAATTTGATAAGTGGTATTATATTGCATGACCTGTGAGGTCAGGTTCTTATATTTGTCTTATTTTTGGTGTACCCAAATCCTAATGCAGTGCAAGCATATAATGGGTTCTCAATATCTTATTTGTTAAACTCTATTGAAATGTTAACCAGAAACCAATCTCTTCTGACTTTTGAGTAAGTGGTCCATTATGACACTAGATTATCATCAAATAGCAGTAATTGCAGATCTAATGTGTGAGTCTTTAACAGAAACTGCAGTTCTCTGCATTCACACTTCCATTCTATTGCCATTCCATTCCATTGCCATCCTGATTGAACAGTGCAATTACACAGAGTGTTAATTGTCTGCTAATAGGAGGAATAATGATAAAATTGCATAGTACATTCATGTAATAACACTCAAATTACTGTTTTAGATTCCTTCCCAATTTATAACCAAGTAAAGTGATGCTGATCTAATTTCTCACAAGCACATTAGCAAATAGTGCTGGTACAAAATATTGTATTCAAATGCTGAATTTAAAATATATGTTAGAATTCAGCAAAGTAGCAGGATACCAAGTTAACACACAAAAGTCAGTTGCAAAAGGAGGCAGTTGAAGATGGCAGTGTAGGAAGATCCGGAAGTCACCTCCTCCTAACACAACACATCTACAGCTACATATGAAGTAATTCCCTCGGAAAAAGACCTGAAAACTAGCTGGCCATAAAAGGCAACATGGAGACAGGTAGGACAGGCAAGACATAGCCCAGCTAAAAGCCCCATACCCCACCACAGCACAAGTATGGAGTTTCTCTTGGAGGAGTGAGGGGTTTGTGCCCCCCATCAGGCATATCAACCCTTAGGACCAGCACTAAAGAGACAAGGCTCCAAAATGTCCGGCTTTGAAAAACAATGGGGCTTCCATCCAGGAGAACCATGAGGCTGTAGGGAACTGAGATTCCACTCTTAGATTTTTTTTTTTTTTTTTTTTTGACACAGAGAGAGAGAGAGAGTGAGAGAGGGAACACAAGCAGGGGGAGTAGGAGAGGGAGAAGCAGGCTTCCCGCCAAGCAGGGAGCCTGATGCGGGGCTCGATCCCAGGACCCCAGGATCATGACCTGAGCTGAAGGCAGACGCTTAATGACTGAGCCACCCAGGTGCCCCCTGAGATTCCATTCTTAAAGGGCTTGCACACAAGACTGACTTGCCCCCCAGGACTCAGCACAAAAGCAGCAGTTTGGAAAGTGCCTGGACAATCTGTGAGCAAATCCTAAAGCAGCTGCAGGAAGGGAGGAGCCTGTTAGGACTCTTCTCCGAGGGGAATGGCGGCACAGGCAGTTGCCACTTTTGCACTATCCCTCTAACTTGCATGTCCCACCTTTATACCCCACAATGGTCTTGCTTGAGCTGGAGGCCAAGTACCCACCCCTGTACTGCCCCAGCAGCCCTGCCAGAGCCAGATGGCTGAACACCCTGCTCCCGCACCATCTCTGAGCCCCACCAAAGCCAGCCAGGGTGCACAACCCATCCAAGGGGATGCTTGTTGAGTGCCTGGCTCTGGAGGCCAGGGAGGATTACATTTCCGGACCCCAAAGATCTGAAAAACTAGAGAGAAAGCTCTTGGTAGGCTACCACCCCCACGGTACTGCAGAGACAGCTGACCAAAACACACGCCCATCTTGTGAAAAGGTCTATTTACTTGTCCTGGTGCTTTAGCCTGAGGGGCATGCTTCAGGATCATCACACAGAGAGAGGCTAAGGAGGTGCTCTCAGGGAATGTAGGCTGGGAGATGCCATCTTTGTGCTCTCCCTTGCTATGGCTCATTGATACCTCCAAGTAAAGATCATACACTCATCTGGAGCCCCAGTCTTGCAACTGTTGCCAAAAGGATCTGAAAGGCAGCAGGGTTTACAGTTGTGGTCCCACAGGAGTGTGTCTATCTGTGTACTTTAAAAGCTGCTGCCTGAGGGTCTACCTTCCCATCAGCCTCAAACCAGGGGCTGACTGAGATTCCTCTCTTTGGAACATTCATAGGATTTGGCAATCCCTCAACAACCAGGACCTATCAAGAATAAATAAAGCTGCTTAGACCATCACAAAGGTGAGAGAAACAACAAAAAAGGTAGGGGAAAGTTAGACAACAAGTTTCATCTTCTACACAATTCCAGTCCTTCAAGGCTGGGAGAGAGCTCTTTTGCTTAATGCTTAGAAACAGACAGAATCAAGCAAAATGAAGAAACAGAGGATATACAGAATACATGCCTGTATTTCCATATGTGACAAGCCCACATATAACATACTCTGTGGTATAAAGCTGAGCTTTTCCTTTAAGATAAAAAAAAACCCAGATACCCATTCTCACCACTATTATTCAACATAGTACTGGAAGTCCTAGGCAGAGCATTTAGGCTGAAAATAGAAATAAAAGGCATCCAAATTGGATAGGAGGAAGTAAAACCATGTATTATTTGTAGATAGCATGATTTTATATATAGAAAACCCTAAAGACTCCACCAAAAAAAAAAATCTGTTAAAACTAATAAAATCAGTAAACCCTAAAGTACTATTAAAAGTTATGCAGTTGTTGGGGCACCTGGGTGGCTCAGTTGGTTAAGCGACTGCCTTCAGGTCAGGTCATGATCCCAGGGTTCTGGGATTGAGCCCCACATCGGGCTCTCTGCTCAGCCAGAAGCCTGCTTCTTCCTCTCCCACTCCCCCTGCTTGTGTTCCCTCTCATGCTGTCTCTCTCTCTCTCTCTCTCCCTGTCAATTAAATAAATAAATAAAATCTTTAAAAAATATAAAAAAAAAAGGTTATGTGGTTGTCATGTATAAAAAGAGAAATGAAGCAAACAGATTTCAATCTCCTATTGAAATTACAGATGTGCTGTGCCCATACATTACAATAAGGAGTTGAAGGTAAACTAAGGACAACCATTTTCTTCCAAATCCCCAAACTTTGGAAAATAATGTTCTATTTATTTCAACTGCTAAGTGACACCAGCTTTTAAAATACCACATTCATTTGGGGCTTATTCTGATGCTATTTCTGAATTCTGCAACTCCTGTGCTGGCACACTCACTAATAAAGTCAACAGAAAGTTGAATATAAAGAGAAATGCAGTGCAAGAAAAAAATGATGAAATATTAAAGTTCAAAACATGTGTCTGCCTGAGGGCAGGAAAGCTTAAATATGTAAAATCCAAACCTACTCTAAGGTTCAACTACATTTTGTAACATCACAAATCTATAACTCTGATTTGCATTATGTATTTTCTTCCATGCTTTTAAAAAAGTAACATAATTTATCAGTGGATGATCAATCTTATCTAAGAAACAAAGAAATCCATCATTTATTTATAGTAAAACATTAGATCAAATACTAAGGTACTTCGTGAAGTCGTTTAACCCCTCCCCTACTTTCTGCCAGAAAATGCCTGAGTATACTCAAAGTACAATTATTTATTTACTCACTGGTGCTTCCATTTCTCCTTCAAAAAATTCCCACAGGTGTGCATTCCCTAGTCTTCCCCTGTAACTTATATTCTGAGATCATTAAAAATGTAAAGGGCTACCTTGATTATGTTTGTCTTCTTTACTTGAGTTTACAATTGTGATTGTTAACAAATTGATACATTGGTGTAATACAAACCAAATTTGTTTTCTCTCTTCACATAATTACCAATGATTTTTTTACATTGTATAATTAATATTTAATAGAAATTTTAAATGATGATGTAATATTTATATGGTACAGTTTTTATGCTTGAAATTACACAGCATATAGTCAAATTAAAATGCCATTAGTATAGGAATAAAGGACAATAAGTAAATTGCTAAATACTCTCATTTGAAACCAATTTGATAAAAAGTTCTTTAAAAGATAATATTTAATATTTATTTTATGTAATGTAGCCACATACACTCTAAGATTTACAAATATCTGTCATTGTCTCCAGATTGTGAGCCCCTTGAGGTTGAATACTGTCTCATGGTTTTTTTTCTGCCTTACTATGCCTGGCACATAGCAGGTGTCATATGAATGTATGTTAAATGAATGAAGGAATCTTAAATGTTGTAGCAAACCTTCCTGTACAATAGGCATTGCAATCAGAACTTATTTTTTTCTGAATGTCAATTTTCCCTACACTTGATCTAAATCAAATGTGGCTATAGATTTTCCTTTCTGACATTGATTGCTCTAGGAATGAATATATGACCCTGTTCCAGTCAGTAAGTTATGAAGGAGACTCCACCGGGATTCTTTGGGGGGAGATTTTCTTTCCTAATGAAAGAGCCACATAAGCAATTGCAATTTGTTCCACTTGGTTCTTCCTTGAGCTTGGGGAAATGACAGGTGAAAATGTGAAACCTGGGGTGCCCAGGTGGCTCAGTCGGTTAATCAGCTGCTTACGGCTTGGGTCATGATCCCGGAGTCCTGGGATTGAGTCCTATATAGGGCTCCTTGCTCAGCGGGGAACTTGCTTCTCCCTCTGCCTGCTCTGCCTGCCACTCTCCCTGCTTATGTTCTCTCTCTGATAAATAAATAAATAAAATCTTTAAAAGAAAAGAAAAGAAAATATGAAACTTACAACTCTGGTGACCCAGAGGGCCAGACCTCCCTGATACTCTGAGGACGACAGAGCAGCAAGCAGATGGGTGCTGGAGACAGTAAACCGAGTCACTCCATGACCATTTCATCTTTCTGCACAGGCTGGACCTTCGGAATGAATGGTGAAGAAACTAAAGACTGAATGCTCCAGAGAGATTTAGAGACTCACCTCCCTTGGACTCATTTGCTCACATTTTGGATGGTAAAACCTAGGGACACTCCCCTCCCCTTCCCAGGGAGGGTGTATTTCTCTCCTGTGGTGCAAACCCTCGCTGCATGCACAGGTGGCAACAGGTCTCACTGTGTTGCCTGATGAGGAACTGGGACATGGGGAGCTCATGAAAGACGCTCTGTGAGTCAGCAGTGTGTTGTCTCACCCAGAACCCCCACATTTCCTGTAAGGACAAATAAGTGTATATAGACATAGAACACAGGCTCTTTTAGAATATTGCTAGTACACCAGATTGGTATACCAATCTTGGAGTCTCTTATGTGAGAGATGCCTTTATTTTAAAGACATTTTTAGACAGGTGTTCTGTTACTTTCAGTTAAAGACATTCTCACTGAAACAGAATAAATCTACTTCTCACTCAGAATCATATGGTAGGGCAGTTTTCTTAAACTCTTCCTGTAATTACTTTAAAAGGACTTCTGCCTAATTTATGCCTTGTTTCATAGTTAGAAAATCCATAATATTCACCCAAATTGTACCCTGTTTATCCTGCCTTTGGCATAATGTTTACAAGTATAAGGTTTTTATTCAGATAGTTCCAAGTTTTCATTCTAATTCTAGAACTTATTGGCTGTAAGATATTAAATCTCTGTTCTAAGCTTTAGTGCCACCATTTGCAAAGTGAGCAAAACAATACTTGCATTGTAGGGTTTTCTAATGAAATGAGATAATTCTGCTGAGCAGAAGGCTTGGCTTAGAATAAGCTCTTAAAACAGATAATCTTAATGAATGAAGTAGAAATTACACCACCACTATAATCACTGAGAACAAGTTTATAATTTAGCTTTGTTTTTCAAACTATAAGTGCTTAGCCCCCACCCCGATTCCACCAAGTAGAGATTCTAAATTATTCCTTCAGGTGGTAATTTCTACCAGCAGAAGTCTCAGTTACTGGTGGAAGTATGACATACAGCTTAGGTATACTGGGTCAGGACACGAGGCAAAGAATCACAGCATTAGGAAGTCTACTTATTATTTCTAGTTCCTCTTTAGCACAATGACCTTTAGCTATGTGGTGATAACTATCATGCTCCCATGAGGTCATTCTTATCATGTTTCTTCTTCCGGCACCTTTCCTATTTGACTTTGTTTCTAGACTTTCAGTTTTCTTGTAATCTAACTGTGGGTGCGTTCTAGTTTGTTAATATACTTTCAAAATATAGTACAGAGAACTAAAACCAACAATTCTTCTCTAGGCATCATAAACAGTGAAGATCATAAATCTTAGTATTTTTCTTCATCTGAATGTCATACTTTTGGAAGTTTGCATACAACTTTAGGCTCTCTTTTAGCACCCTGCATAGGCACCATTGGCTCATACTATGCTTGTATATATGCCTTCTTTAAGATAAGATCCCATAATGCACTTTAGGAATAAATGTAGGAATTAACTTTTATTTTCATTATGATTAATCTTACTAGTCATTATCCCATCTTATTGAGATATCTTGTTATTTTTTTTCAAAAACATATCTCTGATTACATAAATAATACTTGTATATTAGAAAATTTGTGGGAAATACAAATATAGTAAAATATGAAAGAGTATTTTTTTCTCAGAATATAGTGAAGAAATGCACGTTGCTTTGTACATCTTTCCCTGTTTTATGCTCATATATGTATATGCAATTGACTTAAAAGGTCACATGGTTTTATTATTTTCTCTTTTTAATGTAACTGTTTTAAAATATTTTTTGGTACTATGCATGGTTATGTTCCAGTTTTGTATTAAATTAGCCCTTGCGTTAAAGACAAACCATCCTTGATTTATCAAGTTCAAAGTTAAGAAATGTTGAGAAACAGAATCACATACAGTGACTGTAACACATACTAGAGTCCTCTCTTCCAAGCTGACATCACTCTATTAACCAACATTGTTTGAACATAAGTGTGCTTTCACATAATTAAGCTATCTTTCAACATACACATCTCCATCATGTCCACAAGAGGGTTTTTTTTGTCCAATCACTTATTTATTGATTAAATTAGTTTATCAAAACAGAATTTAAGAAAAGCCTATGTATAATGTGAGGCATTATACTCAGGTCCCCAAATACAAATTTAACAAACAACATTCTATATCTTGTAATAGAGTCCACTGAGAAAGAGGGATATTAGCAAATATCTCCGTTGTATACTAAATTCTGAATGTACAAAAAGTAAGGGGGGTAAAAGAAAAGAAAATTATTATTCCTAAAGGGAATCAAATTTCAGTCTGAGTTCTGGCTATAACTTGGGAGCAAAGTAATGGCTGAGTAAACTATTTTAAACTATTATTATCTTTGATGCCAACTGAAAGCAAAAGAAAAATGAAACATAAAGTTTAAAAACTCTATTGTAACCCTAACCCTAACCTTTGTAGAATAGTTGCCTAAAAAAATCAAATTTGGATCAAATTGAGGAAACTGAAATCTGCATGTATCTGACTATACCTCTGCAAATTTTGCTCAACAGAGAGAGGTTTCCAAAATCAAGTAGCAAGCCCTAGCTGCCAGACCAATGATGACTTACTTATAATGTCAAGGTCTGGGCTATAGGCAGGCTAAAAAGAACATCAGAGCTCCTTTAGCTGGCCAGGCAGGGCTGAAAAATAGCAACATGGAGATACCATTTTGCAAAATGTGGGCCTTTATTTACACAGGGTGAAGGATACATGGGATTACAAATTGTCTTCCCAGATGTTGATCACTACCAATGAAAGAGAAGTTTGTGCTAATTCATGCAGACTACTATCGGGACTCTAGTAGACTTTCTGGTACCCTGGAAAGAGATATACCTACACGTTAGAATTTTGTTAAGGAGATCAGAGATAAAACGATTACAACCAAGCTGACATGACTCTTTAATACTCCACAGTCTTAGCAATGAAGATACTAAAAAAGAATTGCCTTCATTCAAACATAATCAGCAGAAAGTAGATAAAACAGGGATCTTACAAAAGTATTTCAAGAAAAAAAAAAGTAGAAATTAACTTCAAGACCAGAGCAAAAGGGACATGAGGAAACTTCTGGGAAGCATAGAAATGTTCTGAATCTTGTTTGTAGTGTTGGTGGCTTCAGGTGGGTATACATATGTCAAAACCATTTCCTACTTGCACAGAGTGTCAAAGTCAGTCAGTAGTAAAAGTTTAGGGTCTTATTTTCAGAGCTCACAACCCTGGACATGTGTATAGGGCTACATCTCTGTGTGGCTGTCAGGGGCTTAACCAGAGAAACATAACTAGTAGGAAATACACATATATATCCTATATATGCATACATACACACACACACACACACACACATATGAATAGAATATGTACCACTCCCTATGTTGAGTGATTCATTTACATTACTTTATATAATTCTCACTACAGCATAGTGAAAACTTACTTTTGAGGAAACTAACATGTATAGTGATGAAGTTACTTGCCCATTGCTACATAGCTAATAAGAAACAGATTTGGAATCTAAACCCAGCCTTTATGATGATGGCAAGTACCTCCTATACATGACACCCAATCACCCTATAGTACTTAACAGCCACATTATAACCAGGAACATCTGAACTTGCTGAGGAAAGAAACAATGTAAGCCTTGGTCATATCTATTTTGTATTCTGACAAAAAAGAAATACTTACACAGTTATTATTTTCTCTGATGTTATGGTTGAGAACTCTTGTGTGGATTAATTCTTGGTTTTATCTCCATGGGCCTGGGCTGTTTGGACATTCTTAAGAATAACTTTCCTCAAAAGATTTTCTAGAAGCCTGGGAGTCATATATAATACATTTGTCATTTCTAGAGCTCTCATTACTTGGTCTTTCTCTGCTAAAATATTTGCAGCTCAGTTGCAATTCCAAATGGACTCTCAGGCAAACAGAAACTGCTTAATGTCACCATAAATCTCACTGCTTGGCACTGTAATGGGACTGGGGGACATGCCAAGACTGTTAAATGCATTCTTTTTTTTTTTTTTGGAAGAGAATGCTTGGTCTTTGATCAATTGTGGTAGGAATAGAAGAGAAAACAACAACAGTGTTTAGAAAAGGGAAGGGTTGTAATCCTCTCCTTTGGGAAAGGTGACTAAGCTTGTTGTGGGAAGGAGGGGTTTAGACTGGGAAGCCCAGGAAAAACCAACTGCTTTTAACATGCAGTACTTTTTGGCAGTGGTGACAGTAGACTGCTCTGCAGACAAAATAATCAAATTGGATCGTCTCTCCTGCGACAGGACTAGATCAGATAGGTGACAACAAATAGCAGACTTCTCTTTAGGGGGAAAACTCCTTGGTGTTTCAATAAGCAAGGAACCCAGGACTAGAAGACATGGGTTCAAACCTAGTTCTGATTTAGGAGCCTTGTGACCTTGAAATGGAAGCATGTATGCTCTGAGCCTCAGTGTGGTCCTCTGAACAATGATAATAACTTCCCTACCTCACATGATCTAATGAGATGAGGTATGTGAGAACACAAGGACATAAATGACTTCATAAATTCTAATTGTCAATATGCTTACGATGGGTATCTATATGGAATGCTAATACATTTCTAGTTCTAGCTCTAAAACACAAGACTTGGATGTTGGATTCCAGATCAGTATCTAAATTTACAAGCTGAAGGCCAAACTTTATTGTATAATATACTTTTTTCATCCTATTTAAAATTTTACAAAATTGCATCAAATAACTGCATATTTCATAGCTTGTGAAAATAGAGTTTAATGACAAAACTAGAGGGTTTTTTTTCCTACTCATTATTACAACAAATAAATTAGAACTTGCTAATGACCTCTGGATTCTGTATGGAGAAGGACCAAAGATCAACTTTGTTGTATGATTAAAGCTCAATCATACATTGAAGATGGCAAAAACTGGCTTTCCTTTCTCAGAGAAATCATGTTCAACATCTGAGAATGAGTCACAGACAGATGCCTTGATGAAAACTTGGAGCTATTCACTCATTATTCAAAGATCTACTAATTCTTCCCTATGTAACAGACCCTAGAAATTTCCTTGATTGTTAAATAGTTGGTTTCATTGATGGTCACGAATAGATTTTACTATTAATTTTCCTTTCCCTTAGGAATTGTGGGGCCCCCAATCTATGTGGAATCTGAACTACTTAGTTTTACCAAATTTAGTCTATAAAATAGTACTACAAATCAAAGTTCTGTACCTTTAGATCCCATATCTTGATCTGTTACCAGCAATAATAATGATGATAATGATAAATAGCAACTATAGCTTTTAGAAACATATGAATTCTTCAAAATATGTGGAATCATGCTGTATAAATTATGAAATTCAGTCTATGATTCTATTTGTACTGAGATTGTTCATATCTTCTATGAAGATAGGAAAAAAGACAAGCTACGAGTGCTCTGGTAAATGTAGTTGATTGCACTACACCTGTCAGGACTTCTCTCCCAGCAGGTGTTCTGCATGATCAGTTGCATGCACAGGATAGATGTGTCAGACACTGAGGAAATAGGGCCTGCCAGAAACTCCTCGAGGTACTAAGAATGCAGCAAAAAACCGTCGAAACGGTTCTGATGCTTATGGAAATGATATTTTGAAGGATATAGTAGACAGACAATAAACTAATTCCAACAACTTGTTCAGATTTCAATTATTTAGGAAAACCAGCCAGTTTTGCAGGGGGGACAGTTATTACGTGAACACTAATGATATGCAAACATCTTTTTTTCCCCCTGCCTGGAAATTTCTCAGTGGCTATATAATTTTGAAAGCCTTTGTCTATTTATCTTTTCTTTTATTCTCTGCTTTCTTGGTTTCTTTCCCACTACATTTCCCTCTTATATTCTCCAGAACATCTAGAAGATATTAGCTATTTCTGAAGTAGGAACTTCAGAGAGAAAGAACTTGCTCAAGTCAACACAAACACATCCATGTTCCCATATCTTAGCTGGTGCTCTAATGTCAGGTGGGTGGCAAACCTAACAGGGTGGCCAGAGATCTGTGTGATGCAAAGTAGAAGAGAAATCTTTCCTCCCACATGGGGAAGTTTCAGTGCTCCATAGTCCTGTGGCCTGGTGTGCACCCACTAATGCCTTGGTAAGGGATAGCTAATAAATGAGTCAGCATGGAATGAACAGAACTCCAGTAATAAAAATGAAATGAAACAACAACAAAAAACACAGTAAAATCAGTGAATACACTTAAAGGAAAGAAGTAACACAATTGTTGAATTATAGGAACACTTTGACACTGATAACTCTGCGCTTTAACTGTAGAATATTTTCTGAGATACCTCTGTGCAATACTGGTGAATACAGAAAATCAGACTGGCTCCATTGTTGAAGTGGTGATGGTCTAGGAGAAATCAATGCTTCCTTTGCTTTGTGGTCTTGGTAAACACTCAAGAGGCAGACTGAAAAAAAAAAAAGTCAACAGCAGATGGCTCCTAGCAGAGATGTTCCTAATCATTGAATTGTCTCAAGGAGAAACCCAAGGAGAAACACTTTTGAAGGGGACTGTTACTGAGATTCCGACACCCCATCTGTTCTCGGAGTCTTATGTATATGACACAAGCTTCATGACTTCAGTTATAATGGCTAGAATCTAGAAATCTATAGTCCAGCTCAGCATCTTGGTTCTATCACAATCAAGTTTATGGCTGTGCCTTGCAAAGTACATACACACACACACACACACACACAGAGAGAGTATATATGTGTAAGGTGTGTGCTTTCTACATTACATATGGGAGAGGGGAATAAATGAAGCAGCTTGTATGCATGACAATAAGAAATGCTGGGTTATGGGTAATAGTTGTAGTCTTATTATTCCCGCAACAAGATCATTTCTTAATATAAGAAAATCCTGAGTCAGGCAGATCTGTAGCAGCAAACATTAATTGCTTTTTAGCAGTTTACTCTGCTGCTTTAGGATACTTCTGTCTAAAAGAGACCCAGAAACTTTAAGGATGAGTAATAGCATATATTTGTTTCAAACTTTAGGAATGCCTATTTATATTTGGTCCCCAAATTAAAAATATCACTCAAGAAGCACTCAAAATATGCAATAAGAACTAAAACTCTCTAATTTAACATCATCCTGTGGTATAATATCACATATCTGCATGAGATGGTGTAGTTGACCCACTAGAGCTTGGCCAAAAATATGCTGAGCAAATGGCCCAGATTCTTGCCCAGTTTTAGGGGACGGTGGCTCAAGTGTAACTATAGTAGTGTCCTCAGTAACATGAGGAACTGCGACCTTTTTAATGAATTCACCTTGGCTGTAATAACGAAAATAAATCTGAGCTTCACTAATTATTTACTCTGCCGGTGCTATGCTAAAGATTTACATGCATTTTTAAATTTAATCCCAACAATAACCCCATAAGATGGCTTTTGTTTTTATCCACATGTTTAGATGAGGAAATTGAGAATGAAATGAAGCATCTTACTCTTAGTTACACAGCTGCCAAGCGGCGTAAGATAACTCCTGAACAAATGCCCTAAGCATTGCCGAACTGCTCTATCAGTTGACATATTGATCATCTCAAAGGCTGGTCAATTTAATCACATGTATTTAACCCCATTCTTCTTAAAATGTTAGACATTAGTTTTTAAAAAGGAACTTTGAATCAGAGTTATGCCCTATCGCTAACGTACATCCACTTTCCTACAGTTCATGTGACTGTAGAGAAACAGATGGCATAGCTTTTTTGTGTAATATATATATATATTTTTGTACTTTCGCAATGAATGACTTAATTGTGTTTTCATTCAAGAAAACTTTACTGGTCCCTTTTCTGTGTATGGAAATATAAGATAAAAAGATGAACTAGACACAGATCAGCTCTGCAGAATCTTTCAATCCAATAATGGAGCTAACATAAACACAAAACAATGTAAAAAGCAGGTGTAAAAGAGAAGTACCAATAAAACGCCATAGGGTTTTAGAAGAGATTTTTCATAGGAGGGATTTAGAGATCAGCTGATGAGGAAAGAAGGCATTTGAATTAAGATTAATAGTGGATCAGATTTAGGGAAACAGCAACTGGGAGTTCCTTTCTATGCAACAGTAACATAGGCAAAAATATAGAGGCTGAAAGATATGACTCTTTCATGGGTTTATCAATGTTAACAATAGTCATCACTCATGAGTACTTCTGTGATATAGACCATGGTATTCACTATATATAGTCATTGCTCTTAAACCACACAATAACCTTGTAAGATAGATATTAAGGATGTGGAATTTAGAGTTTAGGTTGCTTAAGAGACTTCTCCATGGTAGTAGTATTCAGCATTAGTCTGGATTCCAATCCAACTCTGATTGGCTTGTTATATTACACCGTTTTCCACAAATTACAGAAAAGTAATTTCACTATTGTGGCTAGCAGAGTTGAAGGGGAATAATGAAATAAATTTTTGAAAAGGTATATTAGGTCCAGGAAATAATAGCAAGTATTTATATGCCAAGAATTGCTGGGAGCTCCTTCCTCATTTAACAACTCTAAGAAGTAGACCTTATGGCTATTATGACAATCCCATTTCCAGATGAGAATTCTGAAGAATGGAGAGAGTAAATAAATTTTCCACAGTTTCAGAGCTAGGATTTAAGCCCAGGACTTTAGAATCAACGTTTTGGCTCTTAACTACTAGGATTAGCTGCCTCTTCAATGATAGAAGATAGAAAATGTTGAAAGCCTGAGTAAGGAATATGGATTCCCTTTCAAAATAATAGGAAGCCCGTAAAGACTTCTGACCAGAAAGGTAACAAAATCAAAGTTCAGGGGCGCCTGGGTGGCTCAGTCATTAAGCATCTGCCTTCGGCTCAGGTCATGATCTCAGGGTCCTGGGGTCGAGCCCCACATCGGGCTCCCTGCTCGGCGGGAAGCCTGCTTCTCCCTCTCCCCTCCCCCTGCTTGTGTCTCTCTCTGTCAGATAAATAAATAAAATCTTTAAAAAAAAAATCAAAGTTCATGCTTCAGATAAGTTAATCTATTATCACTCTCTCTATATAAAGTGATCGAATATTGAATTAGAATGGAGTTTTTGCATGAAAAGAAATTAACTTGAGGGACTATTTTATAAATACACACACACATATATATAAATAAAATAATTTTTACATAATACATGTATATTTATGTATAAATCATATAAAATAGATATAAATATGTATTATATATAACCTATATCATATGTATGTATCTTTGTATCTATCTAGAAAGAGACTTTGCCCAAATAGGATCCAGGGAAATACCATATCCACTATCATTGCTATGTTTCCACATTGCTGTATTAGCCACCTAGCAAAAACTAGATACCACAATTAAGTCAGAATAATATAAAAACCTAGAATTCACTGTGAGGCAAAATCATATTCAGTAACAATATAACAAATACATGTTATTTAATTTGAGAGGACATGAAGCATATTAGAAATAAAACCAGAATTTCCAGTGACCCAGAGACTGAGAATTCTTTTTTTTTAAAGATTTTATTTATTTATTTGATGGAGATAGAGACAGCAAGAGAGGGAACACAAGCAGGGGGGAGTGGGAAAGGGAGAAGCAGGCTTCCCGCTGAGCGGGGAGCCTAGTGCAGGGCTGGATCCCAGAACCTTGGGATCATGACCTGAGCTGAAGGCAGATGCTTAATGACTGAGCCACCCAGGCACCCCTGAGAATTCTTAATAGATGATGCAACTACCCAGAAGGCCACACAAACCATGAAATGATACCTGGGGACCAAAGAAGAAAAGCCCTTCTACTTCATGGGAGAGATTGACACCACTCAAAAGATTAAGGTCACTGCTGTTACTTGCTAGATGACTTTTCACCTATTTCACATTAACACAATGAAGATTTAAATTTATAACACTACAATTTTACAATCCCTGTAAACTCAAGGAATACATATTGGTATAAAAAATAAAACTGGCAAAATATCTTAGAAGAAAATGCAATAAAGAATATACTCATTAATCAGTTCTGCTCCACAAATGAAATTAACTAGAATGAAACAATCACCCATCAAAAACTCTTAAAAGAGGAGGAGGAGCAAGATGGCAGAGGAGTAGGAGACCTAAATTTTTGTCTGGTTCCAGGAATTCAGCTAGATAGGTATCAAACCATTCTAAACACCTACAAACTCAACAGGAGATCAAAGAAAAGAATAGCAGCAACTCCATGAACAGAAAAGCGACCACTTTCTGGAAGGTAGGATGTGTGGAGAAATGAATCTGAGGTGATATATGCGGAGATAGACCATAGGGGGAGGGAGCCTCCTCAGCCAGCTACTGGCAAGTGATAGAGCAGAGGAGCACAAAATTGGAGCTTTTAGAAGTCTGTTTTGCTGAGGGACAATGTTCCAGTGGGTAAGCAGGGGGTGGAACACTCACTGGGACAGTGTGGTCTCAGGACCCTCAGGGTCACAGAAGGACCAGGGGTGCCTGAGTGTGGCAGAGCTCCCGGATATTGGAGTGGGGAAACCGGCTGCAAAGGCAGAGCAGAGGAGTGGGCTCTCAGCTCGGGACTGCAGCAAACTGTGATCCACAGCACAGTCGGGCCACTACTCTTCCAGCTGACCCCAACAAGCGACAGATCTGGGGAGACTCCCCTTCCTCCCCTGGGAGGAGTGGTGCAGGAGTGCACCACAGGGATCTGCTGGGTTTGGAGACTCCACACGGGGTCATGTGCCAGAGATAGAAATGCTCGGTCAGAGGCCGGGTGAGCACCGAGTGCAGCCGGAGACCAGGGAGACAAGAGTGATTGACTGCTTTTCTCTGGGGGCTCACTGAGGAGTGGGGCCCCGAGTTCTCGGCTCCTCTGGGGTGGAGATTGGGAGGCTGCCATTTCATTCTCATCCTCCAAAGCTGTATGGAAAGCTTTCAGGGAACAAAAGCTCCCGAGAGCACACCTGAGCAGAGATTACTTAGACTGGCCCTTGGCAAGGGTGGTGCAATTCTGCCTCCAGCAAAGATATTTGGGAACCTCGGCAACAGGCCCCTCCCCCAAAAGATCAGCAAGAACAGCCCGTCAAGACCAAGTTTACCGATCAATGAGAATGGCAGAACTCCAGTGCTAGGGGAATACAGCACATAGAATTCATGGCTTTCCCCCCCATGATTCTTTAGTCTTTCAGGGTTAATTTTTAAAATTTTCTTTATTTTTTCTTTTTCTATTTTTTTTTTTGAATTTTTATTTTTCCCCTTTTCAACCTACATCTTATCAATCCCTTTTTAAAAAAATCTTCTATTTTTCATTTTTAGAGTCATATTCTATCCCTTCATTGCAGTTAACCTTATTTTTTATATATATATAAGTTTCTCTCTCCTTAAAATTTTGGGATACAGTTTCTTCTAACAGACCAGAATATACCCTAAATCTCTAGTGTATGGCTTTGTTCTAGTCTCCTGCCTGATCACATTCTCTCCCTTTTTTAAAAAAATTTTTCTTCTTTATTTTTTCAACCAACTTCTTATCATTTCCTTTTATAAAATCTTTTATAATTTTCATCTTTACAGTCATATTCAATCCCTTCATCGTATTTACCCTTATTTTTGTACATATATAAGTTTTTCTTTCTTTAAAATTTTGCAAGGCACTTTCTTCTAATAGACCAAAATACTCCCAAAATCTAGTGTGTGGCTCTGATCTATTCACCAGCCTGATCATATTCTTCTTTTTTTCTTTCCCTTTCTCTTCCCCCGGTTTCAGGTCTCCTCTGATTTGTTTAGTGTATATTCTTCTGGGGTCGTTGTTACCTTTTTAGCGTTTTGTTCTCTCATTCTTCTATTCTCCTCTGGACAAAATGACAAGACAGAAAAACTTACCTTAAGAAAGAGAACAAGAGGCAGTACCGACTGCCAGGGACCTAATCAATATGGACATTAGTAAGATGTCGGAACTAGAGCTCAGAATGACAATTATAAAGATACTAGGTGGGCTTGAAAAAAGCATAAAAGATACTATAGAATCCCTTTCTGGAGAAATAAAAGAACCAAAATCTAACCAAGTCGAAGTCAAAATGGCTATTGAGATGCAATCAAAAATTATATCAGAGAACTTCCCCAACTTGGGGAGGAAACAGGCATCAAAATCCAGGAGGCACATAGAAACCCCCTCAAAATCAATAAAAATAGGTCAACACCCTGACATCTAATAGTAAAACTCACAAGTTTCAGAGACAAAGAGAAAAATCCTGAAAGCAGCTCAGGACAAGAGGTCTGTAAACTACAATGGTAGAAACATTAGATTGGCAGCAGACCTAACCACAGAAACCAGGCAGGCGGGAAAGGATTGGCATGATATATTCAGAGCACTAAATGAGAAAAATATGCAGCCAAGAATACCATGTCCAGCTAGGCTATCATTGAAAATAGGAGAAATAAAAAGCTTCCAGGACAAAAACTAAAAGAATTTGCAAACACGAACCCAGCCCTACAAGAAATATTGAAAGGGATCCTCTAAGCAAAGAGAGAGCCTAAAAGTAACATAGACCAGAAAGGAATAGAGACAATATACAGTAACAGTCACCTTACAGGCAATACAATGGCACTAAATTCATATCTTTCAATAGTTACCCTGAATGTAAATGGGCTAAATACCCCAATCAAAAGACACAGGGTATCAGATTGGATAAAAAACAAGACCCATCAATATGCTGCCTGCAAGAGACTCATTTTAGACCCACAGACACCCCCAGATTGAAAGTGAGGCAGTGGAAAACCATTTACCATGCTAATGGACATCAAAAGAAAGCTGAGGTGGCAATCCTTATATCAGACAAATTAGATTTTAAACCAAAGACTATAATAAGAGATGAGGAAGGACACTATATCCTACTTAAAGGATCTATCCAACAAGAAGATGTAACAACTGTAAATATCTATGCCCCTAACATGGGAGCAGCCCATTATATAATATATAATTTGTTATATAATAACAAAATCAAAGAAACACATCAACAAAAATACAATAATAGTAGGGGACTTTAACACCCCCCTCACTGAAATGGACAGATCATCTAAGCAAAAGATCAACAAAGAAATAAAGGGTTTAAATGACACACTAGGCCAAACGGACTTCACAGACATATTCAGAACATTCCACCCCAAAGCAACGGAATACACATTCTTCTCTAGTGCCCATGGAACATTCTCCAGAATAGTTTACATCCTAGGTCACAAATCAGGTCTCAACTGGTACCAAAAGATTGGGATCATTCCCTGCATATTTTCAGACCACAATTCTTTGAAACTAGAACTCAATCACAAGAGGAAAGTTGGAAAGAACTCAAATACATGGAGGCTAAAGAGCATCCTACTGAAGAATGAATGGGTCAACCAGGAAATTAAAGAAGAATTTTAAAAAGTCATGGAAACAAATGAAAATGAAAACACAACTGTTCAAAATCTTTGGGAGCAGCAAAGGCAGTTCTAAGAGGAAAGTATATAGCAATACAAGCCTTTCTCAAGAAACAAGAAAGGTCTCAAATATACAACCTAACCCTACACCTAAAGGAGCTGGAGAAAGAACAGCAAATAAAGCCTAAACCCAGCAGGAGAAGAGAAATAATAAAGATCAGAGCAGAAATCAATGAAATAGAAACCAAAAGAACAGTAGAACAGATCAATGAAACTAGGAGCTGGTTCTTTGAAAGAATTAATAAGATTGATAAACCCCTGGCCAGACTTATCAAAAAGAAAAGAGAAATGACCCAAATAAATAAAATCATGACTGAAAGAGGAGAGATCACAACCAGCACCAAAGAAATACAAAAAATTATAAGAACACATTATGAGCATCTATATGCCAGCAAATTAGACAATCTGGAAGTAATGGATACATTCCTAGAGACATATAAACTACCAAAACCGAACCACGAAGAAATAGAAAACCTGAACAGACCCATACCACTAAGGAAATTGAAGCAGTAATCAAAAATCTCCCAACAAACAAGAGCCCAGGACCAGATGGCTTCCCAGGGGAATTTTACCAAACATTTAAAGAAGAATTAACACCTATTCTGAATCTGTCCAAAAAACAGAAATGGAAGGAAAACTTCCAAACCCATTTTATGAGGCCAGCATTACCTTGATCCCCAAATCAGACAAAAACCCCATCAAAAAGAAGAATTACAGACCAATATCCCTGATGAACATGGATGCAAAAATTCTCACCAAAATACTAGCCAATAGGATCCAACAGTACATTAAAAGGATTATTCACCACGACCAAGTGGGATTTATTTCTGGGCTGCAAGGTTGGTTCAACATCCACAAAGCAATCAATGTGATACAATACATTAATCAAAGAAAGAGCAAGAACCATATGATCCTCCCAATAGATGCAGAAAAAACATTGGACAATGTACAGCATCCTTTCTTGATTAAAACCCTTCACAGTGTAGGGATAGAGGGTACATACCTCAATATCATAAAAGCCATCTATGAAAAACCCACAGCCAATATCATTTTCAATGGGGAAAAACTGAGAGCTTTCCCCCTAAGGTCAGGAACACGGCAGGGATGTTCACTATCACTACTGCTATTCAACACAGTACTAGAAGTCCTAGCCACAGCAATCAGACAACAAAAAGAAATAAAAGGCATCCGAATCAGCAAAGAAGTCAAACTCTCACTCTCTGTAGATGATATGATGCTTTATGTGGAAAACCCAAAAGACTCTACCCCAAAACTGCTAGAACTCATACAGGAATTCAGTAAAGTGGCAGTATATAAAATCAATCCACAGAAATCAGTGGCATTTGTATACACCAACAACAAGACAGAAGAAAGAGAAATTAAGGAGTCAATCCCACTTACAATTGCACCCAAAACCATAAGATACCTAGGAATAAATCTAACCAAAGAGGCAAAGAATCTGTACTCAGAAAACTATAGAATATTCATGAAAGAAATTGAGGAAGACACAAAGAAATGGAAAAACGTTCCATGCTAATGGATTGGAAGAACAAATATTGTGAAAATGTCTATGCTACTGAGAGCAATCTCCACATTTAATGCAATCCCTATCAAAATACCATCAACTTCTTTCAAAGAAAAGGAACAAATAATCCTAAAATTTGTATGGAATCAGAAAAGACCCCAAATAGCCAGAGGAATGTTGAAAAAGAAAAGCAAAACTGGTGGCATCACAATTCCAGACTTCAAGCTCTATTACAAAGCTGTCATCATCAAGACAGTATGTTACTGGCCCAGAAACAGACGCATAGATCAATGGAACAGAATAGAGACCCCAAAAATGGACCCTCAACTCTATGGTCAACTAATCTTTGACAAAGCAGGAAAGAATGTCCAATGGAAAAAAGACAGTCTCTTCAACAAACGGTGTTGGGAAAATTGGACAGCCACATGCAGAAGAATGAAACTGGACCATTTCCTCACACCACACACAAAAATAGACTCCAAATGGATGAAAGACCTAAATGTGAGGCAGGAATCCATCAAAATCCTAGTGGAGAACACAGGCAGCAATCTCTTTGACCTCAGCTGTAACAACTTCTTCCTAGACACATCACCAAAGGTAAGGGAAGCAAGGGCAAAAATGAACTATTGGACTTCATCAAGATAAAAAACTTTTGCACAGCAAAAGAAAAAGTCAACAAAACCAAGAGACAACCAACAGAATGGGAGAAGATATTTGCAAATGACATATCAGATAAAGGGCTAGTATCCAAAATCTATAAAGAACTTATCAAACTCAACACCCAAAGAACAAATAATCCAATCAAGAAATGGGCAGAAGACATGAACAGGTATTTCTGTAAAGAAGACATCCAAATGGCCAACAGACACATGAAAAAGTGTTCAACATCACTCGGCATCAGGGAAATTGAAATCAAAACCTCAATGAGATACCACCTCACACCAGTCAGAATGGCTAAAATTACCAAGTCAGGAAATGACAGATGTTGGCAAGGATGCACAGAAAGGGGAACCCTCCTACACTGTTGGTGGGAATGCAAGCTGGTGCAGCCACCCTGGAAAACAGTATGGAGGTTCCTCAAAAAGTTGAAAATAAAGCTACCATATGACCTAGCAATTGCACTACTGGGTATTTACCCCAAGGATAAAAAAGTAGTGATCCGAAGGGGCATGTGCACCCCAATGTTTATAGCAGCAATGTCCACAACAGCCAAAGTATAGAAAGAGCCAAGATGTCCATCGACAGATGAATGGATAAAGAAGAAGTGGTATATATATACAATGGAATATCATGCAGCCATCAAAAAACCCAAAATCTTGCCATTTGCAACAATTCGGATGGAACTAGACGGTATTATGCTAAGCGAAATAAGTCAGTCAGAGAAAGACAAGTATCATATGATCTCACTGATATGAGGAATATGAGAAACAGGACAGAGGATCATAGGGGGAAGGGAGGAAAAATGAAACAAGATGAAACCAGAGAGGGAGACAAACTATAATAGACTCTTTTTTTTTTTTTTAAATTTACTCCCATCCTTTAATGGTTTCCAAGATGAAGGATTAAGAAATCTGAGTCCATTTATTCAGACTTGTTTTTTACAATAGGCAAAAGATCGGTTACTAAGAATTAAAAGGGGAGAGAAAAGGGCTTGTCTTCTAGATTTGTTTTCCCCACAAAGAAAAATCATGTGCTGTGGAAAAAGTCCTGAAGTGAGTGAGAAAGTGTGTCTTGCACACCAAGTGTTGCCCCTGCATGGCACAGGCTGTGTGATGTGGGATCAGTTCTTTCTCTCAATCTCAGATTCCCCACCGATGTGACACAGAAGATTGCTCCAGCTCGGACACTGAATCTGGGATATTTCTGGCTTCTCCCTAAGAACAAAAAAAAGAAGACACAGGGACACCTGGGTGGCTCAGTTGGTTAAGCATCTGCCTTCCACTTGTTCATGATCTCAGGGTCCTGGGATGGAGTCCCACATCAGGCCCCTGCTCAGTGGGGAGTCTGCCTCTCCCTCTCCCTCTCCCTCTGCTGCTCCCTCTGCTTGTGCTCTCTCTCTCTCTGACAAATAAATAAATCTTTGGGGGCCGCCAGTGTAGGTGAAAGTAAAGGTGGAGTCTGAGTATCTGAAATCTGCAAACAGGCAGTCCTTCTCGGCTCTGGACTTCTGGATCACGACGTCAATATCCTTCTGAATTCGCTCTTGCCTTGAACACATCCCCATTAAATAAATCCCAATTCTTCCCTCCTAGGTATTTCCATCCATAAAAATTTGGCAGAATCAAGGAGCACATGCCAGGGTCTCCCTAGAAGATGGATATCTGTTTGGCTTGTTTTAAAAAGCTGCTCCTTTGCCAGTCAAGGGAAAGCTCCAACGATCCTGCTGTCTTGTTTAGAAGTGAGGTAGAGCCTAGACTCTTAATCTCAGGAAACAAACTGAGGGTTGCTGGAGTGGTGGGGGGGGGTGGAGGGATGGGGTGGCTGGGTGATGGACATTGGGGAGAGTATGTGCTATGGTGAGCACTGTGAATTGTGTAAGACTGATGAATCACCAACCTGTACCTCTGAAACAAATAATACATTATATGTTAAAAAAAAAAAAAAAAAGAAGATAGTAGGAAGGGAAAAATGAAGGGGGGAAATCAGTGGGGGAGACAAACCATGAGAGACTATGGACTCTGAGAAACAAACTGAGGGTTCTAGAGGGGAGGGGTGTAAGGGGATGGGTTAGCCCAGTGATGGGTATTAAGGAGGGCACATATTGCATGGAGCACTGGGTGTTATATGCAAACAATGAATCATGGAAGACTACATCAAAACTAATAATGTAATGTACGGAGAATAACATAATAAAATAAAATTAAAAAAAAAAAAAACAATAGAATAGCTCAGTGAAACCAGGAGCTGGTTCTTTGAAAATGATATAGAAATAAAAACAAACAAACAAAAAACTCTTAAAAATTCTGATGCATTTATCTTGGGCTTATGAATATGATACAGAAATAACCCAGAGAACAGAATGCTAAGTACTAAGAATGACCACAAAAGATGCTGGGCTTCATGCTGATAAATTCTGAGTATTTTATTCCCTCTAATTACTTTCTTTCCATGAAATAACTGCACTCTAATTCACCATTCAACATGCAGATCAGAAGTGAAGAAAAAAGTAGACTCTGCATGCCCTATGTTCTACTAACCCAGTTGAAAATAATCTTGTTCAAATTTCTAAACAGACAAAAATAAATGAATTGAAAAATGGCAAGAGAAAGAAAGAGCAAAGGTGGGACTGAATTATGCAAACCAGAATGCAGTTATATACAAAGCACAAACCATGAAGTCTATGTTTGTGTTAAGGATAGTTACCAAATCTAATTACAAGTTTTTCAACAGTCAGTGTGAAGAGAGAAATACTACCAGCTAGCTATCCAATGCATGGCGACCAAAAGATAAAAACTATCCTATTGCTTCAGAGAAGTATAACCATCACTTATACAATGTCCAGAGAAATTTCTCATAGGAATCATCATACAAAAGGTATTGGATAGACTAACATAAAAACCTTAACATCATCTTTATAAGTGGAGTATATATTACAAAATCTCCTTTTCACATGTCAAGTCAAGGAATGTAGAAATCATATTAAGTAAGGCCTTTTATTGGCCAGCCTCAAAGATATTTAGTATACTAGAAGCCACTTAAAACATTTACCAAGAAAGCAAATATAAGGTTATTGTGAAACACGTAACCTTTAAAACCCTGAAATCTCACAGCTGAGACAGATGTCACAGCTCTGTGATGACTGTAGCAAGGCCAACACAGGGCACTTGATTTTTTTTATGAAAATACAATTTCTTAACAATGACAATCACTGTTGGTGAAAATGCTTTTTTTTAGTCCTCTTCAGCAGTGACAGACCATAGTGTGTCAAATTTAGACACTCAAAAGAAATTTTTAACAGAGCAGGGTTTACTACTTTATTGCCATATAGTAAAATGAAATAAAGGAGCAGACTGTCTAGTATTTTAATCATACAGTCTGCTTGGTTCCAAGTACTCTTGTTGCTTATTAGTTGTCCTCCTTCCCTCTTTTTTTTTCCTCCCTCCCTCTCTCCTTCTTTCCTTCCTTCCTTCCTTCCTTCCTTCCTTCCTTCCTTCCTTCCTTCCTGCCTTCCTGCCTTCCTCCCTCTCTTCCTTCCTTCCTTCCCTCCTCCCTTGTCACATCATTCAACTAACATGATTTGAATGTTTAGCTTGTTTCAAGTAAGTCTTGAGAAAAGTAACCAATTAAAATAACATGTGTTATAAGCTGAAAAAAATTACATTTTGTAAAAGGAAGGAAAGTGGGATTTTCTAGCTTTTTCTGGGGTCATCAAGGAAGACATGACAGATGCATCTTCAAAGATAAATAATGGCTCACCAGAATAATCAGATGGAAGAAGAAACAGGATGTGATAACTCAAGAGGTTTGAAAGAGCACATGATGTACTGGGAACTGCAAGTATTTCAGTGTCTGGAGAACAAGAGGCATATGGGTGATTAAAAATGATGAAACATCATATACATATTACTGACCTTCAAATTTGGTTTGTTAATAATGGAGGGTGATTAAAACGCTTAAAGCAGAGTATTGACATAATTATATTTATGTTTTTGATGGTGGGAAAGTGTAGAGCAATTAGGGGGATCAAATCTGGAGGGAGAAAATTCAGATAATAAGCAAATATAGAAATGGTGTGTGATGGAATGGAAGGAGCTTGGGCGTTAAAGCAGATGCTTAATTATAAATCCAGCAGATAAAAATAATAACTAAGGTTGCTATGGCACTTCAGAAATTATGAAATATTTTACATATATTATCTTATTTAATTAAATTATTCAACTATATTTAAGAGGTTCTCAACATCTATGGAGTGTGTTACGATCTAGCTATTACCTTCAATATACTGTAAAAGTCTATGTTCCAGCCAGGAACATAAAACAGGAAAAAATTCTTCCAGAGGAAGAATTTTCTAATAATTCAACCAGGAAAGGTATTAGCTTTGTTCCCTTGGGCAAGAATAAAAATATCAATCTGATGAATAAAAATTAATGTATTGATTTCCTTTTAATATAGAGTATAAATATGTGAGAAATAACAAATGTACAGTTTAGCCTTTTTATAAGATACTTGAAGATCTTTGTATCTTCCCTAGAACTTTAATTAACTCTTGAAAGTGAGTACATCCTTAAAAACCTGGTATATAAGTATAGGAGTTATACAAGGGAAAATAAATTATACCAAAATTTTCCTTAGTGAGCAAAGAAACAAAATCAGGGAGAAATTGTATGCTTCAATTATTTTATGCTGTTTCATGAAAATAATCTGCTAAATCCATCTTTAAAATAGAGACTCACCCACCCCTGGACTAAAATGTGTGCTTTCTTGTGATTTTATTTTCATGTAAATTAAGATTTGGCTTTTCATGTGACTTGAATGCAATAGGTTTTAGAATATATAATTTGTGGGGAAAAGATTTTAATGATTTGAAGTTAAAATGAGGGTCTCCAATGAAGAACTGATCTATTTATTCAGTGAAGAGTGACTTTGTTGTTAGAGAACAAAAGATCTGGATTTCTGGTTCCAACCAAGATGGAAGAAGGACACTACAGCCTATTGCCCCTCCTGATTGCAATTTAAGATTCTGAAAAAAAAAAAAAAAAAAAGTTCTGAGAATTTGGAAAAGTGAGTAATAGCAGGCAGATTAGGGCAGGAAGGCAAAACTTGAAGAATAATCCATATAGCAGCAAACAGTTTACTGTTTTTATATTCTTCCACTTTTTTTTTTTTTTTTTTTTTTTATCCCCTTGCTTTGATTCAAGAGAGGTCAAGCTGAGGAATTGTTTAGCAGGTGCACACAACAAACTCCAAGAGAAATTTTCTTTCTGGCCAAAGGTCTGGGGGATAAAGGACTGCTGTGAACTAGAGAATGTGGGGGGGGGGGGGGGTGGAATTCTTGTTTTTTTCTCTATTTTCTTTTGCAGCCCTGCTCTGAGGTCAACCTCACTTGTGGAACAATAATGCTGTGTTGCTGTGGTAAAGATGTGGGCAAAGCCCTGAAGAAAACCCCTCTATAGAGAGAAACTTGGAAAACTGATCCCTGTTGTGCAGAACATGAGGGAACCCACATTAATTATTTTCTTTTTCACTCATTGCTGCACTCCAAAGTCTGACTCATTTGTACACAATTGCCTTACAAAGTGGGAGGGCTGAGAAAAACCTATATTTCTGGCCATTGAAACTAGCAAAGAGGCCTCTCTTAGGAGCCAGAAAGTGGGGTGGAGATTGTGTATGAACTGATACAAGTCCTGGGTTCACTTCCAGGCTGTGTATGTATGGAACACACCCAAGGAATCACAATACAAAATTTGGAAATGAACTAAAATGTAAATTGCTGTCCAACAAGAATTGAGTTACAAGGCAAGATCCAAATAGCATAGTAAAGGTTTTGAAAACTAATCTGACACTGGAAGCGCTGCCCTTAGAAAGTGCAACAGGATTGGCGATCTATATATCACTGGATTGATTGCCTGCTAAACAAACAGATGATCTATGTTCTACAGATGTTTCAATGGGACCCAAAGTCCCATTAGTATATTATTCAAAATGTCTAGGATAAAGTTTCTCAATACACACAAAAGTATGAAAATATGATCAGTCCTCAAGAGAAAAGTCAATCAAAATACACTACCCTCAAAATAAGCAGATGTTCAAATGATTAAACACTTTAAAGCAGTTATTATTACTATAATCCAGGATATAGAAAACTACAAAAAGAACCCAATGGGAATTTTAGAATTGAAAATATCTGAAATAAAAGTTTACTAGCTAGGTTCAATGGCAGAATAGAGATGAATGAGGAAAAAGTCAGTGACCTTGAAGATGGATCAATAGAATTTATCAAATTTGAAGACCAGAAAGAAAAAAAATAATAATGAAAAGAGCTTCAGGGACCTGTGAGAAATAATAAAATGTTTAACATTTGTGTCATTTGATTCTCTGAAGGATAAGATAAAGAAGTGGATGCAGAAAATATATTTGAAAAAAACAATAGCTAGAGGTACCCTGAATTTGGTAAAAAAAAAAAAAATACACTTACAGATTCAAGAAGTTTAGTGAATATAAAATAGGATAAACTCAAAGAAAACCACATCCATATACATGATAATCAAACTTCTGAAAACTAAAATGAAAAAAAAATCTTAAAACCAGCCAGAGGAAAATGACACATTATGTATCAGGGAACAACATATAGAATTGATGGATATTTTTCATCAGAAGCCATGAAGATCAAAATACAGTAAAAAAATATAGTTAGAGTACTGGAAAACATAATTTTCAATCTGTATCCTATATTCATTGAAAATATCCTTCAGAAATAAAAGAGAAATAAACTTATTCTTAGATTAAGGAAAACTAAGCAAGTCTGTCATCAGTATACTTTTTTTTTTAATTTTATTTTATTATGTTACGTTACTCACCATACAATACATCATTAGTTTTTGATGTAGTGTTCCATGATTCATTTTTTTCGTATAACACCCAGTGCTCCATCCAGTAGGACCTGCCCTCCTTAATACCCATCACCAGGCTAACCCATCCCCCACCCCGCTCCCCTCTAAAACCCTCAGTTTGTTTCTCAGAATCCATAGTCTCTCATGGTTCATCTCTCCCTCTGATTCTCTAACACCATACACAAAGATAAACTCAAAATGGATGAAAGACCTCAATGTGAGACAGGAATCCATCAAAATCCTAGAGGAGAACATAGGCAATAACCTCTTTGACATCAGCCACAGCAACTTCTTTCAAGATACATCTCCAAAAGCTAGTGAAACAAAAGCAAAAATGAACTATTGGGACTTCATCAAGGTAAAAAGCTTCTGCACAGCAAAGGAAACAGTCAACAAAACAAAGAGGCAACCCACAGAATGGGGGAAGATATTTTCAAATGATACTACAGATAAAGGGCTGGTATCCAAGATCTATAAAGAACTTCTCAAACTCAACACTCAAAAAACAAATAATCAAGTCAAAAAATGGGCAGAAGACATGAACAGACACTTCTCTGAAGAAGACATACAAATGGCTAACAGACACATGAAAAAATGTTCATCATCTTTAGCCATCAGGGAAATTCAAATCAAACCATATTGAGATACCACCTTACACCAATTAGAATGGCAAAAATGGAAAGGGAAAGAAACAACAAATGTTGGAGAGTTTGTGGAGAAAGGGGAGCCCTCTTACACTGTTGGTGGGAATGCAAGTTGGTATAGCCACTTTGGAAAACAGTGTGGAGGTGCCTCAAAAAATTAAAAATAGAGCTACCCTAAGACCCAGCAATCACACTCCTGGGTATTTACCCCAAAGACACAGATGTAGTGAAAAGAAGGGCCATATGCACCCCAATGTTCATAGCAGCTATGTCCACAATAGCCAAACTGTGGAAGGAGCCGAGATGCCCTTCAACAGATGAACGGATAAAGAAGATGTGGTCCATATATACAATGGAATATTACTCATCCATCAGAAAGGATGAATACCCAACTTTTACATCAACATGGATGGGACTGGAGGAGATTATGCTAAGTGAAATAAGTCAAGCAGGGGAAGTCAATTATCATATGGTTTCACTTATTTGTGGAACATAAGGAATAGCATGGAGGACATTAGGAGAAGAAAGGGAAAAATGAAGGGGGGGAAATCCAAGCACACTTTCCTTAAAAGAAATACTAAAGGAAATTTATATGATGAGGGGAAATATTCCCAGAGGGAACTTGGAACTTTAGAAATAAAGGAAGAGTGACAGGATTGATAAATATCTGCGTACATGTAATGGGGAATTTTTCTCTCTTAAATTTTTAAACATATCAATTACTGTTAAAAACAAAACTTACAGCATTGTCTACGGTCATTTATAAGAATATAGATGTAACACATATAACAAGTATAACACAAATGAAGGAAGGTAAAGGGAGGAATGACATTGAATAAAATACAGGTATAGAATTTGAATCCCAATAGCTATAGATGTTTAAGAATAAATTGCCATTAGTGCAGTTTTAAATTCAACCAATTATAATGGCTATTAAGGAGGGTACTTGTTGTGATAAGCACTGAGTATTATATATAAGTGATGAATCACTAAATTCTACACTTGAAACCAATTTCACCATATATGTTAACTAACTAGAATATAAATAAAAACTTGAAATTAAAAAAAAGAAAGCCAAAAAATACATAAATAAATTCAACCAATTAAATTCTGCAGAATATCTGCATATCTCTGGGGGGACATGAATTTTGTTTTTGATTAGGCATATACTGGCTGGTTATGTGGACATTTTATTTTTTTGGCTATGAACTAGATGTCTTTATATTTGAAAGCATAGTGACTGTGTAACTGAATGTAATTATTCCTAATCCACAATACTTTAAAAATTTCCTCTGTATGAATAATTATTCCCTCATTGTCATTTCTTGTTTTTATGCCCATGCTATCTCCTTTTATTCCCCCTTTGATAAGTCACTATTGGTTTGTCTCTAATGATTTATTAAATAGCATTTGATTTACTTATTGGTTCTGTTTTCTGTTTGATTTCTGCTTTTAACTTTGTTTCCCTTGTTCTGCTTTCCTTTTTTGTTCTTTTTCTAGAGTTTTGAGTTCAAGTTTAAATGATTATTTTAAATCTTTAATTTTTAATTGATTAAAATATTTGAGGACTAGAACATTTCTTTGATCATTGCTTTGCTATTTCCCACAAATAATGTCTTTTTTTTTTTTATCATTTTGGGACTGAAATACTCTAGCTTATATTTTCTCTGTAGTTAAACTTCTTAAAGGAATTTTGTTAATTTAGGAAGAGCCTTTCCAAATATTTTTATTGTTAATTTCTAGTTTTATTGTACTGTGATTAGAGAATGCTGTTATTTCTGCTTCATGAAACTTACAGAGCTTTTCTTTGTCAATTTAATATATAGCCAATTTTCTGAATGCTCCAGGTGCACCTGAAAATAAAAGGTATTCTCTATTTTTAGTGTAACAGTTTGATATATATTCATAAGATCTGCCTTAATTATTATGTTTATGTTTTCCACATTTCATAGTATTATATTCTCTTTTCCTAAATGACCTGTCTTAAACTGAGAGTCATGTATTAACATCTCCCATTTTACATGGATACCTGTCTAGTTCTTGTGCTTCCTGAATTTTTGCTTTATGAAGGTGACTGCTATGTTACTTTATACATATGTATTCATAACAAACATGACTTTATTGCAAATTATCAAGTGTCTGACTCTGCCCTATTTAATAATTTTAGTCCTGAATTCTACTTTTCCTCTACTGGGAACATTTTAAAGGATTGCTACACTGACTTTCTTGTTATTTAACTGGTATACCCTCCTCATCTCTATTTTTAACCCTTCTGAATCACTTTGTTTTAGGTCTGCCTCATATATATAGAATTGAGTTCAGGCTTACTTTGTGAGCCAATCTGAAAATGTTTCTTTGACTAGTGAGTTATACCTGTGTATATTTATTGATATAGTGATGGCTAGATTTAATTCTCATATTAATTTGTTATATTTACTGCATTAAATTATATTTAGTGCTTTTTTCCTCTATATGGTCTTTTATTATTTGATTTTTAAATTTATTTTTTTTATTAATTAGGAACATCTACAATGTTTATTCTACTGTCATTATTTTAAATACGGTTACAATGCACTTATCTTCTTTCTTCCTTACTGTTTGATCTGTTAACTTTATATTGTTAGACTTCTACCTACGCGCAATGATCAAAGTGGTTATTCTATTTTTTCTTCTCTGTTTTTCTCCTGTTGAGTTATACTATTTTTACTCATCAGAACACATAACATTATATACTATTCTTCCACCCATGCTCTATTTTTGTTTTAGCTCTTGTTCTATCTTAATATATTCAAGGCTTACAGTAATTTTTTTGCTTAAATTTTTGCCATCAGTTCCTGTTCAAACAGAACCTATCCATTCATAAAGCACTCAAGAGTACTGTATTCCCTGAATTAACTATTTTTCCATAGTCTTTATTCCTCAAATAGAGTTTGTCTAGATATAAAAGTTTTCCTGTGCTGTTTTCCCGGAGTTTCTTTTGGATGATATTATATTATTTTCTTGCCATGCTGTTAAGTCTGATGCCAATCAACCTGATTTTTCTTTACTTATAACTGAGTTTATCTTTTCATTTCAAGTCTCAGAGGATTATTTGCATTTTTTAAGTCAAACAGTTTTGCTAGGAAAAGTCTTAGAGTTGATTATTATGAATCAATTAACTAAGGCATATGACAAGTCTTTCAATAAGTAGATTCTGGTTTTCTTTTATTTCCAGAAAATTTTCTCAGTGTATAATACTAAGATAGCTGTGTTCCATTGTTTTATTTTAAATTTTTAAAATTTATTTTAAATATTTGCTCACTTCTCTATATATCAATTTCTCCCTGATAATATTGCCTCTTACGTTTTCTTTCTTTTTTTTCCCCTTGGGTTCTTTTTCCTTTTTTTTTTCTTTTAATAAAAGAACTTTAATAGATTTTTTAATTTTAATCATTTTCCTTGGACATTTTATAATTTAGTCTTCATTTCTAAAATAATTTTTTCTTGTCCTTTAATTTCCCTTATGAGTTCACTCTAGTCTTATTTTATTTAAAAATTTTTATTCTGATTTTTTAAATTTTTGATTTAAACTAGTTTTCATATTTTCCAATGCCTGCTTAAGGGTATTTAATTCAGATTAAAGTATGGTATTACAGTTTCATGTACCTTATGATTGTTTTGGGGAAGACAATTTTCAGCAACTTAAATGTTTTGATTTTTTTGTTTGTTTTCTTCTTTTATTAACTTTGAGTGGACATTGTATGTCGTTTCCGGTCAATTTAAAATGTCTTTTATTTTCCTGTACTAGCTATAATAGATGACATACACAGAAGAGAAGTGTTTGGTTGGCTTATCAGGTGCCCTCGTTCATGAGTACACATTTGGTCTGTATATAGCAGTGCAATTTTTTTTTACTTGACAGGGTTTTTTTGTTTGCAGAGTAAAGGCTTGGTGTGTTTTCTGATATTGTGATTTTGGTTTTGTTCCTTAAATTTTACCCCTTTCCCTGTCTAGCTAGTGCTAAGGGATGCTTTCTCTTCCTAACTCACACCTCTTTTTTCCAGGGGCAGTGCATTCTAGAGCAGTGTCTTGTCTAGTTCCACATACTTTTATTCATGTCTTTTCAATTGTCTAGTACCTGGTTCTCTGGTCTACCAAGTGTCAGACATATTCTCAATAGCTAGGCCATTAGGGCAGAGCTCTTTCTTTCTGGGTGACTGATCTGTGTTCCAGCACCTCTGTGGCCACCTCTTCTCTCTTGTTTTCTCTGCAATATTATCCTGACTCTCTTCTCTGATGTTGTTAAGAAATTGGCTCTACTTCCTTCTGATAAACTTTCACATAATTTGACTGTGTGCCATTTTCTGTCTCCTGGTTATTCCAGTGTGAAGATTAAGGTTGGTTTTATTTCTTCCCCTTGTTTATGTATTTGATGTCTTTTTTTGGAAGATGTATAGAGAATCCACTTAGACAGTTGCTATTATATTATAAAGGTGCTGTTTATGAAGTGATTTTTTAACATCTTTAAAACTCAGTAATTTTCTATTACATAAAACAGTGTTAAAACTATAAATCTGGAGGAAAAGAATGAAGAGTACCAATGGGATCTTTGCATTTCATTCACTTCTTCACTCCTTTACATTTCTTGGAGAAAATATTTTTCATTGGGTGTACTAAGTTTTGTGATGTGTGAACATTACTGCTATACTGAGGTCATGACTTTTTTTTTCTGAGAGATGAAAAACTCCCTTTGTCTCCTTTGTTAAGCCTCAAATCCCTTTGATATATTTATAGTTAAAGGAATTGCAAAACAGATGACGAATGGGGCAGAGGTCAATGTTAATAGAAAAGTATTTTTCTAAAGCTAATGAAGGGAGGAGGAATAAATGGCATGACTTATTCAGAACTATTGTGGATGGAATTCCATAATTAACTGATAAGAGTGAACATGAATATCTGCCTTGAATTTTGAAAACTTTACCCACAATTTCACTCACCGTTACTATATTTGCTAGTATACGCACTGAGTATGTCAAATCAAGACTAATCTAGATGTCATGATTATAGAAGCAAAGAGGAAACTTCACATGAAAGACCACTACCTGCCTTCAATCCTTATTGGATTTTTTTTAAAGCTTTCATAGTAAGTTTATTTCAAATGCAAATCTAAATTACAGTAACACTGTTATCTCATATCGATCATTTATTTCTGCAAATAAATTATTAAGAGTTTAATAATAAAATTTAAAAAAAGAGCTTAACAGTAAAGAGATGAAAACATCAGATTCCTGGGGGATGGGAAAAGAGAAGCATTAGTAGTTGATAACGTCACTCTAATTCTCATGAAGTTCAAAGAGCTATCAGAACAGATCTTGCATTTAACTTAGAACAAACTACCCAAATGAAAAGTGAAATGTTCAGTTAGTCATCCAGTTATTTTGCCAACATCACAAGTACACAGGCCATGTATGATTATGAAAAAATTATGAGTATTTAATTTTTCTTCTAGATGTTTGACAGTATGTAATGGTAGCCACAAACAATAATCTTTGCCTTAGGAAGCTGGAACATGTTAGTGTTATTAATTAAAGTTTTAGGGGCACCTGGGTGGCTGAGTCAGTTAAGCGTCTGCCTTCAGCTCAGGTCATAATCCCAGGGTCCTGGGATCAAGCCCTGCATTGGGCTCCCAGCTCAGTGGGGCGCCTGCTTCACCCTCTCCTGCTCCCCCTGCTTGTGCTCTCTCTCTCTTTCTCTCTCTCTGTGTCAAGTAAATAAATAAAATCTTTTTTTTAAGATTTATTTATTTATTTATTAGAGAGAGAGCATGAGAGGGGGGAAGGGCAGAGGGAGAAGAAGACTCCCCACCGAGCAAGGAGCCCAATGTGGGACTCAATCCCGGGACTCCAGGATCATGACCTGAGCCGAAGGCAGTCACTTAACCAACTGAGCCACCCAGGCGCCCTAAATAAAATCTTTTAAAAAATGTTTTAAAAATATAGAAATCATATTAAAATAAAGTTGATGTTATACTTATAGATTAAGAGCACATTGATCATATACATTCAATTTAAGTCCCGCATCCTCATTAAACTACAACAAATCCTTTAAAAAATTTTTTTGTTTAAATATTAAACCACAAATAAAGAAGAAGAGAAACAGCAACAGAATTTTGGAAGCTAGAAAGCAGATGAAGAAAGGAATTAACAAAACTGAGAACACAGATCTTAAGTAAGCAGGGGAAAGCTCAAAGTCAACATAACATTTTTTTTTTCCTGAAAAATTTTCAAAAGACTCAGAAAATGCCAGTTCCGAATACTTCCAGAAATTGGAGCAGGAGGGACACTAATGTAAGGAAGATTTAGGTGAAGGCTATTTGAATAAGTGGTAGAGCTCTAAATTCCTCCTAGATTCCATGCATTGGGATAATTGATTCCCTCCAACACTAACAGAATAAGGGAACGAACATTATTTTCTAAATAGAAGAGAACATAAGTCCTGGACAACTGTGGAATAGTGAAAGCCATGGATTTCCTATTGAAAACTGAGTCACTAACTGCCCTTCCACATACTCAGTGCTGCATCTTGGCTTTTCTCCCTCTTCTCAACTCCCAGAAACCAGACAGACAGAACTTTATCTCCCAGACAAGAGATGGAAGAAAGTCCCCAGAAAAATTGATAGCCTCAGACAAAATACTTAAAGAGACTGACTGTAGCCACTTCCCCACAAATATTTTCAGACATGCAAGTTTCAAGATATGTATCTCTCTTGCATCCTTTGCCTATAAATTACCAAAAAGTATCCTTTGACATTATAAACAAGGCAGTGAACTAAGAGCCAGTGGGCTACAAAATATGAAACCAGGAGATCCAACAGAGCAGAGTAAAAAAGTGGGATTTCAGACCAACAAAAAATGCTAATCTGTGACCCAGACATGAAGGTGACCAGTCTACTAGGTGTGGTCTGAGTCAAAGGACACATTATGTCAAAGGCTATCTATCACCAGGCTTTTTGCTGTTATGTCATTTTACAATCTAACAAAATTATTGGGGTATTTGATCCAGCAGAATTGGACAATAAATGACGAAAGGAAAAGATAAGAAATCTAGGAACCTGGGCATCCAACCTAGAGGAAAGGTAAAGAGAACTGCAAGGATAAAACAAAGACCTGACTTCAGCATATCTTTTGTGAGGGGAACATAATCTAGCCCATAACAGCATCTGAGACCTCACAAGTGATTAGTCCTGGAATTACTGTCATTGTTGCATGCCTATAGAATCTTCAGTTTTCTCTAACACCCATCCTCTAATAGTTGTTCCTTGCCAGTGCATTCCATATTACCCTCTGTGATATGGCACCTTCAGGAGAACCAGCTCAGACCAGATTCCACTTCTGGCACTCAGCAGCCCCTCTTTTAAGGACCTGGTTCCCATTCCTATATCAGTGAAATGGATTACAGTCCTCTAGTGAAAGAATTCAGATCTTAGTATTGCTACTGATTTCCTGATGCCAGTTATTTCGGGTCACCAGGATTTCTACAGCCACACCCCTCCCAGTAGACTGGATTGTCTTAGATACTGGTGCTCAAAACAACCCAACAGTCTTTTGACGTGGACGTGGCACTTAATATTCCATTCTCACCTGGCCTTGATTTCAAACTCACTCCCAAATAGCTCAGGAAGCTGAGATCCATCAGTACCTTCGGCCAGAGTCCATGTCTATGTAATAGAATGTATAATGATGAGTCAATGCAAAAAGCTACACAGAGATTCTAGATAATATTTATTTGTAATCACTTTTTAACATCCAAATCAGAAAAAAAATACTGATTTGTAGACATATAAAGTATAGGAATATCTATGCATATTTTCTGTTAGGGTATAATAATAAATATGGAAAAAAATAAAATTCAAGTGAGGAAATTTACCTAATACTATCTAATCTCATCTCATAGCTCAAGTAGGGTTTGAATTTTCGTTTAGGTACATGGAAATGCCCAAGGCTTTCTGATCTTCTTTCCATCTACATTGCAGCAAGCCTAATATTCTGTGTATATGGAGAGGTTACATATTTATTTTATATTGAATGCATCTTATATGTAATGTATCTCATCTTCAGAGGATTTATTACCAATGCTCTCTCATTTCATCTTATACCACTGTTATAGGTTGCATTGTGTTTCTTCAAAATTCATTTTTTTTTTAAGATTTTTTATTTATTTATTCATGAGAGACAGAGACAGAGAGAGGCAGAGGGAGAAGCAGGCTCCCAAGGAGCTGGGAGCCCGATGTGGGACTCGATCCCAGGACCCTGGGATCATGACCTGAGCTGAAGGCAGACGCTTAACCATCTGAGCCACCCAGGCGCCCTTCAAAATTCATTTTGAAGCCTTAAGATCCAGGACCTTAGATTGTGAATGTATATGGGGATAGGACCTCTAAACAGATAACTGAGGTTAAATGAGGTCATGAGGATGAGGCCTCAATCCAATATGTCTGGTATCCTTGTAAGCGATTTGTAAGCTTAGAGGAAAAGCCACTTGAAGACACAGCAAGGTAGCCATCTGCAAGCCAAGGAAAGAGGTTTCAGGAGAAGCCAAACCTGCTGACACCCTGATCTTACACTTTTAGCCTAGAGAACTATAAGAAACTAATTTCTGTTGTTTAAGCCACCCAGTCTGTAGTATTTTGTCACGGCATCCCTAGCAAAACAGAATACCACCCAAAGGCTGTTTATAAAGAAAATCACCTTTCTAAACAGATATCCTTTGGGTTTTGATTTTTCCCAACTTTAAAATTATATTCTGGGTATGAAAAAATTAACTAAAGACTATTCTGGTCATAGGCTCTCTTCTCATATCCCATTAATCAAACAGTTAAAATACATTTGTGGGTGAAGACATGAACAGAATTTCCTTTTACAGAGCTCAATGATCATTAATTCAGTACTTCAGATCTAATTGTTCTTTTTTCTCTTATTTTACTAGGTCTCCTTTCACTTAGTCTCTGCAAGCTCTCCAACCTTCTGCAGTATTAAATAGACATCTAAATTTCTATGGTTTAAGGTTTTTCATCTTGTGATGGAGTCATTGCTACTATGGGATGAAGGTGATCAGAGACAGGACAGATAGAGAAGCTGTGATGTATCCCCTCTAACAATGTGGCTTGGAAGACTCAGTCCACCACTGTCACTTGGGGAAAATCCTTAGTTTTCTACTTCTCAAACTTTAATATGCTTATGAATCATCTGGGGATCTTGGTTAAAATGCAGGTTCTAGTTTACTAGGTCTTGGATGGGTCTGAGATTCTGTATTTCTAATGAGTTTCTTGATTATGCCAATGTTGCTGGTTTGTAGATCACACCGTGAGTAGCAAGAGTTTAGGCATTTCCTAGAAGCACAGCCTCTACTTCAGTTCTCTGAGCTACCAGTGAGTAAATCGCTACTGGCCCTAAAGGGTGACCTGACAACCTGGCAGAATTCATGCAGGCTTTCTAAGTGAGAAGGTTACAGGTGGAATGCAAAAGATTGCAGACATCATGTGGTGGCACCATCTTTCTCCCACCTGACAAAAATTGAAAATAGTCAATTGAGACTATAAGAACATTCTCTCTCTACATCCTAACTATGGGATTAAAATTAGTGTTTGGGATAGTATAGTTGTCTAAAGCTCAAAATTTATTTAAGTGTAGAAGATACTTATGGTGAGGACAGATTTCCTATTTTTTTCATAAGATACTGAATTTCAAAGGCCAGCACAGAAGCTTAGAATAATCTTGGGAGTTGGTGGCCTCTGAGACACAGGAAAAAAAAAGATCAGGCAAAGGGTGGGGGTAAGAACTTAAGTCAGGCTAGAAAGAGAGATGAACCTGGCTTCCAAAAAGTAGAACCTGCATTTTGTACAACTGAGAAGAGATATGGGCTAACTGCTCAGAGCTACAAGAATTATTCAGGATAGAAAGGGTTGTGATGACTTTGTCAAAGTCATATATTTGTGAGATAAAATAATTTTGAAAACTGCCATATCTGACATTTCACTGGTTTCCAAGATATCCAAAAATGTTTCTCCAACTTTCCCTCCAAAAATCAAGGTATGCTTGTAAAACCTCATTTGAATGAGAGACCAGGGCCATAAAGAAGAATTTGAAGTTGTGTCTGTGTATAAAGGGTAAGTACTATGCCAAATCCACTATTTAAAATGAATTAACAGTTATTTCATGAATGGATACACATATATATTGGAGCTATACATCAATCACTGTGGTAGGTACTGGGGATATATTTTTATGAGAAAGATATATTTCCAATCCTCAAAAACTCATAAGGCAGTAAGAGAAGTATATCCAGCAAGTTAAGTGCCATGGGTTGCAATAAAATTAACTATATTGAGGAATCAATTTATTCATTTTGGAAGAAAAGGGAAGGCTTCTTTGAGCATTTAACTATAGAACTGATACCTAAAGGATAAGTAGGAATTAAGCAAGGGAAGATCTGGTAAAGATATTATTGGTTGAAGGGTATGCTGGAGGAAGTGTCCTAGACTTGCAAAAACACAGAGTAAGAGGGAATGGCCACAGGGGGTTTTGACAGATGAGTCTGAAGAGAAAATCTGAACATGCACAGGGAAGGGTGGTGTATTCTATGATGAGTTTAGACTGTATTCTAGTGGCGATGGGAAGCCACCAATGGGAATGAAACAGCAGTGGAATGACATAATTAGACTTTAGGTGACAGTATAGGAAATGGACTGAAGGGACGAGACTGGAGGAAGACAGATCACTTAGAACACTGCTATAGTTACCAGGTAATGGATGTAACCAATTTGAGCTAAGGAAATAGAAGTGAAGGTGGACAGAAGTGGATGGACACTGGGAAGATAGAGTTGTCAGAACTTGGTGTGGAAAGTTGTGGCTCAGGAGGAAAGAAAATTGATAAGGAAGAACATGTGGACACAGACAGATTCCTGGTTTGAGAATCAGTATCTGTGTAAATAGTGTTCTTTTAAAGACTTAGTTGGAACTATTAAGCCAGAAAACGGAAAAATCAAGGTTTTGAGTTGTTCAGCTAAAAAATAGTAAATAGCCCAACAGTATAAGATAATAGCATTGCTATATTAGTATAGTCCATAAATATGTTCGAGAAGCTAGCATTTACATAAATTACACCTTAGTGGGGTTGCTTTCATTCATTCTTCCACGTCAGTCCAGCTCTGGTTTTAGAATAGGAGAACGTTTGCATACCCTGGAAAATTTTCATGAGATATTATTTGAAAGAAATAAATGAAGACATAGTTATTTGCAACAATCAGGAATTATGGAAGGAAACATCATCTGGAATCAAAAACAACTAAACTGTGTCTGTTTCAGTGTGATGTGAGCTCTCATTTCATAAATTTAAGTCTTCAGTTTGGGTAATCAGGCAATAGGTATCACTGATTCTAATTCAAACACTTGAATGATGCTATATAGTCTTTTTTAAATTTACATGATAATATGTTCTCTATTATGAATTTCATACTCCATCACTAAAGTAGACACCTTGGTACCATCTTTGCCTATCTTGGTCTCCCCATTTCCTCACCGCCTACCCTATACTTCCACACAGTTTCTTGATTCTACTTAAAAAAAAAAAAAGTCATCAAATTACACATTTCACAACCCTGGACTTTTGCTGATACTTTTTCCTTTCTCCAGAATTCTGACTTCTACCTCCTTGCCTACCATCAGGTCTCTCTTTAAATGTTCCAATCCTTCCTCTTATACCACATAGAATAGAATTTAACACATCCTCTTCAGGCTCCTGTCACAGTTTGTGTGACCATTTTGTAGGCTTCATATCATTATTTTACATTTGTTTATAGATCTGTCTCTCCCCCTGGACTTCAGATGCTTGAGGGCAGGAACTATAGCTTACTCATTAGGGTATTCTTAGCCCCTAGCAATTGTACTTTGGGTCTGGCATACAGTTTATGTTCACCAAATGTTTATAAAATGAATTGATGTAAGACTGTTGCCTAATATTCTTATTGGAAGACCAACCTTATAATGTATAATCTCTGAATTTTATTCCCTGGGCAACTCAAAAATAATATAGGAAATGTGTAATGGTATCTTTAAAAGAAGAAACAATGCTTGACTTTTACAGATAAATGGAATAGGGTAGCTATTTTAGGGCATAATTCTCATAGTTAAAGCTACCAGCTAGGGTTATAACTTTATAGCTCCTTAATTGAGAGACAAGCTGAATCACAAATTCTCTTCTTATGCCAGCTTTCAATTTAGGGAAGTTAACTTCAACCAGTCAACCATTAATCCTTTTGATGGGACCTTTTTGGCACAGATCAAGTTTTCTCCAAAGAAGGGTAAAAAAAAAAAAAAAAAAATGGGCCTTATCTCTTCTGTGCTGATAATGAATTTTCTTGTTAAGTTCAGAATGGTTGCAGAGTAATTGGCTGGGTTTGCTAATTTAATTTAAGTAAACCACTTATCTGTCTCACATTAGCATAGTAGAGTTTCCCCACAGCTCTGTAGAAATTGAACTAAATGGGGAGAAAAAGGTGTTTTTTGGAGATGGCATCAGAGGCAGTGAATTGCAAGAGAGCGGAAAATTACACATGCTGATTAAGTTACCTTTTCTTTAAAAAACATCAGTAGGGAAATGCTTCACGATGACACTTGCTTCTTAAAAAGGGTATAATAGACAAAAGAATGTAGCATCTCCTGGACTTAAAAGAAAAAGATAGTTAAGGTGCAATACAGAGCTTCTAAGACTGAAAGAGTGGATGGATGGGAATGGATTGATTCTCTCAGGGAACTCTTGAGCAGACTGGGAGTCTTGACTATAACCCAAACCTAAAGTTGATTACTATACACTGCTGTAAAAGTTAAAGTCCAAGTAGGAAAGCATTAGAGGAGGACATTTTGGACTACTTAATCTTTGGAAAACAATCTAAAAGAGGCCTAATAAGGATGTGTTTTTGTTGCTCCCTCTCATGTTTCTGGTCATTCACATCGGGAGGCTATGTCTACCACCAAAGCTTAAACTCTCCACTGTATTGGGTAGGGTTGCTGGATTCTATGACCTGTCTCCTTGTTTTGTTTTGTTTTGTTTTGTTTAAAGATTTTATTTGTTAAATTGAGAGAGAGACCGCGTGTGAGAGAGAGATAGAGAGAGAGAGAGAGAGAAAGAGAGTGCACACAGGGGGAGGGGCATAGTGAGAGGGAGAAGCAGACTCCCCACTGAGTGGGAAGTGTGGGCCTGATCCAAGGATTCCGGGATCATGACCTGAGCTGAAGGCAGATGCTTAACCAAATGAGCCACCCAGGCACCCCTGACCTGTTTCCTTGTGACAAGGCCACTTCCAAAGGAAACCAAGTAGGGATTGCCTAGGGAGTATTATTTCTGAATGTAGGTAATTTGCCTTCAATAAAATAATTCATTTTTCCTGGGCTTGATTTTTGGCAGAGTTCTTAATTCCTTACCTCTGGAGAAAAAATACAGATAATCTCCGAGAGGATAATGTCCTTAGCATTTTCACCTTTCAAGGCCACCAGAGCCAAAAGAATAATTGTGGAGGACAGAGGCAGGAAAGGAAGGTGGGCTTGGGAGTATGACGATGAGGCTGGGAGAGTAGAGGAGTGGGCAGGCACAAGCATTGGCCAGTCCCCAAGAGAAACTGAAAGGTGATACTGAGTGTTGGGAGTCTCATGACCAGCTAAAGTCAAGGGTGATCCTAAGAATTATATGACTAAAGAATATCAGTGAATCAAATAACAATTGGTGGACTTAGACACTGAAAAACAAGGCAGGGTGGGCAGGTGTTTTGTGCTGGTTTCAGCCTATGAATAATTAGTGCTGTGGTTGGACTGGCTCTTGTGTTTCTTAAGATTGCAAGATGCCCTTCAGCAACAACCATCACTAAACTACATCTGGGGCCAGACAAGGAGGTTTTTGGGGTGGGAGGCCCGGTTTGCTAGGGTTTCCCAGGCTCACTCTTTATGGGTGATTTTAAAACATAAGAGCAGGTGGGGCGCCTGGGTGGCTCGGTCATTAAGCGTCTGCCTTCGGCTCAGGTCATGATTCCAGGGTCCTGGGATCGAGCCCCGCATTGGGCTCCCTGCTCGGCGGGAAGCCTGCTTCTCTCTCTCCCACTCCCCCTGCTTATGTTCCCTCTCTCGCTGTGTCTCTCTCTGTCAAACAAATAAATAAAATCTTAAAAAAAAAATAATAAAACATAAGAGCAGGAATTTCAAGCATGTGAAGAAAAAGGACAAGTGGTTCAAATAGTCACTTACGGCAATCAAGCAAGATCTCTAAAACAAAGGATTCCCTGTGCAGAGAGATTACCTGGCTCTTTAGTGTGGCTAGGACTGTGTTTATTTGAGATAGCTATTTGAAGCAGATGCCTATTTGAAATGGATGCCTCAGCAATCAAAATTTAAATCAGGCACTTGTTTTGAAGAAAAAAAAAAGAAGAAGCAACTGTCAAGGATTTACCTTATAGCATGTAATTAGGATCAACAAGAAGAAATGAAGGGTAGGAATGAAGGAAACTAAACTTTACTGAATACTGTAATGTGCCATACATTTTTTTTCTCATTTAATCTTCCCCATAACTCAATAGGGTATAAATATTACTAACATTCTTGTGTTATATAAAGAAACTGTTTTTCAAAGAGATCAAGTAAATTTCCCAAAGTCAAAAGGCTAATAAGATTCAGTACTAGGATTTAAACTTTGAAGAGTGTATGCCTTCAAAGCCAAGTGATGTTTATTACCAGCTTTTCTAAGTAATTGAGATATATATTTCTAAATGGAAGAAAAAGACCAGTGACTGGGGCATGGCCTATCTGAGGCCTACAAGTGCAAATGGGTACATCCCACTAGAGGAAAAGAAAGGAGTAAGGGTAGATTAAACAATTATGTCTGCAGACTAAATAAATGATACATTAGGTTGTTAGAACAAATGCTGGCAGGGGATAAGAAAAGCATGAAGATATTGACCAAACGAGATGGAGAAGACATGAAACACACACACACACATACACAGAAACTACTTTGCAGTAAACTGTCCACTTTTCCCAAAAAGTGATTGAAAAATAAGTGATTGAAAAATTATGCATTTTATACTTAATAAAATAAATTAGGAATGCCTTTAGAATAAAAATGTGTTCTGTGACTTCTGAAGGAGGAATCTTATAAAGAAGGACTTTGTTCAGTGTTAATCTGTAGATAGTTGAAACCAAAACAAACAGACAGTGATAGGACCTGGAAGGAAGATTAAGATGGAGGAACCCTTAGTTACTCTCTTACTGGTTAAGAACCAGACATCTATGTTTACCTCAGGAAGGCCAGGCTGGTGATGCACCATAAACCAGTGTGATGTAAGCTATTTTATTCACTAAGTATACCTCAGAAGGATCTGTGTGCTTAGACTCACAGCCTTTTTCATCCTGGAGATGCTGGTCTATTGTCATGTTTGGATTCTAATCTAATAAATACTTCTGTATAGTTCGTCAATTCATTTTTTTCCTCAGCACCTTCTGTCTAGTACCCAACCATAAACTGTTTTATTACTTAATTTATTATCCTGGAGTTAAAATTGCAGTGAATGCATTGAAAAAATAACCACTTAGAAAGTTTTTTCATAAAATGTCATATTCAAACCAATTACTTTTAATTTCTATTACACATTAAATTATAATAAAGCCCATTATACTTTCCTTCAGCATTCTAATTTCTATATGCTCTTGCTAATTAGGCTGTTCCCATTAAGTGAATATTCTTTTAATGAATAGTAATTTCATCTCAGGGTACAGATAGTTACCCCCAAGTGACTTTATCTCTTAATTTCCTTTTTTTCCTATGAAACATATTTTAATATGTTTACTTTTGTTTTCTCTCTAATCCCACCCTTAACTTACACTAAAACTTAGGGGTGTTGTATGAAGAAAATCCATTTTTACCCCTATTTCACTCAGACCTTAATGACTTGCATAGGCTAAGCCTGAAAAACAGGGTACCTTGGCTACTTTCTTGGTCCTCATGTCTTATACCCAACTCTCATACCACTTCCTTTTTGTGACCCTGGTTTCATAGGTCTATGACAAGAGAAATTTAGACCTAAAGAGACTGGTGGTGCTGATAGACATTCTGTTTTAAAATGTGAATGAGTTTTGAGAATTCCACTTCAACATAGTGGTATCATAATTGCTCTTGAATCATAAACAACTAGAAAACTGATAAAAACATATGACATAACTAACTTTGGAAATTGAAGAACAAGCTGAGCAGAACATTAACTTGAGAGAAAAGAAGCAAAATATATGAGAACAATGATCATATCATTTGCCTGGAGAGACTTTTCAAATAAAAAATGCATGGAGGAGGAACTCAAGAAGAACATGGCAGACTTGCAACATTAAGGAGAAGAGAGCAGATTCAGGTAGACTGAAAAGACAGGACTTTGCACAGCAGAGTATTAGGAAGGAGGAGTTACAAAGAAAGTTTCAATGAATATGCATGGAGTCAGTTGGTAAATACTAATTTATGTTTACTTAGAGTGGAATTCCGTGATACAAGACAAGTAACAACTGGAGCGTTATAACCTAAGCAATTCCCTGAGCATTAGCTCAGTGCCTTCTAACCAGCCAGAGTAGAGACTCTTACTAAACGCCCAGAACATTTAGTGGAGACTACAGAGGGTAAAAGACTAAAGTAATGGATAATGAAAGTTAAGGATAAGCCTTGAAGGAAAAAAACTAATCCATAAATAACTTGATTGCTTTAGAGAAACAACTTGAACACTTTTCAAAGGAAGACAACAATTTCAGCATTCAGTGATATAAAAAATATCCAGCATTAATTAAATGCTACTAAAAATATAAAGAAATAGGGATTCCTGGGTGGCCTATTTGGTTAAGCATCTGCCTTCAGCTCAGGTCATGATCCCAGGGTCTCAGGATGGAGCCCTGCATCGGACTCCTTGTTCAGCAGGGAGCCTGCTTCTCCCTCTGCCTGCTGCTCCCCCTGCTTGGTTTCCCTCTCTTGCTGTGTCTCTCTGACAAAGAAATAAATAAAATCTTTTAAAAATATATATAAAGAAATAGAAAAAAGTGCCCCATTTTAGAACATCAGTCAATAGAAACAGATCCAGAGACGACAGATATGATGGAATTAGCAGAATAGGACTTTATAATAGTTATTATGAATATGCTAAATAATTTTTAAAAATCCATGAACATTAGGAAGAAAATGTTTAAAATAAAAAATAACAATAACAAAAACACTTAGAGAAGAATTATAAAATATCTGAAGTGAAAAAATTCATTGGGTATGTTTATCAGCAGATTACATATTGTAGAAGAAAAGATTCAGCAAATTTGTACACACAGCAACAGAAAAATTCCAAATGGAAGCATAGTGGGGAAAAAAGACCCAGAAGTTATGAGCAGAACCACAGTGGTGTGTAGGACAACACCAAATGGCCTAACATATGTGTAATTAGAATTCCAGAAGGATGAAGGGCAGTAAAATATTTGAAGAAATAATGACTACAATTTTCCAAACTGATTGAAATCATAAATCTACAGATAGATGTCCTCAATAAACCTGAAGCATGATAAAAACATAGACCACGATACAAAGTTATATGAAAAATCAAATTGTCAAAACAAGTGATAGGAAAAAAATCTTAAAGGCAGACAAAATTCATATAGTGTATGAGAAACAAAGATGAAGTTTTCTGGTTTCAGATTGGAAAACAATGGAATGGCATATTTAAAATACTTTTAAAAATGCCAAACTACAATTCTATATTCAGTAACTAAATCCTTTATAAATTAAGACAGAACAAAGTTTTTTTTTTTAAACAAATAAAACCTGAGAGAATTTGTTGCCAACAAAGCAGCACTTAAAATTCTTCATACAGGAAAAGCAATAAGAGATGGAAGCTCGGTTGGGTTTTTTTATAAAGATGAACTACACTTTACATATGACCCAAAAATTCCACATCTAAGTGTTTACTCAAGAGAAATGAAAACATGTCCACATATGACTTGCACATGAATGTTCTAATAATGTTCTGTATTCAATGTAGCCAAAAACTTTAAACACTCCAAATATACTTCAAAGGTGAATGGATAAACAAATTACAGTATAAACAATGAAATATTACCATAAAAAGGAATGGACTGCTGATGAAATATTATTGAGGAATCTCAAAACCAAACATTCCCAAACCTTCTGGTGTCACAGAGCTTGTATTGTTTGTCATTTTTTCATGGCCCTCAGGTAAAAATAAAGAAAGAATTGAGTATTTAGGTCAAAATGATTCATCAGTATTTCTGTGCTATTATACACTTAGTGGCTCTTTGGGAAATAATATACATTAGTTGAAAGAAAAATAACATTTTTATTTCACTCTATAAAAAAGCCACATCTGTTTGCTAATTGGATTTGTGCACCTGTTGGGCACTGCCTGACTTCTCAAGATGGAATCAAATTGGACATCTACACTGTAATTACCTCTTCCACATTGATTTTCATGTAGTACTTTTTTTTTTTTTAATCACAGCAAAAAAGTCAGCTTCACAAAGATTTGGTGTCATCAAAAGGAATGTAACTCAATTTAATGTTGAAACTGTGTATTACTTCAAGCTAGTAGCCCACACAGCTTTTGGCAGATGGTCACTATGTTTCTTTAAAAATCTAAAATATGTGATGTCCTTGTGAATTCTCCAGTGTCCCTGTGTGACTCCGCATAGTTTTAAAACTATGATAAAAAAAAATTTTGTCAAATGAAAAAAAAAACAAAAGAGTATGTATTGTATGCATTGTATGATTACATGTATATGAATATGTAGAAAAAGCAAAATTTAACTATAGTGACAGAAAGCAGAACAGTCTTTGCTAAGAACCAAAGATAGGCAGAGATTTCACAACAAAGATGTTTGAGAGACACTTTGGATGATGTTGATGTTCTTTATCTTGATTATGGTGGTGGTAACACTGGTGTGTACATTTGAGCTCTTCTCTTAAAATGGGTGTGTTCTTTTATATACATATTATATCTCAAAAGTTGATTTAGGGGGAAAAAAGGCAGTCTTTTGAGAAAATATGTAAAATGTCTATCGGAGGGAAGTTTCTTCTAGAATAGCTAAAGATAGATTAGTAGAAGTCAGGATGACAGATAAAAAATGCAGGATATATATATATATATGTAAAATCTTTTCTTTCCTTTTATACAAATAGGAGAGATAAAAGTAGAAGTAAAATTAAGATAATTATTTTCAGAGAAGGAAGTAGAGAAATTCATAATAGGAAGGTTTTTAGATTTTTTTTAAGACCAAGTTGATAGTCATAAGCTCAAAGAGTGGCAGGCATATTTACCAACAATTTAGTGCATATTCTATTAGAGTCCAAATGGAATCTTTTCTAAAATATGGAAGATATTGCTTTTGAAATTAGAAGTTGTTAATCAAGGATATGGCCAAAATTATTTATTCAGCCAAGATTGGACATAAAGGTAGTATATACACATCACATAACACTTTAATCTTGTGGCTCGATCTACAGACTAAAATATTACAACATAAACCAGTATTTATTGAGCACTTTCTTTATTCTAGACATTTACTATGTTTTTATTAGACTGTCATTTAAATCCTACAACAACTCAGAGATATAGGTACTTTTACTGCCATCGCCATTTTACACATGATGAAATTGAGTCATAATGAGTTTAAATAACTTGTTAGTGATCAAACACTATTTGACTTAAGCCCAGGTAATTTGATCCCAAGGCTCATTCTACTTATCACTGTGCCCAAAGCTTGTCAATAATTTGTGCATGGTTCTAGAACTATGATCAAAAAATTATGTCAGGGGTGCCTGGGTGCCTCAGTTGTTTAAGTGTCTGACTCCTTTTTTTTTTTTTTAAAGACTTTATTTATTTGAGAGAGAGAGATACGGAGAGAGAGTACGAATGGGGGGAGGGGCAGAGGGAAAGAGAGAATCTGGCTCTTCTCTCTCTCTCCCTCTCCCTCTGCCCCTCCCCCCCATTCTCTCTCCCTAAAGCAAACAAGTAATTAAATCTTTAAAAAAGTTATGTCATATGAAAAAAATAACCAAAAGAGTATGCATGTATGCACTGTATGATTCTATGTATATGAATTCAATCAGAAGACTTGATTCATTTTAAGGATGGGTTGAGTTGTAGCACGGAGATGTGGACCAGATATCTAGCAGTAGATAATATGAAGCCCTTGGGGTCTTTATCTTTTATGATCACAAACAGACTTTTTCCTTTCATAGTTTCTTCTTAGGACCCTTCCTTTGTTGTATAATCTTGGCAAGGAAACTGAAATTTGTAAGAGTATAATGCTTATAATGTTTCTTAAAAGCAGGGCATGACCTTTACCAAAGCACTGAATGTCTCCTTCAAGAAATTGTCAAGTGTAGGTTATTAAGACATCTTTTTAAAAGGTCATTTGGTGAACTACATAAATTCAACTATAGGATTATTATTTGAAAAAAAAGAAAAATAACAGGGCAGATAATGTATGACAAAGGCTAATGGGGTATATAAAGGACTAAAATTTATAGCATCAAGGTTTGGAAAAAGCAAATTTTTTTCCTAGATTAGAAATATTACCAAATAAAGAGAAGTAAGAAGAAGATAGTTATTTGGAACAGAATTTTTTTTAAAAAGGGAAAACCCCAGCAGGCAATGAAAATAGAGGTCAAACATGCTGTTTGAACTTGAGTACAGAGATTTTTTTAAAAAGAAGTCCAAATTCATTTTCCAGAATCTTTCTTTTTATATAGGGTCATATGAACATTTTCACAGACTAGAGAAAGGGTTACACTCATTTAGGAAGAGTTATAATGGGAATGAACTATTTCTCTTCTTGTGAGATGTGATAATTAACATTTATATAACTTCAACCACTTGCTTGACTGGCTCACTTTTTTTTTTTTTTTTTAGAAAAAGAAGACTGAGCAAATATAAAATTAAAAAGTAAAAACATCTAATACTGAATTTCTAAATTTTTTAACAGATATATTTAAATTGTAAATCTGCTTATCTGATTTAAAAATATATTCTGGACCATTTAACTCTTAAAGGTCCCAACAGTATGCAATAATGGCTAAACCATTCCAATTGTATTCTATTATCAAGTTAAAGACTTAATAATCTGCTTCCAGAGAAATAGACTTATTTTCTTCTAATATATAACACATGCTGGACTAGCCATCATGTAAAGAAAACATGAGGATTTTTGTTTTATGCCTAGAATATAAAAAGCTAGGGAGAATGTTGCTCCCACCCTAATAATAAAAAAAAATGCCAGAAGTCTGTAGAATCATAGCTTTCCTTGAACCCACAAGAGAGCTGTGGTTAACCTGCAAAAACTAGCATGCAATATAAGGAAAGATCGTAAGGTATCTCCAAGTAGAGATGAGATGGAAATCCTAGCTCACGGGGGCTGTGAGGAAAATAGGGCCTCCATACCAGAGGAAAAACAAACATCAGCTACAATTGGAATGAATTGGTACCATGAATGAATAAATAGGGGCTGTCATTAAAGTATATAACACAAATACAAGGATAATTCATATCCCCTCATGGGCTCTTAATCATGGATCTTACCCGGTGCTCTTGAGAAAGATTGGGGCAGGACAGGAGACTGGACAAAGACTCTTCTAGTGATGCAGTCCTGGAGGAGGGAAGGCAGGAAAGGCATAGAGCCTTACTTGATTGTTTTGCCTCTAAGGAAAAAAAAAAAAAAAAGCCTTAAAACACAGGCAGGAAGGGCTGAAACTCTAACTTTCCCAGAGCAAAGAGGAAGACAGACTGTGGTAGAGGAGATAAAGAAAACAAACAAACAAACAAAAAACAATTCACAATTCTACCCTTAAGGGTGGGGCAGGATTTCTGAGAAAGCCCCACTCTGAAGCCCAGGAAAACAACTGAGTCAGGAAGATGAAACTCTGTCCTCTTCCACCCCCATGCAGGCTAACAAACACCAAGTAACAAGCAATAGCTGACTCTTGGTTGGGGAAGAACAAGAACATACAGAAAGTGAAAGCATTTGGAAAAGGCTAAATAAGGTAACATGAGCATCAAGATAACCCTTCATTTAAGCAAAAAATTGCACCAGAGGAATTTGAAAGCTGATGATGCATTGGAGGTAACCACAGCAATAACAAAGCCCAAATCCAGTTCCACTGTTGACTAGGATGACTCAATCCCCCATCCTAACAATATCAAAACATGAAACATGCCCATTTCCAGGAAAAACTATTATCTAAATGTTTCATACATTATATAATATGCTGACAATCAAAAATTAGAAGACATACAAGAAATAGACTGGAAAAAAACATCACTGTTAGGAGACAAAGTAATGAACAGAATCAGATTCACAGATGAGCCAGATATTGGAAATACCGTACAGGGAATTTACAATAAATCTGATTTATATGATAAAGAGTATAATGAAAAAAGGACAACATGAATAAACAACAGAGAGCAGAGAAAATGTCAACAGAGACAAGGAAATTATAAGGAAGAGTCAAATAATAGTGCTTGAATTCTTTTTTAAAGTAAATGTATAATATATAATAGGTAATAAAAAAGAAGATGCCTTTGAAAATCTCATCAGTAGATGCACATAGCTGAAGAAAGAACTAATAAACCTGAAGATAAGGAAACAGAAATTATGCAAATTGAAATATGAAAAGAAAAACAACGGAGAAAGGAAACCCAGAACAAAACATCCAAGGCCAGAAGGAAATGTCAAATAGTTGAACCTATATACAATATTCAGAAGGAGAAGAGAGGAAAAATCGGGGAAAAAAATATTTGAAGAGATAATAGCTGAAAATACACCAAAAATAATGAAAAACTGCGAAATAAATCACAACTCAAGAAGTTCAGGAAACACCAAGCAGGATAAATACTCATAAACATTCCTAGACACACCATCTTCAAATGCTAAAAATCAAAGATAAAGAGTAATTCTTGAAGGCAGCCAGAGAAAAAAGTCACTTTACACACAAAGGTGGTAAAAAAAAGAATTAAAACAGATTTCATTAAGTTTGGAAAACAGAACAATAAATATGCAAACTTTCAACCCAGAATTGTATATCCTGAAAAAAATGTTTTTAACAATTAAAAGATAATAAATGCTTTTAAAAACAAAAAAGTTAAATATACTAGGTATTTTTTGTTTTGTTTTGTTTTTTGTCCTTCTTCTTAAGTAGCCTCTACACCAAATGTGCGGCTTGAACTCATGACCCTGAGATCAAGGTTTGCATACTCTACCGACTGAGCCAGTCAGGCACCCCATATACTAGGTATGTTTTTCCTTTTATTTTATTTTATTTTATTTTTAAAGATTTTATTTATTTATTTGACAGAGAGAGAGAATAGCGAGAGCAGGAACACAAGCAGGGGGAGTGGGAGAGGGAGAAGCAGGCTTCCTGCCGAGCAGAGAGCCTGATGTGGGACTCGATCTCAGGACCCTGGGATCATGACCTGAGCCGAAGGCAGATGCTTAATGACTGAGCCACCCAGGTGCCCTGTTTTTCCTTTTAATTGCCCTGAAAAATAATTAACTCTTTCATGCAAGAAAAATGAAAAGGATTTTTGGTTTATAGATTATGTAAAGGAAAAATAAATAGCAATAACATAAAATGTGAGAGGGAGGAATTGTAAGTATACTAGTCTAAGTTCTTACACTATGAATGAAGTGGGAAATACCTTTTGAAAGTAGGTTATGATTAATGAAAGATCTTTATTGTAACCCAGTTATAATTTTTAAAAAATATAAATTATAAGTCAATAGTGAAGATAAATGGAATCATAAGAAATACACAATTACTAAAAAAACAGGTGAAAAACAGGAGAGGTAAAAAAAATCAGCTGAAACAAATAGTAAACAACAACCAAAATGTAGCTTTTAATCCAATCATATTAATATTTTATTAAATTTAAATGATGTAAGCCTACCCATTAAAATACAAAGTGTCTTGATAACAAAGTAAAGCCTTGGTAACAAAGACAAAACCATATACTTTCTATGAGAAGTCCATTTTAAATATAAAGAGATTGAGAAGTTAAAAGTAAAAAAAAGAAATAAAAATACATATAGCACACAAATACTAATCAAAGGAATGATGTATCTATATGAATATTAGATAAAATAAATTTTAACACAAGGAAATTAGCAATGATAGAAACATTACATAATGTTAAATGGGTCAATTCAATCAGGAAGACATACATATCTTATATATGAATGCATCTAACAACAGAGCTTCAAAATATAAAACAGAACTGTTAGAACTAAAGGGAGAAATAGACAAATCCATTATTATAGTTGGAAATTTTAAAACTTGTTTTCAGCTTATAGTTAGAACAGGAATGCAAAGCATCGATAAAGAAACAGAAAATCTGAACAACCCAAGTAACAAACTTATCTCAATTAAAATTTATAAAATCAGGTCACTAAAAAACAGCTGAATACACATCCTTTTCAAGTGCACATAGAACATTCACCAAGATTCATCATATTCTGGACTGTATAAAAAAAAATCAACAAATTTAAAAGACTTGAAATCATAGAAATTATCTTTTCTGACCATTACAGAATTGACATAGAAATAAATAACAGAAAGATGTATGAAAAATTCCCAAATATTTAGAAATTAAACTTCTAAAAAATCCATGGATTTAAGGAAAAGTCAAAGGAAAGTAGAAAATATTTTGGGTTGAATAAAAATGGAAAACACACTTATCAAAATTTGTGGAATACATCTAAGGCAGTGCTTATGGGAGATTTATAACATTAAACCCTTATATTAGAAAAGAAAGGTCTCAAATCAATGACATAATCTTTCAGTTAGTAAACAAGAAAAAAGCACAGCAAGGTAAAGGCAGAGGAAGCAGAAGGAAGGAAATTTTAAAGGTTACAGTAGAAACCAATAAAATTGAATATAGAGAAACAAAAAAAAATCAATGAAATCAAAAGCTGTTTTTTGAAAAGCTCAAAATTTGATAAACATCTAGCCAGAATGAGAAAGAATAAAATTTGCCAATATTAGGAATGAAAAATGGGTCATCACTACCAATCCTATAGTCATTAAAAGGACAGTAAAGAAATATTACAACTTTATGTCCATAAACTCAAAAACTTAGATACAATGGACAAATTCTTAGGAAGATACAAACTACCAAATTTCATACAGGAAGAAATTGATAACCTGAGAAATCCTGTATTTACTTTAAAAATAGAATTTTTAATGAAAATCTTCCAGCAACAACAAAACTTGTGGCCCAGATAACTTCACTGGTGAATTCTATGAGACAATTAAAAAAGAAATAACACCGGCGGAGCAAGATGGCGGAGGAGTAGGAGACCTGGATTTCCTCTCCTCTCAGGAATTCAGCTGGATAGGGATCAAACCATTCTGAGCACCTACGAACTCACCAGGAGATTGAAGAAAAGAAGAACAACAACTCTCTCATCAGAAAAGCGACCACTTTCTGGAAGGTAGGACATGCGGAGAAGTGAATCCCAGGCGATATTCGGGAGGATAGACGGCGGGGGAGGGGCCTCCGTCGGCCGCTTCTGGCAAGTGATAGAGCCGCGGAGCACAAAATCGGAACTTTTAAAAGTCTGCTCCGCCGAGGGACGTCACTCTGGTGGCTAAGCGGGGGGTGGAACCCTCCGGGACAGTGGGGTCTCAGGACCCTCGGGGTCACAGAAAGACCGGGGGTGCCTGAGTGTGGCAGAGCTCCCAGGGATCGGAGCCGGGAAGCCGGCTGCAGAGGCGGAGCCCAGGCGCGGGCTCTCAGCTCGGGGTGGCCATAAACCGTGATCCGCGGCCCAGTCGGGCCCCTGCTCCTCCAGCAGGGACCCAACAAGCGGCAGATCCGGGGAGACTCACCTTCCTCCCCCGGGAGGAGCCGCGCGGGAGTGCACGCAGGGATCTGCTGGGTTTGGAGACTCCACACGGGGTCGGGTGCCAGAGATAGAAACGCGCGGTCACAGGCCGGGTGAGCACGGAGTGCGGCCGGAGACCGGGGAGACGGGAGTGACTGACGGCTTTTCTCTGGGGGCTCACTGAGGAGCGGGGCCCCGAGTTCTCGGCTCCTCCAGGGCGGAGATTGGGAGGCCGCCATTTTCACTCTCTGCCTCCAAAGCTGTACGGAAAGCTCGCAGGGAACAGAAGCCCCGGAGAGCAAACCGGAGCAGATTACTTAGCCCAGACCGGGCAAGGGTGGGGCAATTCCGCCTCCGGCAGAGACATTTGGAAACCACGGCAACAGGCCCCTCCCCAGAAGATCAGCGAGAACAGCCAGCCAAGACCAAGTTTACCGATCAATGAGAACGGCAGAACTCCAGCGCTAGGGGACTACTGCACATAGAATTCATGGCTTTTTTACCATGATTCTTTAGTCTTTTAAAGTTAATTTTTTTAACTGTCTTTTTGTCTTTTTATTTCTTTTTGAATTTTTCTTTTTCCCTTTTTCAACCAACATCTTATCAATCCCTTTTTAAAAAACAAAAATTTTTTTATTTTTCATTTTTTAGAGTCATATTCTCTCCCTTCATAGTAGTTACCCATATTTTTGGCTTATATATATAAGTTGTTCTCTCTTTAAAATTTTGAGATAGTTTCTTCTAACAGATTAAAATATACCCTAAATCTCTAGTATATGGTGTTTTCTATTCCCCTGCCTGATCACATCCTCTCCCTTTTTTTTTCTTTTTCTTTTTTCTTTTTTTAAATCCTCTTCTTTCTTTTTTCAAACAACTTCTTATCAATTCCTTTTATAAAATTTTTTATAATTTCCATTTTTACAGTCATATTCCATCCCTTCATCATATCAACCCTTATTTTTGTACATATATAAGTTTTTCTTTCTTTAAAATTTTGGGAGGCACTTTCTTCTAAAAGACCAAAATACACCCCAAATCTAGTGTGTGACACTGATCTATATACCAGCCTGATCATATTTGATCACATTCTGGTTTTTTTGTTGTTGTTTTGTTTTGTTTGTTTTTGTTTTTATCTTTATCTTTTTCTTTTTTTTTTTTCTTTTTCTTTTTTCTCTCTTTCCCTTTCTTATCCCACTGCTTCAGGTCTTTTCTGATTTGTTTAGAGTATATTTTCTGGGGACGTGGTTACTCTGCTAGCATTTTGTTCTCTCATTAATCTATTCTCCTCTGCACAAAATGACAAGACGGAAAAAATCACCTCAACAAAAAGAACAAGAGATAGTACCGACTGCCAGGGACCTACTCAATACGGACATTAGTATGATGTCAGATCTAGAGTTCAGAATCATCACTTTAAAGATACTAGCTGGGCTTGAAAAAAATATGGAAGTTATTAGAGAAACCCTTTCTGGAGAAGTAAAAGAGCTAAAATCCAACCAAGTAGAAATCAAAAAGGCTATTAATGAGGTGCAATCAAAAATGGGGGTGCTAAGTGCTAGAATAAATGAGGCAGAAGAGAGAATCAGTAATATAGAAGATGAAATGATGGAAAATAAAGAAGCTGAGAAAAAGAGATAAACAACTACTGGATCACGAGGGCAGAATTCGAGAGATAAGCGATATCATATGACGAAACATTAGAATAATTGGGATCCCAGAGGAAGAAGAAAGAGAGAGAGGGGCAGAAGGTATAATGGAGCAAATTATAGCAGAGAACTTCCCTAATTTGGGGAAAGAAACAGGCATGAAAATCCAGGAAGCACAGAGAACCCCTCTCAAAATCAATAAAAATAGGTCAACACCCCAACATCTAATAGTAAAACTTACCAGTCTCAGAGACAAAGAGAAAATCCTGAAAGCAGCTCAGGAGAAGAGATATGTAACTACAATGGTAGAAACATTTGATTGGCAACAGATTATCCACAGAGACCTGGCAGGCCAGAAAGGACTGGCAGGATATATTCAGAGCACTAAATGAGAAAAATATGCAGCCAAGAATACTCTATCCAGCTAGGCTGTCATTGAAAATTGAAGGAGAGATAAAAAGTTTCCAGGACAAACAAAAACTAAAGGAATTTGCAAACACAAAACCAGCCCTACAGGAAATCTTGAGAGGGGTCCTCTAAGCAAAGAGAGAGCCTAAAAGCAACATAGACCAGAAAGGAACACAGACAATATACAGTATACACCTTACAGGCAATACAATGGCACTAAATTCCTATCTTTCAATAGTTACCCTGAATGTAAATGGGCTCAATGCCCCAATCAAAAGACACAGGCTATCAGACTGGATTAAAAAACAAGACCCATCGATATGCTGTCTGCAAGAGACTCATTTTAGAACCAAAGACACCCCCAGATTGAAAGTGAGGGGGTGGAAAACCATTTACCATGCTAATGGACACCAAAAGAAAGCTGGGGTGGCAATCCTTATATCAGACAAATTAGATTTTAAACCAAAGACTGTAATAAGAGATGAGGAAGGACACTATATCATACTTAAAGGATCTATCCAACAAGAAGATTTAACAATTGTAAATATCTATGCCCCTAACATGGGAGCAGCCAATTATATAAGGCAATTAATAAGAAAAGCAAAGAAACACATTGACAACAATACAATAATAATGGGGGACTTTAACATCCCCCTCACTGAAATGGACAGATCGTCTAAGCAAAAGATCAACAAGGAAATAAAGACTTTAAATGACACACTGGACCAAATGGACTTCACAGACATATTCAGAACATTCAACCCCAAAGCAACGGAATACACATTCTTCTCTAGTGCCCATGGAACATTCTCCAGAATAGATCACATCCTAGGTCATAAATCAGGTCTCAACTGGTACCAAAAGATTGGGATCATTCCCTGCCTATTTTCAGACCACAATGCTTTGAAACTAGAACTCAATCACAAGAGGAAAGTCAGAAAGAACTCAAATACATGGAGGCTAAAGAGCATCCTACTGAAGAATGAATGGGTCAACCAGGAAATTAAAGAAGAATTAAAAAAATACATGGAAACCAATGAAAATGAAAACACAACTGTTCAAAATCTTTGGGATGCAGCAAAGGCAGTCCTAAGAGGAAAGTGTATAGCAATACAAGCCTTTCTCAAGAAACAAGAAAGGTCTCAAGTACACAACCTAACTCTACACCTAAAGGAGCTGGAGAAAGAACAGCAAATAAAGCCTAAACCCAGCAGGAGAAGAGAAATAATAAAGATCAGAGCAGAAATCAATGAAATAGAAACTAAAAGAACAGTAGAACAGATCAACGAAACTAGGAGCTGGTTCTTTGAAAGAATTAACAAGATTGATAAACCCCTGGCCAGACTTATCAAAAAGAGAAGAGAAATGACCCAAATCCACAAAATCATGACTGAAAGAGGAGAGATCACAACCAACACCAAAGAAATACAAACAATTATAAGAACATATTATGAGCAACTCTATGCCAGCAAATTAGATAACCTGGAAGAGATGGAGGCATTCCTAGAGATGTATCAACTACCAAAACTGAACCAGGATGAAATAGAAAACCTGAACAGACCCATAACCACTAAGGAAATTGAAGCAGTCATCAAAAATCTCCCAAAAAACAAAAGCCCAGGGCCAGATGGCTTCCCAGGGGAATTCTACCAAACATTTCAAGAAGAATTAATACCTATTCTTCTGAAACTGTTCCAAAAAATAGAAACGGAAGGAAAACTTCCAAACTCATTTTATGAGGCCAGCATTACCTTGATCCCAAAATCAGACAAAGACCCCATCAAAAAGGAGAATTACAGACCAATATCCCTGATGAACATGGATGCAAAAATTCTCACCAAAATACTAGCCAAGAGGATCCAACAGTACATTAAAAGGATTATTCACCATGACCAAGTGGGATATATCCCTGGGCTGCAAGGTTGGTTCAACATCCGCAAATCAATCAATGTGATACAATACATTAACAAAAGAAAGAACAAGAATCATATGATCCTCTCAATAGATGCAGAAAAAGCTTTTGACAAAGTACAGCATCCTTTCTTGATCAAAACTCTTCAGAGTATAGGGATAGAGGGTACATACCTCAATATCATAAAAGCCATCTATGAAAAACCTACAGCGAATATCATTCTCAATGGGGAAAAACTGAGAGCTTTCCCCCTAAGGTCAGGAACGCGGCAGGGATGTCCACTATCACTACTGCTATTCAATATAGTATTAGAAGTCCTAGCCACAGCAATCAGACAATAAAAAGAAATCAGAGGCATCCAAATTGGCAAAGAAGAAGTCAAACTCTCACTCTTTGCAGATGATATGATACTTTATGTGGAAAACCCAAAAGACTCCACCCCCAAACTGCTAGAACTCATACAGGAATTCAGTAAAGTGGCAGGATATAAAATCAATGCACAGAAGTCAGTGGCATTCCTATACACCAACAACAAGACAGAAGAAAGAGAAATTAAGGAGTCGATCCCATTTACAATTGCACCCAAAACCATAAGATACCTAGGAATAAATCTAACCAAAGAGACAAAGGATCTGTACTCAGAAAACTACAAAATACTCATGAAAGAAATTGAGGAAGACACAAAGAAATGGAAAAACATTCCATGCTCATGGATTGGAAGAACAAATATTGTGAAGATGTCAATGCTACCTAGAGCAATCTACACATTCAATGCAATCCCCATCAAAATACCATCCACTTTTTTCAAAGAAATGGAACAAATAATCCTAAAATTTGTATGGAACCAGAAAAGACCCCGCATAGCCAGAGGAATGTTGAAAAAGAAAAGCAAAGCCGGCGGCATCACAATTCCGGACTTCAAGCTCTATTACAAAGCTGTCATCATCAAGACAGCATGGTACTGGCACAAAAATAGACACATAGATCAATGGAACAGAATAGAGAGCCCAGAAATGGACCCTCAACTCTATGGTCAACTAATCTTCAACAAAGCAGGAAAGAATGTCCAATGGAACAAAGACAGTCTCTTCAACAAATGGTGTTGGGAAAATTGGATAGCCACGTGCAGAAGAATGAAACTGGACCATTTCCTTACACCACACACAAAAATAGACTCCAAATGGTTGAAAGACCTCAATGTGAGACAGGAGTCCATCAAAATCCTAAAGGAGAACACAGGCAGCAACCTCTTTGACCTCAGCCGAAGCAACTTCTTCCTAGAAACATCGCCAAAGGCAAGGGAAGCAAGGGCAAAAATGAACTATTGGGACTTCATCAAGATAAAAAGCTTTTGCAAAGCAAAGGAAACAGTCCACAAAACCAAAAGACAACCGACAGAATGGGAGAAGATATTTGCAAATGACATATCAGATAAAGGGCTAGTATCCAAAATCTATAAAGAACTCATCAAACTCAACACCCAAAGAACAAAAAATCCAATCAAGAAATGGGCAGAAGACATGAACAGACATTTTTCCAAAGAAGACATCCAAATGGCCAACAGACACATGAAAAAGTGCTCAATATCGCTCAGCATCAGGGAAATCCAAATCAAAACCTCAATGAGATACCACCTCACACCAGTCAGAATGGCTAAAATTAACAAGTCAGGAAACGACAGATGTTGGCGGGGATGCGGAGAAAGGGGAACCCTCCTACACTGTTGGTGGGAATGCAAGCTGGTGCGGCCACTCTGGAAAACTGTATGGAGGTTCCTCAAAAAGTTGAAAATAGAGCTACCATATGATCCAGCAATTGCACTACTGGGTATTTACCCCAAAGATACAAAAGTAGGGATCCGAAGGGGTACATGCACCCCGATGTTTATAGCAGCAATGTCCACAATAGCCAAACTGTGGAATGAGCCAAGATGTCCATCGACAGATGAATGGATAAAGAAGAAGTGGTATATATATACAATGGAATATTATGCAGCCATCAAAAGGAATGAGATTTTGCCATTTGCAACGACATGGATGGAACTGGAGGGTATTATGTTGAGTGAAATAAGTCAAACAGAGAAAGACATGTATCATATGATCTCACTGATATGAGGAATTCTTAATCGGAGGAAACAAACTGAGTGTTGTTGGAGTGGGGGGTGGGGTGGGAGGGATGGGGTGACTGGGTGATAGACACTGGGGAGGGTATGTGCTCTGGTAAGCGCTGTGAATTGTGCAAGACTGTTGAATCTCAGATCTGTACCTCTGAAACAAATAATGCAATATATGTTAAGAAAAAAAAAGAAGAAGAAGAAGGTAGTGGCAGGGGAAGAACGAAGCGGGAGAAATCGGAGGGGTAGATGAACCATGAGAGATGATGGACTCTGAAAAACAAACTGAGGGTTCTAGAGGGGTGGGGGGTGGGAGGATGGGTTAGCCTGGTGGTGGGTATTGAGGAGGGCACATTCTGCATGGAGCACTGGGTGTTATGCACAAACAATGAATCATGGAACACTTCATCTAAAACTAATGATGTAATGTATGGGGATTAACATAAGAATAAAAAAAAATAAAATTAAAAAAAATGGTATCTCTAATAAAAGTGAAGGTAATATTAACTTAAAAAAAAAAAAGAAATAACACCAATTCTGCAGACATAACACCAATTCTGTACAAATCCTTCCATAAAATAAAAGAAAATGACCACTTCTCCACTCATTACCAAAATTAAGCAAGGACATTACAGGAGAGACAGAAAGAAACCCAAATATCAATAACTTTCATTAACCTAGAGTCAAAATTCTTTAACAAAATATTAACAACTCAAATTCAGTGTGTAGTGTAATGGAAGATACAGATATCGACAGAAGAGGAAAAGTGTTCCAGAAGTAGATCCGCACATGTATGACCAATTGGTTTTGGAAAAAATTACAAAACCAATTCTATGTGGAAAAGATAGCCTTTTCAATAAATGATAGACTAATTAACATTCATATTACATAAACTCTGACTCATATCTTGCACATATATGAAAATTTATTCAAAATGGATCAGAGACCTAAATGTAAAACTCAAAACTGTAAAACTTGTAGGAGAAAACATAGTAGGATGTCTTTATGACCTTGGGTAGGGCAGTGCATTTTTAGATATGACTGCAATGCATGATTCATAAATGAAAATATTGACAAATTGAACATCTACTCTTGACACTATGAAATGAATCAAAGGTCATGACACAGACAAAGGGAATATTTGCAAAACATTTTTCTGGTAAAGGACTTACATCTAGAATGTTTACAGACCACTCAAAAATCATTAATAAGGAAAATCCAATTTTCATAAGTGCCATGTACTTGAATAGACAGCTCATCAAAGAATATATATGAATGGCAAATAAACATATGAAAAGATGTTCAATGTCAGTAATCATTAATCATTCAGATTAAAACCACAAAGAGATACCACTACATACCTATTAGAATGACTATTTTTTTAAAAAAAAGTAAAATCCATGAATACTAATTTCCCATCTGATTGATAAATTAGAGTCACAGGGTTGGCCCCAAAAGCAAAATATCTTCCTCTATAGACTGTAAAGAATAAAGAAACATTGCTAAATATAAAGTTTATCCCAGTTGAATGTAAATATAAATATAATATAAACTAGATAAATTTCTTAAACATTTAAGTTTTTTTTTTATAATGTAACAATCATTCCTGAAAGAAAAACAAATTTATTTATTCCTGTCATTATTGAATTAATGTTCCATATACAAGCCTACCTTATTTTATTATGCTTTGCTTTATTGTACTTGGCAGCTATGGTGTTTTGTTGTTTTGTTTTGTTTTTACAAATTAAAGATTTGTGGCAACCCTGCACTGAACAAGTCTTTTGACATCATTTTTTTCCAGTAGCATTTCTTTTTTCCTGTCTCTGTGTCATATAGGGGCAATTCTTGTGATATTTTAAACTTTTTAATTATTATTATATTTTTATGGTGATCTGTAATGTTACTATGTTATTATTGTAATAGTTTTGGGGTGCTATGAACTGCACCCATGTAAGATGGCAAAATTAATCCATAAATATGTGTGTTGACTGCTTTACCCACCATTCTCCCATCTCTCCCTCTCTTCAGGCCTCCCTAGTCCATAAGACACAACAATATTGAAATTGGGCCAATTAATAACCGTACAATGGTATAATGGCTTCTAAGTGTTCAAATGAAAGGAAGAGTTGTATGTCTCTCACTTTAAATCAAAAGCTCAAAGTGATTAAGCTTAGTGAGGTAGACATGTCATAGACCAAAAACCAGGCTTCTTGGACTAAACAGTTAGCCAAGTTGTGAACTCAAAGGAAAAGCTCCTGAAGGAAATTAAAAGTGCTACTCCAGTGGACACATGAATGATAAGAAAGCAAAACAGCCTTATTGCAGTTATGGAAAAAGTTTAAGTGGTCTGGATAGAAGATCAAACCAGCCATACATTCCCTTAAGCCAAAGCATAGTCCAGAGCAAGGCCCTAACTCTCTTTAATTCTTTCATTTTAATTAAGTTTTTTAATTTTAATTCCAGTATAGTTAACATACAATGTTATATTAGTTTCAACTGTACAATATAGTGATTCAACAGTGCCATACATTACCCCATACTCATTGTAACTGTACTCTTTTTTTTTTTATTAAGTTCCCCAATTAGCCAGCATTTGGTACATCATTAGTTTTTGATGTAGTGTTCAATGATTCTTTAGTCGCATAACACCCAGTGCTCATCAGATCACATGCCCTCCATAATGCCCATCAACCATTTACCCCAACCCACCACCCGCCTTCCTTCTGCAACTCTGTTTGTTTCCCAGAGTCCAGAGTCTCTCTTGATTTACCTCTCTCTCTGATTTCTTCCCATTCAGTTTTCCCTCCCTTCCCCTATTGTCCTCTGCACTATTCCTTATATTCCACATATGAGTGAAACCATTGGATAATTGTACTCTTTAATACCCATCACCTATTTCAACCATCCACCCACCAACCTCTCCTCTGGTGACCATCAATTTGCTCTCTACAGTTAAGAGTCTATTCCTTGGTTCTTCTCTCCTTTTTTTTCTTTGCTTATTTTTTTGTTTCTTAAATTACACATACAAGTGAAATCATATGGTATTTATCTTTCTCTGACTGGCTTATTTCACTTGGCATTATACTCTCTAGCTACATTCATGTTTTGCAAATAGCAAGATTCCATTCTTTTTTATGGCTGAAAAAAATTCCATTGTATATATAGACCACATCTTTTTTTTATATATTCATTAATTGATGAACACTGGGGTGGCTTCCATAATTTGGCTATTGTAAATAATGCTGCTATAAACGTAAGGGTGCATGTATCCCTTTGAATTAATGTTTTTGTATTTTTTTTGGTAAATACCAGTAGTGTGATTACTGGATCGCAGTGTAGTTCTATTTTGAACTTTCTGAGGAACCTCCATACTGTTTTCCACAGTGGCAGCACCAGTTTGCTTTCCCACCAACAGTGCACGGGGGTTCCTTTTTCTCCACATCTTCACCAATACTTGTTGTTTCTTGTGTTTTTTTAATTTTAGCCAGTTTTGATTTTAATTTTAACTCTCTTTAATTCTATGACAGTTGAGAGAGGTGGGGAAGTTACAGAAAAAAAGTTTGAAGCAAGCAGAGGTTGGTTCATGAAGTTTAAGGAATGAAGCCACCTCCAAAACACAAAAGTGAAAAATAAAGCAGCAAGTCCTGATGTAGAAGCTACAGCAAGTTATCCAAAAGATTCAGTTAAGATAATGAAGGTGGTTAGACTATACAATAGACTTTCAGCCTAGATGAAAGAGCCTTATATTGGAAAAGGATGCCATCTAGCTAGAGAGGAGAAGTCAATGCCTGGCTTCAAAGCTTCAAAAAACAGGCTGACTCTCTTGTTAGGGACTAAGGCAGCTGGTGACTTTAAGTTTAAGCCAACATCTACTTACCATTCTGAAATCCTAGGGCCTTTCAGAATTATGCTAATTTACTCTACTCTGGCTTTATTCTATAAAGCCTGGATGACAGTACATCTGTCTACAAGATGATTTGCTGAATATTTGAAGCCTGCCCTTGAGAACTATTGCTAAGAAAAACAGATTACTTTCAAAATATTACTGCTCATTTACAATGCACTGGTCACCCAAAAGCTCTGAGGGAGGTATTGTTATTTTCAGGCCCACTAACACATCATCCATTCTGCAACCCATGTATCAAGGAGTAATTTTACCTTTCAAGTCTTATTTAAGAAATATATTTTGTAAGGCTATAGCTACCATAGAAAGTAATTCCTCTGATGGATCTGGGCAAAGTAAATTGAAAGCCTTTGGAAAGTATTCATCATTCTAGATGCCATTAAGAACATTTGTGATTCATGGAAAGAGGTCAAAATAGCAACATCAGCAGAAGTTTGGAAAAACTTCATTCCACCCCTCATGGATGACTTTGAGAAGTTCAAAACTTCAGTGGAGGAAGTAAATGCAGATGCGGTAAAAACAACAAAAGAACTAGAATTAGAAGTGGAGCCCAAAGATGTGACTGAATTCTTGCAATCTCATGATAAAACTTGAATGTAGGAGGAAGTGTTCTTATGAATGAGCAAAAAAAAAGTGGTTTCTTGAGATAGAAACTACTCCTGGTGTAGATGCAGTGAAGATTGTTGAAATGACAATAAAAGATTTAGAATATGACATAAACTTAGCTGATAAAGCAGCATCAGGGTTTGAAAAGATTAATTTCAATTTTGAAAGAAGTTCTACCATGGATAAAATGCTATCAAACACACAACATAGCATGGGCACAACTCCGTATTCACTTCTGCTGTTTACAAAGGAAGACTCAACAATATGGCGAACTTCACTGTTGTCTTATTTTAAGAAATTGCCACAGTCACCCCAATCTTCAACAACAACCACACGATAAGTCAGTAGCCATCAACATCGAGACGAGAGCCTCTACCAGCAAAAAGATTATGACTCTCTGAAAGGCCAAATGAACATTGGCATTTTTTGACAATAAAGTATTTTTAAATTAAGGTATGTATCTTGTTTTTTTATAATGCTACTGCATACTTAATACTACAGTACAGTATAAACATAACTTGTATATGCATGAGGGAACCAAAAAGTCATTTGATTCACTTTATTGTGATATTCACTTTATTTCAGTGGTCTGGAACTGGAACCCACAACATCTCCCAGGTATGCCTGTATAAAAGAAATTATGTCCTCATTAACTATAAGCTAATAGCATTATATTTTTGATTATTAGTTTGATACTAATATGTTGTAGTTGTTAGTTTACTATGTAATGATTCCGACATTTTTATTCTAACCTGGTTAGAGTTTTATTCTATTAGATACTCTAAAAATACCGTTATATATCTAGGAATTGGCCTAGTAACCAAAGGATAAAAATCTTACAGTCTGTTTCAAAATTGTTTTCTCTATTTCAAAAGGTTGCCCATTTCTTAACTAAAGGTAGTACCACTGAAATTAAATTGCACAAAATGTAATGGTGCTGTGGTCTCATATTCCATAGTAAATATTCCATTTCATGTAAAATATGCTATTTTTTTGCCATGTTGTGAAAAATGTAAAGCACAATTTTTATATCATTCCTCAAAATGTGCTCTAAATAATCATCACACTAAATATGTTTATTTATTTATTTTTGGTTTTAGTATTATGTTATAGTAAAAAGTGATAGGAAGTAACCAATGAGGCAAATAACATTTACCAATTCCCATTCAACTAGCTAAGAGTTTGTAGTTAAAAGTAAAAAAATATACATTTAAACTGGACTTGTAATAGCAAATTTCAGTAGGACAGATATGAACAACACGTACTGAAGTCATTTTGTCTTTTCATTTTGAACAGCTTTTAGCATGGCTAAGAAGTCTAGTTAAGTCATTTTAGACATGCATATGATAAGTTTCCTTCTTACTAGACAGGGATTATAAACCCTAACAGAACTGAATAAAGTAGAATGTGAATGGGATTTACCATATATTTCAGGCAGAGTCTTTTGAACTAAGGAGAACTAAAGATTATTTCACATCAAAGGTACAATTGTAAAGCTGACAGTGTTAACAATGTGAATTGTGATCTTTTGATTTTTTAAAAATATTTTTCATATAGCTGATAATGAGATTAAAAGTTGGCCTTATTTCTAGATACCTGAAATGTACGCATCAGATTTTTGTTACTTAAAATGACCAATTAGAAAATCTTTGCCTAATATTATCACGTTTCTGTAACAGTTACAAATGAAAATTTCTTCCCCATTGCTCAAAAAAGTATGGTTAGCTTCCTAATCCACATTGAAATTTATTTGAAAAGAAACAAGTCGCTATTATTGTAAAAGTCTGTGTATTTCAGTCATCCAAAACCTTACCAGTAGACTGATATTAGCAAAGGAATGCTGCCATTTAGAACTTTCAATTTAATCCAATTTATTTTCTAGTTTTAAAAATATTTAATTTTTTGGGTGGGAAATGAATGCTATTCTGGTTATAAGAGAAATATGGCAGCCGATTTTTCTACTTCCTGGAAGTTACATAAGACAACAAAGAACCAAACAAATGAACAAATAAAAAAATCCAAAATCATGTATCTTCAGTAAAACTTGGAAACAAAAAAACCATGAAAACTCAAAACTATATTTAAGTGCAACCAAAATAAGTGAGATCAACAAAACCTATATGGGCAATTGCAAACAGTGCTCAGAATCAGACTGTGGAAGAGCCTAACATTGACAGAACTCAAAATCTAGCAGTGAATATTCATTTCCATAAAGAGATAGCCTCATCCTAAATGTTAACCATTATGAGCAACTCTGAGCCCTCAGAAGTAGCAACAAACCAGGGACAAGGTTATCTGGAAACAATTACTCCTTTTCAAAATTATAGATGCATATATTTTTGAATTGGAAATCCCTCTTCAATGAATTTAGCCTTGTGTGTGTGTGTGTGTATATTTATATATTTATATATATTTATATATATAAAAAACAATATGTGTCCACATTATTCACTTCAACATTAATAATGGCAAAAAATTGGATATGATTTGTATCTCTATAATAGGTGACTATTCAATAAAGGATGGTATATCCACAGATTGAAATACTATACAATTATAAAGAAAATATGCGGGAAATTCACTTCTAACCATGTTATAGTAATTTTATCAAATTAATCCTCTTTCTGACAACAACCATAAAGGCTAGTTGAAAAAACGAACTAAAGAAATCAAAAAGCAAGAGGTCAAAATCCTAGAGAAAGGGAAATACAATGGGAACAGCTCCATATTCACTTCTGCTTTGTACCTTATGGGGGATTTGACAAGTCACATCATGAGGAATAAGAATAATGATGTATGACTATATACCCACTAGAAGTTAAAATGAATAAATCTGACAATAGCAAATGTTAGGAAGAATTTGGGTATCCTGTACTGTTGTTGGAGTGCAAATTGTTCCAAGCAGTTAGAAAATTGTTTAGAATTATCCATGGAAGATGAATATTTGCATAATCTATAAGCCAGTAATTCACCTCTGAGATATAAGGTCTTTACCTTCCCAACCACACATATATGCAGTATAAAAAATGAACAAGAATGTTTATAGTAGTGCTTTTTAAAGAAAAAAACTGGAGATAGTCCAAATATCTACCCCAAGAGAATATATAAATATTTACTATGCACATACATTAACACTGTAAAACAATGAAAAAGAATATGTCTCACCTGTGTAGCCTTAATTATACAAAATAGATATTGGACACAAAAATATGTAATTTATTATTTCATTCATATGAAGGTCAAAACAGTCAAAACAATTATTTGGTAATAGAAGTCAGAGTAGTGGTTACCCAAGAGATATTGACTGGGTAAGACATAAATGAGACTTCTGAAGTGCTGTTAATGTTCTATATCTTGACCTAGGTGATGGTTTCATAGATGCATCTAGCTCTCCACTTGATATGTGTCCATGAGATATATGTCTATCTATGTTTATTAATAGGGAAGCTGTGTATGTCCTTGAATAAAGAAATAACCCAGGATACATTGTTAAGTGAAGAAAGGAAGGTACAAGATGATGTTTATGATAGGCTGTGTTTGTGTAGGAAAGTAACAAAACAAGAATATACATATTTGTTTTCATTTTAATTTGCATAGGATGGATACATAAGAATCTATAAATGTGATTAGTTGTAGGAAGTAGAGAAGTGGATGGGGAACTGAGGCAACAAAGATGGGATGAGATGACACTTTCCATGTGTACCTTTAACACCATTTTGACTTTGAGCAAGGTTAATATATTCCCATTTTAAAAAATATTTTTTCATACATACATGTTCCAAAGATGAAAACAGTTGAATTATTTATTTGCTACATTTGTTCCTCAAAATTGCTCAAATTCAGAGTTGTCTTTTCTTTTCTGTAAAATATTGCCTTCTTTGTAATGAATGCACCCTTCCATTCAGATCATCCCAACACTGTCCCTAATGGCATTAAATATATACAAATTTGTCATTGAGTTCTGAACATGAGAGAGAGAGATGCTTCTTCCCTAAGCAAAAACATACACTAAATGTTTTGAGATACAACACTTAGTATTTATTTTGATACTGCCTAACTGACATTGCTGAAACACCTTCATACCTTCTAATGAATGTTCAATGCCATGGCCACGTTTCCGGTGGGGTTCATGAGTCACTTAGAATTCCATCTCAGATTTCTATTCAGAGTACCACTTTTCCATAGACATCTTACAAGTGCTCTGTGCTCTGATTCAGTCATTTGAAGGATATTTTGCTGTCATTGATTTATAGCAACTCCATAAAAATGATGCAAAGAAGTGGAATTTTTCTAAAACAAAATTATTTTTGCCAGTGGCAATGTTTCCATTTTTGTGGTTGGTTCATGCGGGTCTTTGATTTGCTGCTTTGGCTTATGCCACTTAGCAGCACTCGGTCTTCAGGTTCAGTTATGCCCATCTGAACCATTTAATAACAAAACTGGAAGGGAATTTGAAAGGTCTTAACTATACTATCCCTTGGGGCTCCTGGGTGGCTCAGTCGTTAAGCATCTGCCTTTGGCTCAGGTCATGATCTCAGGGTCCTGGGATCGAGCCCCGCATCGAGCCCCGCATCGGGCTCCCTGCTCGGCGGGAAGCCTGCTTCTCCCTCTCCCACTTACCCTGCTTGTGTTCCCTCTCTCGTTGTGTCTCTCTCTGTCAAACAAATAAAATCTTTAAAAAAACCAAAACAAAACAATCCTATCCCTTTACATGGGGCTTCCCCATAACTTTCCTCACCAAAGATGAATGTCCTTGTGCCACATGAACTTTTATTTTTATTTAGAGATGAAGAATTGAGGAACAGAGAAGATAAATAACCAGAAGCACTCCTAGAATTAGAATCTGACTTCAGGTTTGAGGGCCACTAGTCCACTGAACTCTGCCTCAGCACTTTTATTCTGAAAACACATCTGGCCTGGCAACTCTGCTCGGAGGCATGAATTAGACTCCTATTAAATGTTTTAAGGGCAATTTGGATGTGGTAGGGGAAAAAAGTAAAATAGCACTACTGACTTGATGAAAGCAGTTAGTTCTTGCTGAAAGTTTACCACAGAGCATGGACATGGGAATTGATAATCTTGCAAGGTGCATGTGACCAGGAGCTGAACGTGACTGTGTAAGAAACCAAGAATTTTCTTCTCTGCTATTACTATTTGTTAACGTGCACTTCTTACTGAAATTTGTATGGCTTAAATATTAATAAGCACTAATTCACTTCATTATTTATTCTGAGCTTTCTTTTAGAGTGTAAATGTGTTTTGGAAAGCATGTGTTTTTATTTTAACTCACATCTTTGGATGAGTCATGCTAAATTTAAAGAGAGTTGTTTTTTGTTTTCTTTTTATTTGGGGTAAATATTTGGGGTCTTACAGTGACTTAAAACATTTTTGCAGTTAAATAATATGGGTAAATGAAGCTATTTATTTTTGTACGCAAGAGAAAACATCTATAGGAATGTCTAAATATTTTATGGGCATTCAGGATTAACAAGGGGGAAAGGTACAGGGTAGAAGTAATATAAGCCTGAAAGGAGTGGAACAATGTTGTCAGGAGGCCAGTTTCTGGAAAGCTATGCTGAGTTCCCATGCTTTAATGAATTTGCAAATTACAGAGGGAAGCTTATAATGGTGGAGACATCACATGGAGTCATGCAGTGGATGAGCAAACAGAACACTTGAGTTTGGGGCTTAGTTTTTCTACTACTAGCAGTGTGACTCTGGCATGTCACCTAGCCTCTCTGAGATCCCTTTTCTGTATCTCTAAAGCAAGTGAATGTGAATCACTCTTTTTTTTTTATTCTTATGTTAATCCCCATACATTACATCATTAGTTTTAGATGTAGTGTTCCATGATTCATTGTTTGTGCATAACACCCAGTGCTCCATGCAGAACGTGCCCTCCTCAATACCCATACCAGGCTAACCCATCCTCCCACCCCCCACCCCTCTAGAACCCTCAGTTTGTTTTTCAGAGTCCATTGTCTCTCATGGTTCGTCTACCCCTCCGATTTCCCCCGCTTCATTCTTCCCCTCCTGCTACCTTCTTCTTTTTTTGTTTCCTTAACATATATTGCATTATTTGTTTCAGAGGTACAGATCTGAGATTTAACAGTCTTGCACAATTCACAGCGCTTACCAGAGTACATACCCTCCCCAGTGTCTATCACCCAGTCACCCCATCCCTCCCACCCCACCACCCATTCCAGCAACCCTCAGTTTGTTTCCTGTGATTAAGAATTCCTTGTATCAGTGAGGGAATGTGAATCACTCTTACGGTCCTTTTCAGCTCTTATATAGGAAAAAGCAAGTCTTTCCACTTAGGGTTACATATCTGACTCTGATTATAATTCAAAAACTGGATTTTGAGATGCTGGATAAACTAAGTTTTGTAATAACACACTGAGGATGTAGTTAAGGGCATTTAGGAGCTAGCAGACCAAGGTTCTAGAAGAGGCTTTGAAGCAGTCAGTGACTTTGAGCAAATTTATGCATTTCTCTAGGGATTAGGTTTATTTTCTCGATGTACCAGGTGAGCTGGATGGTCCCTGAGTTTTCTGTCAGCAATAACATTCATTATTCTCCTTGCCTTCTTCCAGTAAAATAACTCAAGGAAATATAGTTTCAGTTTCCAAAAATTTCTATGAGGAGTTTTTACAGGGATATACCAGAATGAATCAATATACAGGGGCTTTCCATGGAAATTATTCTGAAAAAGACCTGTCCCTTTTGAATGAAGATTTATCAGACTTTATGGAAACTGAACATAAATAAAAACTTTAGGTAGTTATTATTTTTCTATAGGCCATCATCTATTAAGAGAAAGTGAAGTTTGAGGAAGAGCAGATGGTTGGGATGGGTAGCTCATACTAATTGGACAAAATGGAGGACTAAAACAATTTTTAAATGCTTACAAATTTATGATCAATATGACATGAATTGTGAGTGTCCGATTAAAGACAAAAACTTTTAAACCAACCATTTATCTTTTCTCTTTAAAATGTAAAGCACAAACTTGCAAGAACTAGAAATACTTTATTTGATGGAATCATTCAAACAGATGAGAGTTAATTCATGTTTTTCAAGTGCTATCATCATTGTAACTTTAAGCAGATAAACCTTAACAATCATTATTAATGTTGTTTACATCTTAATTGGTTTGTTTAAATTCCAGTTCAATAAATTGTCATTTTTTACTTTTTATGAAGTAGTTTTTATAATGACAGCAAAAGAAACAATGATACAATGTAGACAAGCACTCAGAGGAAAAATTAGTGCCACATCCAAAAGTATTATTTTGGAAATTTATTTTGACATCATTTTTGTATTAAGATATATTGTCATTGTCCACAATACATCTGTGAGGTATCAGGTTGTTTGTCTTGATCCCTATTTCACACATAGGGAAACAAGCATAGTACATTTAGGAAATTTTCTAAGGGCACACATTGTGTCAGGACAGCACTGAGAATAGAATTTATTTCTGATATTTTTCTTACACAGTCCAACGCCTAACATGGTGCCCTAGAAAAAGTAAGTATTCAATAAATATCCATTGAATGAAAGAATGGCTAAATCATTCTATGAGATCTAAATAACTGTCATATTTGCCCTTCTTCATTAAATTGGACAATCTGTAGGAGCAGTTGAGCAATAAACTTTATCCACTGTCCTACCCACAAGTTTCCATTGCTACATGAAGGGGCTTTGCAAGATGATACCATCTGGTCAGTCCTGAAGTTACATACTCCAGGTCCCCCCAAAAGAGTGTCATTAATCTTGGTTCATTATAACGTTGGCTTTTGTGGTGTGAGTTAGCAGACAGTAGCATGTGCCTGAGACTAACTCTTTTCACCAAAGTCACTGAAAATCCATTATTGATACTGAATGTGTTACTGATGCCCTAGCCAAATGATATTTTAGTAAAACAGTGTTCTAAATTGGACTTAAAGAATTTAGATAGTTGCAGTCCTTGAAAATAAATCACTTGGCTAGTATTGGCTCTGGCTACCCCTCCAGAGGGTAATTACAATTCCAGAAAAGATAACTTATTTCCTGAGTTAATTTGTCATAGGTTGAGTTGCAACTGTAAACATGTTAAAAGTCACATTGGCATAACTTTTAACATTGATAGAAAAATGTGGTAAAGAACATAAGTGTTCATATCACCAGTACATATCACTAGTAGACAAAAAGATGACAAAACCAGAATAGTCATTCCCAGTGATGCATCATCAAGTAAGTTAAAGATTGTCATTCATTTCATTGGCACTGATAACCACTTACCTAAAAAACAAGTAAAACATCTCATGAAGCACTTATGGTTAAAATGCATTTCTTTAATTTTGATGACATTCATTTATATATTTATATATATATGTATTTGTTAAAACATATTTCTTTAATTTTGAGGACATTCACTTATATATTTATTTATATATATATGTATTTTTTTTTTAGAAAGAAAACCTATTTAACTGCACAGAAGGATCCTATTAAAGTGAAATTAGATACTTTTGCATCTGTCACCCGAATTTAGTGAAAATTTAGTAAAATTTCACCCAGGTGACATTTTCATGAGAGCATAGTCTGGAGAAATCTGAAAATACTACATCTCATTTGCTTTTATTTTAAACAAATGATTCACCAGACCTGCCTAATTGGATGGTATATTTCCACTGGAGTGAATGTCCTAATTGTAATTCAATACAAATCTTAGAGATAAGATTTATCAGACATTTCTACTCCATCTTATCATGTCCAAAGTTCAGAGATATTTTGAATTCTATCTAAAAGAGCATCACAAGGAACTTACAGCACTCTTTGGTGCAACTATTACCCATTCTTAGATCATTACCACAACTGAAATAGAAAGAGACATAAATAAAATTAAACTATTAAACATCGACTTAGTGGGCAGATTGCGTTTAGAGATCTACATGATAAAGAGTAGCTTTTGTATAAGCTCCTGTACTCTTTAAACTGAAAGCATAGTCTGTGTTGTCATTTAGAAATATACCTAACTGAAATCGGAATTCCATTTTGTAATTGTGTCAATTATGTTTAAAAGATCATTATTAAGTAAACTAAATTAACCTCTGAGCAATCCTACAGTGAGTAGAAATAGAAAAATATAAGCACCCACGCCTAGCAACAAACACAAATAACAGAGTCTTGAGTGCCAGATCTTTCAACATGTTTGCTTATCATTCAATCCCCTTGCCCACACTTTCTCTCTAGACCAGGCAGAAGAGTAAAACATTTGCAGAGAAATTCCCCAGATTCATGATTTCAGTTGCCTATGCCCTACAGACAAGCAGAAGATCCTATTTGCAAAGTCTTAAAGCACTTGTAAGGGCCCTGCGTGTGTGTCTATTGTCCTTGTTGCTTCTGTCCTGGAGAACTTGACTGGTCAGTGCTCTCTCCAGGACGGTGTGCAGGAGTGACAGGAAACTGAAATCCATAGCCATTGTATCCATCCAAGTAGACACATTGGAAGAAACTGATGGGGCCTATGGAACAGAGCATGAAAACTTGTTAAAACAAGCAGAATACAAGCAGGAACAAAGGTGAAACACAGACAGATAGTACAATGTAGGTGGACAGTTACATAGCCTTGACAATAACTAGAAAGTCAATAAACCTCATTGTGTCTTGGATTCCTCACGTGTAAAATCAAAACAACAGCAAAAGCTTCCTAGAAATGTTGTGGAAATTAAATCAGTAAATATATGTGAAGCACTTGGAATCTTTCCTGGCACATAATAAGCCCTTCATAAATGATCATGAAAATGATCTGGCATAGAAAGTCAAAGTACTTACAGTATAGGAAGCTATTGATGTGCACTGCACTCAGAAAAACTGTTAGATAGTAACAGATTTTAAAGCATGAGCTTATCGATACGCAAAGTAACTGACTTTTTTTTCTTTCAGTGTTTTAATAAAACCACAGAGAGTCTTGTGGTTCCTAGAGTCTTGAGGTTTTCCACTTGCCCTTACCCTGGAGGCAAGTTCTCTCCTGAGACGCAGAGTTACATTTCATTACACTTTCAGGTAGCAGCTCTGCCATCAGAGCAGAAAGCAACACAGAAAAGGTGTTAAAGACAAGCAAGGCAGTGTAGTGCAGTGGGTGTGAGCTTGAGCTGCCAATGTTCCCCGTGCTCCCAGGTAGCAGCTTTGTTAAGAGATGGTGACTTTAGCTTCTCCGAACAATCATGGGCACCTACCGACTCTTCAGTGTTTTCCATTTTATCTATTTGCTTCTGTTAATTAAGAACCACTTTTTGCCGATGGCCAGGAAAGAGAATGACTGTTGAAGCGACTGCTACGTGGAATATGGTGAAGCTGGCCAAATCCATATGAGCCTAAAGCCTTATGAAGTAGAATAAAGCAAGGCTTGGGTAGAAAGCAGCTGAAGGAAGCAACAAGGGATTATTTTGATTTCATCTCCTTGGGTGTCAGCTGACTTGAATCACTCGTTTTCAGTGATGAAAGTAGTTTGGAGAAATCTTGAATTTAGTTCTTTCCTCTCTTCTTCATCTCATCCAGAATTATCTTATTATTACTATTACTATTATTGTTTAGTTCTAGCTTCAGAGAGAAGCAGTAACACAACCTGCCCCCACCCCCGAGGTTGAGTGCTTGGGGTTTGACGGGCTACTGACAGGATGGCAACAAAGCTGGGCTGCAACAAGAGGAATGGCAGCACCAGTGCTAAGAGCAGAAGAGTCCAGCCGAGAGAGGCTGACTTCCAGCTGAACCTAGCAGACAGGGGCACAGTTCTGACCCGTCTACTTAATTGATGTTGATAGGCTGTTAATGAAAATATCATATAGTTGCAAATCTTAGAGCTTATATAGAAGACTCAGGAATATCAGACTATAGAACTACTTTAGAGTAGGGTGAAAACAGGAAATATTGTTTTTCTACAGTAAATCTCCCAATTGAACTTAAATATTTGAAAACTTTTTTACTAAAAATATTGAATTGATTTATTTATAGATTTTTCAATAATATTGGAAAGTGTTGTTAAGACTGCTTATTTCCCCATATTTCTCACAAGACATTGGTATGAGGAGTTATAATGACTATCTCTCTCTCTCTCTTTTTTTTTTTTTTAAGATTTTATTTATTTATTTGACAGAGAGAGACAGTGAGAGAGGGAACACAAGCAGGGGGAGTGGGAGAGGGAGAAGCAGGCTTCCCGCGGAGCAGGGAGCCCGATGCGGGGCTCGATCCCAGGACCCTGGGATCGACTCTCTCTCTCTTGCCTGTTGCAATGGCCCCAGCATTAAAGCAGACCTTGGAACACAGTAGTCACTTAATATTTGTTCAATGAATCAAGTATTAACGCAGAGTAGGAGGCATGTTAGTAATTTCCTGCAGAAATACATTAAAGAAACATTTAGAATCCAGAGAACATTATTGATGTCATTTCCTCAGATAAATGTCTATTCTTTACTTTAAAATCATTATGTGAGGGGGCGCCTGGGTGGCTCAGTCAGGTAAGTGTCTGCCTTTGGCTCAGGTCATGATCTCAGGGTCCTGGGATCCAGCCCGTATAGGACTCCCTGCTCAGCGGGGAGCCTGTTTCTCCCACTCCCTCTGCCTTTCCCCCCACCCCTTGCGTTCTCTCTTTCTCAAAAAAGTAAATAAAATGTAAAAAAAAATTAAAAAATAATAAAAAAACAAAATCATTATGTGAAACAAACTTCCGTCATACCTATTTCAAACATTGCTTCCTTTAGTCTGTCCAGCAATGACTTTAATGCAAATGTGAATGCAAAATGTATCACTTTACCATTTGAAGAAAAATGTCTAATTCGGAAGTACCAGAATAATGAGAATCTTGGATATTGAATTTTGTAACTGCACATGAATGTTGATTGCATTCTAAAATCAATAATCCCAAAGATTGAATATTAAGAGCCTGCCATATATCTGGAAAAACCAAAAAGGACTTTCAATCTTAGAAGTGAGTTTCTATGCAATTGAATTGCTGAGTCCTATTTCTACATTTTCTTTCTTTTTGATATAAAAAAGTTTAGCATATCACTTCAGCTGTCTTATTACAAAGCAGACAGTAACACACATTTAAGCACAAGTTCAGTTAAGAGTGCTCAGGATCACAGATGTGTAAAACGTTTTGCAAAACTGTCACTTCAGTCCGTACTTTGTAATTCTTCCAAACATGTGCCTCCTGCATGACAAAGAGGGATGAAATTCTTTTCGAAATATAAATGACCTACTTTAATGTTATTCTTCATGTCTGTGCTAAACATATTTTTCTTCTAATACTGGTCTTCTTAAGAGTCTTAAAGTGTCAATTTATAGCTACTACCTCTAATAGAGAATGATTCCATAGTTTTTTTTTTTTTTTTTTTTAAAGATTTTATTTATTTATTTGAGAGAGAGAGAATGAGAGAGAGCGAGTACATGAGAGGGGGGAGGGTCAGAGGGAGAAGCAGACTCCCTGCCGAGCAGGGAGCCCGATGCGGGACTCGATCCAGGGACTCCAGGATCATGACCTGAGCCGAAGGCAGTCGCTTAACCAACTGAGCCACCCAGGCGCCCCTGATTCCATAGTTTTAATGTAATTATAAACTTACTTTTTTGCCTCTTTGTGGAAGACACATCTTCAGCTTCTTCTAGTGGATACAAAAATATGAAAGTAAATAATGTGTACATTCCCAGCTATCACACAAATACGTAGGGACCTGACAATGTCTAAACAGATCCACGATATGAAAGAAACAGGAGTTAATGCCTTCCTTATAATATACACTAGGTTCTTATTTAGATTCTGCTCAATCTCTCACTATAATGTTTTATAGGTAAGAACCAGGGGCAGAAGAGGAGACTGTGGAAGAAATGTGGTGTTTGACCGGCAATTGTTCAAATAAGAAAACTGGTCCTGATGTGTTGGATGTTAGTGGAGGAGAGCTAGTTGACACACATTTCTTTCTTAGAAGAGGTCATTGATGTTCAGAGTTATAATATGGTAAGAGTGAGATGGCTAAATGATGAATAGTTCAGTCAAAATCATTCTAAATTTTTGAGGAACTTAAGTTTTTAGTGATCACTCTTGCCAAGAAAGAATATCAATAGACCTGTGTCCTGTATCCTTCCTTTTCTCATCTGGCTCAAGGACTTCTCTGCTGTAGTGATACACACCATGTATTTATCTAGTGCTGGATAAATTGAAGCTATCTATTTGGACCCCTTTCTCTAAGTTAGAAGTTCTTTACTGGTGTCCATATTTGGGCTTTGGGGGGGTGGTTTTTTGCAAAACCCTGAAATGTTAGGAAGATGTGAGTGTGTGTGTTTCATTGAAAGTTAGGTTTTAGATTTCATCAAGTTCTAAACGTGTTCAAGGACCTTTCTTCTCAAAGTGTGATCCACATACCAAGAGTTTCACTATTACTTGGAGGTTGATATAAAGGTAATTTTTAGGCTCCAACCCAGATTTATTCCATTCTAAGAAGATTGTCAGAAGATTTATATATAAAATAGTTTGAGAATCTCAGCAATGGTCTAGAAGTCGAAAACATATTAAGAGTTGTTGTTTTTAATAATTCAAGTTGTAAAAAAATCTAAAATTTCAGTATTCAAAAACATATCTTAGGACAAGTGTAAATTATTTAATAAAACTCAGGTGTCCATTCCCTTATGTCTTTCCTCAAAGCACTATTTTCTACACTGTTAATTAATTCTGGGCACTGCTATACTACTTATATTTTCATGGCAAGAACAACTCTTAGGTGAACTCTATTATGTACAGGAAAGTAGAATAGAAAATATTTATTACATAACAAGCCAAACTAGAGAGCCAGGAAACCCTTCAGGGAAAACACACACACACACACACACACATCAAATTAGTTGAAACCTTTACAATACAGATAAAGAAATTTGGTCCTGAAAAGACTTGCTCAAGATTATTCATCTGGTTGTGGTACATTTTTCTGAGGTTTGTCTTTGCTTCCTCTCTCCCTCCCTCCCTTCTTTCCTCTATGTCATTGTAGCTAGTATAGGCAAATTATTTCAAATTTTCTTAATAAAAATACGTCGGGTGCCTGGGTGGCTCAGTCAGTTAAGTGTCTGCCTTTGGCTCAGGTCATGATCTCAGGGTCCTGGGATCCAGCCCTGCATGGGGGGGGGGGCGGTCCCTGCTCCGAGGAGAATCTGCTTCTCCCCCCTCTTTGCACCCCCCCCACCCTGGTCATGCATGTGCGCACTCTCTCTCAATAAATAAAATCTTTAAAAAAAATACGTCAACTTAATCTTTGAACACTTATGTGGTCCTCTTCCTGTCAAATAATATCCCCACAAATCTTGGTTAATTGATAATTTTGAAATATTGTTCTTATAAGCAGATTGGACAAGAAATACATCTAATAATTACTTTCAGATAAACAAGTGTCCACCTATGTACAGATATGCATATGTATATATATTTTCCAAATAATGTAAAAAAGCTATTTGTTTAAAAATAAGGTTACCATCTAAACATTACTTAGGAAAAGCTGAGGATTAAATCAAGAATAGTTTAATAAAACAGACAAAACATTACAGGTAGCCTTAACAGAAAATTCATAAATACAGTGAAGATCATGAGCTCACCTTTAGCTTTCTTTGAAGCTGATACATCTTCCAAATCTTCTCCTAGAGAGTAAAGAAAGGACACATCTACAGTCTATTTTACAGATTTCCCAAAGAGGAAATTTTATATTTAAAGATTTTTGAGTCACAGGATATCTTACTCTATGAACTCAGCATCTAGTGTCACTATGAACAAAAACTTCAGGACACACAGGGGAACATCTCTGACGGAGGAAGGTGGGGAGGAAATGGATACCATGCCAGGCTGTGGTCAGCAGGCTGGCAAAGGCTGACTACGGAAAGAAGGGCCAGCAGTGACTCCCAAATGTGCCTCTAACTCTCTGATTCCTAAATCTCCTTCCCCAAACCACGAGTGCTTCTGGAATTTAGGAAATTTGAGGTAAATGGCTAAATATCCACAAGCTGGATCCTGAGAAAAATATCCACCCACATATTTTATTAGTGGACTGATTAGATTTTAGTCTTTTGACAATTATATAGGCAATTAAAAGACATTAAAAGTTGACCAAAGCTCAATACATAAACAATGACTTTTAAGGTACATTATGTGAATTACTTGGTGTTTTGTGTACAGGTACATACGGAATAATGTGGAAAAAATTTTAAGTTAGAGATAACTCTAACACAATACAATTAAATGATCTTTAAATATTCACATCAACTTTTTAGCATTTGTAATGATCTGAAAGAGGGCTGGTTTTCTATCATTTATCCAGATTTTGCATACCAGCTGCTCACTAATAAATAGAAAAGGGGTAAAATAGGTCAGTATGCAAATTTTCTCTAATAAGAATGAAATGTGACCTCTAGGAAGAGATGTTATTATGTAAAAGAACAAAATGGGAAAAAGAAAATTATTAGCATTTTCTTGCAGTGAATATTTTTAAACTATTTATTTAAAATTTTATTTTTTTAATTAACAACCTTGGGGGAAAAGTCACATTAGGACTCAGAGGCAAAGACAGAAACCCAAAAATGGCTTTTTGTTTTGTTTTGTTTTTCTTGTCAGGCTGGAGCAGAGTTTAAATGCAGGCAAGAACCACTCCAGCTCTGGCCACGCCTTACTCTCTACATCTGGGTCTCAAGTATGTCGGTTGCAAACTGGCTTCACTTCATTCAAGGACTTAGCTCAGGCATTCATGACTTCCTCAGTCTGAGCATCCTTTGCTCCTGCCCTTCGCAGTGTCACTTAACTGTGGACTGGAGCATCCACTTGGTCCGCAGCAGTGAATTATAAAAATTTCAGCCTGATTGGCTTAGAAATATTTCAATATAAGCTTAACTCAATTAAATATTGGATTAAATAACCATGGTCTTAAACTTCTCAGTTAGCAGCTATGAATAAAGAAAAGGTATAAATGCGTACATGATATTTCGAAATAACCTAACGATATTTTAAAAATGATGCCAGAGTTTTTAGAAGAGTCAAATAATTGTTATATTTTCATTGGGTAGCGAGAATCTGCTAGTTTCTATGGGCGATGTTTATAAAAATAAAATAATGCCAGGTTCTTATACACAAGAAATATAGATTTTATTTTCGTATGTTATAGCACACTTAAAACTATGTTACTTATTCTCTGGATCCATTTGTTATCCCTGGAGAAATAAATATGGGTAGAATAAAAACCTTAGCTTCTTCTCTTTTCCAAATCCTGTATTCTGACCCAGCATAAACCAGCTACAAGTGATAAAAGCTGGTAAGAAGTGAGTCACATGTCAATTGTTCAGGCTAACAGGGAACACGGAGGCACAAGAAGGCAAACTGCAAGCCCAGGGCAGTTGCCATAGAGATGCAGTCTCTGTGTACGCAACTTAACAGCAACAGAAATTTACTGAACTAGGAATAATGAATGTACTGTGATTGTCACTGTTCAGAATACAAAAAAGAAATAGCATACTTACAGTTCATTTACTTTTATAACTTGTGCATTGATTAGATGAGTGTGGTTTGGATAAAACAATAAATACTGGACTCTAAAAAGGTATAGTTGTTACCATAAAAGAAGTATCAACATGTGCCAATGGAATTTTAAGGTGTGACTTGCTTTTTTGGGAGGGACAGTCAAGAAAATATTTTATGAAGGAAGTCTAATTTATTTTTTATTTTTATTATTTTCCCTTGGACGGTTTACCTGAGGAAATATACTTAAGATGAGATGTGGAAAAAGTCAAGAAATATCAATATATAACAGCCGCATCCAATTTTGGAGTTGAATAGGAGAGATGTTTTGATTTTTTGTTAAATTTGCAAAAAGAATAAGGAATGTGATGTGTTACTTTCATAAGTTTTTAGGGTCAGATCAGTGCAGATACCCCACTTGAGTCTGAAAAATAAACAATTCAAGCTGCTAAAAGTGAATAATTTGATATTTGTTGCCTTAAAGGTCTCTGAGCTGGACAGTGCAGCCTCCAAGCCGAAAAGGGATGACAAAGGTTCTTAAGTCTAAGGACAATGACTGGGAAGCAGAATCAGATGATGAGTTAGAGGCCTTGGGGTTCTGTGATAAGCTGAGTGTATCCGCATCACTTGAGAAAGAGAGGGGAAGGAAGAATTACCCATATCTTATCATTGAAACATCACAGCTATTACAATATTGATTTTTAGAAAATGATTTGTATACCTTGTATAATTTTAGAGCACAATGAATTTTATTTTCTGCACATATCCCTTAATAAATGGTATCTTTTCATTTAAAATGTGTTCAAGAAAGAAATCATATTTTAATGTACTTTGTAAAAATAACCAGACTAGAATATGAGAGAATGGATTCAGAGAAAGAAATTGGGAATGTATTTTAATGGTCAGCATAGAAACAATGATTTCTGTGACTGGAAGTCATGAAGGAGTTGAGTGTAGATGAGGCTTTGTAGGTAGAGTTAAATGGGATTGAGTACATGTGAATGCAAGAGCTTAATATAAGAAGGGATCGCATAATGCATTTTTTTTGAGTTTGGAGGAAGATAGTGGTGCCATTCCCAGCAACAAGGAAATCCCAGGAGGCACTCATTAGCTGGGGATCATGAAAAGTTTAATTTTCTAGGAGTTCAATTGTGGTGTTAGCTGGTCATGAAATTGCAAGTGTCTAATAGGAAGAAAGACAGAAGGCAAGATGTCTAGAAAAGTTTAGAAGTGACATGAATTGAGTTAATAGGCAAAACTGAGTAAGTTGAGAGGTCACTTTTAATGATAGCAATGATATTTAATATTTCTTAACACCATCTGCTGTGCCTTATTATTTCATATGTGTTAGCACATTCAATTCTGACAACTCCTTTGTGAGGTAGTTGCTCTTACTTTAAATCTCCTGTACAGATGGGGCAGAGAGGGGTTAAGTGCTGTCCAAGGTCACAGAGTGAGTTAAGTGGCAGGACTGGACCATAGACTGCAATCTACCTAGATCAGAGCCACTTGAATGAGGATTTATATTTATTTCGCAAATAGTACCCCTGTTATGTGTCAGCCACTGTTCTAAGCACTTTATGAAGAATAGCATATTTCACTTCCTTGGCAAATCTGTGAAGAGGGTATTATTACTATTCCCATTTTGTAAGTAGGACAGTTGAAGGCTGGAGACTCAAGTTCCCAGAGCTAGTTAGTGGGGAAAACTGGGATTCAGACTCAGGCATTCTGGTTCTAGAGATTGTGTTATTAATCACTGTGCCATTCCATCCCTTGAGGATGGCCTCTTAAACCCAGTTCTCTCTGATGCTAGAACCTATGCATTATATTGCTGGCTGCATGAATTATCAACTTGTGCAGAGCAGAGATGGAGTGTCCCTCCTCCAACAATCCATTCTCCTTCAGAGGGTATGAATAGAAGAGTTACTTAGCTGTATTTGAAAATGATAATGACAATGAAGGAGGAAAATATATCTGTTCTGTTTGCATAAACACTGTAATTTAGGCAATCATATTCCAAACAATTAAGAATGAAAATATTATCCTGACTTTCAAATTGTAGACTCCATCCTTTACTTATATAGAAATTTAGATTAAAAAAAAAAAAACAGATTCAAAAGGAATCACAAGTATTAATGAATCCATTCTCTTATCAAATTCAGACATCTCTTCTATAACAGAGTCACATGGGAGGTCTTGTCTGTGTGGCTACCATTTCAATCTTCTAAACATTTTGATGTCAAAGTCTGGCTTTTGTATAACTCTTTTATACTTATTGAATTAAGGCTACAGACACAGGGTTCTTAGACAACTATTAGTTTATGAAAACAATACAATTATCATGATAAAGAAGTCTAAATTTTGTATTTTCAAGTACTGCTTGGATCTTTTCATTAACCGAAGGAATTTCTTCTTTGTCTCAATTCCACAATCTGCCTCATTTGACATGAGTCTGTTCCAATACTTAAATATATGTATATACATTTATAAACATTTAAATTTATGAATATAATATGTATATATGTGTGTGTGTTATTCTGTGATTGAGTGTAATGCCCTGAAAAAAATCAGAAATTCTCTTTTCTCTTTGCCTGAAAGTATTTGCTGAGCTCCAAGTCTGATCTCCAGCATGGATCAAAAAGAGAGTCAGAGCAGGATGGGACTTTAGGAAAGTTCAGGAGATAAGTCTTTGTCTGTATGGAGTCAAGGGTAGCCTTGGTTCTATGAGGTGGAAAACAGATAAAACTTAAACAGCCAATATGTTGGCATTAAGGAGATTGTGTGTGTGTGTGTGTGTGTGTCTGTGTGTGTTCATATAACATACAAATATATATGGATATATATATTTATATAACATTGATATGAACACTAAAATTTGACTGGAGGGGAATTCTAAGAACATGAAAAAATGTGGAGTCTAGTCTCAGTTCAATGATAGGTATGGTGTATAATTGCATGTATTTTTATTTTTTATTTTTCTTAAAGCTTTTATTTATTTATTTGACAGAGAGAGCGAGAGAGCACAAGCAGGGGGAACCGCAGAGGGAGAGGAAGAAGCAGGCTCCCCGCTGAGCAGGGAGCCTGATGCGGGGCTCCATCCCAGGACCCTGGGATCATGACCTGAGCCGAAGGCAGACACCTAACCGACTGATCCATCCAGGTGCCCCTACATGTATTTTTAAATATATGGACTTGATATATGAATTAGCAAATTTTATACTAAAAATTACAAATTTATCATTCTCACAAACAATCTTATCTTGGTTCCATTTATTTTCCATAATAGTAGTTCTCAGATTTTTGGTTACAGAAACCCTTTACAATCTTAAAAAATTAAGGACCGCAAAGAACATTTGCTTATGTGGATTATGTCTATTGATAATCAATGTAATAGAAATTAAAATAGACATTTTTTTTTTAAACACAAGGATCCTCAAGCAAACAACTCCTTAGTCATAAGAGTGATGATGTTCTCACATGCCATTTAGCTTTTGGAGAATTCCACTGTATACTTGTGAAAAAAATGAGAGTGACAGAGGTAAGTAATGCCTGAGTATTAAAATGTAAAATATTTCAGATGACCTGAGAGGATTTTGGAGATCTTAGAGACCCAAAGATTATTACATTGAGAAATGCTACTCTAAATGAAGAATTCTATCTCTATGAAATAACCAACATATTACCAAAGGAAATAATTAAACATAAACCTGTCAAAAGGAAAGGCAATTATTAAAAAAAATAAGTTCGTTAGCCATATAAGCCAATAACAAGTCAAAGTAGTTGAGAAAACAAGAAAGTAAAAGTTACATTTTGAGAAAAAAAAAACATATTTCTCTGACACAGAAACAAGTAAAACAATGCAAGATATAAGCAGGATAGAGACAAAGCAAAACTGGATTCTTCAAAACAAGAATTATTACAGAAGAAATACCTGATTGTATTTCCAGCTACCTTTTTATTTTATGGAAAAATTATTACATATAATAGCAACTATTTGTCAAATAACTAATGCTAATTTTGTATTAAAAGATAAATTTTAAACTAAGTTGAAATATACAATGAATGTAAAATTTTTAGATTTAGGATAAGATATCTATTTCTTGCTTGTTTGCTTACTTTCTCTTCTTTCCTTTTCTTCTTTTTTCTGTATTAAAACCATCCTTCCTAAATTTGGATAACTGGAATAAATTTAACACCACTATCACACATATAGATATTAATTAATTAGAAAATTATATGTACAGTGGTTTTAATTTTTTTTAAAGATTTTATTTATTTATTTGACAGAGAGAGAGACAGAGAGAAAGGAAACACAAGCAGGGGGAGCGGGAGAGGGAGAAGCAGGCTTCCTGCCGAGCAGGGAGCCCGATGTAGGGCTCGATCCCAGGGTCCTGGGATCATGACCCAAGCCAAAGGCAGATGCTTAACGACTGAGCCACCCAGACGCCCCGAGCCTTTGTTTTTTTAATGATGACATTAATATGTACAATAGGGCTTTTGTTCTAGATCTTCACTCTTTCAACTAAACTTTCTATCTCTACTCTCAGAGCACTTTGCTCTGTGCCCTGGAAAAACTGAAAGAAGTAATTTGCAGTCAAGTGGAGAAAATGGACCAGTATCTAAACAGAAATAAGATATTATGGGTTGCAAGGCAGTATATGACAACCATCAAAATAAGTGTGAGATGTTTTCAATGGTGGAATGACAGAGATCAAAGAAATCTTCTGGAAGCTATCCTGTGGGAGATGGACCTTGAAGAATCATGATGAACTGGAGATGGACTGTGAAGGATCCCATGGCCAGAAATGGGAAGAAAAATCCATGAAAAAGGAATGACAGGATCAAAGGATGGAGGAAAATCAGGAACATGGAAAGTTGAATTGTTTTGGTGTCTCCCATAGGTATAGACAATGATCATAGAAAAAAGATTTAAAATGTAGTTTAAGACTGGATCCGTAGAGGCTTTAGATCTTCAGGCTAAGAAATGTGGAACATATTCTAAATTTGCCATGAGGAAATATTGAACACTTATTGTATAAATAGCCTAATCAATTTGAAGTTTTGGAAAAAATCTGTTTCGTAGACATGAAATGGAGGAATGACAGAAATCAGAAAGGGACGGGCTGGAAAGACACTGCAATGGTTCAGAGGAGAAATAGTCCAAGCTAACATGACCTGACAACTGAATTAGAGCCAGAGACAAAGAAGAGTGATTAGTCAAAGTAGAATTTGAAGTTTTAGGTCTAAGTGACTGAAAAATGGAAATCATATGGCAATTCCCTTTAGGATTTGCTGAGGTTGAGGGATAGGTGAAAGACGAAAGAGAAGATAGGAAGGTCAGTCGTGAACCTGTGCAGACAACAAGGTGAAGCTGGGAGTTGAAAATGTGGTTCCAGAGCTGATAAGGCAGGTTAGGCTTCAGAACAATTTGGGGTCTTATCCACAAAGAGGTGGATAGCAAGGTATCCACATCTCCAATGTAATTTGGAGAGAAGAAAAATTTCAAGGAATCCACATTGATGGCATAGATTGTGATTTTTACTTTTCTTGATGATCCCTCTGAGAAAGAGTGCGAAGAGGAGGAAAGAGAGCTGAGAATGGAAGAACTAATCCTCTGGAGAAAAAAAAAAAGCAGCAGAAGCCCATCCTGAGGAAATATGCTCAGACTGAAAAAAACAGTCTGATATTATGAAAACCAAGAGAGGAAAACATTTCAAAAAGGACGAGAGACCAACAATGTTGAGTGCACCAGAGAACGGGGAAGAAGTGAGAAAGATAAGCTCAACAATTAGGACGTCTGGGTTGAGCTTTAAGTGCGTTACTTGAGGAAAATGTTGGAGGGCAATACTCAAGTTGCCTGAAGAATTGGTGGGAGACATTTCAGAAGTGTGATTGTAAATGAAAGCAAAAGTACAACTTCAGGAAGCAGAAGGAGCAAGGAAAATTTCATCTGAGAAAAGAGTCTGAAGATATCTGCAGGTGAAGGGAGGAGGGTTTATTAGAGCGAGAACTGAAGATGCAGGATGGAGGGAGCCAGCATCGGGGGAGGCACGAAGGGATGGATGATGGAGTCAAGGAGAAACACGGAGTGATAAATCTTGGGTGAGAAGCAATACCTCCACATCTGAACATGGGAGCGTAGGGGTGTGTAAAATAATGGGAAAGGTTAAAAGAGATTGTAATTTGGAGAGAAGAAAAATTTCAAGGAATCCACATTGATGGCATAGATTGTGAATTTTACTTTTCTTGTTTTTAAAGATAAAATTTCCTAGGTAGTGCCCAGCCTGCTCTGTGTACTCTTAGCAAGCATGATAAATAAATAAAAACTACCTAAATAATGCATACATGTGTACCAGCAGTTACTGCGTGTTTATTTCTACTAGCAATCTATTCTGATTTGTGCAGATTTTCAAGAAAAGCTGGGATCCTAAAGCATCGACACAAAAGTAACTTTGCATGGATTTTTTTTTTCATTTTCACTCCTCTTATTTTATCTAATTCACTGCATCACTTTGTCTCTATAGAAATACCAAAAGCTTTAAGGTTTTTTCTCAGTGGATTTGCTGAATTATGTGTAAATGGTTTGATGGCATATTATATCCTAAGAGTTAATATATTTTCAAGAAATCAGAAGAATCCATGGTAGTTTAAAGCAGCAGTTGATAGCCAGTTTATTTTCGTTTTCAGGTGTGGAAGGCTCCTCTATACTATTTTTTTTAAATGATCACGAGTTTTAATAATTTTTTTTTAAATTTTTTATTTATTTGCGAGAGAGAGAATGAGAGACAGAGAGCATGAGAGGGAGGAGGGTCAGAGGGAGAAGCAGACTCCCTGCCAAGCAGGGAGCCCGATGTGGGACTCGATCCCAGGACTCCAGGATCATGACCTGAGCCGAAGGCAGTGGCTTAACCAACTGAGCCACCCAGGCGCCCGATCATGAGTTTTAAAGAAAATTAACTGCTACACTGAGCAATATCCACAGAATTCTTGAGATTGACCTCAGGGGGTAATAAAGAATGCAGAGACCAGTCACATTTTGAGTTTTGCACCGAGTGAAGCCAAGGGTGTTCAATAAATGTATGCAATCCTCTCTGAGTGTCTGTCTTGTCAGTCTGAGGATAAGACACAACAGTCTTGAGGGCAAAGTCAGAACAACTTAACATCACCAATAAATGAATGAGGCCGCATTGCTGGAACCCAAAGACTGATAATCCACAGTGACAAACATTTCACCAAGTGTGCCTTATACACAGACTTTCTCTGAGGTCTAGCAAAAAGAGTGATCAGAAGAGGTAAGCACAGCAGCTGGTACCCATTTAGAAACTTCAACCAAGTTACTGTTCCAATTTTTTTCTCCTGAAGCAAAATTTCCATGAGCATAATCACCCTTGCTCTAAAAAGCGGGGTTGTTTTAAATCCACTCCAAAATGAATAAGATGTTTTTTCTCATTATGATTTTACCTTACCGTGTTATCCAATTTGACACAAAAGCTTAGTAAGTGAAACCTGTTCCTAACTAGGTAAAGTAACACAGCATGCCATAATCATTACCATCACCATCATGATCACATCACCCTCATGGATGCCAATTAATAGTCACTTATTAGACACCAATTATTATTTATGCACGTACCATTTTATCTTATTTAATCTCCCCCAAATTTCTTTGAGGTAATATTATTATTATCCACATTTTAAAAATAAGGCTATCAAGCACAGAGATGTTATGTACCATTCCCAAGTTTACACAGCTCTTAAACTAGTTTCCCTGTTATCAGCCACTACCCGATAATGACTTCCGTATTTCTATCATGAATTTGGTGCTAATTTGTTTTTAACAAAAACTACATTGATATTAGTATTCATCAGCATTCCATTCCAGCAAGTGATCTCCAATAATATTCCACCCCAACAAGGGCCCCCAACAAAACAAAACAATAAAAGTCAGTCATTGTATAGAATGATCATTTTTAGGAAAAAATATATATCCTGAAATAAGCTTTAAACTAAATGCTATAAGAAGGTATATTTTCCTTTTTCAAAGGTTTGTGCATATATGTATTAACTGAGAATGGATTTGTTTTAAGGAAGATGAAATTTAGGATTCTATGATTAAGAATTGTCTAACGTTTTAATAACAAATTCTATACAATTGCCAGGAACTAGAACTTCAGGGTTTCGCTTTTTAATTTAATTTAATTTAATTTAATTTCACTAAATTAATTTAATTTAGGTAAGGATCTGGTTAAAACAAGATTTGTGGAAAACATTAAAAAAGCAACTATTGGACTCTAATTCTACTGATAACATGATAGACAATATTAACTAAAAAATCATACTTTTTGTTGCAGTGCTGGGCTCAGAGGAGGTAAAGGAACCCTCCAGAATCCTCCTTCCTGCCCTGAGTGGGGGAAAAAGAAAACCTGCTGATACATGAAATGGTAGGTCACCCTATGGACAAGTGCTTGGATTAAAACTGGAACTCAGACTCTAAATGTGCAAGGAGCAAAATGGGGACAGAGGCTGTGAGCCTTTGCTAAGCCAGGGATGGTGGGATGAAAATATAACTGCCTCCTGGGAGTCTGAGAAGATTGCAACACAGTATTTAAATCCCTTCCAAATCCCCTTGTAAAAACAGATAGTGAGGCCCATGGACAATATTTATAACCAAATGAAATGAGCCCTAAAATGCAGTGGATCGAGACAAACAAATAGTCAAAACCTACCAGGTATTAGTGTCTGTAAAAGAGGAAGCAGAGGGAGACAGTAGGGAGTCTGAGAGACACCCCAAACAGGGAACCCCCAAACAGCCAGGAGGTACTTTCTGAAAAGTGAGTAATGATAACTTGATCATCAGCTGAAACTGGGAGGAGCTTTGCCCAGTTCAAGAGCTGGTGAGCATAAAGGGTTCACCATGAGGTCTGAGTGTAGGTACCATCAGGTACCCTGTGACCTTGGGAAACCTATGAGCCAGGGCTCACTTCCAGGACCCCCCAAATGGTAACAAACTGCTAGGAGTGGAATAAAAGTTGAGCAGGACAGGGACAACAGAGACAAAAAAAGTTTCATTTAGATAAAAGTGAGTATGAGCTCATCATCAAATTTCCAATCACAGAAAGAAAAAAAAACCATCATGAGGGAGAGTCTGAAGAAACAATAAACAACTTTACATAACAAAGTACTTCAGATGCTGAAATTGTTATGCTCAAACTTTAATATAGATATGAAATGTTTTAAGAAATAAAATATGAATTTAAAAATAAGCCCAAGGAATAGATTATGACAACCAGTAAGACTTGAAAAGTAACTATTATAATAAAAATATAAATTATATAAAATCTCACCAGATGAGTTAAATAACATATTTATTTATTAGTGAACGTATGTTAAAACTGATCAAATTACACTAAATAGAGCATAGAGAAATGAGGAGATGAAAAATTTGAAAAGAGATCTTGAAAGAAGAAAAGGTGTGCATACCTAACATATTAATAATCAGCAGAAGGATAAAACGAAGAGATAATATTTGAAGAAATAATGGCTATGAATTCTCCAAACTGGTAAAAGAAAAAACAGGACTCCATGTGTCCTGGAGGAATTTTGCAGTAAAAAGAAGCTCTCACTCCATAAACTACAGTGAATCTGCAGTGGCTCAAAGGCAAAGAGAAAATATTTAAAGAAGACAGAGAAAAAGATAGATCACATGGGAAGGAATGACAATTCGACTGGTAACAGAATTCCCCGGGGTTTGGGGAAGAAGAGAAATCAATACAGTGAAATAATATATGGAAAGTGTGCAAAGTTCATAACCAGTGACCGAGATTTTGTGCAACAGGCTTTGGGGAATGAGGATGATTTAAAGACATTGTCAGATAAATAAAAACTGAGAATGCTTTCCACCAATAGATCTTTGCTCAAGGCACTTCTAAAGCAGGCGCTGCTGGAGAAGCATGATGTCAAAACCAAGTCAGAGATGCAAGAGAGATGGTAGCATTGACTCTGAGAAACCTGGAGGGGAAGACAGACACATATTGATGGAAGAAATAATACTGACACAATTTGACATTCAGATTCTTTGAAAGGTTAGAATTAAAATATTGAACAAAACTGGCATGAAAATCAGCACTGGATGTGATGAAATTTAAATGTTTCAGCGTCCTTCTCTTGTTGAGAAAGAGGGTGATTTATAGTCCTTTTATTCTTTGTGCATAGTAAAATGTCAAGGGTGACCACTAAAGTAAGAGAAATAGAGTGTAGTCTTTCCAGATAAGGAGAGACTAGAAGATGGAAAATAAAAACACATTTAGGGAAAAATGCTCAATTTGTAAAAGACAAGAAAGAATATAAAGAAGTATTGAGAGGGCATGAGAAATATAAAACCAGTAAGATGGTAAGAACTAGTTGAAATTCATCAGATTAAAAGTGAAGGTAATTGTACTGGGTAAAATAAAAAGTAAATTTTAGCTTTATGTTATTTACTAAAGACATCTAAAACAAAATGTCATGAAAAGACATAAAATAAAGGTTTGTAAAAAAAAAAACCTGATAAAATACTAACCAAAAGAAAGCTGGGATAATTGTAATATCAGATACACTTCACTTAAAAAAAAGGTCATTTTACTTACAAAAAGATCATTGTATGGAATACAGAAGTTATTATGGGGCATCTGGGTGGCTCAATCTGTTAAGCATCTGCCTTCCGCTCAGATCATGATCCCCGAGTCCCAGGATCGAGCCCCACACTGGGCTCCATGCTCAGCGGGGAACCTGCTTCTCCCTCTCCTTCTACCCCTCCCCTTGATCATGCTCTCTCTCACTCACTCTCTCTCTCCAATAAATAAATAAAAATCTTTTTAAAAAGGGGCTATCATAAAAAGATAAATGTTCAATTCACTAGAAAGATACAGTGAAGCTTGCATAGAACTTATAAAACAGCTCCCGATATAAAAGTTGATAACACTATAGGGATAAACTGATAATTTTCCATCATAGTGGGAGATTTCAATATAGTTTATTCAATTATTGATACTTCTGATATTCAAAAAATTAATGAAGATACAGGGTAATTGAAAAACAATGAAGCTTGACTCAATCAATATAGAATCACACTTCCAACCATTAGAAAATGCACATTATTCTCAATGACATATGGAATATTTACTAAAACTAATAATATATTTGTTCATAAGATAAAGCTCAACACATTTTAAAGAGTAGACCATTTTCTTTGACCACTACACAATTAAATTAAAAACTGGTTAAAAGAGGATAATCTTTGTGTAAGACTGTTGAATCACAGACCTGTACCTCTGAAACAAATAATACATAATATGTTAAAAAAAAAAAAAAAAGAAGAAGAAGATAGCAGGAAGGGAAAAATGAAGGGGGGAATAGGAGGGGGAGACAAACCATGAAAGACTATGGACTCTGAGAAACAAACTGAGGGTTCTAGAGGGAAGGGGGGTGGGGGGATGTGTTAGCCTGGTGATGGGTATTAAAGAGGGCACATACTGAATGGAGCACTGGGTGTTATATGCAAACAATGAATCATGGAACACTACATCAAAAACTAATGATATAATGTATGGTAATTAACATAACATAATAAAAAAAATTTTCTTTAAAAGTGGAAAAAAAAGAGGATGATCTTTATAATTCCCACAGGTTTAAGTTCTAAAACTTCCATATAAAATACTAAAGAATTTATTACAATGGAATTAAGATATACTTGCAACTGAATGAGAATGAAAATACTACGTATAAAAGCTTGTGGGATGCTGCTGAAGTAGCATTTAAAGTTACCTTATATGCTTATATTAGTAAAGGAGAAAGGTAGAGACTAATAAAATAAGCATCCATATTAAGATGTCTAAAATCTTAAATTTAAGATGTCTAAAATCTTAAATTAGGAGCAAAGCAAATATCTATTGATAGTAAAATAGATTAAAATGTGTATATTCACAAAGTAATATACTATACAGCAGTAAAAATGAATAAGTTGTAACTACACTAAAACACTGATGAATCTGAGAACATAACATTAAGAGAAAAATATCCGAATACATCCTATAATTTGATATATATGAGAGACCAACATGTGAAAAAATTAGAAAAAAAATCACCTTAATTAGTCTGAGATGACATAAATTGATTTAGAAATGAATTAGCCATTAGTTGAATTCAATCACCTTAGAAAAGATCATTAATTTAATTATTTATGAAAGGGAATTATGGATAATATCAACATAAAGCAAAGCATGCTCTTCTTGTGTTTAAGAGTTTATGACAATTAGTTCTTTTTGCCACTAGATTATAATTTTATACTTCATAGACTCGTTAAGAGTTTGTCTTAAAAAGTGAAATATTCTTTCAAACGGGAAGTACATACTTATTAGTAAATTCTGGCTTTTTGAAGTTCTTGAAAATTTTCAGAGTAGGGACATATAATCAATACAAAATAGGTTATACTTTTATTATGACAAATGATACACTTTAGTTAGTTTATATTCTTTCAGAGGTCTTTAACCTAAGTTATATCAAATATATAAATTATAAATGCTATAAACGTTTATCTCCTTGTTTAATTTTTATTTATTTTTTATTTTTCTAAAAGATTTATTTATTTATTTTTAGAGAGAGCGAGAGTATGCAGGTGGAGAGGGGCAGAAGGAGAGACAGTCTTAAGCAGATACCACTCTGAGCATGGAGCCCAGATATGGGGCTTGATCTCAGGACTCTCAGATCATGACCTGAGCAGAGTCATAGGCTTAATAGAATGCACCACCCAGGTGTCCCTGCTTGTTTAATTTTTAAGCACCTTGTGCTTATTTAAATTTTCAGACAAATTTCAAAATAGCTTAATTCTGATATCTAAAATATTAGCTTAATTCTGATATCTAAAATATTTAATATTGATGCAAATTACTTATTAATATACCATATTTATACAAAAAGAAAGAAAATGTAGAACCAAAAAATGAATGAGTGTTTTCAAATTTAGGAAGCTTTACAAAGCAAATCACAAACATAAGCTATAAAGGAAGTTGTCTAAAACATGGAAATCCTGGCTTGTCCTCTGCTGGGCTTGAGTTTCCTTAAAAAGTAATTAACTTCTAGAAAAGATTAAATTTTAAGTATATCCTTAAAAAGTTAAATTCATTATCTTTGATATCAAAATTATATCCCAGAGACTTTATGATGATCCCAAACCTGTCTATGCAGATAATTTTGGTGAGTTGCTAATGGCAAAATGCTCACTATTCATATTTAGAGAAAAATGTTACAGAAGAAGATGCCAAAGTTAAATTTCCACATAGAGTCATCTCAAGAATGTTCTTACTCTATCACTTCTTTTAAAATACTTATTTTAGGGGCGCCTGGGTGGCTCAGTTGGTTGGGCGGCTGCCTTCGGTTCAGGTCATGATCCTGGAGTCCGGGGATCGAGTCCCGCATCGGGCTCCCTGCTCGGCGGGGAGTCTGCTTCTCCCTCTGACCCTCTCCCCTCTCATGTACTCGCTCTCTCTCATTCTCTCTCTCTCAAATAAATAAATAAAATCTTAAAAAAATAAAAAAATAAAAAAAAAATACTTATTTTAGGGGCATCTGTGTGGTTCCAATAGTTAAGCGTCTGACTTCTGCTCAGTCCTGGGATCAGCTGCACATTCAGCACTCTCCCTCTGCCCCTTCCCCTGCTTGTCCATGCTGTCTCTCTCAAATAAATAGAATCTTTTAAAAAAATACTTATTTTAAGGGGAAAGCCAACCTATCTTTACTTAAATGTTGACTACCAGACAATAAAATCAAAAGAATTATAGGTTTTTATAAAAATTTTTTCCTTGGTACCCCACACCCATTGTTATAAATACACTGTCAATGTCTCAGCTATGTCAAGAGCCTTGAATTCCTCTAGCTGCCAATCTTCCCTTGGCACCATTTGCCTTTTAATAATGTACGTTTTCATTCCTCTGTTTTATTTCATGTTTTGCCTTTGGGCAACTTCCTGGGGAGTAATGTTTTTGGATGTACAGTTATTTTTTTTCAGAAAACTTAAAATATTAATATCAAATGGTTGTGCCATTTAAAATTCAAAAATGTGTTCATTTTGCTTTTAATTTTTAAGGTAATAGATCTTAAATATAATACAATCTAACATCCCTTGATGTCTTCCTCTGAATTCCATGGAAAGCAAATTATTCGTTATATATTTATCGTATCTATAAAAAATACAGAATGAAAATCAAATGGACATTTAGAATCAGAAAGCCACAGCCTTTAAAAAAATACATCCACAAAAGCAAGCATCAATTAAACCATAATCGTCTGTGAATTATGGAAAATTTGATTTTGCAATATTACTTTCACTGATGTAATAGAGAGACGTTCATGTATTGCTGATTCTTATCAGTATCTTCTTTATTCCTACAATAAAACCCCAGATATTTGAGAATCCAGTCCACCCGGATGGTTTCAAGCATCTCCATCAGAGTGAACCAGGATTCAGGAGGTGATACCTCTGTTCTGTTTTATACTGATCCTTCTCCACAAATTAACCTTTTCTTCCTTCCCAGCCAAAAAATCTGGAAATGAAGGACAGTCTCTGTGCGTCTAGTACCAAAGCAGAAAAACCAACCTATCAGAAGTAGAGGACTTGGTCCCGTCCAGAAGACAAGAGATGCAGGCACTGCACTGGAGTTAGAGAATGTGGGTGGAAGGGAGCAATGGGCTCAAAGCAAAAGCTATTTGTGAACCTCCTTTATGAAAGACAAATAAATGACTGAAAGATAAATAAGAAGTCTGACCAAAAATAAATACGCATGTACATAATGTTGAAAAGAGTTCAGAAAAAGAACAATGGATCTTCCGTTTAAATTATCTTCAGTATGTTTTATTTGATAAATATCTGAAGGTTTTGATGATTGCTTCCAAAAAGGCATGATAAAAAAATATGTGCTATAGAGAATATAATCTTCATGTGTGCAGCAACCAATGTATTAAAATGTATAATCTCAAAAAATTTTTTTTAAATTAAAAAAAATAAAATGTGCCATCTCATGATGTCCTTGGACATTTATCTCCTATAATCCGTATGAAAGAGTAGACATTTTTTTGGTCACACTTTTTTCTTTTCCGTTACTACTCTTATTTCTTATTTACTTCTTAATTAACCTTATTTCATCCCAACAATTCCATTTTACTCCCTTTTATAAAGTAAACTACAGTTTTCTGTGGCAGTAAGTCTAAAGTCCTCTGGCCTGCTGGATCTCTACCTCATAGAGATGTTTCACCCTACACGTCCTTACGTCTACTGCTTTCTGACACTAGCCCTTAACTCCAGACAACTCTTCTTTTGATGGCTTCTACATATCATGCTATTTCGGTTGCTGACTTTGAAATACAGAAAAAATATATATTGGCATCTCTCCTTGGTTCCTGGCATAGAGTTTCTAAATCTCCTGGGTGATGGAAGAGTTTTTGTTCCCATGAGGCAATGCTTGGTGGGCTCCTGGATGGGGGCTGGTCATCAAAAAGACCAAGCCATGATTAGAAGCTGGAAATTTTCAGTCCCATTCCGCATACTCCAGGAGGGGAAGGGGGCTGGAGATGGAGTTAATGATCAACCATGTGTCTGTAATAAAACCTCCATAAAAAAATCTCAGACATATGGGGTTCAAGGAACTTCTGGGTTGGTAAACACATCTACCTACAAGGAAAGTGGCTCACCCCAACTCCTATGGTTCCTTTACCATATCCTTTATTATATAATAAACTAGTAATTGTAATTAAGTGTTTCTCTGAGTTCTGCAAGCTGTTCTAGTAAATAATTGAATCCAAGGGAGGAAGTCACGAGAACCTCCGATTTGTAGCCATGTTGGAAAGAAATTGTGAGTAACCTAGGGACCTACTACTTAAAATTGGCAACTGAACTAGGGAGCAGTCTCTGAGCTCTAAACTCAGGGCTCCAAGCCCTTAAACTATGGGGTCTGTGCTAACTCCATGTTAAGTGTCAGAAGTGACTGAAATTGTATGACACCTAGCTGGCATCACAGAGAATTTCTTGGTGTGGAAAACAAAAACCAAAAAAACAAAAAAACCATACATCTGGTGTAGGAAGTGCTGGGACCCTGGTAACTGCTGTGAAAGTGAAGAGACAGGAGAAGTGAGTTTTCTCTTTACATCACTTCTCTCTATTTCCAGTTATTCAAAGCTAACCTTCTTCAACGTACAAATTCTGGAACCCCCTGCTTCATGAAGTATGCCCTGACTACCTTTGACTGTAGGGGAAGAGTGGAGAGCAGGATTGTTTTAGAGGGCTTTCCCGAGGATCACGTGGGAGCTTTGCCTTTGCATCAGTGAGACGATTCTGCACCCCTGTAATTACTCTCCTTTTTTAAATCCCGGAAGCAAGGCCACGTGGGGTTCTATTATTTGTAGTCAAAGAGCTTTGAATGAGATATGTGACAAGTACCACATTTAATGATTGTCTTGTACTGTCCTCAGGAGCGGTGGGCACAGTAGGAGCACTCAATAAATACTGAGATCTGCTCTGTCCAATGCAGTACTCACCACACGGGGCTTTGGGCTACTGAAATGTGACTAGTACCAACTGAAATGTGCTGTAAGTGTAAAACACACGCACAACTTCAAAAAATGGTGTAAACTATCAATATATTTCTGTACTGATACATAGTAAAATAATATTTATAGAGAGAGTTAAATAAACATTAAAATCATTTTAACATTTTTTAACCCTTTTAATGTATCTACTAGAAAATTTAAAATTACATGTGTTGTTCGCATGATTTTACACAAGACAGCACTGACTTAAAATGATGTTTTTTTAAATCAGGAAACATGGAGGGAAGATTTCTATTTCCCAAAATTTTAGGAACTTACAGGAAAATTTAAAGTTTACCCTGTATATTTAGAATGCCATTGATATTTTAGAGGGTATTTTCTGAGGGTTTTGTCTGTTTCCGACATACGAGCTTAGATTCACTACTAACTATGTCATTCTTCTCAGATATACAATTATATTTAAGTTAATGAACATTGGAAAACATCAGCAAATAAAACATCATTGCTCAACTATATATGCTGTACAGCAAATCTTTAGCGATTGAAGGTTTAAGGCAGAAACAGGATTATTTTATTTCATTCTCCTTCAATCACTGAAAAAATTCATGTATTTGAACGTAAGTCACTTTCATCTTCAGGCTTGAGGACATGATAAAGTATTTCTGTTACAAGGCATCATTTCAAATAACATAGTGTTTTTAAGTTTCAACATAACTAAGTTTAAAAGTTAAATTCCTGTCAGAAGGTTTAGTACGAAATGACTCAATCTCTGAACACATTAAAATATAAATATTTTATGAATTTCAGCTGGAAATTTATACTGTGTGCCAAAGAGAATTTATCATCAATACAAGCAGTACTTACTTGATACTCTTGCAGGCTTTTCTGCTAAAAAAAAAAGAACACAAGTTTTGTTTAACTCAGATAAAATGCAAAGACATTATATTTTGATGGGCCACATGAAGGTTAACTAATATCTTTAGACTTCCTTATTATTTAAAAATTAATGAAAGAATGTAACTATTGCCTGAGAACATGGATCTTTGAATATATTAATAGCTTTTATGTGAAATATCAGAAAAGCTATTAATTACTGTAGATGTCACAACATATTTATACTTTTTAAACACTCTTACTAAAATCAGCAGGATCTTTGTTAAATTAAGTGTCTTGGTTCAACTCTAATTATAGCCAACTTGAGTAAAATCACTTTGTATGATGTAATTAATCTAAATATTTGTTTAAAGTTTCCAAATTCCATAAAATGTATTATTGAGAATTATTTTCCTTTCAAAGATAATAAGGACAAATAACTAAACCTTAAAATGCAACATGCAAAATCAGTTTAATTTTTTCATAACTATTTGTCTATTAGTTTCAATGAGAAACCATAATTCTTCAAAGTAGCTTTTTTTTTTTACATTAAAGTATATGTATGTAGGACAAAAATATAAGGTGAAATGATTATCCCAAATACTCTAACGGACATTCTAACTTCTTGAAAAATAAAAAAGATTGGTAACATCTACTTTCTACCAACATTAGGCTTTTTTTTTTTTTTTTTAGTATAGTTGACACATAATGTTACATAAGTTTCAAGTGTATAATTTAGTGATTTGACAAGTTTATACATTATGCAGTGTTCACCACAAGTGTAGCTACCATCCCAACATTAGTCTAATTTAAAGGACTGGGCTTGAAAATATACATTTTTAAATGAATCCGCATTACATGATTTACTTTGAGACTTATAGAGTTTCTAATATAAACCCAAGAATTACAAACTTACAAAAATTAGTTAATGCCAATAAAATTTTTTTTCATTTGAGGTATTTATGGTTTTAGTGATAATACAGTCACATGCCTCATGTATAAAATTACAAAATAACATGTTATTTTTCCTTTAAAAATACTATCACTGGCTAAAAGACAGGAACTTAAATAGGAATACAATAAACATTTATTGAAATACAATGAACCATACGTTGAATGAAGGAATGAATAAGAATGTACCTGTATTCTCAACTAGCTCAGGGTTAGTTTTGTGCTTTCATATGTAATAATTTGTCCCGTGTATTCATAATATGAAGACCTTGGAAATGATGGACTCTGGATTGGTAAGAAGGTACTGTCCATCCAATAACCAAATCCCTTGTACAGCCCTCTAGCTATAGTTCGAACAGACCACTCCCTTGGGAACAAAGTTGGGTACATTTATATTTTACCTTTGGGCTGTTCTGATTAGTAGAAAGCTTCTCCTATGTGTGTTACAGTGTGATGGGGTAGTGAAATGTGATTGAATGAGTTCAACTGTTAAGTCTTTGGCGTCATACTTGGAGCCAAATCCTTTCTCTACCATGTAAACATTCTGAGATGTTAGACTTCCTTCATCACACTTACCTCATCTTTAAATTGGGCATGATAATTGGGCCTGTGCTGAGGATTAAATGAACTAATAATAGGAAAGGATGTACCAATGAATTTTTTAAGTAACTGGTATCTTCTCATTCTTCTGGCTAATTATCTTAAAAGATGCTAAGCAGTATTTTAAAAGTTAAGAAAAAAATATAAAATTTATGCCCCTATATGCTTCTCCAACTTTGGCTTGTCCTTATTCTAAATTTTACCCTTTAATATTACTGGTAACTATATGTCTAAATTACTAATGACTATATGTCTAAATTATATGTCTACATATGTCCTGCCCTTTCAGATATCCATAATACAGTAAGCAGAAAGAAGGAACAAGTGAAAAAACAAGACTCATTCCCCCTCCCCACACACTGGAGTTCTATACGTTTACTATGAATGAAAACAATTGTTCAATTACTGCATGTTTATTTAGCATCTTAAAATTTGAAACATTTAAATTTCATTACATTTTGAATTAATTAGATTTGTTTAAAATTATATCACCCAGACTACATAATTCAGTTATAACATCCATTTATAGATTTTTGATATTCAATATCACCAAAATAGGTCATTCTCATTTTAGATAAAGGACATCTTCCTGCCGTGCACATTCTGGCCTTTTCCCCTCTACCAACCACTTTTTGTCTAGGTGGAATTAATTTAAAGGGCCAACTTTAGATAATAAAAAATATATTTATGACATTGTTTATATTTATGTAATACATAAAATATTTCTCAGCTCTATCTGTTTTTACAACTATATAATTTTTGACCTTATTATGCATATTATGAGAGTCTTTTGTAATAGAGAAATTTATCTTCTGGTATGTGCTGGAATATTTTATTTAATGTTTATGTTGTTAATGTTCTAATTTCTGCACATCTGCTAGCTTTCCACTGAAATGTAAACCTCCTCTAGATTTCCTACCTGTCCACTTCCTCTGCTACTAGCAGAAGTGTATAAACGGTAGACTTCCTTGCTTTAAAATAATTTACTGTTAATATTAAGTGCAAACATAATTTAGGCACCTCCATACCAACTTAGCATTTGGAATATTTACAAAGTTGATTCAAGGTTACCTTTTGTCACGTTGTGTGATTGAAGACTTTCTTTTCTTGTTGAGACTGTCGATAAGGAAAATGTAAATTAAACTATGAATTTTTAAAGGGAATTTTCATAAGAATTTTGGCTCACTTCAACTAACTTTGGGAACATGGGAATAATTTAAATATTGTACATATTTTCTCAGGGTGATTTAAAAAGTTTTTCTCTTCTTCTAACACTTAACAAAAATAAATGTCACATCAGTAGAGATTGTTTTGTTTGCACAAACAGAGATTAACATGATTGCAGTGATTACAATTTAAATTAATGAGAATCCATGTATGATGGGTCATTGCAAGTAACTGAATTCAGGGATAAACCAAAAAGACCAAAACAAACCTGCCCTATTATTAACAATCCTTATGATATGTCTAAGAATGTCTTCCTTTTGATCCAATAGAATATTTCTTTGATAAGTAAGGCCTTTGTAAGTTTTTCAAATAACTACATTGAAAATCAGTGATTATCATATTATATTTTGTAGTTTGCCAAATAAATACACCCAGTGTTAAGAAAACAAGCAACTTTGTGATGCAGTTTCTGAACTTGTTGCTCACCAATGGCACGACCACACATGGATGCACACAGGCTGGGACTGGCCTGCCCTCCACTCTTTCTTCGACAAGGACATTACCACGTATCCACTGGCTAGTTTCTACATTTCTTCTTTTAATCACACTAGCGCTCATCATGTACACAAATTAAAGTTTTATTTTAAAGTGATATAAATAAGCCTCGACTCAACAATTTTGGCTTCAGGGCTTTGCATTATGCTTTTCCATCTTTTAAAACATTACCTTTTTCTTCTTTAAGATGTTTCATTTCTGCTTTTTCTGTAGAGGAAAAAAAAGGTAATTTTGAGTCACCTATCATTTATTCATAGGTCTTCCTAAGGTTTGGAATTAAATTTTGTGTAGTCAATGTTCACAATTCAGGCATTATATGAAAAGAATTCTATGCTGTTAATTTGGAAATAGCAGAACCTACATTTCCATTCTCTTTAGATATTTAACAATAAGTGATACTTACACTCTTGCATGGAAAATCCTACAGTGAACTGCAATTCTGATACGTGCTTTAAAATCTCTGTCCACATGCTTTTAAATGATATAATTTGTATAATTATGTATTTTTTATTTCTGTGTTTTTACTGTTAATTTGGTGTACATGTATTTAAATGTCATCTTTACCTTTACTTTCTTTTTCAGATTTTTCAATTTTCTTCTTCCCTGCGGGGGAAATATAGCAACAAGAAATCATCAGCTTAAAAAACATGACTTTCTTACTCAATCTTGAAGTAAACAGTTGGAGATGGGACTTAATCCCATAACTGGAGAGGGTCAGGTCTCCGCATTTTCAAGATGTGGAGGAAGAGTATACCTCCTGCATGTGAGAACATATATATTTTTGTTATGCTTGGTTACTGGGCTTATACTCAGTCACCTGGATGGCAGAGCCCCCTCCCCTTTTCTCTTTGTCTTTGTTTTTATGTGCTTTGAAGGAAAGCTAGAGCAGGCCATGAATTTATGAAGTGTAAACTAGTAACAATAGGAGAAACATCCAAATTTTCAATTGTTTTCTTTAGGAAACAAGAATTGAACTGGTGCTATGGATGCTCAATAAGAAAACTATGGAATAAAAACAATGAGAGTTGCAAAATATCTCCATGCTTTTCAAAACAGTTTCAGTTGATTGATGATTTTCTTCAACTATAGTTATCAGACAAGAAAACCAATATGTAATGAGTGACAACCACGTATGTAGTGGGAATGCGGCATACGTTATCTTATTTAATATTCTTCACGAGCCTTTTGGGAAGTCATTTTGTCTGTCCTACAAATGAGGAAACCATGAATCTGAGCTGGTTAAGGGGTTTTCCCAAATGTTACACAGCTAGATAGAGACTCAAATTTACATATAGATGTTTCCACAGATCTGTGTTACCTCCTTTGGGAAAGTAAATATTTACCTGATTCTGTGACTTCTGATGTTTCCTCTTTAGGAAAAAAAAGAAAAAGAATATAGTAGAAAAAGAAAAGGAAAGAATAGTTTTGTATTTCAGTAGCAGACAATTGAGCTTTATCTCCAGGTATTTCCTTTTAATTCCACTAGTAATGACAATAAACACATATGCTCAAAATGGCAAAGAAATGCACTGATAACCAGTATCTCTGAAAACTGTAACTAGAAATCTATTTTGAAATTAGAACTACTCTATAAACCAATCTAAAACATCTATGCCTGTACAGTAGAATTAATCAGTTTGAAGTCCTTTGGTTGGTTTTCTTAATTACAAAATTACAAATTATAAATCTCTGCTTCACAAACTTTTAACTTGATCTTCATATATGCATGCATGTGTTCACTCACTGAATATTTATGAAGCAACTTCATGTATAAGATGTTATACTAAATGTAATGGGTGGGGTTGTGGGATGAGGTTGAAAAATATCACAGAAATAAATTCAACTCACAGTGACTACTGTCAGAGCAGTGAGACAAGATATAAAATGCTACTTATCTTTAGTCTATGATAATATAAAACCAGCCTCTCTTTTTGTTCTTTTAGTTAATGCATACACCAATAATATTTTAAAATATAACATGGCAGGTTTTTAAAAATATATTTTTCCTCACAGTTCAGTTCAAGTGAGAACATTTCTATAAACCTGATCCATTTAATTATCAGTCTTCTATAACTTCTCTGGAAGCTATATGCAAAATTCAAGAAAAATTGATTAAAATATTTCATGATAATGAGGATGAAAAATGAATAACGTTTCACAAACAGAACAGTATTTATGTCATTATGGTGATACGTCATATTAGCATTGTAGTTTTGACTTTCAACCCTTAATTTTTGCAATACTCTTCATATCCATAGCAATAATAAAAACTAAATGTACTAGCGATTTTCTCCAACCCAAAGGCAACATTTAATATTTTAACATCAAATTCAATTAGAAGAAAACTCTGGCTGTATTTGTAAAGAATCTGTCACGATACTCTTAAGGAACCAGGTTATTCCTTGGCATTTAAGAACTTTAGATACAACTTCTAGATACACTTTTGATTGAAATGCACGTATTTTTACCCCAGGTTAAAGTCTGGGTCATAATTTAACAGTATTAAATAATAATTTCATTTTTATGAAATTACATAAAACTTCATAAATTTTCAAAACTGTTGCATATGTATTTTTGCTTGGAATGTCAAAATAAAACAGATTCTGAAATACTAAAAACAACCTACCTTCATGCTTTGAAAAAGTAAGATAATAAAAGTCTAATGTGTTAAGATTCAATAATTGGAGACAGGTATTATGTGTTCTAAATTTTTCTTAACCCAGCAGTGACTATTAGAGGAATCTCCATACTGTGTTTACTCAATGCACCCTAACAAACAAATGGAAGTACATAAAAGAGAGATAAACCACTTTTTTCCACCCAGGCACTAGTTATATTGGTAAATGTATTAATTACACAGGCATGAAAACAGGAAACATTTTTGTCATTCCCTCACATATCCTGGTACAGTGTAATATATCTAATAGGTGTTCAATAAAGACATGTTCAAGGATTAATGAATAAAATACACACAATATTCTTTGTCAGTCAGAATCATTTACATAGGTGATGGCATACTGGCTATTGCATGAATAAACATACTGTCTTTTTTTGGCTGCACATACAATTCAAAGAGATTATAAAATTGAAGTAATTAAAGAGCAAATTCTTAAAATTTTGAAGTGGTACACTTACTTGAAGTTGGTTTAGGTTTGTCTAAAAAGTAAAGAAGAAAAGAAAACCAGCGATCATCTTCCACCTATAGGTAAAATATCAACCCTTTATATTCCTATTTCTGTCTGTTCAAGTTAAAATAGGAATAGGCTAAACATATTAAAATGAGCAATAGAAAATGCATTTTGAATAATTTTAAAGTTATATTCCTAGTGAATTCCCCATAGAAAAAATTACAAAGCTTTTGAATATAGAATCTTCTTAGTCTCTTTATCCCTATGAAACCTTATTTTTTTTAAAAGATTTTATTTATTTGAGAGAGACAGATAGGGAGAGCAGGAACACAAGCAGGAGGAGTGGGAGAGGAAGAAGCAGGCTTCCCGCTGAGCAGGGAGCCCGATGTGGGGCTCGATTTCAGGACCCTGGGACCATGACCTGAGCCGAAGGCAGACGCTCAACGACTGAGCAACCCAGGTGCCCGAAACCTTATCTTTGGTTTGATGCAATATGAATGCTCACAATAATTTGAATGCCTTACTGCTTCTGAATAGCATAAAACGCATATTCTGCCATCATCCTTTCAGGATACATTGTTTAAGTCTCCCAATCCTGTATTTTAAATGAAGAAACTGATTTAATAAAATCTCAGGAAGAATGGGGGCACCTGGGTGGCCCAGTTGGTTAGGCCTCTGACTATTGGTTTTGGCTCAGGTCATGATCTCAGGTTCCTGAGATCTGGCGCTGCACTCAGTGGGTAATCTGCTTCCCTCCTCTCCCTCTGCCCCTCCCCCTGCTTGCGTGCTCTCTCTCCCTCTCGCAAGTCAATAAATCTTAAAAAAATTTTTTTAAATAAATAAAATAAAATCTCAGGAAGAATAAATAAGTGATAGGTGAAAAGCACAAAACTATACCATCTAAGTACACGATCTCTTTCTCTGATATTCTTTGTCTTCTGAAATTATTAACAAAAACATTAATTATGTAGTCATATACCTAAAGACCCACTTATTCATTAAAAAATGACAATATATGGTCATGATGGTGAAGAATTCAGATCATTCAAAACTGGGTCAACTAATTCAAAATCATTAACAGTGGCAATATAAATTAATACAACTTATATCAGGGAACAATTAGAAATATTTATAAAAATTCCATTGGATGTATCACTTCACTAAAAAATTTTACTGTAAGAAATTTTACTCCAAAGATAAATTCACAAAACTAGATTGGTAGATATATTTATTTGAATATCATTACAAAAAGCCTTTAGACAACTTAAAACACACCAGTCAGAGATTAGTTAAGTAATCTGTACAACTATACAATAGAATACTATTAATGTGGAAATTCTTCATGTGCTGAGATTAAACAATTTTCAAAATACATTCTTAAATAGAAAAATCTAGGGAAAATGTAATTTATAGTATGTCATGATTTGTGTAAATAAATGAAAGTGGGGATATATATGTATTTATTTGTATATATGTATGTGTATGTGTGTATATATGTATACATGCTACGTATATATATGGCTAGAATGAGACAATAAGAAATAACAGCAATTACCTAGTGGATATTTTGGGAATGGGAACTGGTAGAACAGGAAAAAAGAGAGGAGAAGGAGGAATATTTTCACAGCCTCCTATAGGGTATGCCTCAGTGTTTGAACCAGGCCAGCTATCATATTTTTTAAAAATCAAATAGTATTTTTTAAAGAATTAAGCTAACATTTTTATATTTTATAGTTAAGAAAAGATATCAAGTTGAAATTCTTGATTAGTTTTCAGTAAAATGTAATTTGTGTAATTTGGCAAGGTATTTTACAATACTATAAACAGTGGATCAACTTAATCAATATGACAAATGACACTAATATTGACAACAGTGAAAGGGCCTTGTTAATTACGAAGGCAATACTATTTTGTTAATACTGCTGTATTATAACCATAAGAGACTCTTAACTATAGAGAGCAAACTGAGGGTTGCTGGCAGGGAGGTGGGTGGGGGATGGGCTAAATCAGTGATGAGTATTAAGGAAGGCCCTTGTGATGAGCACTGGGTGTTGTATGTAAGTGATGACTCACTGAATTCTACTCCTTTTTGTTTCAGGAGTAGAATATAGTGTAACATGTAATATTACACTATATGTTAACTAACTAGAATTTAAATAAAAACTCAAAACAAAAAAATACTGTTATATTATAATAGCATGTTTGACAATCCTATACGTATTGGTTATAATAGTTAGCAAAATGTATGATTGTCAACAATAACACGACCCTTATGTCAGATAAACTAGATCTTACTAGAAAACTACAAGCCTAAGCAGTACTAGGAAATAAGATGAAAAGCACTTACATGCTTTGTTTTAATTTTTAATTTAATAAAAATAGTGAATTAAGACAATGTAAAAGCACCTGTTTTTATAGATGGAGAGTCCTTTTCTTGGTGTTCAGCTTTTTCTAGAAAGAGAGATTAAAATTAATTGGCAATCTGTGGACTGTTTGTATAGAAAGCATTTCTTATTTATGTGTTTGCAGGTGATCCTCAGTTTATGTGGGAAGCATGCCCTCAAAGTCATTTGCATGTTGGAACACAGAAAGCACATTGTCATAGAAACACATTATAAACAAGGTCAGGTTCATTCTCAGGGCATCCTGTAAGACAGTACAAAGGTACCAGCCCTCTTGGGACCATGGGGTATAGGGAGAAAAAGATAGAATATGACAAAGAGGAGAATAAAAAGCGGATTTTTCTTTCTCTGCTGAAGGTAGAGTCATTCCTTGGGGATACTTTAAAGCAGATGACATTTGCCTTTGGCATTTTACAAGCTCCCCCTTTTACCCCTCTGACTCCTTCTAGTTCCTTTCCTGCCAGTCAGAAGCAGTTTGTGCTGGACACTAGTTTCTTGTTGAAAATTTAACCTGGGCCCGCCCTATATCAGAAAGTATCACATTTTGTATTTTCATTTTCCTGGTCCACCCTCTCTTTCCAGGTCCATTTAGAACTCTCACAGATGGTTCTCAACTGAGTCTAGGACAGGACAAATGGAATCAAATGTGTAATTGATATTCCTCTTAGCCCTCTGAAAAATATTTGAAATAAAAATAATAGGAGAGCTCTCTCTTTCATCAAAAGTGGAATTTCAAATGAAGCCATTACAGAGTAGGATACTTTGAATGGAGTTGAGAATAGTTGGAAATAGAGCCGATCACTGCCAAGTATTAGTTCTTTCTAAACACCCCCAGGGTTAATCCTTCTGAGCTATTATTGATGTTTACCTGTCCTTTTCTTCCCCCCACTTCTGAATTTGGAGATTCTAAAAGTACTACCATTTTTCCCCAACGTCTATGCACCAACAGTGAAGTAGATGGGAAGATGCAGGACCTATGTGGTCATAAGACTAAATCAGATATTTGTAAATTAGGGCTTGACAGCATGTAAGAATAAGACTTTCATGAACTCAATTTGCATAAATGTTAATATTATATGAACATGCAAAACAAAATAAAATTGAAAAGATGATATTCAACTTATTAAACTGGCATAATAACAGCCCTGCAAAAGTATAATGGATTACAGTAACAATAATAATATATAACATGTATTCAAATACATGCCACAGGTTCTAGAATGTGAATATATTCTTTTAGGCTGCATACATTTGCACCTTATCTCCTGAAGCCACTTATATGGTTTCCTAACTGATCTCACCACATTCATCTTTGGACTGTGTAAATCCATTTTTCATATAGGATCCAGGGAATATTTGACCAACATACTTTCACTGAAGTTGTGCTTCATAAATACACAACATTCAAGGACCAACATCACAATTTGGACACAATTTTGGACTTATTTACTACCTGTGTGATAATGAGCCCATGTTCATGCCTTTCTGAGTCCAATAGTCAGCTTTTAAACTCTGTCACTGTAATTCTAAATCATTCCTGAGCAGTAAAATGGATGATCTTTTAAGTTCATACTCATTAGAAAAGTTCATGATTTTAAGGAACAAATGGCAATATGATTATAATCTCATGGATTTCTAACTACCAAAGTCTACCTACAGTATAATAAATGCTACTTAAACAAACCAAAAACAATATGTGGTTCATGACACTGATGATTGTTTCATTTTCCTTTGTTATTCATTATGTGTGTTTGAGAGGTTGCCAGTTCACTCTAACTTCTTCGTAGTATTTTATAGTCTACACGGACTCGCTCTTGTAGGATTAGTAATAGTGATACAACTTCCAAAGATTTCTTCTGTATAACTATAGCAAAGTATTAATTAGTAGTGAAAGGCAAAGATGTCAAATCAAAGCTATAGCAAAACATTATTTTATCATCTATACAGGTAATTTAGATTAAGGCAACATTAAAATTAACAATTAAAGAGAAAAAAAAAAACAAGCAAACTGTTAAAGTTGAAATAGCCAAGCAATGCTTTTCAAATTTTATTCTTTTCATCTCTTACTTGCTGGTTTGGGCTTGACTGTTGGAGAATGGGGAAAAGTAAATGGCATATTGATGAGTGCAAACCATTGAAAAAAATAACTCTAGCTTCTGTATTTATTTCTTCTTAGTTTTAGGTTCTCTTCTTATATTAAGCTTATTCCATTCTCTCTGAGCACTATTATTTCACTCTCAGCAAATATATCAATCACACAGCTTGCTGAAAAATTATGACACACAAAAGGTATGCAAAATTTAAAACAATCTATACATTTGGCACACAAATACATTGGGCTAGCTTCTTGATAATCCCCAAATACCCATATAACTAAATGAGATCCTCAGGGGGCCATATTAACACTTTAGGGTGCAAATTAGAGGAATGCTGAAATTATGAGCTTTGACAGTGGCTTTAATAGAGTACAAGGAACATGTGAGGTGATGTGTAAATGACCTTATAAGGTTTCTTTCTTTCTTATGTGTTAATAGTCTATAATTTTATAGATAATTAGTTCTTTCCTGAATTCTATTGTATTTTCCTCTGAGAAACTGTATTTAAATCTTGATTAGCATGATTATCTTAGTTAAACTGAAGAATTACTTCAAGACTTTTTCCTTTGAAATGATTTTTTTAGTAAGAAATGGGACTTTATTAACTGCCAGTTGCCCAGGTGGGTAGAATTTCCATCTTGGAATTCAATGGAAGGGATTCAGTGGTTTAGGATGTCAATTGATATGACATTCATTCATCTCTATAGGAAAGAACTTCAGAATGGCAAGAGTGTGTGCACTCCTTTTTTCTTCTCACATGAAATACTGAGAGATGGACTATTTTAATAGTATATGTTCATACAACCACATAACTGTTTGTGAAGCTCTCATGAAAGGACATTATTCTATCTAATACACAAACAGCAGATTTCATAGTTTTGGATTCCTGTGATTTTAAAATTTGAGGAAGGGCAGTTTTAAAATAAGATTAAACACCTAGCAGTATATGATCATCAATGTATTACTTGGATTACCTCACGAGCTATATGTAAGTTTAGATCAATCCCAAATAATTAAATTACATCACTCTGTATTCCATTAATTTTATTGATTGTATCTTTCAGTTATTTACAAGAATTCACAATCTTAGAATTTATGGCACTAAAACTCTACACACACCAGTGAAGATGTGTGTGTGTGTGTGTGTACCCACATAACATAAAGCTGATACACAGAAGGAAAATATGAAATATCATATTTACCTGTTTTTTCTATAGTGGTAGCTTTTATCCGCTTGATAACTCTTTCTTCTGTGATATGAAAAAATGTTAACACAAGTAGAAAATTTATATGCATCAGTATAAAACAGTGACATGTCAACTTTGATATTTTGTATTCTCTTTGAAAAACACGAATACTGAGAAAAACTTAGCTGTTTTTCCAGTAAAGCAGCAATTGATTCTTCTATTCAAATGGGATGGAGCACAAAGAAAATGCGTCCAGCTGCAGACATCCTTTGCAGCTATCCTGCCATAAAAGTTTTCCAACTGGAATCATCCCCTGACCTGCCAATATACACTCTACCCCTTGCCTTCACTGTTTTTCACTGTATTTATCTACATAGGGCTTGTTTCATAAAACAATAATCCTTTTTTAATAATTGAATTAGAACAGGAAGAAGCAATTTTATTTTATTTTTTTATTTTTCCTGTGCAAGATTCCTCCCTGGGAGCCCAGAATTAGCTTAGTGACCCAAGTTTTTTATGGTACAAAGCTGGGGAAGGGCAAAAGGGATACATTTATGGTATGTCTTCTGTCCTCTATGCTTTTATAGATGTAGTCAAAGAGATTTGGGTCACCGTAGAGAAATTATTACAATCATCGTATGTAAAATTAAACTTCTCAATAATATAGCAGTGGGAATAAGTCAATGAGAAAGTTTCTCTGGGAAGCAGAATTTAGAGTATGAATATTACCACTAAAATAAAAGAAAGGTATGGCTGGAAGACAGTGTGCTTGCTGCACTCTCAGAGACTAAATTCTCTCACTCTCTGTATTTCAGCTCAAAATGACTGACATTTGGGACAGTCAGGAAAGTAATGGGAAGTTCTAAAAGTTATTTCTAAAGTTCTGTCTCTAAGCTGGAGACAGCTATTCTTGGCTCCTCACACCCCAGGTCTGCTTTTCTATTCCTGCTGGTGTCTCATATACTTTAAAGCATAGGCAAACGAAATCAAATGGACTCAAATCCATTTTAAACAGTTTGTCTACAGTAAAAACTTTGAAAGTGTAAGCAAAATATTTCCTAAGATATGCTTAGAGAAATTATGTTTTTAACTTATTAAAGATTCTGGCCTAACCACATTCATAACTTTGGCTAAATAATTCAGCCTGGAATGAAGAACAATATTCTACAGAATAACTGAGACTTGGGACCGCCTCCAAATTAAACTCATATTTAATTAGTGTAAATGAAAACTTAAAAGTTTTTATTCTTAAATAAAAAACAATTGATAAATTTGTTTTGGTAAGTTCTGTGTGTCTTTTTATGAGCAGGACACACTGGCTTATCTCTACTATCTCCAAAATGTAATTACAACCAGGGATGAAAACCAAAGAGAACAAGGCAAAGATGGAAGAAGGAAGGAGGGAAGGAAGCAGGGAGAAATGTTGATTTCCTATTCTTGGGATTTTTGGAATCCAAGATGATCATGTTTTAATGAGCCATTCTGAATTATAACTTTCCCAAGGATATCTTGCCCCAAACAGGACAGAACAAAACAAACTATAGAGCCCATTCACCTGAGTGCTGGCGGTGATGATCTTCATACTAAGCTAAATCTCTGATGGGAAGGGACAGACTAGCTACCTAGTTACACTTGACAGGTCAAGTCCTCAGTTCAAAACACATTGTGAAGATGAGTGAAATTGGAGATGTTCTAGAAGTTGCATGACTTAAGACATGAATCATGCCTGAAAACTTTAGATTCCACATTAAGCTCTTCATCCTGCTGAAACCGGAGCAAGAAGAGACAATTTGATACTAAGGTACCACCTCCAAATACCTGGTTTCCCATGAGAAACAGTCTTTTCTGGTTTCACTACGTCTTGTTCTGAAAATAATAAAAAGAAAATCTTTTTGGATGTTTAGAAGCTTTATAAATTAACGTATGGTGATTTTTTTTTTTCCTGTTTCATAGGCCAGTGAATAACAGACAGATTTCAACAAATGTGTCCATGGAGAAAAACTGTGTCTAAATTTCATGTCATTTTAATTTATACGAAAAACTTAAGGGTTTCCTTTGCATGAAACAGTATACCAAGAATTCTTTTTTTTTTTTAAAGATTTTATTTATTTATTTGAGAGAGAGAGAATGAGAGACAGAGAGCACGAGAGGGAAGAGGGTCAGAGGTTAGAAGCAGACCCCCTGCTGAGCAGGGAGCCCGATGCGGGACTCGATCCCGGGACTCCAGGATCATGACCTGAGCTGAAGGCAGTCGCTCAACCAACTGAGCCACCCAGGTGCCCCCAAGAATTCTTATTTACATTTAAGTACTTATAATTTCCAAAGTATAGGTTGTAATAAAGCATAAATGCCAAAATATAGATAGCAAATATATATTACTGAAAATATTTAAAACTTTCTTGTCAAAAGTTATTTTGACAAGATGAAATTAATGTATATACTATGTACTTGAGTTTTTTCAGATGAAGTTCAAAAGGAAACATTTATGTATGAAAAAAACTGGAATCAATTAAATTACCTGCAAAATTGTGGTATTTTATAATAATAACTAAAAGTTTTAAATGGCATTAGGCCTAAGTACAAGTTTTAAATGGTATTGGGCTTCTGGTTTAAAAAAAAAATAAGGAAAATGCAAAATGTTTCCATCTGGTAACATTCATCTGCAGCAAAAAAAAAAAAAAAAAAAACACCAAAAAAATACAGTCAGGAAAATAAATCATAAGACAGTACTTAGGGAGTGCCTGGCTGGCTCAGTCCAAAGAGTGTACAACTCTTGATCTCCAGGTCATGAGTTCGAGCCCCATGTTGGGTGTAGACATTACTTAAATAAATAAAAAACTTAAAAAAATAAATAAAAATTAAAAAAAAGACAGTACTTAGGCATTTATAAGCCTTGATACATTAAAAATATATTATTTTTAAGAGCAACTAGAATCAAGCTTATGATCAGTTGCTGGGTAAGCTTTGGTGAGAATTAAAGGAGCAAGATAGTAATGTATGTATATCTAAACTTGGATTCTTGAATTTGTTGATATTGAGTAATCCTGCTGTGTAATTTTTTACAGTGAAGAAATAGTTTCCATACAGCTTGAGGGCTTTTTTTTTAACTTGCCTCAGGTCAGTAGCTAGCTGGTACTAGCACTAGGACTTAAACACTAAATAGCAATGTAACTTGGAAAGGTCACCGTGATATTAGGTCAGTGTTACCTCTTAATAAAATGATCGTTAGTGTGGGACAATTTTTTAGTGGGAGTTTTGAGTAAATCGGACACGGGCAGAATCCTAGCTCCAACATTTATTAACTTGAAAATCTTAGACAAATAACTTATTTTCTGAATTTAGTCTATTGAACTGTTTCCACAGACATTAAATATGGATAGTAATTGTCCTGTTGCATGTCTCTTATAATGATATATTGGAAATAAAAATCCTACGCTATTTCTAAGCTCATAATAGATGTTTCATAAGTTCTTGTCATTTTTCTCTTCAAATCCCTGTAGTCTGTGATTCTGACTCTGCTATGTCATTGGAAATAAGCTGACAAATTAAATATGATCATAGTAGGGTCTGAAGGACTCCAAGAGATGTCTCCTGAAACCTAGAGTGTCTGCTGCGGTCCATTTAAAAACATATTCTAGATGTTCTCACTTACAGAATATCCCCGTTCTCAGCTAATCCAGTCCTGTGAAAGCATACTGAGCAACAAAGTAGGAAAAATAATGAGGCTCTGGGAAACTCTGTAAATCTCCAGTGGTGGGTGTGGTAAGTCTCTTTTAGTTCTAAAATGAAGGCAATATCAGTTCTGTGTCTATTTAAGAATAAAAATATTTTTACCTGGTTTTAAAGCTTCCTTTTTAACTCGTGACTCTAAAGGGAAAACAAAGGCAGACATTTTATAATCTGAAAAAATAAACTAGAGCCCAAATTCAATTCTGGAAATGATTTTATTTTGTTTACCATAATTAAAAAGGCAGAATTTTACTAAAAATTATTTCAGTTTCCTGCTGGTTTGTTAGTGCTGGTCTATTAAACATGCAGTAGTTAATATCATGCAACGTACTTATCTGCCATTAAGCTGTTGCTACTGCTAATTGATTTCAAGTCAAATTTCCTATGTTTTCTCAAGATGATTATTGTGGAGTATAGTTTCAGTGTCAATATAAATGATTTGATGGCAGGAATAAGAAGAGTACTTTTGAAATATATTTGAGTACTCATATGATTTAGAAATTTAGACAAATAGTGTTATGGCTTGAATCGTATCCCACAAAAAGATATGTTGAAGTCCTAACCTGCCATACCTCAGAATGTAATCTTATTTGGAAATAGGATTGTTACAGATGTGATTAATTAAGGTAGGATGAGGTCATACTGGAGCAGGGTGGGTCCTTAATTAATCCATCTGACTGGTGTCCTTATAAGGACAGGAAAAGAGACAGAAACAGACACACACAGGGAGAACAAGTCTATGTGATGATGGAGACAGAGCTTGGAGTGATGGATCTACAAGGCAACAAACAGTAAGGCTTGCTCACAAACACCAGAAGCAAGAAGAAACTAGGAAAGATTCTCTTCCACAAGTTTCGAAGGGAGCATGGCTCTGCTGACATCTTGAATTTGGACTTCTAGAACTGTGAGAGAGGAAATGTTTCTTGTTTTAAGCTACCCAGTTTGTGACACTTTATTCCAGCTACCCAGGGAAACTAATAGATTTTGATACCAGGAGATGGGTTGCTGCTGTAACAAATACATATAAATGTGAAAGTGGCTTTGGAATTGGCTGATGAGTTGAGACACTTGTTAGAGGAAAAAAAACAAAAACAAAAACCTACATTGCCTTGAAAAGGATATTGGCAGAAATATTGACAAAGTCTATTCTGCTGAGGACTCAAGAAAATTAAGAAGAGCTATAAAGAAAGCCTCTGACAATTTAGAAAATATGTATACCCTCATCAAATACATATATCAACGACATGTTGCTAGAAATAAGAATGTTAAATGTGCTTCTGGTGAGGTCTCAGAAGGAAATAGGGGACACGTTATTGGGTCCTGCCGGGGTGATTTTTGTTATAAAGTGGCAGAGAACTTGGTTGAATTGTGTTCCTCAGTCGGGTGGCAGTGAAACCATGCCCCATAGGGTCAATGAAGTTGAAACTAACAGAAGCTTGTTTTTCAAAGAATGGTTTCCTTTTAGTTAGCTATTGTGTTTTTTCAGACTCCACTAACAGATCCACAAGTTGTCTCCATAGAGGCCTGGACTCAAGGTCAACTGATACAGTTCCAACCTATGAACAAGCAAGGCTCTGAATTTCTTCCTAAGATAACAAGCCTAAGACCCCATCTAGGTTATACCAGCATTCAGAGCATGCCCACAGTCCCTTCTCCTCATCCTAAGAGAACCTCCTGATATCGGGGGCTGAATTTTGCCTTCTTCTGGTGTTAAGTCTCCATTCCAAAGTGAACATGAGATGGATGTTACATATATGTTTGCTCAGTGCACATGCTCCAGCTTCCTCATGAATAATCATCTTTTCCCACCCTTTTCATCAATATGTATGTAATCTACTACCCTGAATTTCCCCTTTAAAATCCCTTGCTTCTAAACTAGGAAACTGGAAGATGGTCTTTGGACCTCAGTCTACCATCTCTCCAGGTTGCCAGCCTCTTGAATAAAGCAACCTTTCCTTTGCAACCAACATTTGTCTCTGGAGTATTGGCTTTCAAGCTGTGAGCAGCCAAACTTGGGTTTCAATAACAGAAGGTAGAATTTGTAAGTGAAGAACATGGATATCTAGCCAAAGAAATTTCCAAGTGAAGTGTGGAAGGTGCAGCCTGATTTCTCCTTGCTGCTTATAATAAAATGTGAAAGGGAAGATAAATTGAGGAGTGAAGATAAATTGAGAAGCAAGAGGAATCGGCACTTGATGATTTGGAGAATTCTCCACTTATGGAGACAGTGCGCCCTGGAGACAGGGCCAAGAGAGTGACTGGACAAATTTGCAGATACAATCTACCACCTCAGTAGAAGGCAGGAGTAGAGATGTAGTTATGAGGAAGGATCTGTGGAGGACCCTCTTGTCCAATGGACCCTCTTGTCCAATTGGATCATCATGAATTGAACACAGAACTGGTCATGTTTTTGAGAATTCTATGCAAGTAAAAACAATGCACCTGACAGAAATAGAGAATGAAATGAAGGAATAACAACTCTAAGAGCAGAGTCACAGATTCAAAAACCTGGGTTGATGGGAACTCCTTGGGTAGAGAGGACCAGGCTGTCACCCAGGTGGGCTAGAAAGGCAGACCTACCACCCTACCAGGCCCGGAGGACTGTGTATTCAGCCAAAGAGGATATCCTCAGGTCCTGACATCTAATGGAATTTTCCCCGCTATGTTTTGGATTTACTTGGCACACATAATTCCTTCTTTTCCTTTTATTTTTTTTTTCCCTTTTGAAATGGGAATGTCTAACCTAGCCTGTTCCGCTGTTTTATTTTGGAAGCAGATAACTTGTTTTCTGATTTTGCAGATGGAGAGAAATTTTCTGCAAGAAGAATCATACCCTGGGTTTCACCCATAAATATTTAAGATGATGAGATTTGGACTTTGAATTGATGAACTGTTGGACTTAGTTGTTGCTAAAATGGTTATGACTTTTAGGGATGTTGGAATGAGGTGTATGTATTTTGCTACATGTGAAGGACATGCATTTTGGGGGGACCAGAGGATAGGCCTTTATGGGTTGAATTGTGTCCTCTCAAAAGATGATAGGCTGAAGTCCCAATCCCCAACACCTCAAAATGTGACCTGATTTGGAAATAGGGACTTTACAGGTGTAATTAGTTAAGATGTAGTTATATGGGAGTAGGCTGGGTCCTTAATCTAATATGTCTGGTGTTCTTACAAGAAGAGGAGAAAAGACAGAGATAAAGACACAAAGGAGGAAGATGTCCATGGAATGATAGAGGCTGAGATTGGAACACTGCAATTTCAGGCCAAGGAACACCAAGGATTGCTCACAAACACCTGAAGCCGGAGGAGGCAGGGAAAGATTCTTCCCTCCAGCTTCAAGGGAATCATGGCCCTGATGAAACCTTGATTTCAGACTTCCACCTCCCCGAACTGTGAGAGAATAAATTTCTGCTGTCCTAAAATACACAGGTTGTGGTATTTTATTTTATTACAGCAGCCCTATCACACTAATAGTTGGGAAACATGAACCAAAGTTTTAGCTTTGGTTCATGAATGTTTTGAGAATCAGATTTCTGTGTGTTCTTTTTATTTATTTATTTTTATTTTTTTTAAAGATTTTATTTATTTATTTGACAGAGAGAGACACAGTGAGAGAGGAGCACAGGCAGGGGGAGTGGAGGGGGGAGAGGCAGGCTTCCCGCCGAGCGGGGAGCCCGATGCGGGGCTCGATCCCAGAATGCTGGGATCATGACCTGAGCCGAAGGCAGGCACTTAACGACTGAGCCACCCAGGCGCCCCTGTGTGTTCTTTTTAAAAAGTTCTGCTGCATCCTGCAGCCTTTAGAAATATTCATCTCACTCAGGTGCTCCCCAAAAAACAGAAGAATGAGAGGAGCTGTTTTTCTGACAGGATGTCTGTGTCCTACAGTAATCAGCAAAAATAGGAGTTTTGTGGGACTCAACTCAATTAGTCAATTGCTTCTTCTGAACCAGATCAATTTCTCTCTCTGCAGTTTCTCCTTTGTAAGCAGAATTTTTTCTAGGAACAGGTGGTATAGATAAATATATATTATGTTCATCTTATTTTAAAAGTTGAAAAGGATAACATTTTTGTATAATATTTGCACTAGGACACAACATTGGCAAAGAGGTAATATGCTACTCATTATAAATATGGAATGCAAGTATGAATCTATACATAAAGTATACATACCTGGTTTCTCTTCTTTTTTTACTTGTGGCTCTAAAAATATAGGTGAACATTAATAATGATGATTATATAAAGATATTTTTTCTGTACTCATGCATATTTCTTTACATATTATTCATTGTTTTTAATCTGCCCATTAATTTTCTTCTTTTTATGAATGCAACAAATTGATACAAAGTTTCCTTATTATCAGTCACAGTAAGAATTATTTTGAGATAAAATGAAAATGTGAATTAAGATTTTATGAGAAGTTAACAAAAGGTATTGGTTTGTACCTTCAGTGAACAAAAGTTGAAGAAAAATTTTAGCATAGCATATTCTCAGAAACACAAAGGATATTAGAAATACGAAAGATATTAGAAATATGAGGATTTTAAGCACATTGTCTACACAAAATAGTTAAGCCTTTGACTTTAAGCAAAATATTCAACTATGAAATCAGAGGATGAGTAAAAGCATGCATTTAAGATTTGTTTTATTTATTTATTTTTTGGCTGCAATAACATACGTGGAGGCTTAGGCTTGACTTCTTTGCCTAGAAAAAGTTTAAAAATGATTAAAGACCAGGTCAGTAAATTGTTATTGAATTGACATTAAATATGATAGAATATTACATATTTGAAAATCAAAATAAAACAATAAACTCCAACTATTGTACTTTATTTAAGTTCTACAGGATATGTAATTTAATGTCCACACAAAATCACTAATTAAAAAAATCATTTTTAAATTAAAAAAACTCTTAGTTTAATTTTATTACACCATTAAAAATAATTTGCTCGCGAAGTCTTGTGTGCAATGTTAAGTTTTAGGTCTAATATTAAGATAAAACACATAATTTTATTTTGAGAAATTACTTCTAACCCTTTATTGTTGAAGATAAAAAATATAAGACATACTGTTTTCTTTTTCATTAATATTATTAATGTTATCTGTCCCAGTATAATATATTAAAATTGATTGCTACTGGGGGACCTGGGTGGTTCAGTCGGTTAGGCGTCTGCCTTCGGCTCAGGTCATGATCCCAGGGTCCTGGGATCAAGCCCCACATCGGGCTCCCTGCTCCGCGGGAAGCCTGCTTCTCCCTCTCCCCCTCTCCCTGCTTGTGTTCCCTCTCTCGCTGTGTCTCTCTCTGTCAAATAAATAAATAAAATCTTTTTAAAAAAATGATTGCTACTGAATTTGAAACTCCAGATGACTAGAAATATGTGCTTTTATTGCTTTTTGGATCCCTAGTAAGGACTGGCAAATTTTTTATGAAAGATCAGTGTATATTTTTGACTTGAGGCCATATGATCTCATTCACAACTATTCAACTATTCTGTTGTAACAAAGAAGCAACCAACAACAATATGTAAATGAATAGGCATGGCTGTGTTCCAATAAAACTTTATTTACAGAAAAGACTAGTGGTCACTCTGTAGGCCATTGTTTGTCAAACTCTGCCTTCTCCATAATCAGTTTTAATTTTCTTTATTTTTTATCTCAACAAAGATTTCAACAGTAAACAAAAGCATCTTCCTTTGATTCTATATTCCCTTATAAATATCATCCAGTACCTTTCCATCATTGTTCAACTCAGCTTCCTGTGAATGTCATCTTTACTTGCTTTTTCTATTTCCTGACTCCCATTTAATTATTAATTCACTAAAATCTAGCTTCTATTTCCACCATTTTATTTATCAGGTCTCTTTGGTCACCAATACCCCCTTACACGCACACACTTGCTAGTACTAATAGATATAACTAACTATATTGATTACTTTTTCCTTTTTAAATTCCCACTCACTTGACTTCTTGTGATTAGTCCTCACACTTAAAACTATAGAAAGCAGATAAAATATGTAAAGCACTGGCTTTAAAGATATTGGACATAGACAACAAAGGACAGTGATTTTTAAGTGATGGAAAATAAATGAGCTGTGTTCTATGATTGTCCCAGCTTAATGCCTTAAGAGAATTATAAGTCCTTAGTGCAGGAATGGAGCTGAATTGATGAGATGGAGCTGGGAGTCTGGAAAGGCCAAGACAGCTAGAGAGCCCAGGTCAGAGTCATGTAAAGTAGAGAGCTGCAGAGAAAAGAAGAAAGAGAGAGAGAAAAAGAGATAAAGAAAGTTCTGGGGATTTGTGGAAGGCCCCCTTAAATCCTCAGATGAGCACTAACCAGCATAGGCTTACAAGGAAACTACCTGAGGCCAGGGAAAGAAACAATGGAAACAATACTGTGGTTCTTTATAGTAAGCATTGAAATTGGGTAGTGTCAGTCTTCCAAGTTTGATCTTGATCTTCAGTATTGTGTTGGCTGCTGTGAGGTTTTTTTTTCCATTCCACATAAATTTTAGAATCAGTTTGTCAAAAATCACAAAATAACTTGCTGGGATTTTGATGGAAATTGCATCGAATCTATAGACCAAGTTGGGAGCAACTGACATCTTAGCAACATTGAATTTTCTACTTCCCAAACATGCAATCTTTCACCATTTATGTAGAGATTTTGATTTTTTTATTATTTTTCATAGGAGTTTTGTTCCCTTCACTTTTTACTTGGTTACCTTCTACTTAGGGCTCAGCTCAACCATCTCCTCTTCAGAAAGCCTTTTATCTAAGGTGGTTGGGCTGCATTCCCCTTTTATGTACCAATATTATTTTTTAACTCTTTTGATAATTATTAATCACAATGTACTATAAATATTAACTTGAATGAATACCTTCCCTTCTAGACTGAGATATCTGAAAACAGATAATGTTTATCCATCACTGAATCCAGGGAACTGGTGCAATACCTAATACATGATTACATAGTATGCACTCAATTATAGTTTGTTCATTAGGTAAATAAATGAAATAATTAATGAGAACATGAGAAGGTAAGTAAATGGAGAAATGAGTCAAGAAAAATGAAGTTAAGAAAATGTATGAATTCAGGAATTACATTAGACCACAAAATGAATGTTAAAATTATTACATATTTCCTTTGACTTGGCATGACAATCCAGCTCTCAGCTTTCTAGTGCTCAGGCAAGGATAAAAAGTGCAGTCAATTATAAAATTCAAAATGTTTTAAAATATAAATAAGTTTTTAAAGAGAATTCCTGGCATAGCAATTCCTGGTACTGTTACCTAAGATGAATTTGTTATATGTGTTCTCAAGGGGATAAAATAGTATAATGTAGTATAATGTAATAAATAACATCTTAAAAAAATCCCTACCATAAATATGTAACAGTTTTTACAGGATTCCACCCTCTCTCAACTGCTCTCACCATGGACCAGTTACACTATACCAAGCCCAGTTTGATAAGAGAAATGTTATTTTGGGCCCAATCAGTGTGGCTCAGGTGTACAGCAATGTACTCTGCCTAAATGTAAGGATAAAAGCAAAATTACAGAGACTCTCCGTAGTGGCATTTGGAATACTAAATGGTCATGTTTCTTTCTGAGAATCTAATAAATCTATTGACATAAGCCTAAGAAACATGCATGAATACACATTAAAAACACAAACACGCACAAATTGTGTGCAAATATAAGACTGTTCAATTTTGCCCTTGATGGCAAGCTAAATTAAGAAAATCTTTACTTGAAAGTTCTACTCATTCCTACAATCAGGTTGTGATAAATACTGCATAACTATTTTATTTCCATGAAGCTGTTTAATTATGAAATCAGGATTTCAGGATTGTTTTTTAAAAAATATTCTATTTATTATTTATTTATTTATTTATTTGAGAGAGAGAGAGATCACGAACAGGTGGGAGGGGCAGCGGGGCAAGCAGACTCCCCACTGAATGCAGAGCCTGATGCGGTACTCGATCCCAGGCACCCATGACCTGAGCTGAAGGCAGACGCTTAACTGACTGAGCCACCCAGGTGCCCTCAGGGTTGGTTTTTACATGCTCTTTCCCATATATATTTATTTCCAAGTTCATTTCAGTTGCAGCCTATATTATCTCTCTAATTATTCTGCTCTTCTCTTTACATTCTGCCTTATGGATTTGATTGTGTTCCCCCCGAAGTTATGTTGAAGTCCTAAGGCTCAGTACCTTGTGAGTGTGACCTTATTTGGAGATAGGGTTTTTGCAGATATAATTAAGATGAAGTCATTAAGTAGGGTGACTCTTAATCTAATATGACTGGAGTCCTTATAAGAGAAGGAGAAGAGACACAGAAACAGACATGCATAGAGAGAAGGATGATAATGTGAAGACATACAGGGAGAATACCATGTGATGACAGAGGCGGAGATTTGAATGATGTTTCTACAAGCAAAAGAACACCAAGGTTGGCTGGCAATTCCAAAAGCTAAGGGAAATGTATGGAACAGGTTCTCCTCCAAACCTTCAAAGAGATCATGGCCCTGCCTACACTTCGTTTTTGGACTTCTGTCTCTAGAATGATGAGAGAATAAATTTCTGTTATTTCAAGCCACACAGTTTGTGGTACTTGTTACCACAGCCCTAGGAAACAAATACACTATGCCAGTACTTTAGCCCAGCCCACCACTGCTTCTCCCCGTAATTACCATGAACATCCAACCTGGTCATGAAAACGTAGGCCTTCTCCCCTCACTCTTCTTTCAACTTTGTAGCCAGAGAGATTTTCTAGAATGCATGTACAATCATTTCACATATCACAGCTCAGCCTAAAGCATGGACCGTCTTCATGAACTCCAACTGCCTCTGCCTGGTCTGTGAGGTTTTCAATGAATCAAATTGCTGCATCTCATTACCCTTTTCTCTCTCTCTTAACTGTTTTGTACTCTATATTCAAGCCATACTGAAGTATTTTATTTCTAAACACTAACTTAAAGTGTCTTTTGTCTCTGGACTGTCTTATATATTGATCTCCCTGTCTAGAACATTCTTCCTCTTTTTAATCTGGCTGAATATCATTTATTATTCAGATATTATCCAAAAAATAAGATAGCTTTCCCTTAACCCCTCAGACTGAGTTGGGTGCACCTTTCATATTCCAATAGTATTCCCTCTCTTTATATATTCTAGCACTAATAGTACTGTATTGATGTGTGTTTACTTGATTATCTCCTCCAATATCCTCTAACTTCCATATAAGCAAGAACTGTAGTGCTTCCAAAGCTTAGCATGGTTCCTGACATATTGGAATTTATCAATAAATGTTTGTTGACTAAATTAAATGAATTATCTACTATGCAAATATGTTATACCAGCAATTGAGTGCAAATCGGGACTGGAAGCCTCTCACCAGAAGCCTGCTGGGGTAGATGCCTCACTATAAGGCTATGAGACCCTTGTTGCTGCCAGGTTGGAGGCTGACCTAAGGAAGGACCATTATTGTACTCCAAATGGGTAAATCAGCTAAGGGAACAAAGTTACACTTTCTAGCAAAGACACCTTAAACGTGAAAAAAAAAAAGAACTGGATATAACCAAATGTTCAGTCCATAAAGTCGTAATAGATGGAATTTTTAAATTTAAGTCACACCTTATTTGACGTTCTCATCAAGATTAACTTGTTACTTCTAACTAATTGAGGTGAACGCAGTAAAGGCTATGTACTGGTAATCCTTTTAAATATTGTATGGGATGTGAATAATAAATATTAAATTATTCATGCAATGATTAGGTAACAGTTCCAATTGCCCCTGATATCAAACTCTAGGTCATGACCCTAGGACTATGTCATCTTGAAGAGTCACATATGTTTTCTATGTTTTCTACAATGAAGAACAAGTATGCCTTGCTCAATGGGTATCAATTCTTTAAGATACAGGTAAAAACAAACAAACAAATAACAAAAACAAAGAAAAGAGAGCAATACACATCCTTGTGTTATTCCATTGGATATTATATTTTTTGATGTATCTATTATTTGATCAGAAATAAATTATTTCGGACATGGTAATATATTATTATCTAACATACCAATAAATTATTTGTACAGATTTTTGACACTCAAAGAAATATTAGCAGTCAGGTTTTATGTATGAATCAATACCAAAGTCTATATTGAATATAGATCTATATAGCTTGGTGTAATAACAATTCTGACCCAAGAAATTGTTAATGTGAATAATGTCAATAAAGGCTTTTAAATAATCTGCTTTATAACAAATTTTCATGTTGATTAATTATTTAACATTGATCAATAATGGAATAATTTCATTTAATGATTTTTTTTAAGATTTTATTTACTTATTTTTTGACAGATAGAGGGAGAGAGGGAGAGAGCACAAGCAGGGGGAGTGGCAGGCAGAGGGAGAGGGAGAAGCAGGCTCCCAGCCAAGCAGGGAGCCAGATGCGGAGCTTGATCCCATGGCCTTTGGGCTCATGACCTGAGCCAAAGGCAGACGCTTAACTGAAGGAGTCACCCAGGCACCCATTTAATGATCTTTCTAATTCACATATCCATAAATACCTTTAACATATTTTAAATATATATTTATCAAATAGCTATCTTAATTCATTAATGAAGTAGCTTTATCTGTGCACTATGTTTATCTTAAACTCTCTAACCACCTCTACAATATGATAGATATGCAACAAAATCAATCAAAGGTGCCCTAATGCCTGCTCATTAATGAGGTCATTTAGACTGTAAATTTCAAAACTAAGAAAAGTAAAATTCACAAGCAGAAGTAGGAAACTGAATTTTCATGAATTTATTCAAAAAATTCATGATTTGATTAATATCACAGAAACGTCCTCATTATTGGCTCCAATGAGCAAATTAGTTCCCTCCATATGGATTTATTATACTTTAATTTAGTCAAGACAATGCAGATGAGTATCATAACATTTGAATGTTGTAAAATGCTTAAATGTAGCATTATTTTAGGCATATAATACATATGAAGATCTTGGAGAATTTTTACTTAGATAATCTAATAGAGTATCATTAAATAAGACCATTAAATTTCAATATATGATAAGAATTTGATATAAAACCAGTAGGATCTTATAAATTTTATAACATATAATGAGAGAATTTTAAAACCGGAGGGATCTTAGAAATCATCTTGAATATTTTCTTGTTTTCCAAAATAAACATACCAGGCTTCACAAATGATACAGGGTATATGTGTGTTATGTTTCTGTGCATTTTCCCTCTGAGATACCCTTGTCAGTCTAGGTCCTAGAGGAGTGGTTCCCAAACTGGGGTTCCTGAAGCAGCAGCAGCTGCACCCGGGATGTTAGAAGTACAAATTCTTGGGCTTTACCCTACACCTACTGAATCAGAAACTTTGGGGGTGGGGCTCAGCAACTTGTCTTTTAGCAGCTTTCTCAGGTAATTTTAATGACCACTTAAGTGTGAGAACTATTGTCCTACAGGGATAAAATAAACATTTGCCAAAATAGAGTGCATATTAGACTGATTTTTTTTTTTTTTTTTGAGAGACAGTGAGGAGGCTCACATGCACATGTGCATGGTGGGGGAGAGGCAAAGAGAAAGGGGGAGAGAGAATCTCAAGCAGATTCCCTGCTGAGCCCCAAGCCCAGCGTGGGGCTGGATCTCACAATCCTGAGATCACGAACTGAGCCGAAATCAAGTCGGCTGCTTAACCAACTGAGCCACCCAGGGGCCTGGAGACTGATTTTTTAATGACATAATAATCCGTGGATACAAAGCACAGAAGGAGTAGTGCTAAAAGAAGTCTTGTTAACTCTCACCACTAAAATCTAAATGTTTTTCCAGCATTATTGAGATATAATTGATATACTACATGTGTAAGTTTAAGGTGTACAACTTGATGGTTTCATACACATATGTACTGTGAAACAGTTAATCGCCCTAAGTTTCGCTAATATATCCATCGCCTCACATATTTATCTTTTTTTGTGTGTGGTGATTACATTTAAGATTGACTCTTTTAGCAACTATGAAGTATATAATACAATATTAACTGTACTCATAATGCTGTACATAAGATTCCCAGGAATTATTCATCTTATACTTGAAAGTTTGTACCCTTTGACCAATATCTTTTCATATACCAGGTGGTCATTTGCATGTCTTTAGAAAAAACATCTGTTCATGTCCTCTGCCCATTTTTAAACCGGATTACTTGGTTTATTAGTTCCTTATATATTTTGGGTAGTAACCCCTTATTAGATAGATGGTTTGCAACTATTTTCCCCCGTTCCATAGGTTCCATAGGTTGTCTTTTCATTTGTTGATTATTTCCTTTGAGATTTGGAAGCTTTTTAGTTTGATGTAATCTAATTTATTTTTGCCTTTGTCATTAGTGCTTTTGGTATCATATCCAAAAATCATTGCCAAAATCAATGTCAAGGAGTTTTTCCTCTATCTTTTCTTCTAGGAGTTTTATAGTTTGGGGTCTTGCACTTTAGTCTTTAACGTATTTGTAGTTAATTTTTGTGAATGGTGTAAGCCAGCGGTCCAATTTAATTCTTTTGGATGTGAATATCCAATTTCTCCAGCACTATTAATTGAAGAGAGCATCCTTTCTCATTGAGAATTTTTTTTTTCTCATTGAGAATTTTTTTTTTCCTCATTGAGAATTCTTGGCATCTTTGTCAAATATTATTGGACTGGATATGCATGGGTTTATTTCTGGCTCTTCGTTCTGTTTCATTGGTGTCCTCTATGTCTGTTTTTATGCCAGTACCATACTGTTTTAATTACTACAGCTTTGTTACAAAATTTAAAATCAGTAAGTGTAATGCCTCCAGCTTTGTTCTTTCTCAGGATTGCTTTGGCTATTTAGGGTCTTTTGTGGTTTTATATTAACTCTAGGATTGTTTTTTATTTTTGTAAAAAGTGCCATTGGAATTTTGAGAGGGATTGCAGTAAGTCTACAGAGGGCTTTGAGTAGTATGAACATTTTAATAATATTAATTCTTCCAATCTATGCACATGGGGTATCTTTCCATATATTTATAACTTCTTCAATTTCATTCATCAGTGTCTTATAATTTTCAGTATACAGATATTTTACCTCATTAGATAAAATTATTCCTTTTACCCCCTTTAGAAATGACACCTTTATCATTATATGGCCTTCTTGTTTTTCCTTTAGTATTTCTTAGTCTACTTTGCCTAAGCATACCTACCTTTGATCTCTTTTGGTTTCCATTTATTTGAAGTATCTTTTTCCACTCCTACACTTTGAACTTACCTGTGTCCTTAATGCTGAAGTGAGTCCCTTATTGGCAAGCAGCATATAGCTGGGTTATATTTGTTTGTTGTTGTTGTTGTTTTTTACCCATTCAGATACTCTATGCCTTTTGAATAAGGAATTTAAAGTAATTATTGATAAGTAAGGACTTAGGAATGCCATATTTTTGCTTTCTGTCTTTTTTGTACTTCGTTTCTTTCTTGCTTGCTTATTGTCACTCTGTGAATTGATGATTTTCTGTAGTGGTATGCTTTGATTCTCTTCTATTTATCTTCTCAGGTATTTCCCATAGTGTTTTGCTTTGTGGTTACTTACCACGGGGCTTCTGTAAAATATCTTATAAATATAACAGTCTTTTAAAAAGTGATAACAGCTTGCCTGCAATTGTATATAAAAACTCTACCTTTTTATTCCCATCCCCGTATTTTATGTTTTTGTTGTCACAATTTACCTTTTTTTATATTGTGTATCCATTAAAAACTTATTATAACTATAGCTATTTTAATACTTTTGTCTTTTAAACTTTATACAATCGTTAAGTGATTAACACACCACCATTTTATAGTAATAGGGTATTTAGATTTTGACTATATAGTTACTTTTACCAGTATGTTTTATATTTTCATATTTTTCATGTTACTAATTAGCATCCTTTAATTTCAGCTTGAATACCTCCCTTCAGCGTTTCTTGTAAGGCAGGCTTAGTGGAGATAAACTCCCTCAGTTTTCTTGGGTTTTTTGTTTGCTTGTTTGGTTTTTTTTTTTTTTTTTTTTGTAAAGTCTTTATCTCTTCTTCATTTCTGAAAGACAACCTTGCCAGGCAAAGTTATAAGTGGTTGGCAGTTGTTTTTCTCTTAGCACTTTGAATAAATTATCTCACTCTCTCCTGGCCTGCAAGGTTTCTTCTGAGAAATCTGCTGATAGATATAGAGGAGCTCTCTTATATATAAAGAATTTTTTTCTTTTTCTGCTTTTAAAATTCTCTTTTTCTTTGATTTCAGACAGTTGCATTATAAGGTGTCTTGGAAAAGATCGTTTTGGGGGGAAATTGGGTGACCTATTAGGTTCATGAACTTGAATGGCCAAATATCTCTCCAGATTGGTGATATTTTCAGCCATTATTTCTTTAAATAAACTTTTGTCCTTCTTCCTCTCTTCTCCTGAGACTCCAGTAATGCATAGATTGTTTCTTTTAATAATATTCCACTATTCGCCTAGGCTCTCTTCACTGTTTTTCATTCTCATTTCTTTTTGCTCATCTGAACGGATGATTGCAAATAACTCATTTTCTAATTCATTAATTCCTTCTTCTGTTTGGTGAAATCTGTTATTGAAGCTCTGTACTAAGTGCTTCAGTTTAGTCACCGTTTTCTTCAACTCTAGGATTTCTGGGGTTTTTTTTTTTTTTTGGTTTATAATGGTTTCTATTTCTTTCTTGAACTTCTCATTTTGTTCATGTACTGTTTTCCTAACTTCATTTAGTTGTCTCTGTAATGTGCTGTAATTCACTGAATTTCTTTAAGAGGATTGTTCTAAATTCTTTGTCAGATAATTCATATATCTCCATTCCTTAGGGTCAGTCATGGAAGCTTTATTAGTTTCTTTTGGTGGTGTCATATTCCACTGATTATTCATGATCCTTCTGTCTCTATGTTGGTATGTGCATATTTGAGCAAGAAGATACCTCTTCCAATCTTTATATACTGGCTTCAGCAGGCAAAGCTTCTCACCAGTCAGCTCATCCAGAGATTCTGGGTATATCATCTCATGATGTCCATGAGCAGGATTACTGCTGGAGTCTTTGGACAGGCAGATCTGGTGCCTGGGTCAGCAGGTGGGCAGGCCTTGTGTTTGGGTCCATTGGGAATAGCCTGGTGCCTGGATTTTCGGGGGGCTGACTATGTGTCAAGGACCACTGGGGTGGACCTGGCATCTGTCTTGGGGGCTGGCCCAGTACTGGGACAGTTTGGGAGTCTGGTTTCACAGAAGTCAGCCTAGAGGCTGGGGCCATGTGAGCTGGCCTGGTCCTGGGGCAGGGCAGGTGCCTAGGTTTGTGGGAGCCAGTCCAAAATCTGAGACCTCAAGAAGCCACCAAAAATGACCTGGTGCTGAGGCAGGGCCAGAGCTTGGGTTTACAGGAGCCCAGTTGGAGCCTGGGTCTATTGGGGTTTGCCTGGCTTGGGATCAGGCTAGGAGTCTTGGTCCATGGGAAATTGCTTACAGCCTGAGACTACAGGGGCCAGCCTGTGCTGGGGGAGTTGGCTGGTGCTGGGACGGGCCAGCAGCAGATTTATGGGAACCTGCTAGGAATCTTGTGCCATGGTTGCTGCCTGAGGCTGTGGGAGCTGGTCAGTGCCAGGCTGGGCTGGGAGCCTAGTACTGTGGGAGCCACCTAGGACCTTGAGAATCAGCCTGGTGCTGGCACAGTCCAATGCCGGTGTCTGTAGTGAGGTTGAGTACTCTCTTCACTCTCCTTCTTCCACAGGGAGGGTGTCTCTTTCTGTGCTAAGCTGCCCAGGTAAGGAAGAGGGGGTGGGGTGCTGTATTTCTCACCTGGAATCCTTAGCTCTTGTGAAAGTATTTTTGTGTATAGACAGTTTTCAAATTGATGTTTTGGGAAGGGAATGGACACCAGAAATTTCTATACCACCATCTTGCTGATATTATCCCCACATGTTCTTTAGCTCTTTTACATTCTCAGATTCATAATCTCATACATTCAGTTAAGAGATGATATTGTACCAGTTTAAAATCTGATGAAGCTTCTCAGGAAAATACATCTGCAGATATATGAATGAATAAAGGACATGTGTATGTCTGTTTATACATGGTCTAAGCCTATATATTCCCTAAGGTCCACATTTAGACAACAATAAGTGTAAGGACAGTGTAAATTGTTTGTTGGAGGAGAATTCTACAAGGCAGTGGTTCTCAAACAATAATATAACCTGGGAACTTATTAGAAATGTACTTGCTTGGGGCGCCTGGGTGGCTCAGATGGTTAAGCATCTTCCTTCAGCTCAGGTCATGATCCCAGGGTCCTGGGATCAAGCCCCATATTGGGCTCCTGGCTCAGCGGGGAGCCTGCTTCTCCCTCTCCCTCTGCCCCTCCCCCTGCTCTCTCTCTCTCTTTGTATCTCTGTGTCTCAAATGAATAAATAAAATCTTAAAAAAAGAAAAAAGGAATGTACATGCTGAACCCTACCCCTGACCTCCAGAATCATAAACTCTGGGGGTGAGCCCAGCCTTCCAGGTATATCAGACACACTTTGAAGTTTGAAAGTCACTGTTTGATAATCCTGAGTACATTCGTTAATAGTATTCATTTAACAAAATCTATGGCTATTTTTTTTTTGCAATTTTGTATTCCAGCTAATTGTGTATGTCATATTTCAGCACATTAAGCTTAATTAGAGTCAAGGAGAAAGGTTTCAATCTACTGAGACATAAATGGATAAAGCTAAAAACCGAACATGCTTATGATGATTCCAGTGTGTCAACTTTTCAATATACATGACAGCAATATTCTATTCAGATGTTTGTGATTGAGATCTATAAAGATGTGATATGAAATCAAATTCATATAATGCAAGATTTTTTTTATTTTTACAAAGGAAAACAAATCATTGTAATTCTGATGTTTTCATGGAGATAGTAACTGGCTCCATATCACAGAATATGTTTCAAATAGTAAGAAGCAATATAACAGGTATCTACATACATATATTTGTTTATTTTGTTTACAGGGATTTTAACTTTCTTATATTTTTATTATAGCCTTTATATTTTTGTATTTTCTATATTTCTTGAATTTTATTAAAAACAAATGAAATTATCAATGTAATATTTCCCATTTCTACTTCTACTATGCATTGACTTAAACAAAAAATGGTCATATTCAATGAATAAAAAAAGAGGTAAAAGGAAAAAATGAGTCAAAAATATTCTGAAATATTAGACACATGAATGATAGAAATCATAGCAGTTTAAAATTACATAAAAGAATAAATAGCATGTCTACATCTATATGTACTAAGGAAATTTTTTAAGTAACTTCTGACAAAAAATAATAAAATCTTGACCTAGTATAATCAGAAACTATAAATGTGTAGTGTGCTGGGACAAGCAATAGTTAAGAGGTCTTAAGGGTCGGGTTTGGTTCTCACTCAAACACTCATTTGCTTGAGTGTTTGAGTGGCTTTGACATGGCCATTTAACTTGCTTGGTTTTTCATTTACAAAAAGAAAAGAAACGGAGGAAGTTACATTGATGGTTTCTAAGATCTCATCCAGGTAGAGTGATATAATTATGTTAAATATTAATTTAAATATAAATAGTAAATCATTTACAAGGGAGACATAATTTAGATAATCAACCTGAAAAGTTGCAGCATTAATTTCTTGTGGGCTTATTGCTCTTTAGTAAATTTGTTTGCTCAATTCCTAATAGATTTTCTGCTGTTAGAAGCATGTTTAAGTCTAAGGACAGAAGAACAAACCTTGTTTCTAAGACTGGTGAGTCCATTCCAGATATAATATATCTATTTACACAGCTATTTAGTACAGAGCAGAAATTGGCTTTGCTGTAGATTTACATCTTAACGAGAAAGAACTATCAGATAGGCACTTCACCTTTTAAATTGACTTGAAGATTAATATCCAAACTTCGTACCATATATAATGAATAAGCAAGCCATTTGGAGGAGGCAAGAGAATATCATAAGGACTTTTATGGAATGTTTGAACCAGTTCAGAAACCTTATTACATTTTACTAGAAGCCATTTTTACTCAGCTACATGTTTTATGAGGTTTATAATCTTTTAATTAACAAAATTAAAATGGAAGAAGTTTAAACATTAAATATATAAAATATATTATAAAACTCTAAAAGGAATTGCTGTCTGATTTGTATATGAATTTGAGTAAATATTCTTCTTTTACCTGTGGACATGTCTACATTAGAGGCAATCTTTCTTTATCAAATGTACTATATAAAGTTATTTGGTTGAAACAATACCATATTGTCATTTATCTAATGTTTACAAATATATTTTTAGAGATTTAATGTAAAATTATGTGAAGGTTAGCATCATTTATGTAGTGCTATAAATCAAAAAAAGAAATTACAAATAATGGTTTGAAAATTGACCTTTAATCTTCTAAAAGAACTTGATAAGCACGAATTGCCTCTGACAATTGGAACTAAATTTCTGGAAGAATTTTTAGTTTATGTTAGGATTGATAGAAATGCAGTCTGGTGGTAAGAAGTAAAAATACTGCTCATGGTGTCCTTTAATTTTAAAAACAGCAGTATTTGACAGTATATTGAGATAGAGCTTAGAAAGTTCTTTAAGGTTTACCATATTAAGATCTGTGGTAATATGGCCTCCTAGATACATGAACCCAGTGACATTCAAATATAGAAATGACTTTTCCATTTTTATTGGCTTTGCATTGGGCTAAATTTTCTAGGTACCAATTATTTTGTTAAATTTCTTGAGGCTGTACTACAATAAATTTCTATGGAAACTTTTTTGTTATTCAAGCAGCTACACTTGACCATTCTGTTCACAATCCTTCTCTTATATTTTGCCTTAAACGAGTGGTGAGGGTATCTTTGGGTCCTACTCCTTGATGTTCAAAGGGTTTAAAGTGATGGTGATTAAACTGTTAGTAGCAAATGTTTTATTGCACCATGATTAGGTGTGAGAGATTAGAGGAAGTTAATAGAGAACCAATAGAAAGATAGAGGAAGTTAATCAGAACCATTACTTTGAAGCCTTTTTAAATTTTTGATAGGGAGTTTAATATAACACTGACAACACACCATGATTATTCAATTATTCAATCATTCATTCATTCAGTGATCACCTAGCATTTAGCGCATGCTAAGCACTTCAGTCTCCTAAGAATATTTAGCCTATAACGTTTACCTATTAATTGAAAACTGAATTCTTATGGATGATTTAATTCTGGAGACAGTCTAGTAATTAGATTTGGTTGAAATGCCATGCTAGGTACCTCTCTTTAAGGGCATAGAAAGTATATCAATTCTGATATCATATATATACTTTGAAAAGTTGGGAGGAAATAGAAGATATAGGGATAAATGGGTTTACTCTATTATTGACTCACACATCAAACTTTCTAAAGAAAAAACCTTTTCTCTTCCAAACACATCCCCTATTCTGGTAAATGATACTACCTTCTATCTATAATTCCAACCAGGAGGCTGGAAATCATCCAGAATTCTTCTCCATGCTTTGTTATCCCTATTCAGCTCTTAACAGAGCCCTGTTGATTCCATTTTCTAAATATATCTTGAGTGTACTTCCACTTGTTCATTTCCTTCTCAGTTTCTGCTTCTATTAGAGACTCAAATATATCATTTTCATTCCCCATCATATCACCCATTGTTTTTGCCCTCTTCTTGCCTCTTTTCACCATACCATGCTCATTTGTCACGTCTCACATCAGCTATTGTCTCCCTCTGGAAGCATTTCCTGATCTCTTTCCAGGATGAGTTAGATGCCCTTAATCTGTACTCTCAGCATCGTATGAAAACCATCATCTCCGTACACTGTAATTATTTGCAATACTTTGTAATTATTTACTCATTTGTCTTCCACAAATAAATTGTGAAATTCACTAGGCAGGAACAGCAATGCAACCATCATCTTTGTAGTCTTAGCTCTTGTGCATTGTTTCACAGTGTCAACAATAATTGTCTTTAATGAACAAGTGACAACTCTATCTAAATGGAGGGTTACTCTATTGAGTAATGCATGCAACTAAATATACTCCCACTAATGACTCACTGAAGACGCTGCTACAAAATTGAAAAGGCCTTGCAAAAAAGAGAGAGTTCTTTTAACTCTGTGGCCCTTCACTGAAACATATACCATCAACAGAAATCTTCCATTTTTTTTTCTCTACATAGGAGATTTTTCAAATTTGTATTGTAATCATCCTGCTTTGGGATATGTGAAAATAAAATATGTCAAAATTTGCGTATGGAATTTTTCATTAATGTTGGTTATGGTTATTTCACCTACGAAAAGGAGAAAATTATACCATGTTTAGGTGTGACTATTGAGTAGTTTTATATATAACATGTATTCCTGATCATTTTCAATTGATTAGCACCATCTGGCCCAAGCATGTTTTAATTATTAAGATTTACTAAACCGTATTACCCAAAACACCACTCCATCACATCCTGATACTTTAAATGGGTCTTAGGGAAAAAATAAGGCAATAAGAAATGAGCTCCCACCATGCTGAATCCCATCAGTGAGATTCAGTTCTTCTTTTGCAAGTCAAGGCATTGGTTAAAGTATGGGGCGGGGATGGAGGGTTTTTGAGAAGGAAAGCTCAGTAAAATGTCTAAACCTTGATGGCCTTGTCTAAAATTGTCAGGCATGGCCCCAAAGAAACCATTAGTTCTGCCATGTTTGTTATTGGTCACATCAATCTCAGTTCCTGAGCTTGAGAATATTCTGTTCTGAAACCAGAAATGTGAGAATAAAAGAGATAGTAGTTAATATTATTTCTTTTCCTTCTTCTACACTCAAATAAATAGTACCATATTTCTTTCTCAACATGTTTTGTCTTATTGAGAGCTAAATTTGAATAGCATATGAAAGAAAAGAAAAGATCCCTCATGTTTGTCCACAAGAGGCAACAGAAACATTTTCCCCTGGAATATGATTCAATTATTAAATATCAACCTTCCTTTAAGCATTTCACAAGTATGAAATACTTTTATCACAGGCTTGAGAAATATTCCCACGTGTGAATGTTGTGTTGATCCACTAAACTGAAAAACCAAAAAGAATATTTGATCTAAGAACATAGTTTTGAAAACTGGATGATATATTGTGTGTTACAAATAGTATACAAGCATGTTTAGTCATAGGAGAAAGAAAAAAAGGAGATTGAGAATAGGTTCAAATAATTAATAAAACTAGCATATTTTACAGTAGCAAAGAAGTATAAACTAAATAGTACATTAACATGAGAGAACTGGATCTTGTAAATTTTGCAATATTTTGTCAGAGTAACCCACAAATTAGCTTGGAAACAGAAATCTTTCTAATAAAGTTGACTTCTTAACAGGCAAGCGTCTAAGAGGTTTCTGATTTTTCTTTTAATTTAGAAGAGCCAGACCATCATCTTCTTCTGTGATAAGTTATAAAGTCTTCTCTAGTGAATTGGTTTTGTTGCCCTAAAACACTTCAGTTCGAGTCTCATTACCACATTCCTCAATTAGTTTTTAGATTGGGTTGAAATTGAGGAGGATTTTCAGTGACAATGTTATAAAAAGGGCAAAAAAGAACATTTTTTGATACCCATAAACTACAGAAGGAAGAAAATCATTCTGGGCAAAGTCTGAAAACTAACTTTTGGAGGATTCTAAAATACATATACTGTTGAAGAAATCTCTGAAGAAGATGACAAACCTAAATATTGGCTAATAACTCTTTGTTTACACTAATGCATAAGTACAGTTTAGCAGTTTTAAATGAAACTATCTTATTTTTTTTTTTCTTCTCTTAATAGAGAGAATTTACCTAGGAACCACAGAGCATGTGTCAGCTGAGAAAAACTCTACCTGTCATAGACTGATTCAGAAGCTAGTAACTGGACTGTGCTTGATTGATTGAATTGACTAAGAAATATTACATCCCCAATCTCCAGAAGATTGGTTTTTTTAAAAAATTCAAGACTATAGTACTCAAGTCACCATTAAAAATAGAAAAAACAAAAAAGGTTTTAGTACCGAAGTGGTTAATCAGAAGTTAAGCATGACAAAGGTTATATCTTGTTTCCCACAAAACAAAATTTGCTTTCATTTTATAAGCCATATGGCCAATGATTGTGTCTCAGATTTTGAAAGACTGTACCAAATTTTAATTCTGGAAACTTGTTGTCTCCTGTACTTAGGAGTCTAATTTAAGATAACATATTAAATATTTATTTTGTGCCCAGAACCATGCAAAAATTTTAAATGAAATATTTTAACATTTATAGTAAACCTCATAAGGTCCATTTGTCCATTTAGCCAATTAGGAAACAGGCTTCCAGATCCATTTGACTATATAACTAAAACTCTTACTCATTTGTTCATTCAAAAACATTCACTGAGCTCTTATTATGTGCCAGAAACTGTTTGAGGTAGAGGAAATACATGAAACAAGCCAGCAATAAACCAGCCCTAAGGAACATATAGTGTACTGCCCTGCTTTATTATTAGTATCATCTAGAATTGTTATCTAAGCATGACTTTAGGCTTATAATTCAAAATAGAAGTACCACCACTTCAAGTGTTGTTTTTTGGGTTTTTTTTGTCATTGTTCTCCACCCACCTCCCTCTCCTGCCTCCCGCTATCATCTCTATTATTCTGAGAATATAGGATAGTAATAGTATATTCGAGGTTCTGCGTTTGGCAGTAAACTATATCAAGGATATGTTGGCCAGAGGAAGGTACACTACATTTAGGTTAATGACTTTGAAGTCAAAGAGGATAATTTGCGACATTGGAAGTCTTTCGTTCACTGCCTTAGAAATCAAGTTGAGTGTGTGAATGAGGTCACTGATATGTTGAAAGAAGCCATGTTCTTCTGTGAATTTTGTAACCCAGGGAAACATTTGATCTTTATATTAACTTCCTTGCCCCTAACTTGGGCAAAATAACGGAACCTAAGTCACAAGATCATCATGAGCTCAAATTATGTTTTACGTATGTGAATAGATCCTCTTGATTAATTAATCGCTCTACCGATATTATTTTTTCATTTTCCAAGATTTGAATTAGAAGGCACTTAATAAATGTCCTTGAACTAATATAGTAAAAATCATTACGGTTTTCTTGATTTATTGTTTCTTTTCAGTAATAAACTCTCCCAGCATATTATAAAGATACATAACTATTGACTACACAAAAAACATTAGTTTATAATAGAAATGGTGGTTGACTTGCTGTCTTATAGATTTACATGAGTCTGTAGGGATACTTATGAAGTATTTATCACCACTGTCACTTGCTAGCAATTACTCAATTTTCCATATTAGCATAATTTTAATACAATTTTTATCCTGAAAGAGAATGAGCACCCCTGCCTCCCAAAATTACATTAGAATTTTGTCTTCTTATTTATGTGAAAAAAATAAAATGAAATTTTGAGATAGCAATGTCTGGTTATAAATAAATTATACATGTTAACATATCTTTATTGTTCTAATTGCAACACAACTGAACATTGTCTCCAGTCTTTCTTATTTTGTTTTTCTTTTCTTTTTTTTAATAAATGTTGTCACTCATTCTCTAAAGATTCTATTATCTTTGCTCTACTGCTTCCCCAAATCTTTTAAGTAAGTGTAAGACATAATTTTTCACAGTGCATTCAACTGAACACCGCTATTATATTACAGAAAAGATATCATGGTTGAATAAATTTGAGAAACATTGGATAAAACAAGGCTCAGCTGATTTCTTTACTACCAGACTTCCCTAATGTGTTCATATATATGATAAACTCTAAGAGTTTTTTCCAAACTTACTTAACCTCAAAATTCTTTCATGTACCAATAATTATAACTAGTCTTCTGTGCAAAACACTGCCAAACACAAGGGCAAGAAATAGCTTACTTACACCACAGGACATCCTTCCACCCATTATAGTTACAAAGAAAAACTTCACAATAATAACGTTATTGATTTATACTTTTAGCTGAACTGTATAAAATTGTATGGTTTTTAAAGAAGAAGGACTTAGTTCAAAGTTTTAAAATTAAAAGTGATACTACATGAACCACTGGGGTAATATTACACAAGTAAACAAGTAACAGATGAGAAGATCTCTATTGGAAAGGAAATTTTTTGATCTTTGTCGTAGGTAATTGAACAAAACGAAATACTTTTAGGTGTTACATACACAAAGCCTTTATCTCTCAGGTCTTCAAAAATGGAATGAGTGTATGCCTTAGTTTTTAGCATTTTTCCATGCGTTATTGCGTTTTACTGACACTGTAACCCTGTAAATTTCTAAAGATGGTTGCTGCTATATCTCTGATAGATTAAGAACCATTTAAAACAAGTTTCTCCGATGTCACATCTTCTTTCTTTTTACTTTGTCATGCTGTTCTCCTAAGTAATTCACACTTTCCCCTTTTTCAGACAAGTTTTTAAAATAATAAACTATTATTTATACAAAGTATACAATGTATATTTTCTGGTCCCAATTCCTGGCCTCCAACTAAATGCCTCAAACTATAGTAATTTGGTTTTCCTCTTATTTAGTTCCACTAAAACTCCTTGTAAGATCATCAGTGACTTTATATCGTACATTCCAATGAATATTTTTCAGTCTTTATCTTACTGTAAATTTCTGTTACATTTGACACTTTGACAGCTTCCTCTTCCTTAAAATTCTTTCCCCCTCAGTTTCTGAGACAATATCTCGAGCTTCTAAGAGAATTCCTTCCTTCCTTCCTTTTTAAAAAAAATTTTTTTTAAACTCCTTCAAGGTCTTCTCTATCGACTCCTTACATATTAGTGTTCTTGGTTGGCGTCCTTGGTCCTTGGTCTTTCTCCCTCACTTCCCTTGGTAGATGTCAATAATTCTCATAGTTTAAGTCAGCACAACTTTGTCAGGAATTTCCACATTCACTACCATATTTTCTCTCCAGGTACCTGATAATCATACCTAAATGCATATCCCACAGGTACCCTATTTCAACATTTCTTTCCCCCATGGCTACCCCAAGTAGATTATAAATTCTAGGAGGGCAGGAACTTGACTATGTTTAACAACACAACACAACACAACTTGACTGTTTATGCTTGTGCTTTACCATATTGCCTAGCATATAGTAAGTGCTCAACAAAAATTTTGTATAATAAAGATGTTAAAAATTTACATAATATATATAAGCCTCCTTTTTTTTTTTTTAAATCTGCCACTTCTTTTGGAAATTCCAACTCAGTAAATGACATTACTGTCCACATACTATTCCAAGATAGAAACCTGGGAGTTATCCTAAATTTTTCTCATCCCCCACCCTAAATTATGGCAATTTTACTTCCTAAATACTTCTATAATAGCTCTCCTCTTTTCCTTCCTACTAATGCTATATCAAGATCTTTTTAATAACTCCAAAGGTGTCAGTGCAAGATCTCATCACCCAGAAAACTGATTTCCTGAAACTATTGGCATCCTCTTTATCTTCAATTTCTGTGATTATTCAGAATCAGCTATTAGAAATTCTACTTTAAGCAGTACCTCATTTTGCTTAAAGACTTGCAATTGTTCCCAATTTCCTTTAGGAAGAAAGACACAACCCTTACCAGGGCAGCACGGTTTTCTGTTGCTGTTCCTCTTAAGCTTTGCCTACTCCTGTTCTCCACTCACACTGAAGTGAGGGTGAAATCCTTGTCATTCTCAGTGCTCCTGAATGCTTTCCATCTAGTTGAGGCTTAGGCAAATCTGTCTGTGTGGGATGCCCTACCCAGGCTTTCTTCACCTGCCTTATCTTCACCCACCTTCTGAGACTATTCATATATCCTCTCCTTTGGGAATATTTCCCTGAACCAATAGGCTAGAGAAATGTAACTTTCCACTGTGTTCAGAAAGCACACTCTGCACAACTTTTTCCTGTTTGTTTGTTTGATTTTATTTATTTATTTTGTTACTATTAACTCTTTATTTAATGATCTCTGCCTTGATATAAAATATTTCTAGAGAATTTAAGACATTCATCTTTATATCCTCAAAACCTAGCACACTTTTAAATACATGTAGAAATTCAGTAAAGTATTTATTGAACTAAACTGAGCCTTTGATCCTATCATAATTTAGTTCAGTTAATTAAATTGAGATTTATTTATTTCTACAATTTATAGGAGCCCTGCATATGCTTTCTGGTTAAATTAAAGATGTATATACTATTTAAGTGGTGTATGGGGTAGTTGGGAGGAGAAAGAGAGGGAGAAGGAAGAGAGAGAGAGAATACATTTTTTTCCTGTCAAAAGATCCAGTTAATAAAGTATATATATATATATGTCTCAGAAGGGTCAAATGTCATTTAGCTTATATGATGACAGACATATATACGAACGTCTCAGAAAGGTCAAATGTCATTTAGCTTATATGATGACAGACATAAATTGAATAGAGTAACCAATTAGAAGCAAGTTCTTTGAGTGATATGAGCCAAAGATACTTTGATGACTGATAGGTATGAGTTCATACTGCTTTTCTTTGGCTAAATCATTCACCTATTGTGTCACAAAATGACAGGTTTTTTTTCAAATATAATGGCTTTTTCTCAGTCATCATGTCTGTGTCAATCTTAGCCAGCTGGTAAAATATACAGACAGCTTATTCTTGACATACACATTCTGCTAGCAAAATACAGGTTTATTTATTCCTTTTAAGCTCAAATGAGTGCACAGATATGGCCAGTGCTTGTTTGCCTATGCTATGTCATAAGAAAGAAATAGCTGTTTCCTCAACCATTTCTCAGATGATCAAGTCCAGAAATCACCCATCAAGTGAGACAGCAGATGGACGATGTCAACCAGTGTTCAGTAATTGTGAGGATCTCACTGCTAGTCAGAAAGCAACCATCCAAAAATATAACTCCATTCCAAATTAGCCAAGTTTTTGGTAAGAGAGAAGTTTAATGTTTTTCTTCCCTGGATACAAGAGCAGCAATAGATGCCTATGAAATCTATAATAGTACATCTCAAATTTTAACTTACATACTAGTGACTTGGGTATCTTGTTAAAATCCAAATTCTTACTCATCAGTTATTGATAAGACCCAAGATTCTGTATTTCTAACAGGCAACCAGGTGATGTTGCTGTTGTTTTGAGGACCACACTTGAAATAGCAAGGGTATAGATGATAAACTCTTATATTTTTCTCTTTTCATAGATTTGAAAGTACCTTCACATATATAATGTCGTATGAGTCTCACAATAAGTCTATTAGATTGACATGAGATGTATTGTTGGTGGTAAAGAAAAAGAGATTCAGCACTTAAGAGATTTGTTGTAAATCACTCCACATCTATTGTCTTAGAGCCCCTCCTTCTAGATCATCTTTCCTCCATTAGTCTTTTACATTTAAAAAACTGCCTCTGCATGTCCTACATCACAAAAACAGAGACATATGTCAAAAATATATTTTAAAAAATATTAACCAATGCCTTTCTTTCCATAAGGATAATTTTGTCAACATGCTGTGGCTATGGTGGCTTTTGAATGATTTCCTGTCTCAGAAATTAGAGAAGACTAAACAGCTCACAGCAGAGATAATATAGGAGCTTAGATACAAAGTTAGAAGAAACCCTTTCAATAATTATGGATACCAGATCATATGGTAGAGGAAAACGTATGTAAAGAGACCAAGGCTGGAGAACTCATGGTGTGTGTTTATAGATAGAGGATAGTGGCGGGTGGGAAAGTAAGCTGCCAAGATTGGAGGCAAGGTTTATAGGTAAGATGCTTTTAATCTGGACCTGAAGTGAAGGAAAAATATTCAAAGACAATTTTGAATAGACAAAATTCCACAGATCTGGTAATCTTTTTAAAATGTCTGTGTGGGTGCAGGGGGAGAGGTGGTAGTGGTGGATTAGACGAGAGGAGACCATGGGAGGAAATACGGTGGGGGCAGTACAATGTAGTGGTAATGAATCTATCTCTGTTCCCTGCAGATACTCATTTAGAAAAGATAACTAGCACAGGTGTGTGTTGGAAACAAGAGGGTTAAGTCATCGGTTTGCTTTTCTATTGAGGCAAGAGATGATGAGAGCTAAAACTATGTTCTTACCAGGAGAGAAAAAAAAGTGGGGAGCACAGATTTTGGAGATACATAACTTGATACCTAGCGGACACTGGGTTCTAAAAGAGAAGGAGAAGCTGCAAATGACTCAGAAGTTTAAGTCAGTGTAACTGAATGGTGACTCGTGAGTTCCATTTCTTGAGATAAGGAACAAAAACACTAACAACAAAAAGACAATGGAGGAGCTGTTGAGTTCAATCTTAAAGTGACATGTAGGCAGAATAACCAAGTGGAAATGTTTGTTAGACAGTTAGAAATACAGGTATGGAACTCCAAAGAGTTTATGAATATTAATATTCTTGATAAGTAAGAAAAATAATTTCTGCTTATTACTTATGCAAGTCTTTTTTTTTAATTATATTACCACTTATAATTAATATCCATTGCTTCCCAAAAAGAACACTTAGCTATTCTTCAATTACCTAATGAAATGCATGTCCCATTTGCCATCATTTTCATTGGCGGGTAAAAGACAAAGGAATTTCGTGGCTAATAATATGCCATGTCAAAAATAAATCATTATAAATGTTGCTCCAGTATTTAAAAATGTAGTCATTTTTTGTTGTTGTTTTATTTTTAACAGTGTGGGTTGAATGGTTTAGTTTTTGCCAAAGAAAGTTTTTTTGTTTTTTTTTTGGAGGGGGGAGGTTTGGATATGAGAAACATTAAACGTGGTCAAATATTGTATAGGAGTCTGTATAATATGAAGTAAGAAAACCATGCCCTGGTTTTGGCAACAAACATGTTAGTGGTCACCTTCACACAAAGATTTTAGGAGAAAAGATCATTCTGCGGGAGTGTCCTCCTTCATATATGGTCAACTTTAATTTAATCTCCCCTTTCATTATTCCCTCAAAGCTCAGGGGTATTTTGTTCTTCCTCATAATTAAGCTAATTCCCTCCACCTAGAGTGTCCCAACTTCTCTCAAATCTGGGACAGTTCTCTCCTAATCAGTATCTCCCTCTGGATTTCTTGCTCTTCCTTTCCCTGGAATACTCTGCTGGATTATCACCAACATGAGAACAACAAACATGCTTCATTGATTCTACCTGCTGAAATAAAATATTTTGCCTCCCTTTAATAACAAACTCATGGAAAAAGTAGTTTGTGCTCTGCCCCTACTTACTGGTGAGTCCCTTTGTTAATTCCGCTAAACTGTTTCTACTTCCACCAGTCTACTGAAAATGCTCTCCAAAAGGTCACAAAATGACAGGTTTTTTTTCAAATATAATGGCTTTTTCTCAGTCATCATGTCTGATGACCTTTCCGAGACGTTCGTACTGCTGACTTTTCCACGTGTTCTCAAAAGGGTCCCCGTTTTGGGATGCTGAGACACTGTATTTCCTGGTCTTCCAGGTAACCCACTTCTATTTTTCCAAGAAGCTGTCTTTCATTCCCTTCATTCCCCTCTCAGTGCTACTTTTTCTCAAACAACTCCTTTTCTCCTTTGCCTCTGAACTCTAAATGTCTAAACTCACATATACCAAACCTAGTCTGAGGATCCCAAGTGAATGCTCCCAATTTCCTAGGGTCGCTAGCATATCTCTGTGTGCATGTCCCACTAGCATCCACCCACCTGCGCTGCCTTTGCAGCCTCTGCGTTTGATCACCTTCTCATCCTTTCATGCTTGAGACCGTGGAGTTCAGTATAGCTAATGTCATCAATGCCTGTTCTTTTCCTGTGAAACAGCTTGACAGTTACAGAAGCAGCGATAGTGCAGTACAGAGAGTATGACTGTGTTTTTAAAGTGTATGATTTCATGTAACTGAAAGAATATATAACAAGATGCTTTTAGTATTTTCAGTGGGTTGCTAAGTTCTGTGTTGCTTAAAAACTTAATTCCTCGTAATTCCACACTGTAGTCGTGGCTACAAATAATCTTGAAAATAAACAAAGTTCACTTCCTCATTGCTTCTTCTCTGAACCAATTTCTCCCATCTTTACTTATGATTTAACTTTTATGTATTTTTCCTTTTACCTACTTTCTCCCATCTTTAATACTTAGATTACTGGAAAACACTCTTGAGTCAAATCCCTGACTGAAAATTCTTTCTATAGGATTTCACTCCACACACCATTATATGCCCTATGATATTACTCTCTTCTTCCGATTCACATTCTAAGAATTCAAACTTTTCACTTGGGCCTCCTAATCCCCCTTTCCTGGATTTCCAGAACCACCCTCCTTTGGCTACATGCCACAGCTGCAGTCTTGCCACCTTCTGTTCCTCATTCGGTGCCTACCATCTGCTTTGGTCTTTGGTCCTTTCCTCGCAGCCTCCTGCTAACAGCGTGCTCATCCTGCCCCTAAGCTAACTCCTCGATAGAGCTACCATGTACTGAAGCTGAACCAAATGTCAAACATTAAATTGATTTCTTTTAATAACCCTGCTGGCTTGTTATGATGATCTTCATTTGATAGATAAAGAAATTGAAGCTCAGAAATGTTAAGTAATTTAAGTAACGTCACATCCCTAGCAAATGGCAAAAAGAGTCAAATTCACGTCTTTCTACTCTGAAGCTAGCGTTGCTTCCACCATGTTGTATAATCATCTCCCTGTCTCAGTTGCTCTTGCATATTCCTAAAATCCTGGCTTAAATCCATCATCTCCCTAAGGTTTTCCCTGACTGATAAGACCACAGGGTGGCTCCTCCCTCGAGACTTCTAGAGCACCCATCACTAATATAATTGTCTTGTAGCCATCATTTGATAGTTCGTGTCTATGTCCTTGATTATATGCTCTTGGGACGGAAATAATACCTTATCACTTGTTTGTAAGTTTTGCATCACCAAGCACAATCCTGAACATATGGCAGTGATATTTAGCATAATATATGTTTTCAATAAATTGTTGATTGATTATATAACATATGCCATTAATGCTGATTTCTCTTTCCTTTTAGGAAGTTAAAAATAAATATAACATAAAAATAGACATAAATATTTAATGCAAACTAATAATAGGAAATTTATAGTGCATATTACTTTTCCCATTACATACCAACAGTAAAATAAAGCATCAAATACAGTGTTATGCTTACAGGAAGGAGTAACATCGTGTACCTTTTATTTGATCAGCAATCTTTCACTGACACCAGTAAGAGTGCTAACAGCAATAGAGCAATTTTTATATATAGTTTCCCATTTTCTGTCAATATATCTAAAGCTCAGTTATAAGTTTTGATGTTGAGACTCAATATATCATATCTCTATTATGCATTTTTCTCACTGTGTAAAATTGGTCACTTTTTTCCATTTATCTTCCAGAGAATGCAGGCTTTCATATTTCATAAAGTTACTCAAAACCGCTGTTTTTTCACTAAAAAACAATGAATTTCTTGTGCTATGTTAATACTACTTTCAAAAGGAGTGACACTAATTCAAGTTAATATTTAATATATACATAGAAGGGTAAAACAAGTATTACTTACGTATAAGTTAAACTTTGTAAAAATGAGTATATACAAATATTTTAAGACTAATGATATGTATGTCTGTGTGTACATAGAACTTTCACTGTATGGGTAGATTCAGATATAAACTTCTTTTGCATATGTAGATATAGACATATAAACATCTTCATATAGATAAAAAATATTTGGAATAGGGTTAGCCCTAGGAAGATTGTCATTACTAATTGGAATTTTTAGTTTTATTTTTCTGCACCATATTCTATGATGTTTCTTCTTCTGTTAATGCCTGTCTTAAGACTGCCCAGCTAATCTCTTGTCTTCCTCCCTCACAGAACCTGTTTTCAGAAATTCTATTTTCAGAGTATTCCAATTTTCAAAACAATGACCAACGAGGCAATGGATTACCATTCCAAAGAATATTTGCCTATTTAATTAGTAGGAAAAAAGTGGTTGGATCTATTAGGTTGACCCATATGAAACCACTGTTTTTGTGGTAAAAAAGTGGTTGAATATAGGTGATTTCATAAGGCTCAATGAATGTAAGAATAAATTTCAAGTATTTGTCTTGATCTGGCTGAAGCCAGAACTGAAATTCACATTGTCCCCTCAGCACTTTGTAAACAGTGCTCAATTACCCATTAGATGAATAAGGACCAGGATATGATAATAGTTCCAGAGCTTTTTGACCTTACCCAGGAAACACAGAATCTATTTTAACTTTAACATACCTTTACATTTATTGCTTATTGCCCTTAAAATATATGGGATGGGTACATCAGTATTTTTTCAATGTTTTGAGCATCTCACGGCCCTACCCATCTTTGATTATAAAACTAGCCTTGTTCATAACAATCAGAACATCTATTTATGTGTAATCTTACAAAGTGTCCTTACCTGCTTTGGGAATCTTTTCATCTTTTTTAATTTCACGTTCTGGGGTAAAGCATAGACATACACAAATACAAACAAACAGGAAAAAAATCAGCATTTGAAAAAACCATATGCATCAGTTTTAATAGATTTTTCTCATCTGTTCTCAATTTCGATTTTAGTTACATACTTTTATCAATATGCAATTAAACATGTGTTCTTAGTAAATTATAAAGTAACTTAAGCAAAATGACTTTGATTTTAAAATCCAGTTTGCTAAAAAATTTCATACTAAACATACTAAGTAATTTGGCATCTTGTCTTTAATAAGAGCCCATTTCTTATGATTCAGAAGTTCTCTAAGTAATACAAATAAAAAATTAATAAAAACCGCTTGGGGGGGAAAAGTGTGGTAATTTTTCCTAATTTAACCAATTCAAGCAATTTATTATTTTTACTGTATACGCTCAATTCATGGAGCGCCACCTGGTGGTTAATTTAATAATTTCAAATTGGTCTAATTCTTGTTTTTATTAGCATTTGTTATTAATTTTATAAGATAAATTAAATTGACTTAAGTTTAGTATAATAATATAAAACTCTATTAGAATGAAGTATTTTGATTTCTCATTGTCTTAGGAAATGGATTTTGTCTAGAAACTGCATTCTAACTTAATATCAGTATAGGATAAACACATAGTTTTATAAACTAAGTAATATTCATGATATCATCCCAACCAAGGTAATGGTTGACTATATTTTCATGTTTCCCAGTTTTTCCTCTTGTTTAAACAGTTTTGTCTAGGTCTTATAGTTCTCCTTTCTTGGCATAAAGTCTTGTTTTGATTAATGAAAGGGTTCCAGTAACTTAAAATTTTTCCTTCCAACAGCAGAAATCTTATCTCATGGTTGGGATACTTTTTATGTACAGTCTATGTTATCAGAGATAGTGCTACCAGGCTTTATTTGAGTTCTAGCCTAATAGAGTCTCATTTTCTGGAGTTATCAAAAAGAAAAAAACCCTCATTTGTTTAACAGCAGAATTTTATATAGTAGAGAATTACATAGACATTCACACTCTACTTCCTATAATACTTGAATGCATATCCTGTAAAAAGTGATATTACCGCTATTATTGCACTTCAGCACTCCCTGGCACACATTCTTCTCTTTTTAGTTAGCACATTTGCTGAATTGGGTAAGGCACACACTATCTTAATACTTCCCATGTGCCTTAATGTTATATAAAATTTTGTTATGTAATTTTTTACTTTATTTATTGTCTGTATCCCCTTTTTAGATTTTAATCTCCACAAGAGCAATAACTGTGTCTTGTTCGCTACTCAAATATCAGCATTTGTTCACATATTTGGCACGTGGTATATGATCGATACATATTATAGGATGAATAAGTGAACAAAATGGTGAATATAGAAAGACCAAATGCTCCCTCTGGTGCATCTGTAGTCCTAGAAGAAATTGATTCATCTCATGCTTCCAGAACTAGAAACAATATTTCAGTGTCCTGGGATGACGTTCACAAACATGTTGCTCATCAAGTAGAGCTATCTCTTTGAAAGAGCTTTGCTTCCCACTCTACACATGCCTCTCTCCCCCTCAGTTACACTGTCGTTGTAATCTTGAAATGGAATTATCTTAGTCTTAATGTTGGTCAAGAGATCTTCTGAAAAAAATAAAAGTTGTTGAGAATATTTTTATGAGTACAGTACAACCAGAACCAACTTTTATCTTGTACATAGAATTTTACAGGCACTCTTATGAACATGCACTGTCCAACACGCATGTGCCCATGGACCCTTGTACTATGATGGAACTATTGATTTGTGGTATTGTGCAAACAACGTTTACAGCGTGATCTCACACGTTATGAGTTCATGGGAAGTGTAAAAAGAAGCTTTGGATCATATCATCTGGCTTTAAGAGCAAGCTCACTTACTAAGTTTTGTGACCTTGGGTATTACTTAAAACCCTAAATCTCAATTTTGTCATTCCTACAATGGAGAAAATAATGTTGTAAAATTAAGGAGAATTATAAGTGATGTATAGAAAGAGCTTAATTATTTTAAAATTATGCTCATAAACTTAAATTGCATGGCAATTTTCTTTTTTTCTTTACAGAGTTAGGTCTTTATTCTTGAAGAGGCAAGGCAGGAATTGCTACGTGAGATTATTGTCAAAGGATTTTCTAAGGTGAGCATCACTTTTATTAGGCTTCTTGCTTATTCAGAGCTCTGTGCCTTCATTTTGTAGATGGTGTTACTACTGAAGGTTAAGACTTTAATTTTTGACTCACATATAGATGCCTGTTCCTGGTCATATAAATATAATATATGTATTTATATTTAAGTTTACTCAAAAGGCTTCATTGAGTCACATATAGATGTCTGTTCCTAGTCATATGAAAATGGCAACTATATGTATATATAAATAAAATATACATATTATAAATAAAAATATATGTGTATATTTAAGTTTAGTCAAAAGGCTTTTTTGAGAAGTTTCAGGAAACTAAGGACAGTGGTTAGTGCTGGAGATGGGGAACTGGAGGCCAGAAAGAGGGAATGGGAATTTTTATTTTCACCCAATCTTTACTGTTAGAATTTTTTTTTACCATTGATTATTATTGTATAATAACAAAATATCTGATTTTCATAAACATTTGTCACTTGAGCCCTTTATTTTGGGCTCCACATGCAAGTGTTGCAGAGACACGGAATCAAGAAATCGTCACGCTGAGTAGTTGAGGCAGACAGCCTGTCATTTCATGTGCAGCACTGACTTTTCCAGGCTGTTGATTTCATTTATGAAATGTAAATTGCTGATGGGCCTGGGGAGGGGAGCTTCATTAATGATTTTTCAATGTCATCAACACTATGCTCTCAAGTAGAGCAGACCAGGCAACACTTCAGCATGTATGTGCTTGAGTCAGAGAAGGGCATCGTGGAGATCAACTCTGTTTAGGAGTCTCAGTTTTATCTTCATGAAATCAAAAGAAAGAAATCTACACAATATATAGGTCCCAAGAATCAACGTTCTTTTAAGAATGTCTCTATTTTAAGGGTCCCTGGGTGGCTCAGTCAAGCGTCCCACTCTTGGTTGCTGCTCAGGTCATGATGTCAGTGTTGTGGGATCCAGCCCCCGGTAGGGCTCCACGCCCCAAGCAGAGTCTGCTTGGGATTCTCTTTCTCCCTCTCTCTCTGCCCTTCCCCCAGATCTCTCTCTCTCAAATAAATAAATAAATCTTTAAAAAAAAGAATGTCTCAATTTTAAATATTTTTAAGGAAAAGCTGAATATCATCAATTTTTCTTTTTCCACTTTATTTTGTTATCATTTTCATATTTGCTTTTCAATACATAGAGACCTTATATGTAAAATAAATAATAATAATAATTAGCTTTTGCAGCCAATGATACTTTCCTCATGGCACTCACTAAATAAGTGTACTATATGCATATGCATTATTTATATTTTATTTATGTAATAGTAAAGGTTCATGTGTTTATTTGCTCTCCTATCCCAGAATATAAACTTCATGAGTCTTGAGATGAATTTTTATTTTCTCTGCTGAATCATCATGCCTAGATCACTGCTTTGTGTAGAATAAGGATCAGTAAATATTTGTTGCACAAATGAAGAAATTATATAATCCTCACATACCTCTCCTATAAGGTAAATACCACTATTACATCCACATTAGAGATGACAATACTGAGTCTTCATAATTTGTCTATGTACATTTTCCCTACTAAGGGGCAAAACTGGTCTTTGAATACTGATTTTTTCCTGACTTGAGAGCCTTAAGCACTCATAAGCAAATAGCTGTAACTGCTATTACTACAGATAGAATGAAAAGCTTTCAAACATTTCATACATAAAAACTATACAGTAAGTCACCTTCTACATCTTATAGGTTGGTTGTATTTACCTAGATTATATTATGTAGACAAACTACTAGCAGAGTTATTAGTATTATAATTGGCATAAACTACATAGCCACTGAAGTTTCTATTTTCTTCAGTCATTAACTCATGTTGTATAAAAGAGTTTCCTAAATCCAGCTGGTTAAACTAAATCAATAGATTGAGCACTGATAGAAAATTGATAGCTATCTCATATACTCCTGGAGTAGTATTCCATGTTCAATGGCATGGGAAGTTTTACATTTAAAAGCAAGTCACCAAATCTATTTTTGTAAAACATGTTTGTGGGTTTTGGTCTGAGGGAGTCTGGAAAGCATGGTGGCTAAGGACACAAGGCATATTGCCAGGCATGCATCCCAAATCCACCTTAGGTGCCTGTGGGACCTGAGCAAGTCACTTTCAGTGCTTCAGTGTTTACATCAATAATAATAAAAAAAAAGATGCTATAAAAATTAAATTGAACACTACATGAAGCATTTGGAACAGCATCAGATATAAAACAAATAGTGCATGCTAGTCTATTGATATTTTAAATGATGTTTCTTATATTTTTCTACCATACTGTTCAATAAAATATATTTGAAATAAAAAATACTTTTGAATAAAACAATGCAAACAATGAATCATGAAACACTACATCAGAAACTAATGATGCATGGTGATTAACGTAACATAATAAAAAATAAATAAGTAAATAAATATTTAACTAAAAGGTAGCTTTCATAAATTTATTCTAAACCCACGATTTTCACATCATTTGAGTAATCATTTGCATTTTTTGGTGAAAATCTGCTACCAGTGCACACACATACACATTTAGACAATTTCACTGTGGTTCTCATTATATCACTTAAAAATAATTTATATGTAAAGCACACCCACACACACACCCACACACTTTCACATTTTGTTTTTTATATGAGGCTTTATGGGATGGGATGGAGAACTACTATCATTCCAAGTAGCTTGGCTTCAAGAATTGGGATTTCGGAAAACTCTCACTGAATTCATGTTTTTTCATGTCTTGAGAGGAATTGTTTTGCACACACTCAATCTGTTTTGATAGGTAGCATTTGATTTCATCTGCTGTGGACACATTACTTTGTGGTCCAGGTAAACACAATTGTGAGAAAGGAAAAAAAAAACTGACTACCTTTAGATTTGACTTGGAACTTCTTCAGTTCATAGACCTCCAAAAGAAAATACTGTTCCAAGTTTGGGTGATGTCACACAGAGAACCAACACCTTGGCATCATCTTCTCCATGTCTTCTCATCTTATCTGTGTCTGCATTTCTTTACTTCAATATCCTATGGGCTATTTGATGTTTTCCTTCCTCTTTTTTTAACCATGTCCAGATGGTTTTGAAACATTATGCATTCTCTATGCTTCCATTTTTCCTGCCTGAGTTTCTAAATCAGTATCATTTTTGTTTATAAATTGATGAATCCTCCATGCATAATCAAGGTGCAAGGTGATGGCATTCTCAAGTACTTATGCAATCTCATCCAAATTAAGGGCTTGCAGAGATCATTTTGTACTGTAGTCGGACAAAAACAGACAGACATAAACTGACTGGACAAAAAATCCCTTGGTTTGAAATTTATTCCCTTCTTTTACTAACCAAATGACCTAATGAGAGGCATCAAACTAAATTTTCATTTTCTCACCTTATGAAGTGGAAAATGATAATTAGCTGATGTATTTGTGGTTACAATTAGACCCAATAATTTAATAAATATTTCCCGAGTTCTCAGGTACTGATATCTAAATAGCAGATGTCCATAGATTGGATAAAAAAATCTGATATATCTGGTCTCAGGCACCACTGGAGACCACTTCACTCTTCCTCTTTTCCAGCCCTCATTTTCAAGTATTGTGAGATTTTCTTGGACGGGGATTGTATCTTGCTCATCTTTGGAAACATAGCACCTAAAATATCCCCAGACTATTATACCAACAATCAAAAAATGTTACTGACACAAAATAACGTAAAAATGTGGTTTCAAGATGCCAGGAAAATCAAATTTATAAGCTTCAGTTTTAGGTGGTTTAGACCAAAATATGAGGTGGAATCCCTGTCCCATTAACTAAAGCCTTAGGTAGGTGGAAAAGCCCATTGAACAGACTCACCCACATTCAACACTGCTGCACATTATCTTTAGATTTTTATATTTAATTTGCCCTGGTCAGATATAATTATCCAGAGTAAATGAATTAACTAGTTTATAGCTCGTTATTTTATTTTTTAAAAAGATTTATAAGTCAATCAGAGAAAGACAAGTATCATATGATCTTACTGATATGAGGAATTTGAGAAACAAGACAGAGGATCATAGGGGAAGGAGGGGAAAATGAAACAAGACAAAACCGGAGAGGGAGACAAACCATAAGAGACTCTTAATCTCAGGAAACAAACTGAGGGTTACTGGAGTGGTGGGGGGTGGGAGGGATGGGATGGCTGGGTGATGGACATTGGGGAGAGTAGGTACTATGGTAAGCGCTGTGAATTGTGTAAGACTGATGAATCACAGACCTGTACCCCTGAAACAAATAATACATTATATGTCAATAAAAAAAAGATTTTTATTTATTTATTTATTCATTTGAGAAAGAGAAAGAGAGAGAGAGAGAGGAAGAAGCAGACTCCCCACTGAGCAGAGAGCCCAACAAGGGGCTCAATCCCAAGACCCTGGGATCATGACCCAAGCCAAAGGTGCTTAACCAACTGAGCTACCCAGGTGCCCTTATAACTGGTTGTTTTAAAGCTAAGCTAGAGTCCCCAGCTACTGAGTGAGGCTTTTTTCATAACACGTATGCCCACATGTAAACCACATGCTCCCACACGCATATTCTCTCTGTGTCTGTCTCTCTCTCTCACCTCTCATTTCCATTAGGTCGACAACAAAAAACAGGTATGCTTTAAAAACTTCTGTAGGCATAGTTCTCAAACAGCTCCAGTTCGTAATGCCAGCATTTAATGCCTGACTCAATGCTTTATGTCTTAAGTCCTGATTCTGCAATCCTACTCTGGCAAGATTCCCAAGGAGTTTGATGCTCACAAGGGAAGTTTGCTGAGTGGACACTAAAGATACAAAATGAGCCAAAGGGCATTCTCTGAAGCACAGAATCAACGCATACATTTTTCCTGCCTCATTCTGTCATCATTTCATTTTCGTGATTTTTTGTCTTTTGTATATGCTAAATACAATGTACTATGTTTCTGATAGTGTCACTCTGCCTTTATCTTCTCTTTCTTTGATGCCTCCCTATGTGTGCCTCATTATTCTTTCCTTCCTGGAGTTTCCCATTGTGAAGAGTACACACTGAAACAAGTAAGGAATAATTGGAAAAGGCTGCACCTATCAGTTGTAAAAAGAATAGTCAGTCAGAACAGCGTCCTGTGATGTTATTTGAAGATGGCAGGTTGGCTGGTTGAATATATTTTAGGTAATGAGCCGGTTGACTTTAAACCATTCAATAGGTTCAGAAAGATGTGTAACAATCAATAGTCAAGGTAAGTAAGTAGACATTCTTTGGTTTCTCCTTATCAAAGGGAGAGTCTGTCTTTAACTAGAGTCCTCCTTGTTTCTCTGGGCACTAACATTCATTTTCTTTAACTTGAAGTGAGAATAATCAGTGAAGTTAATAAAAGGTCACAGGTTTAAGTATGGATCATCCTATATCTCACTTGAATATGTAAAAATAATGCATGACCTTATGTGAGAAAAGAATGCAGGAAAAATGAAAAAAAAAACCTTACTGTGACATTTAAAAAAAACCTCCCCTCAAGGAGAGAAGCATATTAGAATATTTGCATAAGGCAGCTTGGAGTGACAACAAAAGTGGGTATGCAAAAGGACAGTGATTCATTTTCTCCTGCTACTTTGACCCTTTTAATGAGAGTTTAAATGGAAAGAATACCAAGGAAGGAATCTTGGGACTTTACCTTTGTAACTATTTATATATTTCATATACATATAGTTGTATATATATTATCATTGTGCATTAATGTTTTGGAGGGAGAAAATAAAAATTCACAGTGCTTGGATACATTAATTTTGTAAAGCCAATGATTACAAGAGAGAAAATTCTGGCAACCTCAACTGCTTTTCTTACGAACACATAACCCCTTTCCATTCTATCAACTTGGCATTTTGGTGTGATGGGCACAACAGGAAAAGTATTAGTCTGTAAGTTGCTGCTTAGAGTGACAGAGCTACAATTACTCGTTCAATTTGCACTTAAAAAATTCTTCAAGAAGTGAGTAATCATGGATTTGTAAAGGTACCTATGGACATTTTATGCTTTTGAATCTAACTGGTCTTTTTTTAATCAACAAATTCTCTGTAACTTTTCTCCAATCCTACCAAACACAAAAAATTGTTATGGGGAAAAAAACAACTTTGATACCACATTAGGATAAGTCTTGCTAATTTATTCCAATATTGAAGAACAAAGGAAAGTAAGATTATTTTTAGGTGTATTTAAGTCTGATACTAGGTAGCTAATCCAGCATAGAAACCTTAGATAATCCTTTAATCTTTTTGCATCAATTTCTTCACTATTAACATGATAGTCATAATATTTTCTCCCTAAAATAACTCAAAGCAGAATTAAATCATGCCAAGAATTAAATCAGAATCAAGTCACACAAAGAAAAACAGGAAAAAAATTACACAAAATTTAAAATACTAATGCTGATTATGAAATCAAGTATGCTAGGTCAACTGTTAAATTTTAAAAACATTATCACAGGAAGCTCTAATATTTCTTAGAGGATGACAATGATATAAGCAAAGATGGTATTTGTGAATTGCAATGTTATTAGAAAAACTTTTTATATTCAGAATGGTGAATCAACTATATAGCTTAGTTGTATTTGCTTATTAGGAATGATTAGTTACAAAAGACAAAATAAATCCTTGTAATGTCAGTTTAGAGAATTAGAACAATAAATAACATTAAAACTAGAACTTATCAGAAGAAAACTTGATTCTTTTTATGTCAGTCATTGGACATCAGACTATCTGTGGTCACTAGATAATGCAGCAGTTTAGGAACATTGGTTACGTTCTGACTGACACACATTTAGTTAACATATTCTAAAAGGTGCTCTTTGGGATAAATCTCTGAGACCAACTGCTTTTGATTCTTTCTCATAAAAGCAGAGTATATAATATCTACTCTTCAACAAACTGTCAAGCTTTTCCCTGCAGGTCTGTATGTGGATAAATCAGTGTTTAAGTAATGTTTGTAGAATCTACATTGGAACCTTCAGAATAAGACTTAAAAACTAGTGACAACTGAAAATGCATAAAATACCAACTTTTAGAAAATAAAAAGCAGGGCAGATAGATTACTAGTATTGGCCCTCAAGATGCCTGGTTGTATTCATGCTAAAAAGAATGTTCTGGGTTCCTCAAGATTCAGTTTTAAATGTACTCTTTACTAACTTCACTCAGAACTTTACTCTTCTCACCTTGACTCTTTCCATCACTCATCCATGCACGCCCACGCCTTCAAACTCCGTACACTGGCAAACATACCCCACAAGTCTATCTTTAACCTGATTTCCTTTTCTGAACCTCATGCTCAGATAGTCAGCTTCCAACTCTACATTTCTACTTGGATGTCCTATAAGCACCCCAACCTCAGCATGTTGCAAGCCAGACTTATGATTTATCCTAAGCTTATCCTTTTCTGGTGTTGCATCTCAGTGGTGTCACCAAACATTTAGTTGTATAAAATAGAAATCTTATTAAATATTATATTTGTCAAAAACGTCCTCTTCTCTCCATTTCACCTGCAACCATCCCAGGTCAAGGTACCATAAGCACTCACCTAGATACTACCAGTAGCATCTTAATTGGTCTTCTTGAATCCCATTCTGCCCTTCTCCAACCCACTGCCACAGTGGCAATTACAGAATGCAACCCTCGTCCCCTATACACTCAAACATGTATAAAATACTTTTGTGTACGTCCACTGCCCTTAAACTAAATACCAAAATCCTCAATATGGCTTAGAGCGGGAGTTGGCAAACTTTTTCTGTAAAATACCACATGGTAAATATTTTAGTTTTACAAGCCATTTGATCTCTGTTGTAGCTACTCAACTCCATTATTAGGGCACAAACTGCTACAGACAAAACACAAATGAATGAGTCTATCTGTACTCTGATAAAATATTATTTATAGATACTGAAATTTGAATTTCCTACATGTTTTAAGTGCCCCCAAATATTATTCTTCTTTTGATTTTTTTCAACCATTTAAAAATGTACAAGCATTCTTATCTCATGTTCCAGATTTGGCCCATGAAACACAGTTTGCCTATTCCTGGTCTTCAAAATTCTGCTTATTTCTTATCTTTGTTTTGTGCCTCTCTTGCTAACACTTTCTACACTTCCATAACACTGTCCTCTTTCACAAGAAATTTGACTGTGTTGAAACACCTCTTTACTCCTTGCTCTCTCCTATTCTCAATTTCTTCACTGGTTAAAATTCCTACTCATCATTCACACCTTGGATCAAAGGTTGTTCCACTGGGAAACATTCCTTCATTCCCCAACCTAAGTCAGATTTTTCTATGCCCAATACTCATAGTACTGTGCTCCTTCTGTCAAAGGATTTCTCTCGGTTTTATAGGTGTTCATTTATTTGTGTGATTTCCCCCCCTTAATATTCATCACCTTCTGTTAGACTTCTATGAAAGCTGAAACCCAATATTTATTTATTTATTTATTTTATTTTATTATTTTTTTAAGATTTTATTTATTTATTTGACAGAGAGAGAGAGATAGCGAGAGCAGGAACACAAGCAGGGGGAATGGGAGAGGGAGAAGCAGGCTTCCTGCCGAGCAGGGAGCCCGACGTGGGGCTCGATCCCAGGACCCTGGGATCATGACCTGAGCCGAAGGCAGACGCTTAACGACTGAGCCACCCAGGCGCCCCTGAAATCCAATATTTAGTTACCATTGTATTTTCTGTATACTAATACGATAAAATTCAAGATATATTGTCAAGTGAAAAAATATTAAAGAACAATCTTGGTAGTACTCACAGGGGACTCTAATTTCATCACAATGTTCATATATTTTAAAAAGAAATTATATTCATATATTGCCTGTTGTGGCAGATGTAGGCTGGTTCACTCAACATCTATTCTCACACTTTTTCCCTCTCCTTCCTCTAATACAGAGGCTGGAAAATGAAGTACAAGAATTCCCAAATTTTCTTGGAGTTGGATTAGCCATTGTGAAGCAGTTATGGCCAGAAAGATGTGGACAAAAATTCCCTAAAATAGGCTTTCCTTCCCAAATAGACAAAGCCTTGTGAGGAAAAGGTTTTGAATCTTTGTCCTGTTCCTGGCAAGAATACTTGTAAAATACCTGGATGTTCTGCAGCAAACTTGCCATCCTTAAGACCAAAGACACAAGCTAATGGTGGCAAAGTTGGAAGGAAGGTGAAGCCAGAAGCCTGGATTCTTGACAACCTCCTTGAACAATTTTCCACCCTAGTCTTCCTCCCCTTGGTCACCTTATTGCCCAAAACAAACTCCTTATTTGTTAAAAATCACTCTAATCAGATTTTTTATTACTGAAAGGGGAAACACATACAGACACAAATAAGATTCACCTATGTAACTAAAATTTCATAGAATTTGTAGAATATAGTGGCAGAATTTGATTAATGAGAAAACTGGCATCTCATAAGACTAGTGCTAGTAACTTCTCTAAAATAGCTAAAGGCTACCTCTTAAGACATCTTTATGTCATAGAGTAGTTTTTACAAACTATTAAGTTGACTGTTCTGTTCTTAATTAAATCTGTTCTGTTCATATATTATCATTTACACATATTGTTCTTTGACTCTTGAGCAAAATGACAAGTGTCCAGAAGGGAAAAACTATATATAAAGGCATGTTCCACTTGTTATATTTTATATTACAATGTACCTCTGTTTAAATATGAGATGTGCATTCTTTGCTTTAAAGTTGCTTTTTCTCTATAGTTTTATAGCATTGGGTATAATTCTTATTTTACTTATCTCCAGTGGATTTTATTTTATTTTACTCCATTTTATTTTATTTTTATTTCAGCATTATTACAGTATAAGTGACACATAAAATTGATAGATATTTAAAGTGTACATCATGGTGATTTAATATGTGTACACATTGTGAAAGGATTCTCAGCATCTGGATTTTATTTTGTACCTATATGTCTGCCTCTTAAGTTAATTCGGTGCAATTGGAGACTTGTATCATTTAAGATTTGCAGCATCAAACACAGTGCCTAAAAAAGCCACCAACCAACCAACCAACCAACCAACCAGCTTGTTAAACATAGTAGGGACTCAATAAATGTTTTGAAAAATATTGAAGAGTCATTAATTGAGGAAAAACACAAAAGAAAAATGCAGGTGAAAATAAGTTGTCTGAATATTTCCCCTACTTTCTATTCCATTATAAGTGATGAAAAGTTTATCAGCAAAAAAATTAATGTTTGAGGTCATGTGAGGGGTTATTCTGGAGTCATTTCTTTAAATTTACTTTTCATTTCAATATTAATTTGCAACAACTATTGAGAGTTTGCTAAGGCAACAACAACAAATATTAAACCAACCTTAGGACTTACACATATTAAACACCAATTTAAAAAGTACAATAAGAGGGACTATCACAAATGATGACTTGGAAAATTAGTCAAGATATTCTTGGTTCCACAGTGATTTCTATGATTTAAAAGAAGTTGTGGCAGAATAAAATTATTTACAGATTTACCATCAAAGTCTTTATTTGTTTTCACCGTCTACTTGGCTATTTGTTGAAGAAATATTACTTTGATTAATATAAATGATAAAATATATGGATTTTTATAGTACTACTTTCTAAATGCTATAACTGTAACCTTATTTATTATTCTAAATATATTATTGTATATAATCCACATATTTGAGTCTGTTTAATATGATCTATAAACTTCTTTAAGAAAATCATTAGAGAAAATACAGCAAAATTGTGAGTCTAGCTTAATTTTATAAGCAAATATTTAGAATTAAGTAGCTGACCACTTGGTTTTTGTCTATGATTTGATGCTTAAATAATTTTAATTACCAGAAAAGCTTTTACTTTTTCATATCAAATTAAATGATTGACCCTTATCTTTAATGTCACATGAAGCTACCCTCCAAATTTTATGAGGCGGAAGTAGCTAAAAACTGTATTTTTTCATGCAAATATGAAATTGAAGATTATTAATTCCTAATATAAAAAATAACTATGCAGGGCGCCTGGGTGGCTCAGATGGTTAAGCGTCTGCCTTCGGCTCAGGTCATGATCCCAGCGTCCTGGGATCGAGTCCCGCATCGGTCTCCCTGCTCCTTGGGAGCCTGCTTCTCCCTCTGCCTCTCTCTCTCTCTCTCTGTCTCTCATGAATAAATAAATAAAATCTTTAAAAAAAATGTTTAAAAATAAATAAATAAAAAAATAAGTATGCAAAAAGAGAAAATTGGTGTTTTCAGTGTTTTCAGCTACTTTTATGATATCATGTTAAATTATGTCATGTTACATGGCAACTGAAGTGAGAGAAAGAGATAGATGGATGGACAAGCTAAAACTTTCTGACTTTGCCTGGTATAAACCAAAGTTGTACTTATTGTTTATTTTGTTTTGTTTAGATCAAATATATACAACCGATCAGCTGGACACAAAAATAAGAATCTTTATAGAAGAGTTAATGGGAAGTGGGAAACCTCAAACACAGATGTCCTCAGACCAGGCAGTTCATCTGGAGTAGTTCTTCTAAAGGGCTAAACCAGATTTAACACAACTGCTATGTACCAGTTCTTCCACTGGGCTGTGCTTGAACAAAATACTTTATGTTCTTCCAAAATAGATTCACAGGAATTCTCACTTCCTGGTGGTCATTCTTTGTAACTAAGAAACTTCCATAAAGAAAGCATTAAGGCCCCCCTCCAAGCACCTACCTCACTACAAAAAAAAAAGTCTTAAGTGCAATGAAGAATATTTGGAATCAAATATGATATTCTGAAATAAGGACAATCACTTTGCACTTTGTGAAAATAGCCCAAAAGGAGATAATGAAAGGATTGGAGAAAAATCAGAAAATTAAAAACACAGAAGGGTGAATGAGCAAATAGAAAATGTAATGATTTTTGTCTTGGTTATTTTAGTAGAAAATATCTACTAAAGTGCTTGTGGAGTATGTAAACATGTAAAGTATGGTTGTTGTTTTTTTTTACACTTTTAAAATGGGAAAATTTTTAATCAACTACACACCATACAAGGCCATGAGGCTCAAAATCATTCGAAATAGAGTAAAGAGCAATGGTGATGTGAACTATTATTGTCACTCTTAGCAGTATAATTCATATTTTCAAATTCTAGTGCTGAATTTTTTATTCGTATTCACTTGAGGAATTCTTTAAGGCAAAATTCTTCTATGCTGCTTTTGTGCAGTGTTTTTCTCTTAAACCTATACAATTTGATTTTGTCCCAAATTGAATTCCTTACACTCATTTCTATTGAACCTAGCTTCCAATATGTTGAAGTGATTTTGAATTGTATTATTACCTTCTAAAATATTATCAAGTTGGGGCTCCTGGGTGGTACAGTCGGCTAAGCATCTGACTCTTGGTTTCAGCTCAGGTCGTGATCTCAGGGTCGTGAGACTGAGCCCCAACTCGAGCTCTGCGCTCAGCATGGAGTCTGCTTAAGACTCTCTCCATCTTCCTCTGTCCTTTCTGCCCTTCCACACATGCTCTCTCTCTCTTTCTCAAATAAATAAATAAATCTTTAGAAATAAAATAAAATATTATCAAGTCCATGATATTGAATTCTGACTACAATAATCTTCCAAGATTACTCAAATTATTTTATATATATCATCTTAGTACTAAAATGGGGTTTATATAAATATCCTATTAAAAAACTTCATGTAGTTGAGATAGATTCCAGCTATCGTTTCTCTTTCAATTATTTGACTTTTACTGTATCATGGAAATAAGTTACATTATTCAGTCCTGATTAAAAATTACAAATCTTACCCACATGTTTCAGTGATTATAAAATTAGTTTTTGGTTGTTTGTTCAATTAGCTATGTTTAAAATAAATAAAAGTCAACAAATTTGGCATTTCAGGTGTGTTTCTTCTGTTTTTATTAATCTGTAGATTTACAAAGTGTAATGTGATTCTTTATGCTTTGTTCATTATATGCATTGCAATACATTTTCCCAGTGTGAAATTTATCTTTTCTGCTCAGATTTGTTCTCTTTTTGTCTCAAATCCTACTCTAACCATATATAAACAATGGGCTTTACTCAGCCACAAAAAAGAATGAAATCTTGCCATTTTCAACAACATGTATGGACCTAGAAGTTACTCTGCTAAGTGAAATAAGTCAGAGAAAGACAAATACCATATAATTTCACTTATATGTGGAATCTAAAAAACAAGACAGAAATATAGGAAACAAATCGTTGATTAACAGAGGTGGGGGAAGAGCGAAATAGGTGAAGAGGGTTAAGAGATACAAACTTCCAGTTATAAAATAAGTAAGTTATGGGGATGTAGTGTACAGTATAGGAGATATGGTCAATAATATTGTAATAACTTTGTATGGTGACAGACAGTAACTAGACTTATCGGGGGATCATTTCATAATGTATAAAAATATTGAATCATCATGATGTACATGTGAAACTAGTAAGATATTGTATGTCAATTATACTTCAATAAAATAAAATAATTGTTCTGGTGACTGCATTTAATTGACTTTTTATGCAAACCATCCCTTGTCTATACATACTTGTCATTAAAAATCAGGAAGAAAATGGTGCAATAACAAAAATTCAGCATTCATGAAATAGGGGTATAATATTAAAAATATGTGTCTTTTCCAAAATTATTTTCCACCACATGGTCCATTATCTGTGACCATGAACTGGCTCATGCTACACTGACCATATGGTACAGGACGATGAAAAAAGGAAACCTGGAATGAGGGAAAAAAAGAAAGGAAGCTCTTAAGTATATATGTCCAGGGATCAAAGACTAAAACGCACATCAAGTGATTTTGGTGGAAACCTGAACTATTTTTCGTTCATATGTATATATTCCACATGCATTTCTTCTAGGGGAATCTTTTTGAACTGAACTTCCTTAATAAAAAATGTGCAAATTTGCAATGTTTGTCTGTTCCTCATTTTTTATATATTTCTGTTTTAGATTGGCAAAGGAATAATAGCATCATTAAATGATTAAATTATTTAATGGCATCAAATCATTTCAACTTAGATTGTGATGTAACTGTCCATTCTAATCACCAATCAGATCATGCCGAAGAAATCTAGAGTTTCTTGAAAATGAATTAGTAGTGTTTAGGTAAATCCATAGGAATGTCAGTCTTCACAATTAATTCATTCTTTAACATGTAGCTACATTTTGCTATCTACTGACATTTAACATTACACGTAAGAATTCTCTTACAGGGTAAAATATTCGAATTTTCATATTATACCAGAATAGCATAAAGTTGTATATAGCACCAAAATAACTACTATCATAAATGATGATAAATTTCAGATATGATAATACATTTCTAAAGTCAAACATAAATTCCTTAATAGGTTTGAAGTCTACATTGCTTTAAAATACTTCTTAAAAAAATCAAGTACATCTATGGGCTGAGAAAAAAATCATGTTGTGCTCTTGTGTTTCATTAAATAGCAATTTTGTTTAATTTAAAATTAATTGCAAAGTTAGAAAAATATGACTTAAGGGTATGTTTTTTATACATTGCTACACTGACTAATGAAGACTCTCCATGCGCCCTTCATTTCTCTGACTGATTCTTCTGTCAGCTTTCCCCTCCCCCAGCTCTCCCATAACTCTCCCAACTCCAACACATGTGTTACAAGTTCACCAAAAGTTTCTTTCCTTTTAATAAAATACTGCCAGTAAGTTGGGATTTTTACCACTATGTCCCTGTGCATTAATTGGCTAATTATTCCTGTAGACCTTCTCCTCAGGTAAATGTAGAAACAGGTTCTAATATTCAATATAGTAGGTATACTTCATGGTTTCACTGGTTCACTTATGTTTATCTTGACAACAAGGAATATTAGCTAATTCTGAGTATGATACCATGCCCATAGAATGTACTGGAGTTAATTAGAAACTAAATATATTACATTGGACTTAGCATATTTACTTTTGTTTTAGGGGACATAACTTGGTGTATAGCATGTCAGAATCCACATTACTTTGAGCCTAGTATAATGGGAATGCACTAGGATGCATTATTATAGTGCTTGATTAAGAAGATCAAATTTTTATGCTGGCTCTATTTCAAATTACAATAACTTTGAAAAACTTCTTGACTATTCCAGTTTTATTTATCTATAAGATGAGGGTATTGGACTATAGTTTATCTCTAAGTTCCTCCTAGCTATAAAATTTGTTTAGTTTTATTGTATCCGAACTTAACAGAATGGCAAGCTATCACTGAGAAATTTTAAGTATTTTTATCTTAAATCTTTGGTTTCCATAGCTATTCCTTATAAGATTCACCTTGGGATATTTATAAAATGCACAATTTTCCACTACAGACTCGTGGAATCAGAATAACATATGCATTTTAAAAAGCTTCCATGGTATTTCTGACATAGCTACTCTTGTCTTTGTTGTTTCATAGTACAATTTAGAATTTTATGATAGAAAATAGTCCTTTCTCCTTTGTTCAAAAATATACAAGGGCATATGAAAGTTATAGTTTTAAAAGCCTGAAAAATAAATGATATATTACTTTGTTGCAAATAACTGAATATGCAGTAAGCAGGTCAATGTGTTTTTACATTTCATCATACAATATTACCTTTTTCCTTTAGGGAAACTGGAACTTTCACTTCTTTCCCCTTAACAGGCTCTGGAAAGAAACATTGAGCATTTATTGGAAGCCAACATAAAAGAATTTGAGAACACATATATAGTGGAGTCAGTAAGCTATCAGTAAGGTGAACCTGGGTGGAAATTACATGATGTTTTCCTTCAAAAATGATTTTAATCATACAGAGACAGGGAAACAACATATAGAGTACAACAAGCCATCCTCTGCTCATTTTCACTTAAAAGAAATGTGAATTTTTGAGTGAGTTACAATCTATTTGTTCATTTAAGAGAATGGGCTTTTGGGGGGATAAGAACTTATTTTAGCTGTAATTTTTAAAAACATACAGCTTCTAGAAGTCTCCCAAAACTGTTATAATCAGCATTAGCTTAGTTTATTTCTTTCAGGCTATGTAATTTTTTATAAAATAAACAAATGGAAAACCCTGCATCTGTTATGGAAATGTAGTGCTTTAGTCATCAGACTCAAGTCAAACTAATTTCAAGAATAAGACTGAAATAAAATACAAGGACAATTTTATCCACAAACTCCCAACATCTTAAAAATGTGGTCCTTAGTTAAAACAAAATAAAACTTCATTTATTCTACCAGGTTCAAATACAAATTGATTCTAATCATATCATGGGTTCCAGACATATAAATGAGTGATGTCTTGAACAGCCTCATGCTTCGTCCACAGCCTACATAAAAGATAAACCAGTTTTCTGCCTTCTCTGCAACATTGTATCTCAGTGTCCACTTCGCTGACAAAAATGGCTTTTAATGCAGTGAGAAAGGAAGGAAAGGAAAAAAAAAAATCTATCCTGCCAGCCGTCTGTTCTATTCCCACCTTATGGGTTGGGGTGGGAATGCAGCATATGATGGTGGCACTTGTGAATGGATATTCCACTCAAGCAATCACTTAGAACTGAATCCAGGTGACTGTGGACAGGGTCATGAATGGAGTTAGGAGTCCTACTGAAAAAGCTGTGTCCCTCAAAGCAAGATTTTCTTGGTAGATAAGCTACAGCCTTAAATATCCATATGTTGGCAGAATATTTTTAAATGGATTTGGTGGCAAGGAAAAGTCCATATTGCCATTTAACGTGCTAAGTATAAGTAGGGCCTATTTTTTTTTTCTATATTTCAGCATCTGAAGATGAAATCAAGAGCCATGGATTGAATAAACAGACTGAGAAGCTTCATTAACTTTTTTCAAGCTAATGGGGGTAATTTATTGCTTTTGCATTTCCTGGTTAAACCAAAAAAAAATTAATGTATTGTGAAATGAGAAGTGATGGTGGGGACAGATCCCTAGTGGGGTGGGGGAGTGTATGCTTGGAACTTGAGAATTCAAGATACAGCATGTTGTTTTAAATCAGTTAAACGTATATGTTTGCATGAGATTAAAGTAGTTATAAAATCCAAGGCTGAGGCAGAGGACCCACAAGACTGCTTTGATATTGGTGGAGAAAGAAGGAAGAAGTAGAATAACAGATGTAATTTTATAATGTATTTGAAAGTCATAAACTCATCACCTCAAATATGGAGAAAGCTCTCAGAAAATAGAAGTGATTTTTATTTCAAAGCTCGATAATGGGAAGACACTTTCTGCTCTCAGGCTGGATCTTCTCCTGCATGGACTTTCCTACAGCTCATTTCCTCTCAGTGTCCTTTTTGACTTCAAGGAGTTTTGATCTGATTTAGGAAGTCCACAGTCTGGACCTTTAGGAAGGGAGCAGGATATCAAAGCTGACCAAAACTGTGGAGAGTGTTATATGGAAATTCTGTACTTCTATATTAGGAGGGATAGGTATATTGTTGGCTTGGGTCAGCTATTAAGGTATTTTTAAGTCATCTGTATTGTTTGTCGGGAGCAAAGCATTGGAGAGCACTTTTTGTGTGCGATTTCACAAATATAGTAGTTTCCTTGTGTTTGTACAAGAGCCTACAGGTAAGCTTATGAATCTTGATTATCAAGATCTAGAATGTATTTAAAGGTGCTTAGATATAAATTAGAATTCTCAAAGTAATCTGAGCAAAGAGGTTGTGATGGAGAAAAAAAATCACAAAGGAATAGGAAAATGGTTTCAGGTTTTTAATCCCCCTAACTAGCCTCCGGACAAAGGCAGGAATAAGCTAGGGCGAGTGTCCATGATGAAATATACATCACTGGGGATCAGTTTCAAAGTCCTCAGACAACTTCCTTCGTTCTGAGCTCAAGCTTTTGTTTGTACAGGTGGGAATGGGCAAGAGAAAGCTTGTCGAAGCCAGAAATTGGGCGATCATCAGGTGCATGGTCCTGAGCATCAGAATATAAGGAAAAACAAGCTCCGCTGAGAAGCCTCTGGTATTAGATCCAAACATACACAGGCCTGGGTCACAAAACTAGAAAATAATTCAAATGTCCATCATATTACTTCAATACCAGAGGAGCCTAAGGTTGCCACTGTTGCATTCCAGTAGAGGAGAAATTAATGAATCCCTTTGTTGCCTTGTTTGGGTTCGGTCTGTAGTACCTCAGTCCATGGGTGAATCTTACATCCTCAGATAAATCAGACCAGTTGTTAGAACAAGTGGCAATAAGATAGGGTGGGTGTCACAAGGAAGACAACCAATAACAGGGGTGGCTCATGGGATTGTCAGGTTTCTGGGTGGTTAAAGCCCCACGAGCAGGTCTCTGCTCTGGCAGGTGTGTTGGCAGGACTTACGTGAGTCCAGTGGCCGAGGGAAGTCAGTAGCTGAACCAGTAGCAAAAGCCAGAAGGATGTGTCTTTCCCCTACTCTCTTTGTTTGGAACAATCATCCCTAGACCTCTCTATAGCTTCTTAAAACAAGACGCAGCCTAATGATGTTTCTCTAAATGCCTAAGTTACTCATGGTCATCAAATTCCCAATAAATGTGGCCCCTAATGATTTCTGTGTAATAATCCTGGTTTTATGAGTTCTAGCATTGCTTCAGTATGGATTCTAATGTGTACATGCAAGTGGAATCGGTGAGAGACTGGCAAATGTAGGCCACCTTTTAGCTGCTTAATAGAAAGAACTCACAAAATACAGTGACTCCAATGCACTAAGTGGCTTTTTTGCAAGTGGAATTGCTTCATTCTGATTCTGCCACACCTCAGCAGCAGGCTTCAAAGAGCTTCTCCAAAAACAGTATTATTGCAGAGGTTTTTAATGTCCCTGACATCTTACAGGTAACACTGCAAATTTTTTCTTTGATTTTTTTTTGTAATGATAAATTATATTCAGAAAATAAAGGAAAGATGGCAATAAATTTCTTCTAAAATAATATCTAATGTATAACAAAGACATTTGACAGCATTAACACAGTTGAGCAAGAAAAGAGGTGCACTTGAAATAGTTCTAAATCAATAATCATAGGCAGTGAACCTTTGTATACATTATTTTCTAGTGACTGTGGAAACATCTTGCAAATAGTACAGAATTTAACATTGAGGGAAAAGTATTCACTAGAAAATTGCCTGCAATTGTGCATTAATAACAATAACAACAAAAATAGAAATTACAGGAGTCTACTTAGTGGTCGGTGTGGATTTAAATCTCCCAGATAATATTTTCCAAGACAGATTTTTACAACTACCATTTCCAACTAGTTTAAGCTTTGGTACAAGTGAGGTCTTTAAGTAGTAGTTGAAATTTTTGATAATCATCAATGCCTCAAAGGTAGCTTTGGAGGTAAGCTCCAACCTTTCTTTTGAGCTGCTTTTATTGCAAACAATAATATATGGTCCAAATATTCCTGTGGCGTAACTGTGGACCAAAATAAGTGTATCTCATACTACATTAGAAGGGGGGAAGGTTTACCTCGTGCAAATTATGGTTTGCAAATCATATACATATATGTGTATGTAAGTAGACATACATATATTTGGATTTTCCTGGTAGTATCTTTCAATGACACCTTTAGTTCTCATGCAAAGGACAGTGTTCTCGTTAATTGTCAGATAAAATGAGAGAAGAGAATGAGAAGGAGTCTCTCTCAAAGTCAGATAATCACTGGAGAAAGAGTAGACTAAACTCTTCTGTGGGAATTAAGGGGAGACTTCCCCAATAACAAAGGGACAAAGACTATTTTTCTATATGCAGAGCCAATGTAATGGTGTCAAATAGATTTTCCAAACTTAGGTAATGAACTCTACCCTCAAAGCAAAATTGCTCTGAAGAATACAAATATAAGAACCCTATTTTAAGGAGCAAGCAGTATCTGTGATGAACTTTAGTGTCTGAAAGACTTGACTTTGATTTTTGCCTTCACCTCTTAGCACAATGGGATACCGAGTAGCTTACATTATATATCTATGCCTCAGCTTCCTCGTTTATAAAACAATTGAGATTTCAAGCACAATTTGCTGAAGCAAATTGTATAAAGTAGATATCAATGTGCCTAGCAAAGAGCAGATGCCCTGCTTCAGTTCTTCTCTCAAACAATTCTTACACTTGGGCCTGGCTAATTCCTCATCCTTCTTACTTGAATTTAAATATCACTTCTTCAGGAAAGCCTCCTCTGCTTCCCCAGACTCGATTAGAATCCCCGATTACAGCCTCTTACAGCATCCTGTGTATCCCTTCTATAATTCTTACTGTTTTAATTAATTATGTAATTAACACTGTAAATTCCATGAGGGCGTAGACCATGCCTTTCTTGTACTCCCGGTGTCTAGTGAGCACATGTTCTGATTACTGTATACTAGAGGCAGTAATTATTGAATGTGGTACTTATCAGTCCACATAAAAAATTAACATGAATAACATTAGCTCTTGATGCTTAAATAGGTGGCATTTCAATTAAATAATACAAAACATATATGTGTATATATATATATTAGATTATAAATATATGTTTGTGAATTTAGACAAGTGGGTTCAGTGAAAGTTGAAGTAGACTGAGAAGGATTGATGTTTTATGTGAACATTAGTATTAAAAAACGCCTGGGATTCAGATAAACAGGAAGGAAAGCCAGTCCATTCCAAAGACTGAGATCACAAAATTTAAATAAGAATGGCTTGCTCATTTACAGCAACAAAGAACCTGACAAGACTCAAGCAGACCAAACTTGACTAAGAGTCTTTGAAAGGAACAATTGAGCACTTCAATTCCTGAGTCTTCCTCCCTGTTACTTGCTTTGCCATATTTCTCCAGAGATGATTCCGCACTAAATATATATTTTGTGAATGGATAGAAAAGAGGGAATCAGAGCACATGGATGCAAGTTCTTTCCATAGTTTTACTTCCTTCTAACTTTGTTTTTTACTCTTTTCATTATTTAAGGAAAATCCTTTCTTTTGGAAATTGTATTCAGAGCACTTTTTAAGTCATAGTGAACTGGAAGAAAGAGGGATAAGTCAATAAATACAAGTTTTCAAATATATGAGTGTGACCTGAGCAGTTTGGGCTCACCCATCTGTGAAGCAGATATTTTTGCTAATAAATTTCTAGTGTTATGTTAAGTTGACTCTATTACCTTTATCCTTCAAAACTGAAGAAGTCGTCCTGGATTTTTCTTTTTTAATTTCTGCAAGAGGAATCATGGGGAGAAAAAGTTACAAGGAATCACAGGAAAAAAAAAAAAAAACAAAAAACAACCTGCAAGTTTCTTCATGTTTTTTGTTTTGTTTTTGTTTTTGTTTTTTCTGAGGCTTAATGACTCAGAGTGGTTCTGAGTTGGTATTCAAGACAGACATGTCTACTGGTAAGTTGCCTGTAAAACATTGACTAAATATGCAAAAGATACAAAATAAGCCCATGAATTATCATCACAATTGGATAGATTGATAGACACACTAAAGGTACAAATAAAATGCTATAGGCTTTTAGGAAAGACGATATAACAATGGTAGCTAACATTGTCTATTCACTATCTGTCATAGGGAATGTTCTCTACTGTTTGGCCATTCAACGTTCATGGCAACCTTGTAAGGTAGGTAGATCCTGTTAATACTTCTGCTTTTCACATAAAGGGATTAAGTAACTTTTCCAAGGTCACGTGGCTCAGACAGGAGGACTGGGATTTGAACTGATATTTCTCTGAACTCAACCACAAAGGCCCTGGCTCTCCTAGCTGAATGATGAGGTCAGGACAAGTTTGGCAGGTGGTATTGAGGCAGACCTTGAAAATGGAGAGGATTTAGATAGACATAGATAAAAGGGAGAGAAAGTCACATTTTAGAAGGACAGAAGAGATAATGGAGAGGCTTGAGCTGGTCCTCTGTCAGTTTGGCTGTGTGAGTCACCTGTAACCAACAGAATACAATGGAAGTTATGCTGTGTGACTTCCTGGACTAATCATGAAAGCCAAGCAGTTTCCACCTGCTTCTCCAGGGACAACAGCTCTGAGGAACCTGACTGCCACTAAGTACTCCAACTAATACCACCATGCTAGAAAAGCTACATACACGCAGCCCAGTCAATAGCTCCCGCTGAGCCTCCAGCCAACAGCTGCTAGCCATCCAAGTGAGTGAAGCATCTCAGACATCCAGCAGATGATTACTTTAGATGGCTACAGCCTAAGCCTACATTTGACTGCAATCACATGAGATACCCAAATAAAAACTGCCTAGGTGATCCCTCCTAAATTCCTGACCCTCTTAATCATGAGCACAGTAAAATTGGCTGTGTAAAATATACCACTACATTTTGGAGTGGTCTGTACACAGAAACAGCATTTGAAACCATCAGCTAATAAATAGCAAAATATTGTGGCATGTGGGAAGTTCTCCAGTGGAGCTCTATAGATAACAGAGAAATGATGAATAGCTCTATTTTATAATTGGGAAGGTTTTCACTGAGAAGATGCCATTTGGGTTTAGGCTCCTACGTTGAGTAGAATCTCACTAGTCAGGAAATGCCAATTTAACAATATAACTGGATGTAAGATGTAAAACAGATTTTTAAAATGCTGAGGATAGCTTCTGGAGTTTGTACATGTTTCACATGTACAAGGATAATCTGCCATCAGTTGAGATATGAAATGTAAGAAATAGAAGCATTTGGAGAAAAATATCATCTTTGTTTTGAATGTATTATGTTTCATGTGTCAACAAGATACCCCAAAAGGAAATGTCTAGCAAATAGTTGGAAATACAGGTAAAGTGCAGATTAGATGCAAGTGTTGCAGAAGCAAAGCAACCTGCAGTCTCATTGATAAATGGAAACTAACAATATAATCAATAACATGAATTTTGAATGCCCCAAACAAATCTTATTACTTTGTTTACACATACTGACTTGACTTCGTGAATAAACTAAGTATGCAAAGGCAAAATAAGCCAGAACGTTAAAAATCATGTTCTTCATAATACATGCAAATTAAAAAAAAAAAAGACTGATGGGTTATAATGTTTTACTTGTATATTTCAAATCCAATCTTATATAATTTGCCTATGCTGAAATATCATTCACATATTGGACTAATAAACTTAATCTTATACATTTTGATTAGCTATTGCCAAATGTTTTAAAATCACACAAACTGATCAAAACAGTAATGCAAGTCAAGTTTTAAATAATTTACTAGATAAAAATTATTTGTGTTAAGAGGAACATATTCAATTTCAATAATGCCAGGAATTTTTTAAATATTTATTTATTTCTCCTATAGAGAGAGAAAGAGCACGAGCAGGAGGAGCAGAGGGAGAGAGAATCTCAAGCTGACTCCACGCCAAGTACAAAGGCAGATCTCACGACCCTGAGATCATAACCTGAGACAAAACCAAGAGTCAGATGCTTAATTGACTGAGCCACCCAGGTGTCCAAGGCCCAGATTTTTTTAAGTTAAGGGACTGAATATATCTAATCAAGATTAAAAATAGAAAATAGCATTTGCGGGCGCCTGGGTGGCTCAGTTGGTTAAGCGACTGCCTTCGGCTCAGGTCATGATCCTGGAGTCCCGGGATCGAGTCCCGCATCGGGCTCCCTTCTCAGCGAGGAGCATGCTTCTCCCTCTGACCCTCCCCCACTCATGTGCTCTCTCTCTCTCTCTCTCATTCTCGCTCTCTCAAATAAATAAATAAATCTTTAAAAAAAAAGAAAATAGCATTTGCTTTTTCTTCTAACATGGTCCTGTAGAAGATAAAATGTATCTATAACAACAGTGTTTTCTTCTAGAAGAATTTTTTTTTTTAATGCCCATGAAACAGGCAAAACAAAAGACTAAAATAATGGACACTCTTATAAGGAGGAAATCAGCACTAGAGTTTTTCCTTAGCACAAACATAAATATTTTGAACCCCAGGCAATGTGTTTAAAGGAAATAGTACAATTAAGAATATCTTTGATCTGACTGCTATTTATTTTTCATTGCTCTGAATGACCAAGTTCAATATCAATTTATTATTAGTGACATTAAGATATTAAAAATGTTTCTGTTGGAGCATCATGGTTTGATGTCAATATCACATATAGCTAAATTTTAAAAAGAAACTGAAACTGGAAGGTTTAAAAAGCCTAACAGAATCATCAGGCAATTTAAGCCTCCTGGCTGTGAAAAGAATCAAACTCAAAATGTTTAACCTTTCTTACCCAGCTAGCTTTAATGAGGTGTTTAGAAATGTCATTTTAAAAACTGTCTTTTTACCTCTTTTGTAGATACAAGATGTCTGCTGATTTGAGATATTTTTTCATGAGCATAATGAATAAGATCAATGTATCAAACTTTCTGGATTTTTCCTCTGATGGAAAGACTAGTTTTAAAGAACCATAGGAGAGCTCTATTTATAAGTTTAATAGTACTTGATAATTTTCTGGATATGACTACTAATATACATCACATAGAAAAATATTAAAATTGTTTCATGACATTTCTCTTGCTCCCTAAAGTGATAACATATTGTTCCCAAAGTGATTTAATTGTGACTAAGTGCATGGATTTTTTTAATATTTAATATGTGAGTGCTTTACATGCATCTGTTACTGTTTTCTGTTCGTTTGGACATAATTTTGACAATCAGAAAAATTTTAGAAAAGGCATTTTATAGAATTTAATATTTTTCCAAACTCCAAAATATAAATTTTATAAATCAATACAGAAAAAAGGATTCTCAAGTTCTCTAAATGGTTTAAAATGCCTTGCTTGTAATTCCATGAAGGAAAATATAATATATTGATGTTTATTTAATAATAATTTTGAATGCTTCTTAAAAGATGTTGTCAGAATTTAATTTTACTGGGACACTGTCCATTAACTTTGTAATTAAGTATGACTTGGTCAGAAGCTATCTTTAACTTTCTCTTTGTCCTAATGATACATTTAATCATTCCCTATTCCATGGGCTAAAGCACTTGACGCACATAATTGTAACATTTTAAAATGTTTTTCTCTAAATATCTGTTTAAAAATCCTTAATTAAAAATGTTTCCAATTCAATTATATTTACATGTTGGTATCTTTTTTGTTTTAACCTTGGAAACTTCATTGCATTTCTTTCTTAGCCTTTACATTTTATTTAAAAAAGAATATATGATGTAACCAATATTATCATCTACCTCTAATCAGACAGGTAATTAAAAAGCATAATATAAAATTTGCTTCAATGACATCTGGACAACGCTGTCAGGGCTTGGAGACTATGGTGAGGTATTCCTCAAGATATTGTAATAAGGCAAATTAGAATATTTGAAAGTTAAGCTACATAATCAATACAGAGTGCGAAGAGTTAGTGAGCTCAGAAAACACCAACTATATAATACTATAAATACACTTCTGAAGAGCTTCCTTGCATTACTAAACAAGCTGGGCTGTGTTAGTATATTAAAACTCTGACATAGACCACAGCATAAGACTTCAAAACAACTAACAAATACAGAACTTGTTCAATATGCATCTTGCAATCACAATGGGGGAGAAAGTCTTGTCTAATGGATTCAGTATTCTAGTCCTTTTGACAAGCTCTTCTCTATAATAGCATAGTTTTTCAAATTATCTTAGTTGAGGGACTCTCCTGAAATCATCTAAATATCCCTTCCCTTTAAATTCTGATTGAACTTTGTAATTATGATGATTTTAGGCTGTGTAGCTTGGCTGCAGAGTGGACTCTTTGCACATGCCTTTATATTCTGGTCCTCGTTACACATTAATAATCAGAATACTGATTGGAATTCTGAAGAGTACCTCAGTGGGGTGCATTTTAGTCATTTTAGTTCAACTCTGCCCAGCTCTTTTGGAAAGATCAGCAATATGCAATGATTTAAAAAAGGAAAATAAGCACTCTTTATATATCTGGGGGCTGAGATAAACTAGGACATCGTAGCACAGAATTAGCTACTGAGCCCTAAATCTACTCTAAAAGATTTTGTTTTTCATAGAAAACTTTATTAGCCATGAAATTTTTCTCATGTAATTATGTTCCAACCAGGATGCCAAAGTTCCCATGTTTGTTTCAAGAAAATATATTATCACAGGACTATAATTTGCTTGGCGGCTGGCAAAACTAGGTTTCGGTCATTCCTGTATTCACATAAATGATGAAGTGTTATTTTATATCCTTAGGCATTTTACATATGATCTTGCTATGAACTGAATGTTTGTGTCCCTCCAAAATTCATATGTTGAAGCCTAAAACCCAATGTGATGGTATTTGCAGGTGGGGCTCTGGAAAATGATTAGGTCATGAGGTTAGAGTCCTTGTGAGTGGGATAGTATCCTTGTAAAAGAGATAAGAGATAGCTGAGCTCTGTCTCTGTCTTTTTCTTCTCTCTCTCTCTACTATATCAGGTATATAGTACGAGGGCATCTGTCTGCAAACCAGGATGAGGACTCTTACCAGGAACCAAATTGACTGGCACTTTAATCTTGGACCCCCCAGTCTCCAGAACTGTGATAAATAAATTTCTGTTCAGGCCACCCTGTCTGTGCTACTTTTATTGTAGCAACCTCGAGCTGACTAAGACAAAACTCTTTAATTTCTCACTCATTCCAGCGAGTTAGGTATTATCTACATTTCATAGATTGACAGCAGAGGCTAAGAGGCAAAAACCTGCCCAAGGTCAGAGCTACTAAACAGTAGTGGGAAACTTGAACCCAGACTATCAAACTACAAAAGTAGAGTTAAACTGCTACACTATGCGCTAAGAGAATAGTGGATTATAAACTAGATAGCGTGTCAGATGCCCCCTTAAAATGAATAGTGAACATGTTTGCATCACTACATCACATCAGTTGTTCTCCATAACTACTAGTCTGCCATAGCCTTCCCAATACTTCTGAAGCCAGACCATGTCATCTGACACATACTAAGAATTCAATATTATTTGTTGAATAAATTAATAAATTTGTCAATTTTGTGCTGACCACATTTTATTAGGAAAATTGCTCTTCATTATTTACAAAAAGCCTAATAATCATTACAATCATCTTCTGTGGTTAGTTATTGCCCGAATTTGCAATCCTAACCTAGCTAAGTTATCAAAGTAAAATCAAATGGCTGGTATTTGACAGTTTTCATCATCAATAAAAGCATATATTTCAACCTAATATTTACCTAGCATTTTTTTTTCTGGAAGTTTCAATCTAGCATTGTACTTTTTGTTATCTAAGAAATTTTGGATGGTGAATTACCAAAGTTGGAAAATGTCACACACTTATATGCATATACTTATGTCAATGTTTGTAATAATTGCTAATCATCTATTCATTTTAAGTATATTTTAACTACAATAATATTCATTATCCATAGTTTATATTGTCTTTTGAACTTTGTTTCATAATTAGAACTACTCTTGTACAGACACATTTATATGAGATCTTGGGAATTAGTCTCATTATTATTTAAGCTTTCAAATATAAAACTTATTTTATGAGATGATACAAAAATTTTGAAGAATTATAATTGAATATAAGAAAAATGTTAACTTAAAAATTATTAATATAATAAAAAGTAAAGAGGGTTTTTTATGAATCCTCCCATTACTCATGGTATAGAATTTCAAAATGTAGTACTTTGAAATTTACCTAGTGAACTAATTCTTTCAGATTCATATACTTATTTAAAATTAATTAACTTCAATGATTTTTAGAATAGGTTAAGGTTTGTAGCAAAATTGAGTGGAAAGTATACAGGGTTCCCACATACCCCCACCCCTAACACACACAGCCTCCCTTATCATCAACATCTCTTACTAGCATGATACATTTGTTACAATCGATAAACCAATATTGATACATCATTACCAAACCAAAGTCCACAGTTTACATTAAGATTCATTGTTCATTTTGGTCATTCTATTGATTTTGAGAAATTAAATGACATACATCTACTATTAGTTTCATTGACCTAAAAATTCCCTGTGTTCCACTGATTCATCCCTCCCTCCTCCAAAACCCCGAACAACCACTGAACTTTAAACCATCTTCATAGTTTTACCTTTTCTAGAATATCATGTAGTTGGGGTTATACAATAAGAAGACTTTTAAGATTGGATTTTTTTTCACTTAGAAATAGAATGTAAATTTCCTCTAGGTCTTTCTATGACTTGATAGCTCATGCATTTTTAGTACTTTAAAAAGTAACATTGTATTGATGTAACAGAGTTTAATGATCTATTCACCTATAGAAGAGTGTATTTGGTTTCAAATTTTAGCAACTATGAATAAAGCAGGTATAAATGTTTGTTTGCAGGTTTTGTATGGATATAAGTTTTTAAGTCATTTGGGTATATACTAAGATTGCTGGATTGTATGGTAAGAGTACATTTAGTTTTATAAGAAACCACCAAACTGTTTTCCAAAGTGGCTGTACTATTTTGTATTCCCTCCAACAATGAATGGGAGTTCCTGTTGTTCCACATACTACCCAACATTTGATGTTATTAGTGTTTTGGATTTTAGCCCTTCTAATAGGTACGTAGGGGCATTTTATTATTTTAATTTGCAATTTCCTAATGATGTATGATGTTGAACATTTTTTTTTAAAGATTTTATTTATTTATTCATGAGAGATAGAGAGAGAGAGAGGCAGAGGCAGAGGGAGAAGCAGGCTCCCCGCAGAGCAGGGAGCCCGATGCGGGACTCGATCCCAGGACCCTGGGATCATGACCTGAGCTGAAGGCAGACGCTTAACCGACTGAGCCACCCAGGCGTCCCGATGTTGAACATCTTTTCATATGCTTTTTTTTTTTGTCATCTGTATATCTTCTTTGGTAAAGTATCTGTTCAGATCTTGTGCCAATTTTTAAAATGAACTGTTCTTCCTATTATTGAGTTTTAAGAGTTCTTTGTGTTTTTTGGATAAAAGTCCTTTATCAGATATGTATTTTATAAACATTTTTTCTCATTCTGTCTTGTCTTCAAATTTTTATGACAGTATCTTCTGAAGAACAGAATTGTTTAATTTTGATGAAGTCCAAGTTATTAATTTTTCATTCATGGATTGTGCCCGGATGTTGTACCTAAAAAGCCATTGCCAAAAGCCAAGACCACCTAGATTTTCTTATGTTATCCTCTAGGAGTTTTACCATTTTACATTTAGATCTATGATCCACTTTGAGCTTATTTTTTGAGAAGTGTGTAGAGTCTGTGCCTAGCTGATGCTGTTATTTCTTCTTCTTCTTCTTCTTTCTTTTTCTTTTTCTTCTTCTTCTTCTTCTCCTCCCTCTTCTTCTTCTTCTTTGCTTGTGGGTGTCCAATTGTTCCAGCACTGCTTGTTGAGAAGACTATATTTTCTCTATTGAATCTTTTTTGCTTCTGTGTCAAAGATTAGTTGACTATTTTTTTTGTGGGTCTATTGCTGGATTATTCTGTTCCATTGATCTATTAGTCTATTATTTCAGCAACACCATGCTGTGTTGATTGTTTTAGCTTTATATACAGTTGAAATAGTAGTGTCAGTCCTCCAACTTTGTTCTTCCATTGTCTTAGCTATTTGGGGTCTTTTCTTTTTCCATATAAACTGTATAATAAGTTTGTTCATAGCCACAATATCAGTTTGTCAATATTCACTGTGATTTTTATTATGATTGCATTGAATCTATAGATGAAAAATTGACATTTAACAATTTTGAGTCTGCCTACCCATGACCATGGAATAATTCTCAATTATTTGGTTCTTTTATTTTTTTATTTGAGTTTTGTAGTTCTCATATAAATCTTACAAATATCTTTTTATAATTAAATCTAAATATTTCTTTTGTTATTCCTAATGTAAATGGTATTGCATTTTTAATTTTGTTCATTCTGATTTTTTATTGCTGCCTTATAAAAGAGCAATTTACTTGTGTGTATTAACCTTGTATCCTGAAGCCTTGCTATAATTACTTACTAATTCCAGGAGGTTTTTCTTGATTCTTTGAGATTTTCTACACAGACACATATCATATGTGAACAAAACCAGTTTTATTTCCTCCTTCCTAATTGGTAAATTTTTATTTCCCTTTGTTGTCTTATTGCATTAACTAGTACTTCTAGTACAATGTTGAATAGAGGTGGTGAGAGGGGACATCCTTGCAATTTTTCATATCTTAGGGGGAAAGCTTCTGTTGGTCATTAAGTCTGATGTTAGTTGTAGGTTTTCTGTAGGTATTCTTTATTGAGTTAAGGAAATTCTACTCTATTCCTAGTTTGCTGGGGGTTTTAATAATGAATGGATGTTAGATTCTGTCAAATGATTTTCTGTATATTGATAAGATCATGTGTTTCTTCTTTAACTTGTTGATGTGATGGATTATATTAATTGATTTTTCAAATGTTGAACCAGCTTTGCATACTGGAATAAATCCCACTTGTTCAGAGTGTAATTTTTTAAGTTCATTGTTTGATTTGATTTGATTATATTTTAGATTTCCTTGATTTTTTTAAGAAAGTCCTTGTCTATCAGTACTTTAAACTTTGTGATATATATGTACATGTAAAAGAAAATTGAAGTCCAAGACTCTCAAAAGGGATTTAGTTGAAGTAAAACAAAAGCTAATGCCATTAAAAAAAAAAAAAAAAAAAAAACTAGAAAATCTCCTTCTACAGGGCTTACTAGTGTGACAAAGTGATCCCCTGCAAAACAAGGACCTTCATTTAGGTTCCTTCACTGGGGAACAGTATTTTAAAAGGAGGATCCATTTTATATTTTAAAAAGATAAACTCAATGTATTCAGTAAACATTTATTCAGTGCCTCTTTTGTGCTGGGAGCTGAAAAAGCACAAATGGTTGTATTGAGTTCAGTTAATGCCAGAATGCATCTACATAGATCATAGAGACACATACACAGAGATCTGGGCCCATAGCATATGGATTGACAAACCCTACCTGAAGGAATGAGAAAAGATTTCACAGAAGCACTGGCAAAGGTAGTGGATTCTGAAACTGGATAAGAAGTTTGTCACCAAAGAAGAATTGGAAAGACAGCTCCAGCATAAGGAACAACATAAGCAAACCATGGAGTGTGAAAGTTCATGTGGCTGGATTGCTGGATATACAAAGTAGAGAAGAAGCAGTGAGCAAAAGCTTGAAAGTCACACTGAGGATTGGTGGTGAAGGGACCTACAGTATCCCACTAAAGATTTTAAATTTATATCCTTCCAGTGACAGTCTTTGAAGATGCTAAATCCAAATATTCTTTCTGGTTTTATGCCAATGTAGTTAATAAAGTTTTGTTCATAAAAGAATATTATACATACTAAACTGACTAAATACATAGAGAGTCATTGTCATCTTGTTTGGAAATAGTCCCAAACTGAAGCCAGCCATAGTTGTGTTAACCATATCCTCCTGTCTCCAGAGACAACATCTTCTGTTTCATCTTTTACAATTTCTTTTTTGCATGTGTGTCAAGGGCATAATTTCTATATCCTATGTGCCATTGTTACTGATACTTATGGTTAAATCATATTTAGAGAATCTTCATGTCATTTAATTAAATATTCAATAGCATGCTTTGCTCCAGAGATATACTTGTTGATTCTTAAGTGTGATTTATGTGTATATTTTGAATGTAAATAGAGTAAATACTTCAAATAATACAATTCCACTTAGTAGATTCATAAAACATTTTTTAAACATTTTCATTTTAGAATTTGAATCTGGCTTTCAGGTATATACTTTTGTACAAATTGTCCTTGCATTCAGAAAAATAAGTCTATCTTCAGAATTTGGGGCAAAGTGGAAATGCCTCAGTCATAGGAGACAATTTTTACAAATGAGAATTAGACAATATTATGACTGGTAACTCCTTTAGCAATTGCATAGTGAAATAGTCTTGGCTTATAAAGGAGGCTAGGTAAGGCAGGTAACTAGCCTAATGTCACAGAATAAATTATGGGAAAGGTAGACTAAGCTTTATGTGTTATTTTGAGATAGCCCTATACTCTACTGTTCAAACAGGTTAATATTTTTGATTACCATTAGCTTTCCTCAGTTTTTTTTTTTTAGGACCAACAATACAAGTGCTAACTCCAAGTTAAGAATTGTTCATCATGATTTTTATTGCCAAGAGTTTTAAGGACAATATAGATGCTTTGTATGGCTTATCTGACTAGTATCTTTATTCTAGTATAAGAATGAAGTGAAATAAAACCCAAACTTTGCAAGTTATAATAATGAAAAAAATTTCTTAACTTACATTTTGCCATTTTATAATTCTAAAGAAGATCTGAATTAAATTTTCTTTTTTTTTTAAGAATTGCTTTTCAATCAGTTTATACTATATTATCATTCTATGAAAAATTGGGGCAGTAATAGTCAATGAGACACAGGTAAATTTTAAGTAGAATGTTGATAAAATTTTCATGTTCATTCCTGAAATTATTTGACCTAAAAATGTATAATTTCATTTACATCAAGAAGAAAGTAACAATGCATTTTTATGTGGGGCTAATGATTACATATGATTTCTTGCAATTTGATTTTTAAAGAATGGAGCTAACCTCCATTAATTTGTTATAAGATGTAGCATAACAATTGGTTTTTATACAATTTTATTCAAGGCAGTATATGCCAATTTTTTTTTCCTAAACAGATCTTTAATAGAAAATTGATTTATAAATGAAAGAAAAAAAGTCAATAAAAAGAAAAAAAAAACTTCAGGAAACAACCTTTGTTTTGTAACATAGTAGCTTATAATATACTTCCTATTAAAGATTTCTGAGGGAAAAAAAATCCAATCCATATGTGGCTTCAGGATAATAGCAGGAGCAGAACGAAATATTAAAAGAAAAAAAGGCATAATTAGCAGCTTGATGTTCTTGAGCTCGTGAGGAGGCATTTTCTTGGTGTGCTGTATGGTAAACACTACAATGCATTTCCACAATCCTTTATATAATCTAGCCTAGAATGTCAAAGGAACAAAGTTGATTTTTCTTACTGGTGAACAAAATTTTAATCTTCAAGTATTTATGTTAAATAATTAAAAGTTGTTTTTACATGCCAAATCCTGGTGATGGTAATTGAGATTATATATGAAGAAAAATAGGATTTGTAAGAGAATTTCACTATGAAGAGCATGGAAACAGACTCTTCCAGATTTAAGGATGTATGTTTTTCTGGTTTTGGGGTTTTTTTTAAGTGGAACCCAACATGGGGTTTGAACTCAATGCAGGGCTTGAACTCATGACCCTGAGATGAAGACCTGAGCTGAGATCAACAGTGATGGGCTTAACCAACTGAGCCACCCAGGTGCCCTCATATTTAAGGATGTCTTAAAGAACTATAAACCTGAGATTAAAATGTAGATAATATCAAGAATACATACTTTCATTATTTTAAAATTATGAAATTATATTAAGTATTGGCAAAAGAAATCTGAAGTTCATTGCCATTAAATTCAGAGATCATATGACAACTTTCTTGTATTTACAATTAGATTTGACTGGGCTTTAAAAAGTGGTTCATAATTGCATTCTATTATTTTTACATGAAGATTGTTGGAAGTTAAATCAAGACAAAGTTTGAGAATTATAAGTGAAGCAAGAGCACACATTTGATGTGAAAAGTGTGTTACTTTTAAGAAACTACTTTGATAAATCATGGAAGAAGTAGAATGCAGGCAGATTAGGAGTGACACGTTGCTCCTGGGGATGGTGTCTTTTCAGGTAATTCAACCCCTCTACCTACCAGTTTCTCTGACCTATAGTTAATAAGGTTATTTGGTGTTAAGAGTGGTAACCCCTTCCCATCAAAAAAGAGTGGTGATTCCAATATGAAGTACAAGGTCAGGTTCCTGCGGCAATCTTACAGTTTTAGTGTACTTCCCCATAAAATGCCCAGAATCTCTAAGAAAAGGAAGGAAGAAAAAATGGTCGCAGAGGCCAGATAGGCAAAGGAATGATTCATTTTCATGATAATTGAAAGGCAGAATATTTGCATGGAAGCAAAAATTGGGGCATTACAATTATATCCCTATGTGACCTGTACTTGCCTCTAGTATATCCTGTATAAAATAAGAGTGATCAAGTCACGCATTAGCTATTAGATAAAATGGATCATTAATAACAAAGAACCTTTAACTTTTGAGAAAAAGGTACAACATGAATGGTTCTCATAGCATCACCTCCAAATCTCGTCAACAGCATTGGCACACATTGCCCTTTTATTAGGCTGAAATTCTCTTTAGCATTGAATGGTATTCTTATCAATAAATGTGTGAATCACATGAACCAAATGTTGCATGGCAGATTATGGCACCCTGCAGGAGATTAATGTAACAAGACAAATTTCTTCTGAATAAGTGTAGTTCTGCTGTGTAGGTAGGTAGATCTGTCTGGTTATTAAAAGGATGAGGGGAGTGGGAAGGAACATAGTGAGAAGGAAACTAGAAAAGAATTTCCTACACATAAGATAAAATAATTGTGAGAACATTCTAAAAGTATTAAAGTACTAAGAAGTGAGATGTGCTATGTGAGCAAATAGACAGTGGAGAATTGCTAAAGGTTCTCTTGAAAATATATAAAATACATAAATAAGCAGGATACACTCATTTTCACGTGTTGTATAAGCTCCGCATGTAAACCATCTTCTCTCTGAAGCCCACTTCATGCTCCTCACACCCATTCCCCAGCGCCTAGCCTGTTGTGGGCGCTCAATAAATATTAAACAATCAAAGCACAAACTGTTGTCAAAAGTTTGGAATTCACAGGAATCAATAGTATTGTTATCATTTAACATTTATTGAGGGTCAACAGCATGACTTAGTCCACATGTGCAAATAGGTTATTTTATAATCACATATTAAGCAAATAGTTAAATACAATTTGTATTAAACTTTCAATTTTACTCCATTGATCTGAAATGTAAAAAATTTTTTTAAATAATGTTGACACACCATGAAATATAAACATTAGTTATTTAAATAAATAAGTTTCTCTCAGGGAAATCATTACTTTTAGATATTATTAACATTCACTTGAAAGTATGAGATAAATCTACAGTAAGTATACATCGCATATTCTAAATAGACCAGTGCATGTACAAAGAATAGAAGAATCTGAAAAGGTGAAGGAAGACAATGACAAATACACAAAGCTGTAATAGCATTTGAGTTTCTCCAGCTGTTATGACAACTTAAAACACTAATACAATTATGTAGGGTACTGTTGTTTACAAAATAGAATCAAAGGCAAAGGAAGACAGAAATTCTTCAGGTGAACAAAAATTAGCGTGCCTCTGAATTTAGAAACATTTCTTAATTAAAGGAAAGATAGAATTTTTTATTACAGGAAATGAACTGTATTTGATAGATTTATGATCCACATGCTCCAGTTTTATCCTGAATAAAATGATTACTAATTGTGCTCAGATTTATTCTTGTGGCTAATAGGCACTTAAATTCTATTTAATCTTTTTTTCATGAATATTTTTCTGTCATGTTTCTACTTAATGATTTTGAAGTGATTTTTAATTAGTTAAGAGGATGGAAAACTATACTTAATATTTCTGAGGTGAAACTTTCAGTTTAATTTTAGATACTGAACTATCTATATGTATTCAAGTTTATAGTATGCTTTTCCTTAGCATTTGAATCTCAGAATCTTAGAAATGAAAGTCCTTCTAGATTAGCCTTCCCCTAAGGAAGAATAGCCTCTATATCTTGATGTAAGGAACACACTGCTTAAACACTTTGTTGAATAGAAAATTTTTACATTTGGAAGGACTAAGAGATCATCTAATTCTGCTCCACAGTTGTAAAAATAAGAAAAACAAGGATAGGCCTAATGATTCTATATTTACACTCATATATTGGCTCAATTGGGCAATTGTTTAAATTTCTCTTCCATTTTAAGCTTTTTAAAAAAATTCACAAGAGTTTTAATTACTAAAATTTAATTTTTCAATGTTTATCCATATGATGACTGTTCACCACATGCTGTTTTGTTTATGTAAGAACACCATCTACAAAGTTCATAATAATATGGTGTCATTAACAAATAATGCATATTTAATTATTATTTTTTTCTCTACTAGTTCCACTTTAGAACTGAAGAATTTAATCATTTTATGTCCTGGTTTCTGAAATGTGGCAACCTTCACTATTGGAAATCATATTTTGATTAACTAAAATATTCTCTTAATTGAACAGTATTTAGAGGCATAGTTCTTTGAAATCTGGTCATCTAATAGTCTTTTCTTCAAAAATCCCTCTGTTTTCACTCAACCCACAGATATTCATTGAATGCATACTGTATGCCAGCCTTGTTACAGGCTTCTAGAATGGACTGTTAAAGAAGACCTTAAGTGAACTCATGCATAAGTGTGAATGAAAGAAAAGGAAAGATGATTTACAGGTGATCTAATTTATTACTCTTTTTCTTTACCTTTTCACTGTTGGATTTAAGTCAGTTTGAAGGAAGAAAATTAAAAACAGGGAGATACTGGGACTCCAGTCTATAATTCAGATCTTTTAAAGTTAATTGTCTTGACTGGTGTCCTTCCCTGCCCAAGTAAGTAGCAAGCCCCTGGATGCTTTAGAGTGACTCTTTTGCTCATCTGGCTAGTAAACAAATATTACTAAATGTTTTCTTCTGAAAGAAATCAAGATTGAAAAAGAGAAAAGTAAATGGGATTTAGGAGGCAGGTCAATTTTGAAAGTGAATAACAAGGAGGAAAAGGTACACTGTAAGAAATTAAATGCCAACAAATGAATAAATTAAGCTTAATGAAACATGATGCACTCTTTCTAGATGTAATATACAAATATCTAAAGATGAATCCTCCTATAGTAGCACACAGCACCTAGCAAGTGTTAAAATGTTTTATCTTTGTCTTTCCTTAGCTCTCACTGTAAGGATAGCAACATTTACTGTGTTAAACATTAGTATCTCCTGATGTTTCTAGGTACTTGCTTTCTGAACAAGGAGGAATAGTTAATGGTGTGTGTGTGTATGTAGGTGTATGTTTGTGTATATGTGTGCTCCTTTAAAGTGGAGAAATTATTTATAAAGTGTTGCTTAATACTCAAAATTCTAGTCCGGCCAATTTAAGATCTTCACAAAAAGAATAACTGAAAAACACGATTAATCATGAGTTAGAGATAAAATAGAGTTACATTTTTGGACTTCAGCAGAAGTTAGATTAACTAAATTTCTACTTCTTACATGATATGAGGTCTAGTTTACTAAATTACATTAACAAAATTCATTCCACCTTTCACCATATGAATTTCCCATAATGATGTAAAGTTTAGCTTAATCAATGTTTCCTAAGTACAATTATAATTCAGTCTAAGTCCAGAGGTTCAATATACACAGTTTTATATAGATCACCAAGTATATTTTAAATCTAGTTAAGAATTTTGAAAATCATATTTTTCCCCAGTACAAGATCACGGTGCAAACTTAAATGAAATAAAATGACTCTTCAAGAACTATTTAATTGTACTTCAATGCATTATAAATTAGTTTTGGATTATTTATACTTCTGAAAATAACTAAACTGCATAAGGAAGAGAAGTACACAATAGATTTAAGAGACTCATCTTAGGAATAAATTTTAGAATAACAAGGATAGGCCTAATGATTCTATATTTACACTCATATATTGGCTTAATTGGGCAATTGTAAATCTGTAAAATCTGTAAAATATCATTGACTTATTTTTACATTAATTTTTGATTTTTTAAATCACAAAATATATTTTTCATATCAATTATTAGTCATACATATATCATCTCAAAAATATGCAATTTATCCAAATACTCTCTTTCTTATGATATCTATAGTTGAAAAATATGAGGCCACTGCTTTACAATATTTAAAACCAAAATGATTTACTAAGTCAATATAAAAAGAGCCATTGAGAGAACCTCATATTTTTACATAAGCTAAGAGCCTAACCTTTTAGGAAAAAAGGTATTTTTTTTTTTTCATTTTTTTATTCTTATGTTAATCCCCATACATTACAACATTAGTTTTAGATGAAGTGTTCCATGATTCATTGTTTGTGCATAACACCCAGTGCTCCATGCAGAATGTGCCCTCCTCAATACCCACCACCAGGCTAACCCATCCTCCCACCCCCCTCCCCTCTAGAACCCTGTTTGTTTTTCAGAGTCCATCGTCTCTCATGGTTCGTCTACCCCTCCTATTTCCCCCGCTTCATTCTTCCCCTCCCGCTACCTTCTTCTTCTTCTTTTGGAAAAAAGGTATTTTTAATAAAAAAAATAATTATAAGATTATCTGAATAAGTAAGTTCACAACTCTAAGAGCCATTTCTAGTCTCCTACCTACTTGAGGAAACATTATAGAATTAATGAAACTGACACCAACATGCAAGTAAGAAGAAATAAACAATCTGTGTTTAAATTACTTATCTCTTAGGTACTGTTATTAGTGTGGGCATTTTACATTCTAGCCAATCTTCTCTTAATATGCTCTGGCTGTAAAAACAAATCTACGAATGCCAAAGATGAGTAATCAGCACCTTTACATAGAAAGGAAAAACTGTGAAGCTTAGTGAGATCAAAGTGGTTTGATAGTTTATCTCACCTGTAGTAAAGCTGATGTGATAAGGAAATATGCCTAAGTAAGGACTCTGCAATTAATAAGGAATTTATCATTCTTCATATCCTCTCCCATGTTTTCTCATTTGAGCTCCACATGTTGTTGAATAGACAGGTCTGATATAATTAACACCGTTTTATTTTATTTTATTTTTCCAGAAGAAATTTAGGCTCAGGGCCTTGCCTAAGTGAACAAGTTAAAGTTGGGATGTAGTGCTCCTATTCCTCTACTTTATATTTCAGAGAGGGAAATACCCACATCAAAAAGAAGTTGACAGAAATATTCCATTGAATTGTAAAATTTCACAGAGCCCCCAGAAGCCAAAATTAATTTGAAAACTTTTTCAGTGTAATTGCAATCTGATTTTATTTTGAAAAGCCCGAGGAAATAAATTTTTAACCAATCATTTAACTTAAATGAATCCTTAACCTTAATTTACTTATCTGAAATGTGAGAAATTAAAGGATTTTCCTGATATATTTAAATAAAAAATAATTTTTTGATATTACAAATTTAATTACTCCCAAATTTAAAAGGAAAAATTATTTTGACATTCTTGACAAAATTATTACTAGTTCTGATTTTATTACAATAAGTAATAAATATTAAATTAGATGAAAAGCCAAAGACTGGGGGAACCATAATTAAAGTTATTAGCACTCTGAGCTCTAATACAAGGCCCAACATCACTTTAAATGTTTTACCTCTACTGTACTCTTGCATTTTTCTCAAGCATACTCTAGAGTGATATATTTATTATATAGCGGTATAAATAAAAATAAAATGCACTACTTGTAACATTCTGATTTTTAATATTGAGGTTTCAGACCTCTTGGGAGAATCACTTGCTGAAGTCATAGTATAAACTCAAATAATTTACTTTTGGTGTGTTTTTTTTTTTTCTTTAGGTTTTACATATTATTTTTAAAGCATGAGAGGTTATTTTTGCATAAAGAGAATTATGTCATTTTTATTCTTTAACTTATGATCAATCAGGTGGTGTTAAAACCACAAATCAAACAGAAAAATGTCTAACAGTTACAGATCATTTCCTTATTCCCAATAATCTTCAGCATTTTCCCTGATATAATTAAGAAGTCTGTGGAGTTTCCTGCTCTGAACTTATACTCAAAGTTTAGTTATACAAAAGAACAAAAACCCAGACTGCTGCCTCACATTCTACCTGGCACAGAAAAGCATGCAAGGACAGTGATAGAGAGCAATAGATTTAACAGTTATTGTCTTCCTCCTGTCTGAATCCAGTGCTTTCCTCCTCATGTTGTTGTCTTTCTAAAGAAGATAATGTCAACCTCCTTCATTTTTTTTACCTTGCTCCACTGTCTTGGTTGTTTTCTCTTCCTTCTTTCCAGGTACCGCTGCAAAGCAGAGATAAGGTTTAAATAAAAGTTCCAGATGGAAATACTGCTTCTGCTCAAAAAAAAAAAAAAAAAAAAAAAAATTTGTAACTCATTCATTGCCAGCTTTTTCTTCTAAACAAACTATTTTAAAGCCTTTCAACATTTCTCATTTCTCTATAAACCAACTGAAACTATCTTAAATCTAATGTTAAAGAATTAGAGGAAAAAGAACTACTTGCCTTCTTCTGACTAGTTTTTCCACTCTTTTCTACCTTCTTCTTTTATATTCTGCTTTGATAAACAGGCTCTACAAAGAATTCTACTTGACAGGACTATGATTAATTGACTTACAATTCAGGTTATGGCTGGAGTCATTCAGTGTCTTGAAAATGTCAACCAAGATGTTCCTTTGAAGTCAAGCTTAACTTAGCTTAACCAACTGAAAGAATAGTGTGGTCATGCTTGAGATTCATTTAAATATTAAAGGCATCCCAAGTCACAAGTAACCAAAAGAGAAATAAGATTATCATTTAGGTGCTGTTTAACTGGAACTATGCTTTCTCTAAGAGTTATTGCTCTCAGTAGAGTACTCGCTGTTTACCTATTTATACATCAAAACAGTAGAAATTATTCATACAAAATTAGTATTCCCCACTGAAATAATTGACTCAAGCGAGCATCTTCAGAGGACACTAGCAACCATTTGATGAAAGATGAATGGGGGACTGAATACTTCCATTACAACCAAGTACCACCCCACAGAGTTGCGAGGGGAAAAATGCAACTTTGAAACAAAGCAATGTGATTGTCACCAACTTAACCACTGATGAAACTTGCAACCATTCATTCGGAATGGGACATCCAAACAGTCTGGCTTCTTAATGATATGCAGTGTGATATATATATATTGCCCTCTGAAGTATTCTTGCCAAAGCATCCAACTATCCAACTGGAATCCAGTTAAGCCAAAGATTTAGCTTTCAGTTTAATCAAAACAGGATGTAAAAAACGTATTGAATAATATTCTGAAGAAATCATCAAAGCAATCAAAAATGTCTACAGTGTAACTGGCTATGATCTCTTCAAAAAACAAAAAACAAAACAAAACAAAAACAAAACCAATGTCATGAACTAGAGAAGGGAGGGAAAGGTAGCATAACTTTTTTCAGAAATTTGCTAAATTTACTCATTAATTATAATAGTTCAGCTGTAGATCCTTTTGATTGTTTCAAGTAGATAATAATTTCATTTGTTAATAATGAGTTTTATTTCTTACTTTTCTATTTTTATACATATTATTTCTTTTTCTCACCTTATTGCACTGGCTAAAATCTCCAGTACAATGTGTAATAGAAGTGGTAATAACAGACATCCTTGTCTCGTTTTAATTCTCAGATGGAATTTTTTTCATCTTTTCTGAGAATGATATTTGCTAATGTTTTTTATTTATCTTATCAGATTAAGGAAGCTTCTTTCTACTCTAGTGATGAATTATATTAAATGGATCTACTATGATGAATGTAATTTCCCTTTATTCTATTATTCTGGTTAATTACATTTTTTTGTTGTTGTTTTTCAAATTGCATTCCCTAAATAAAACCAACTTTATCATGTTTTATCTTTCATGCACATTATCAGACTTGATCTCCTAATATTTTGTTAGGGTCTATGTCTCTATGTTCACAAAGGAAGTTAGCTTGTATGTTTTCTTTGATTTTTAGTTCTTGTTAGGTTTTGTCATCAAGGTTATTCCAGCTCCATAAAATGAGTGGAAGGTTTAGGATAAGATTGGTGCTAAATTTTCCTTAAATGTTTGAAAGAATTCACCAGTGAAGTTATCTGGCTAGAATTTTCTTTGGGGAAGAATTATAGTTATGGATTCAAAATATGAATTTCATTACAATATTCAGATTTATTGGAAAATATTCCTATTTTTAATTTTCTGTAGGATCTGTAATGATGCCTCCTTTTAATTTTCTGACATTGATGTTTTGTGCCTTCTCTTTTTTTCTTAATAAGTTTTCATAAGAGTCTATATATTTTATTAGTTTTTATGGCAAATCTAATTTTGACTTTTTTGCTTTCCCTATTGTACAACTTAATTTACTACTTCATTAGCTTTTATTATTACATTTTTAAAAATTTCTCTTCCTTCTACTTTCTTTGGGTTTAATTTTCTATATTAAAAAAATATTGGCTTTCTAGATACTCAATTTTCAGCCTTTCTTCTCTAATGAATATTTGTAAAGAGTGTAAATTTTACCCTACCACTGTTTAGCTGCACCCCAAGTTTCAATGTAATGTTTTTATCATACATTAGATCACATATTTCCAAATTTTACTGTCATTTTTTCTTTGATACATGGGATATTTAGACATGTATTGCTTACATTTTTACACTATCTAGTATTGTTTATAACATAGCAAATGACTGAAATATTTTTGCTTAGTGATTAAATGTATTAGTTGACAATATGTCTTAATAAGAAATATTCTGAGTTGAGAGGGAAAATGGGTAAGCTTTGGTGTTAGTGATTTTCCAGGAATAGGATGGATTTTAGGTGTAGCCAATAAGATGTGAAGAAAGACAAAGGAGCAGGAAAGCCTTAGGTATGCCTAGAGGAAAGTGAACAAGTTTAGCTGAAGCAGAATGTTCCCACAGAGGAGATATGGAATAATTTAAAATAAAAGATGAGGCCAATTACAGAAGGCCTTGAATTCCAAACTAGAGTCAGACTTTACTATGCATACTTTATTTTTTTTTAAAGATTTTATTTATTCATTTGAGACACAGAGATACAGAGAGAGAGAGAGAGAGAGATCATGAGCAGTGGGAGAGGCAGAGGGAACGGAAGAAGCAGACTCCCCACTCAGTCAAGAGCCCTATGTGGGGCTCCATCCCAGGACCCTGGGATCATGACCTGAGCTGAAGGCAGACACATAACTGTCTGAGCCACCCAGGCGCCCCTACTATGCGTACTTTAAATAAAGGAGCTAGTAAGATGTGTGGTACATTAATGGAACTGAAACACTGAAAATTTGTAATTATAATAGAACCCATGGTACATAGTCTTATTCATAATTATTTTACCCAGAAGAATCGTTATAAATATTCTATAGCAAATATGTACTTTTCAGTTTATTTTATTTTAATCATCTGAAAAATAAATGTCTCTCAGCAAACAATTTGAATGTGACTTACACATTAAGACCAAGTTTTCTTTTCAATGATGGGTTCCACATTCATATTAAATAGAGGAAGATAGTCCCCTAAAGGGTTTTTTTTGTTATTCAGAAAAGGTCACTGAAAATGCTGGTTATCTGTACAGAAAAGAACACATTTTGCATGAAATGATGATCCTTTCATTTCTACTTCTGATGTAAAATTCATCAAGCCTAATTCTATGGAGAGTAAACTTCAGAAATAAATAGCTCATGTAAGTAAGTGGATTTTCTAACTGCCTGGAATCAAAAGAAGACCTCAATCAATTTCTTTTTCTATGCTACAGGGTACCTGAAATCTCCTTTGGTGCTGAGAGAAATTCTCTTTGCCCTACATTTGGAAGGGTTTACTTTGGGGGAGGGGAGCAGATTTATATTGCACTCCTTCAGAGATCCTGACTAATATAAAGGAAACAAAGTCACTAACACTCTTAGAAAGTAATGCCTGGATTAGAGATAGTCCTGAGGTAAACTGTGAGACTGAGAAACTGGGTTCTGTAGTTCCAGGCCTTTATTTCATTATTCTTCTCCTCAATTTTCTTTAGGGACACAGTTCTCCAAAACAATTTAATCTCTCCTTTCTTGACCCTCATCACTCATGAAGGCTCTGATGTGTTCCTATTAGCAGTAGGGGCTTGTACCTAGGCTGTGAGGCTTACTTGGAGATAGGGTATGTTAGAATCCTGGTAAAGAAGTTAGGAGTAGGAAAATATTTACAGTTTGAAATGTCCCCCACATGATATTTATACATTACTTCTGGGGGGTAGACCTACAGCCTTAGCATGATACACTACTATTTCCAAGGAAATAAGAATGTAATGTTATCTGCCCAAGGGTTGTTCAAATTTTAAGGGTACAGCCTGGAGATGTCAATGATTGAAACAATGGAATAAATAATTAATTGTGAAAGAAACAGTCTTACATCTTGGATATAAGGATCCTTGGATATCTATATTATGGTGGAGAAACAGGAAAGAGAGACTTCTCATCAATTCTTAGATGATGCTAACTAATCAATATATTCATAAGACCATTCCTTCCTGCTACCATCTTTCCTGAATTTTACATTATATTCCCGAATTTGGAATTATGAGCAATATGGTATTTATTGTAGCATTCAAAACAGGACATGCATGTCTGAAAATGAAGTTGAAAGGGATATAGGGGTCAGATCTTGGGGGACTCATGTTATTTTAACAAGGTTGGACTTTATTTATTTTATGACCAACTTGGAAAAAGAGAGTTTTAAACTGAATGCTTTATTCAGTTTTATGACCTTGATAACTTACTATGATTTGGGGGAAATTCTGGTAAGATCAATATTAGTGAAATAAAAATCAAAAACCTAAGGACAATAGTGAGTTCATTACAGTGGTTCAAGCATAATATAATGAAAGCTTAAATTAAGATGGAAGTCACAGTTATGAATAGGAGGAAATATATTCAAGAAATATTTAGGGAATAAAATCAGCAGAACTTGGAGACTGAATAATCAGGTGAAGGAGAGAAAGATCAAAGATCAAAAATCACCCCCAGTTTTCTAGTAAGATAAAGGGTAGATTATGATTTCACCAATAATAATGAAAACCAAGTTGGGAAGGGGGAGTGAGGTGTTTAGATTAAGATAAGTTGTATTTGAAGATGTTATTGGACATTTGAGCATACAAGCTTGAAATTTTCAGGGAAATGCCTTTTCACAGAGAAGTCCTGAAGTGGCAACATACAATTGGGCATCTTCAGCTTATAGGTCAGAGTTTCAACCTTGAAAGTTGATAAATCTCACAAAGAGACAGTATAAAAGGAAAAGTTCAGAGTATTAATAATGGAATCTGGGAACACCAATAATTTAAGAGTCAGCACAGAAAAAAAAACATAAGTCAGAAATAAAAGGTCAGACAAATTATGGAGACCCAGGAGACTATGTTGTCATGATAGGCCAATAAAAGAGAAGCTTAGAGAAGAGACAAAGTAGTAAATATACTTGAGAAACCTAGCAATGTGAGTACTGGAATGGCTCCTTTGGTTTAGCACTGATAACATCATCAGCATTATCCAGAGCATCAGTGGCACAGTAGAGACAGAAGCCTCATCCTTGGGGGGAGATGAGAAGCAATATTAGCATTCCAGTATCCAGAAAACTGGATAAAATGTGGAGGAAAGAAAATGGTAGAGAGAGAAATAGTAATCAAGAAAAAGGAGTTTTGGGGCACCTGGGTGGCTCAGTCTGTTAAGCGTCTGCCTTCGGCTCAGGTCGTGATCCCAGGATCCTGGGATCGAGGCCTGCGCGCGTCAGACTCCCTGCTCAGCAGAGAGCCTGCTTCTCCCTCTCCCTCTGCCTGCCACTCTGCCTACTTGTTCTCTCTCTCTATCTCTCTATCAAATAAATAAGTAAAACCTTAAAAAAAAAAGAAAAAGGAGTTTTGAAGTTGAGAATAATATCTCCAAAATGAGGAACAAAATCAATAACAAGAAAGAGGATGATGCGACAAAAAAGCATGGATGCCAGATTAAAGAGGACACAACTAGAGAAGCTGGTCTTGAAAAGAAGGATAAACACTTTACCTCTGAGGTCAAAAGGGAGATGGCTCTAGATTAAACAAGAACACCAAGCTGCTAACCTGTGTCTCCTTTTATTCCAAACCATTTTCTTCAGCATAATTGCCTGTGTTTTTCACCTCCCCTTCCCTCAATCCATTTGTCATCCTTTAGCTTTCAAGTGTGCCTTTCCCCTGAAAATTTTCTTTTCTTTTTTTCTTTTATTTTTTTTTTTAAAGATTTTATTCATTTATTTGAGAGAGAGAATGAGATAGAGACAGAGAGAGCATGAGATGGGGGAGCGTCAGAGGGAGAAGCAGACTTCCTGCTGAGCAGGGAGCCCGATGCGGGACTCGATCCCGGGACTCCAGGATCATGACCTGAGCTGAAGGCAGTCGCTTAACCAACTGAGCCACTCAGGCGCCCCTGAAAATTTTCTTTTAAAAAAAATTAATAATTATTCACTTGGCAATGACTTGGTGACCTCCACCTTGTCACTGAAATGGTTTCTTTTCCTGTGGTTACTATGACATTATAAATAATTACATCTATCTTTCTTTTAAACTCTTACCTTTCTATCACTTTTTTCTGTTTTTTTTTTTTTTTTCTTTGGATTTCCTTGCCCTCTTTCCTCCAAATGCCCATGTTTCCTAGCATTCCAACCCAGTTCTGTTCTCTTTCTAGGCTATCTCTTCGTGACAAGCTCATGGACTTTTACTGTTTCCACCGTTAACCCCAGGCAGAGGGAACCACTTATAATATTTCAGTCTTGCCATTATCTGGAGTTCTAGTTTTACATTTAGAGCCACCTATGTGATGTCACTTGCATGTGCTACTGGCACTTTAACTAGAATATGTCTAAAATCTTGTCTTCCCTCCTCAAACTACTTCTCATCTTCCTTCTTAATTTTTATAAGACTATCAACCATATTCTTCTAGCACCCAGTCTGAAAACTTATTATTGCCATTAAATAATTTCTTTTTTTTTCATTCCCAAAGATGGTAAGTTGTCAAATTCTATTAATATCCCTCTTTTGTAATCTCATAATTAATACCAGGTCCTAATACATGTCACCTAAATTATTACATCCTAACTACTCTGCCTCTTCCTAAAGCAAATGTCTGAATATTATTCCTATACTTAAAATTTTCATTAACTCTCTATTGTCCATGCAATAGAGTCCAATTTTAAAATCAGGCCCTTTTACAGTATTATTAGCCTAGGCTGCATTAATTCATACCATGTTCCTGAGACTCTTGTTCTCCTCATATATATCCTGCAATTTCCCACCACTTTGCCTGGTTCCCTCCCAATTAATGATTATATAACATTATTTAAGACTTAGCTCTAAAGTCACCTTATATAGTAAATCTTTGCTTTTCCCCAGGTAAGAATAATTTTTAAATTCCTATGGAAACTTATCTGTATTTATCTCTTTACCCTGTTGGCTTTCAACTGTGAACTGTAATTACATAGAAAACTCTTAGGTGATAGAAAAAATTGAGGTCTAAACAACTTACATTCCTATTTTTCAGTATTTTAAATTGCTCAATAACAATATTAACATCTGCATTTGCTCTTAATTCTGTACATAGTATGTGAACCATAAATATATATTAAATGAAAGTAAAAGTGATTTGAATGCTGCCAAATTTAAGTTAAAAAGATGATATATTGATGATTAAATACTATATATCCCCAAAGAAAATATAACTTAAAAGTAGGCTTAAGAGCAAACACAATTTATACTGGATATATAAATTGGCACATTGTAATTAATTTAAAATATTAATTTTTTTTAACTGAAAATTTTAAAACAAGCACAGAATCAGTAATTTCCACTTAATATTGTACACATAGTTCCTAGTTCAAACCTCAATGTAGAACAATTTACAATGTTTTGAAAACAAAAATAACACTTAAATAATTTTCTTACTTTACTTATTTTTGAAAAACTAGAAGTTGAACATCTTGTGAAGTATGCTAAGTATTATGGAGATTAGGGGCTGGCTACTAAATCCATGATGAAACAATATGTATTTTCATGTGTGATCAATTGTCAGTGAGGGGGTAGGAGACCGAAAAACTACCTGACAAATGAGAGAAGTCTCTTTTGACTTTTACTTGTAACTTGTTAAATTGGTGAAGTGCTACCTGAATTTCAATCTATTTATGACAGCTTTGGAAGGAACGCTTGTTTCTGTTCATGCTGTAGTTGCAGGCAAACCCAATATGCAGGTTCATATTTAAGAATTGAGGTATAAGATCTAAGACTAACTAGAAGCAAAGCAGTTGGTGCCAGTAGTTTATTTTCATAAAAAGAATTGTTGTCTTCTTTCATTCCACTCGAACAGTCAGCTCTACTTAACCCCAACCAATATGCCTGGCCTTACTCTAAACTCAGGGACCATTCTTGGCTGAAGATCCCCATGAGTTCACTAAGTGATGGTTCAGTCTCAAGTCAGTATGTTTGCTCACTCCAATTTGATCTGATTGCACTCCAAACTATGTGTGCTTGTATTTCTACCTTAAATATCCAAGCTCCAAGTGATTCAGAGTCTGTGCAGGGTTCAGTTACTAGTAGTCGAATTTTTCCTTCTTAAGTCTGTCTCCAGACTGTCTTTCATAATCAGGAATTCCCTAAGGCTTAGTATCTGGAATCTAATTCCATATGAGACCCAAACAACTACTATTTGGAAACCCCACTGGCCTCACCATTGGCTACCAATTTTGACACATAACTTTGCCTCACTTTTGTTCTTGCTTTAATACATACCAATACCAGATTCACTTACTGGACCATGTACACTTTATCCTTCCCTAGACTAATGACTTTCTCTGAATCTATATTTAGACCTTTAGCCTTTTCATGATACCATGGCATTAGCCTTTCTGAAACAACCAAGTCTTACCCACATTCCACTTAATGCCAACAAGTAAAATAATTTGAAAATAAGACATCATGAAAGAATGAGATACATTAATGTGGACTTTGGTGAATTTATGACTCTACCACTCAGGGCACATTGATATCTAGCAAAAGATATCAATGCAACATGTACTATAATCACTTATCAAAAATGGCATCACAAATATTAGGTTATTAGAAAAAGATATGGTTAGGAATTAAGAGAGGGCACCCATTAATTTCAGTAACTCTAGCTTCTAATTATTACCTTACAAAAAAGTTTGTATTTTTTCTTTAAATATTCTTTATCTAATTTTTGTCTTATCTTAGACATATATATACTAATTTATACATTAATTTATATATTAATGAAATGTATTAATTTATATTATATTATTAACTAATATATAAATTTATATTGTGTTAATTTATATCCATGTATTCACTTATATTAATATATGTACATATATAAATTGCTTGGTTTTGAGAATATGGATGTGTGTTATGTACATTTTATATCTCACTAGAGTCCTGATATATATTCTCTTTATAAAGCGTATGCAATAAGAGAGTTTTTTAAGAGAAAAACGTTACGGTGTTTTAGTGAAGTATGTGAAAAGGTTTGTGTGTAGGTTTGTGTGTGTGTGTGTATGTGAGAGTATGTTAAGTATAAGGTTGTCAAATTGTCCCTTGAGATATTTCTGGTGACACTGGATATATTACTGATTTCATTTCTATCAGTAAAACAGAATCACAAATTTTAGAATTGTTCCAGTTTATTTTGAATTGAGAATATGTAAAACTTTTCTTTTTTTTATAATGTTAAGTTAACCACCAAACTGTACATCATTAGTTTTTGATGTAGTGTTCAATGATTCATTAGTTGCATATAACACCCAGTGCTCATTACAACTCGTGCCCTCCTTAATAGCCATCACCTGGCTACCCCATCCCCCCACCCCTCTCCCTTCTGAAACCCTCAGTTTGTTTCCCAGAGTCCATTGTCTCCTCACGATGATCACTTTTAATGTATATTAATGTTCTTAAAAATATTATTTAAAATGTCTCCTAAAGGGAGTCAATATTCATATAAGTAGTTGCCTCTGATTAGACATGATAAGAGAAATAACTTTGAAAACTTAAATTCCAAGCTTCCCAATATTTCTTAAAGCAAAATGTCCCCATGTGAGCATTTTAAGGAGCACATTTTCTAATTTAGTATTACACAAGCACAAAGTGAACATTGTTCACGTAAGCTCTCCTAGTCCAAGTTTCATTTGTTCAAACCTGCCCTCCTAAGGCAGTATATTGAATTTAAATGTTCTCCAGATGATTGGGATCTTGTTGAGTTTAAATAGCAGCATTTCTTCAATTTTTCAAACACTAACTTGCAATTGGACTATAATTACTAGTTTTAGTTTATCACCCTAAAGGATTGGAACCATTGGCACTAGAACATTGAAGACAAAGCCTTGTAAACATGGATACCATAAATCTTGTGCAAAGTGGGTTTCCTTCTGTATCAATGAAATAGTAAAATCAATAAATAGAGCTCTTCTATAAGCACTGAACAATACATTAAGTTAGAAACCTTAGCAGAAATAAGCTATAGCCATGACATCTTTTTCTTTAAGCTACATTTACCTTTTTTAGTTGAGGCAGCACTAGTCTCTTCTTTGGCTCGTTCAGTTTCTGTAAATTCAGATATTAAAGAATGAGACATGGATATCAGAAATGCCAGGTTGCTATCTTATGGTATTGTAAGTCAGACAAGACTAAAAGTGCCCCAAGGATAAAATGTGGCACCTGAGAGCAAAGCAAGCAGCAGAGAAAACCACTCTATAAAGTGCTTATATGTATTTTTAAGTAATGAACTCTCTTATCTCTCCAAGATACAACTCTGTGGCTTTAAATTCTAATGCCTATGTAAGCGGTGACCATAAAACAAGGTGGCTTATTTCGCAAAATACACTGGAATACCAATCAGTTTATATTCAAATCTAAAATGATGTATGAGTTCTGGGGAAAAGGACTTCAAAGGACTTCTTCATTTAGCCTTTAATTATGGGGACAGTAAGCAGTATTTGACCTTGATCAATTAGCTTTATATTATAAAAGATTTACCACAATATTACAGAAAATTCCATTTGAATATTTTTTGGATACAGAGAGAGAGAGATTGAGAGAGAGAGATAAAAGTCCAAAGTGTGTTCTTGGAGTTACTCTGAATATCTAGTGTGGAATATAAGAGAGCTGCCTTGAAGACATAATCTGAAATGCTGGTCCTAGTACAAGATTTTGGACCTCAAATCAAAGCTAATTTAAGTTTTCTCTAGTTCATAAGAAAATAAGAAAAATAATAATGAACTGGTGAATATTTACAAATCTTTACTTATTTTATTAACTTTTTATTTTTGATGTAGTTCTCCTTGGTCACATGAATTTTTATGTTTATTTTTATTCTTATTAGTATCTGTATGTGTCCCCCTCACTCATATGCATTCAGCAACTGAGGCTCTGGGGACAACCAAACAACAGGACTCCTCATGTCCCTTTGCCCTCCCTATGCCATAGACCTTGGGCTGTGAGAAAGATCACATGTCAGAGGAGGCCTTCAAATCATAATTAGGCTTTAATTCCATAATATTAGATACCAAAACCTTTACCAGTTGCATGTAGACAGGAAATAAATATCCTCTTCTCCAGGCTGGACTACCCAGACCCCTGGCTGTTATATACCTTCTGGATAAAGACACCAGTGGTTCTCAAACTTGAGCATGCATCAGAGTCACTCCGAGGGCTGTTAAAACACAGATGCTGAGCCCAGAGGTTTTGATTAGTTTGAGTCTGGGGCATGTGCTGAGAATTTACATTTCTAATCAGTTCCCAGGTGATGCTATATCCAGACCATAGTTTGGAAACTGATTACCAAACTTCCCCTAAGAGACAATCAAGACTAATTCTTTAGTGATCCGCATCCCTGTTTACCTCCGTTCCCACCATGAGTATGGGCTTCCAGCGGAAAACAGAGTTCACATTTCTTTTAAAAAACAGGCCCTTTCCAAAGTCAACTCTCCACCACAGTACACACCCCTACATCCTCAGCCTCTGTTAGAACGTGTGCTTTGCTTTCTTCTTTTAAACACACCCAAGCTCCTTAAGGACACTGCATCCCCGCAGGCAGTCTTCTGAAATGGACAATGTTTGCTTTCCCATTTCCTGCATACCAAAGTGCCTGGAAGTGATGTATCTATCCTCTTTACTTCTTATTACTTCTCAGAGGTTGTTACCTTCTTGCTTCTTCTAAATCCCAGTTCCTTTGAAATACACAGCCAGGTTGCACCTGGCTCTATGCCTCTTTTTCATTAACCGACTTTATACTCTTGCCCCATCCCTCATTGAGTATTTTTTGCACACAGTCTTCATCTCTCCACTACTACTGTGAGATTTCATTAAGAACAAGTCTCAGTCACAGCTGCACATTAGAATAAGCTGGGGGGCTGTTATAAGTCCATGACTTTCAGATGTAGTAGGCCTAGGTGGGCTATAGAGCTTTGAAAGCTTTGAGATTCTGAGTTAGTGAGTCTGGGATGAGGCCTAGCTATTCATATATTTGGAAGCTTCCCAAGATATTTTAATATTTAACCAGGATTGGGAGTCACTTACACACACAGTTCATATGCCCACTTCATCTCTGATTTCTTTAGCCTCCTCACTTCCAAAAACTGGACTCCAGTTCTCTACTCACTACCACCTGTCAACATATTTTTGGACTTTTCCTCTGTTGCCAAAACTCTGATCCCCAAAATCCTATTCTCTGGCACCACAGCATCATTTTTCCCTTTACATCTCACTTACTCAAGAACCTTTTCCAAATAGTATCTGACTTGGTCAATACTTTCATTCTTCTGATCTTACCCCTTTCTCACCGCTCCAGATCTTCTTCATGTCCTCACTTTTACTCTTACCAAGCTAATATATAAATGAGCCACGGTGCAATCGCTCACTTCGTGTCTGCTTTTATAGTCATCAGCTGTAGTAGTCCTCCAGGCTGCTTTTAAACTGTTGGGCGGCTAAAGACATCAGAAATTTATTCTTTCACAGTTCTAGAGGCAAGAAATCCAAAATGAAGGTGTCTCCAGCCCATCCTCTGAAGCTATCTCTGAATTCTCCTGGGAAGGAGAGCTTCCAGTATCCTACAGTATAGAGGTAAGCTGCTTCTGAGAGATTCATAGAGAAAACAAAAGCAGACTACACTACCTCATATTTTCCCCACCTCACCAGCACATACCTGCACCATTTATTTTCCTTGCCACCCCAAAGCGTGACCAATCCCTGCCCCATATTTAATACCAGTCTGGCCTGCATCCTGTCTCCTTTTGCCAAGTCAAGGCCTTTTTTTCTCGCAAATATTGCTTCTGTCTGCTACCTCATCAGTTTTCCACTTCAGTGATACTTTCAGAAACATAATATTATCACTCTTGATAACCACAGACAAGCACATCCTTCACTTATATCTGCCCCCAACCCCAGCTGCTCATCTCTCGGTGGTCCATCACAGCTGCCAGGGAGCTCCGACATGATGTCGCCACTTCTATCTCCTCATGCTCTGGGCTTTTAAAGCCTGATTAATTATGAAAAATATAGAAATGAGAGGCATAGAGGCATAGAGGCATATATCATATGTGCCCATTTTAAGGAATGGTAATAAAAAATATGCACACCTTTATAACACCCTGTGAGTTTAAGAAATAAAATATCACAAAGCCTTTGAAACCTTCCACTACCTCATGCCTTTCCCTTCATCTCAGAATTACTATTGTCCTAAATTTTGTATTAATCATTTCCCTATTTTTCAGTACAGTTTTTTATTACATGTACTTATCTCTAAACAAAGACAAGACCATTTTACATAGATCAAATTATATTGTTTAGTTAGATAAGTATAAAAATTGGTTTCTATTGTTTAATTCTTGTGATTTGATTCTTTCAAAACATCATGTTGAGATGCAGTGTTAAAATAGGTAAAGAGGCTATTAGACTGGGGTAGCTCTAGTGACTTCAGTAGCTTATATAAACAAACCAAAGCCAGAGTCATCTAGATTTTTCTGGAATCTGAACAGCTAAAACTTAAGAACAGCTATCATGACAGCCAAATAACTAAATGTTCCCAAATAAGAAAAACAATTAAGTTCTAGCCAATTAAATTATTTCTTTGCTTTGCTTCTGTGTTTTCTTAAACCTCTGTCCTAGCCCCTGCCTATGGAGCACCCCTAACTACTTTTTCATTTTTGGCACTGCTTGATTCAAATCGTTGTTTGCTTAAATAAATTCAGTTTAACCTTTTATAGAAGCCGTGTTGACATGAGTAGCTATAGTTGATTATCAGTTTTAATTGTTGTATACTATTCCACTATATATCTGTATCTATCTATCTGTCTATCTATCTATCTATCTATCTATCTATACATTCTAATAATTATACAACCATTCTCCTGCCAATGGACATTAGGCCATGTCTGATTTTGTGCTATTATAAGTAATCCTGTTATGAACATTCGCACACATGTTTCCTGTTACACATGTGCAAGAATTTTCTTAGAAGTGAAATTACTGGGTCAGTGCATTTGCTCATGTTTAATTTTTCCAGAAATATGCCACAATATTCCCCCAAATTTTACATTCATACCAACAGTACATATGAGAGCTTTTATTGCTTCATATTATTACCATTACCAGAATAATCATTTTTCTCTTTTTTGGTCAATCTGGCATGGGTACAATAGTATCTTATTGTGCTTTTAATTAAAATTCCATTATACCAAGAGACTGAACATCTTTTGGTATGTTTATAAACCATTTATAGAGTTTTCTTTTTTTTGATGCTTACTTATATATTTTTGTCCATTTTTTTCTGCTCACTGTCTATCAAGTTCTTTGTCTTGTTTTTCATTTTTGGAGTTATTTATTTTTTTGCTACTTAACTCTTGTTACTTATATATGCTACAAATACCGTTTCCAAGTGTGTAGCTTGTCTTTTCTTAGAATTTTATTAATACTATTTTGAATTCATTCAGGCAGCATTGCCTGTGATTTGGGTTGTGATCTTATAATTTATTATCCAAACTGAGCAAGTGAAAGGAGGTGCTAGTAATAATTATTCTGAAATGATATGAATATGGATTCTGTCTTAACCAACTGAGATTCATGGTCATACATATCATGCCATCTGTGTTCTAGACACACCTCATCAATATCAGATCTATTGTTCAGGCCCATAGATATTGGGCCTGAACATAGGCTTGGTGGATGAGCATACCACAAATCTAATGAATGGAAAATGCCTGATTATTGCCATTTCATATAAATTTGAACCTACAATTAAAAATGACTAGCCTTCGGTCCTGATCTGGTCTTTGGAGCCTTTTTTGCTCAAAATTCAAACTGACCAGAGGCTAGAAGAACACGCTCTTGGAACACATGATCAGAGCCCTGTGGTCCTTGATATGAAGAAGGAGGTAATGTATAGCAGTGTTTCTCAAGGTCTTGAGGCACCCTCGTCACTGAAGTGTCTTTAGGGGGAAAAAAGGGTACGATGTGGTCAAATATATTTGCTAATCATCTACGACATGCCCTCTAGAAGATTCATCAAGGAGAACGTTAAGTATCTGAAGTGACCTAGGGCTTAAAAATCTGCTTGTTTTGTCCTCTTCCTAAGTCATAGCATCAACACTTATGTTGCTATCCAGCATGTGGGAAAGCAGGTAGAGTGGACTGCGGAGAAGGGAATTGGGTGTGGTGAGGCATTTTTGTACATCCTCTGATAAAGGAACGTGTGTTGACTTGCAGAAATTGTAAATCTAGGTTTGGCATACCTGCTTGGTCCAAGGCAGTCTTCCTCCATCCACATAATCTCTGACACATAACTTTGTATATAGGGGTATTAAGTGCCCCACCATAGTACTACATCATTGAACCTGAAAAATTTCCTTTTTCTTCAAGTTCATGGTACCATGATAACTACCACCCCGAACTGGTACAGTTCCCGAGTATATCTGTGTCCTCTAGTATTTTTCCTACAGTAATTTTGGTTTCCTCAGAATCTAGAAGAAACTGTTCCACACCACCAACTTAAGTGACATTCTAGTTATTTCCTTGAATGAGTGCTAATGCCAAATTACCTTTTATTTTTTTCCACAGACTGTCAATCTTAGCTCTCCTCTTTAATTCAATACCATGAAATTGTATCACACAAATATTTAATTTATCTTAATTAAGCTATACATCTCACTCTCATTTGCTCTCATAATTTAAGATAATGTAAAATAATATCCTAAATGTTTAGGTTATATACACAGAACTATGTGCACCATACCATATGGGTGATTTTAAGAATTTTCAAGAGTATTTTTAATGATATGCAATTTTTACATTAGGCAATAACTTTATAAGTGACCCTCTATATATAGAAGATGTGTAAAAATTCTGTTTTATGGTTTCAAGATTGAAAAGTAATTCTTAGTTGAAGAAATGGATAGTCGTGTTGTTCATAGAGAATTTAAACAATTTATTAATTATCTCTAATTTTTTTATTGAGAGATAATGCCCATGTTAAGTCTAAATCTCTCAACCATATGGAGAGTTGAGTATTAATTCTTTTGAAACTTTTATATTGGGTCTAAGATGATTTAGCAACTTAATTTGCTAATTTCCTGCAAAAAATGCTGATCTCTTCAAAACTTGATTGGATAGTGTGCTTCATAGATAGCAGATCTTACAGAGTTGTTTTACTCAAATCAACATTTTTATCTATATGTCACGTTTTTCTAGGAAGAAAATGTTCGCTTTTAGCATAATCTTCAATCTAAAGTTCTCTACCAGTGCTGCAAAATTATGTTTTGTTTTATACATTTTCTTGATTATGCACTTCTACAGACTAAGTATTAGCATACTGAAGATTCCATAATAAAGAGTTCCAATCAGCTTTACATTCAACTAAAAATTTTCATGAAAATATAAATGGAATTTTAGATTCATGTTACACCTCTCAAAGTCTATAATGTCTATGTAAACACTTCCAACTATAATTTTTAAAAAGACATTCCCACCAAGTTACTCAAAATTATATTTTCTAATTTTTCTCTGATATATCCACCAATGATATACTCTATCTCAAAATCCTGGCACTAAGTAAAATATGCATTATTAATGATGGTACTATGCAGCTCCAAACCAGATGAAAAAATATAATCGTATTTACATCATGCATAAGACAGGTTTGACCATAAAGCTCAGAGAAGATAAAAGTATATTTTTTTCTAAAATCAAATACATGTCATTACGCCTAAAATAATTTTCATTAGTGACCATCTGTTAGGTATTTCATCTAATTGAGAAAAACCATCAAAGAAACCAGCATTTGTCCCTAAGCATACCGTCAAAGCTAATATTGATGCAAATGCCATGGTATCAGTTATCAGTCAATGTTCATAATCTGAACATATAAACCTTGAAAGGAAATTATAACATTACACCAGCAGTAGTTAAAATTGTTGGGGGCTTCATTTCATTAAAGACACCATGACTTTCACTGGTAGACAAATTATCTTGCCTACTGGTTTGGTCAAGTGATTAATTATTAGGAAAATTAAGTCTGATGTGTTTAAGAAACTGAAGGTATCATTTATTCTGCAAGTTAAGAAACAAAAATACAAACTACTGAAAAAGGAGTTATAATCTGGACAAATTAACATTTGCAAATGAAAATAAATTTTAAGAAGAATAAATTCACATAAAAGTTTGAATAATTACGTATATTATTTCAACACAACAAATATTAATAGCAAGAAACATTTGGTAAGCCAGCCTCAAGAATTAGCAGTAGCCTTGTCTATAACAGAAAAATTAGTAAGCTGCTGAAATATGCTCTTTTCGTTTTTTTAAGTTTTATTCAACATACTTGCTTTTACTTGTTTTTCACTTGGAGCTGTTAAGGACAAGAAACAATAAAGTCTAAATTAATTACAAGTCCATTGTCTCTCTCTAAAATAGCTTTAAGGTTATTTAAAATTTTTAAAAGATTGTATTATAACCTTGGAAACTAAGGAAAACCATAGATCTGAGAAGAAGAAAATACAACACTGTGCCATTTTCTTTTGTATACTATAAATATGCACCATGAACCATAGATTTTTTTTTACATTTTTATATCTTCTCTCAATACAGAATGCTCATTCACAACTTATTCCTTTTGTTTGCCTTTTAAATTAGTTAAGAATCTGATTGTTTTTATATACAAGCCAATGCATTTTCCTTAAAGTGGTATGAAAAGAACGAAATGGATTGATAAATTATCCAATGGTTTCAATTGTTAAAATACAACTAATTACTGCCACGCTGCTACACTGTAATCATACCCTGAAATGAACAGATAACGATTTCAAGCAATTTAAGTTTTGTATTTTGTCAGGTTTAATATTAGACAATAATGGTTAGCTATTAATATTCTTGAGACTGATTATACCCTAGTCATTCTGCATGTCTCTCCATGTTTATATGTTTCTATGATATATATTTTATTTTAGTTTTCTGCATATGTGCATAAATGAGAATATGTGTTTGGCCCACCCCCAAATGTTACTCACAAATGAACAAATACTCTGTTCTCTGTAAGGTGGACAAAAGCATTCCTTCCCAAAGGATAAATAATATCAATGTTAATGTAAAATGGTGAAATGTGAGCATTTCATCTTGGAAATTATTTAAAAGTCATTCCCATTTAAATTTTTTTTAAACGTGGTTATTCTATTTGGTGTTTCTCCTTTCATTTAAGAAACCATTATCAAGGGGCGCCTGGGTGGCTCGGTAGTTAAGTGTCTGCCTTCGGCTCAGGTCATGACCCTAGGGTCCTGGGATCGAGCTCCGCATTGAGCCCCGCATTGAGCCCCATATTGGGCTCCCTGCTCAGCGGGGAGCCTGCTTCTCCCTCGCCCACTTCCCCTACTTGTGTTCCCTCTCTCGCTGTGTCTCTCACTGTCAAATAAATAAAATCTTAAAAAAAAAAAAAAAAGAAACCATTATCAAGTGCCTACTGTGTGCCTGCCTTTATAATAGGCACTCTAATTTCTGACTATTTAAAATGGAAAAAAGCAAGGTAATGTGATTATAACAGTATAATAAGTGCTATTATAAAGGAAAGAGAATGATGCTATAAGAAAGGGGATGATGCTATAGGAAAGAGGATGATGCTATGGGAACTAGTTGGAGGAATAACTAAATGGATTGAGTTGTCTGAGGAAGTTTTAGAAACTTAGAAGGAGAAGAAGAAACGTAGCTTTGAACCTGTGGTTTGCTCTGGTCTGTGGTGGTGGGGGTGGGAAATAGTAGAGCTACATTTGTATGGTTGGTTATTTACATAACACTGAGTAGATGTAATTTCCATTTAAATACAAGAAAATGGGAAGAGCACCTAGTGGACATTATAGGAACCTATGACTGCCTATACACATACCCACAAACGTATACACACGAAAACTCCGTGAAGTTCTTTGAGGAGAAATTTGAAGGCAAAATCAACACATAATATTTTAAATTGAAGTCAGTAAAATAAGTTTTAGAAACTTGCATTTATTTGCATTTGAAGCAACTAATAGGACAGACTAAATGCTAGAAACCTGTAAGAAAACCATTTGGTATTCGTACCAACTGCATTTTTAGATGTGTTTGTTTGTATGTGTGTTTTACCGATTGTCTGATTCTCAATTCAATTTTCCCCCATTAGAATGTAAATATATTGAGGGCAAAATCTACCTCTACTTTCATTGCAGCTCCCCTGAGTACTCAAGAAATGTCATTAAGTAACATTTTGAATAGGGAGAGAATATTTGCTGAATTAAATATTCCATATTTTACAAGTAAAGCAATATTGGATGCTTTTACAGAAAGTGTTTTTTTTTTTCTTGTTTTGTTTTGTTTTTGTTATTTTACACTCATCAGTACTTCTCAAACACTGCTTTGACAGAGTCGCTGGGGATCTTAGGAAGTTATGGATTCTGATTCAGTGGGTCCAGGCTGGAGCCAGAGACACTGCATTTCTAACAACCTGATGCTGCTGGTTTACAGAACACTCACTGGGTAGCAAGAGTGTAACATATTCTGGTTTTGTTTTCTAAACTGCACTGATGTTAACTCTATGTCAAGAACTTGAAATAAAGACCATGAGATGAAGAGATTTCCTGCCCTCTCCTGGCATGGCCCTTACCACCTGTCTGAGGCTGCAGGATTAATAAACGTTGGACATCAGGTAGAAAGAACCCAGAAACATCAGTCTAACTCACCTGAATGTTCCTTCTTTGATGACTTTGCTGTAACAAACAAGAAAAGAAAAAAGTCAACATTCTAAGCCATTCTATTGGGATTCAGTATTCAATTGCAAATTAAATAATAAAATGAAAGGAAGATAGAGGAATTTAAAAACAGTTACCTGGTTCCACATGTTTTTCTTTCTTTTCCTGTTCTGAAACATATTATTATTGTTGTTATTATTATTATTCCAATTTTATATGTCACAATTTAATTGTTTTAACACAAACATATATGTGCTAATGCTGGACTGCAACAACTAATAAACTAATGAAACTAATAAAACAAATCTTTCCTTCTCTTTCCCTCACTGACTTCCCTCACAGAACAGCATACACATATTCTATGTAAGAGGAACTAAAATTTTTCATGGATAATAAACCAAAAATAGAGTCTATAAAGAATGGAAAATAATTAATTTGCTATTGTATTAGATCAACATGAAATAAATTTGGGATAAAAAATGAACCAAAGGATAATTATTACAGCTGTTTTAAAATAATTTTCAGATAAGGATGGACAGATTTCATAGGGACTTCCTCTTTGAAGGTGAAATCTGCTTATATTGAAAAGTTATTTGTTTAGCTAAGACAAAGGCTTTGCTGAGGCAAACTGAAAACATTAAAATAGATTGAATTTTCAGTGGAAAGCAAAACACGCTTCCCTTGTTTTTAGGGCAAATGCTCCTTATAGAGTCCTTATTAGATAATATTTCTTTTTAAGAACCCATTTTTGTCAATATTGTATGAGACAAAGCATTATTCTGGCCTCAAGAGTAAGATGACACTTGTGTTATAATAAGAACTAATTTTATACAAAGGGCAAGTACTAACTTTATACTAAGTGCTATTATCTGCAATTCCAATATTTTGTATTTTGCCTTGACAAGCTTGTCCAATTAATTTAAAACAAGATTTTCAAGAAATGTTTTAACATAGGTACCTTATTACTGGATTTTTTAAAGAAAAGGTATGGGGAGATTATTTTAAAGTTTCATTCAACGAATATATTTTGGAGACTAGGACTTCTAAGAACTGTATTTTAGAAACACAGAGGGCCATCAAATCTTCTACAGTCACGAGTCTCACAAGTGTTCAATTTTGTTTCCCAAGAGTGTCATCATGTAAGCATATCAAGCAATTTATCCAATCACAAGAAGCATGCAGGCCGTAAAACCAATTAAAACAATGACTTGACCAAGTGTCACAAGTCAAAAAGAAGACACTCAGGTGACTTAGCTAAAATTAAACACAGTGAGAACATTACCAAAAGTTGCTTGAAAAACATGGAGTAATTAAACGTGTTGCTTAATTTATTGCTGAGCTGAAGCACAATCCATGTAACATTCCTAAGAAATTGCAAAGTGATGACAGTTGAAAAAATACTAGAAGTCGATCTGGGTATGCATCAAAACCGAATTCCAGCTATACGTGATATTACCAAGCTAAAAAAAGGGCCTTCCAATCACATCAGAAAGCCATCATGTAAACAGGAAAATACCTGTGCTAATTTGGAACAGTGTGAAGAAAAAGGTTGTTGAGAGCACTTATTATGTAGGATAATTCAGGATGTAATTATTGAATTATCTTTAATAAATATAAATTAAGGTACCCTTTAATTCGACAGGGACAGCCAAATCACATCTATGATTGTTTTTTTTTTACTTTTTATTTTGAAAAAAATATAGTTCACAAAAATTTTCAAAAATACATATATGAAGGTTTCATGTACTCTTTACTCTGTTTCTCCATCATGATTTATTAAACTTAAGAACAACTTCTTAATTGTGATAATTAGAAAATTAGAAGCAAAATAAGAATATAGGGATGGAGATGTATAATTGAATGAAGCAATCCTAAAGGCAAAGAATCCAAATCAAACAAATTCAAAGATACAACAATAACAACAATAAAAGCAAGTCTAGGGGCATCTGGGTGGCTGAGTCAGTTGAGCGTCCCACTCTTGGTTTCAGCTCAGGTCTTGTGGGTCATGGAATCCAGCCCCAAGTCATCCCTCAAGGGGGAATCTGCTTCCCCTCTCTCTCTCCCTCTGCCCCTGGCACGCGTGCTCTCTCTCTCTCAAATAAATAAATAAATCTTTTTTAAAAAGCAACTCTAGATGAAAAACCAGAGAAAATAAGTTAATTTAAAAAGAATTATTCATTGTTTAAAGGAAAATTATTTTTCTTTTCCCTGTTACTGCCCAAGTCACAATCCACTGAGCTTCTCAATGAGGGAAGCAGTTGGGATGTAAATGAATGCCTGGGAAGGCATTTTTTTCTTAAATGAAGTATACCAGTGCTCTGAAGATTGCCAAGGAGATGCAGTGTGTCTGTGAGATCTTTTAAATTATATAGCCTGCAATAAAGTGAGGGCCTTAAGATTATAGATATATATAATTTAACATCATTTTTAACATCATATAAATATATACATATTTTATACATATATATATATATATAATTTAACATCATTTTTCGCATCTCTGGTCGTACTCCATTTTCCTGCTGGTGCAATGGTTTATAAAGTGTTTCTGTATCCATGATCCAGGGCTCATCAACAGCTGTGCACATACATAAATCTGAAACTAAAGGAACACATACTTCTCTATAGATAGATTGCTCCCCCTGGCTGAGTTTTACTATAATTTCATGATTCATCCTACAGAATATTTTAGAGCATTTTTTTTAAAGATTTTATTCATTAATTTGAGACAGAGAGAATGAGATACAGAGAGCATGAGAGGGAGGAGGGTCAGAGGGAGAAGCAGACTCCCTGCCGAGCAGGGAGCCCGATGCGGGACTCGATCCCGGGACTCCAGGATCATGACCTGAGCCGAAGGCAGTCGCTTAACCAACTGAGCCACCCAGGCGCCCCTATTTTAGAGCATTTTTATGACATAGAATGCCTCAGGGTCCTAACCTTTTGCAGGACCAAAACATACATAAAATTTTCAAAAAGTGGTGTATATTTTAAAACAGATGTTTTGGTTTTGGTTTTGGTTTTTTAATATCACTGGGATCCTTAAAAGCTCTGCATTTCTGGGAATGTGATGATTTTTAATGGCTGATTGAGTAGGGTTAAGTTAGGGGTTTTTTGTTTCCATTTGTTCAACATATCCTAATTTCTTCAGAGGAGAGCATGTTTTTGCAAAAGATACAACCTCCAGGCATCTAGCTTTACTGTTAGCAAACAGTTTTAACACAATGTTAAAGCAACAGTGGATGCTGCCTAAGGTATGGATTCCAAGCAATGCTATTACACAGAACTCATAGTGCTTATAGGGGGGAAATCACATTAAGAATGAAATGTCACATATCATATGAACATGCCAAAATATTTATGGATTACAAGAAGAAAAGTAATGGGAATGTGGTTATGAAACCAGCCTGAAAAAGAACTTCTTTTTTTTTTCTTTTTTAAGGACTGAGAACAAATCAGATTACAGAGACTAAATTTACATTAACAGTTTTGGTTAATTAAATGAAGTTGTATTTTTAGTTATGAGGCTGTGGGTAATATTATTAGACAATTGTATGAATTTGGAAAATGACTTTAAGAATGACTGCCATGGTTTTCTGTCCCTCTGACCCTCAGGTTGTGTATTTTTTCATTCTAACAAAAAACAACAAGTAGAGCTCACATGCATAAAATATAAAAAAGAGATATTCAAAACTGCAAGTCTAAGTATACTAGCAGGCCAATAGTAGTTGTAAAGAGGAAAAAACATATACACAAATATACTTTGCATGCATTTCCTTACTTTTTCCCTTGGGGTGTTCTGTCGAAAAAAATGAAAACAAACAAACAAAAAAAACAATTGTTCTTACGCTCTTAAAACCTTCAAAGATAAAATTACTCCCCCAACATGCTGACTAGACTGTAATTTTTCCATCCCCTTCCCCCATTCTCTCTCCTCAAATTTCAGTGTTGCTCTGAGGTATTGCCGATTACTACTGTAGGTGCGTCCATAATTTGAGTGCAAAACATTGACAATGAATCAACCCAGGATTACACTGTTTAATCATTTTCAATGATTTATACTTGCAGTCGTCTTAAATACAGGTGAACACATAATCACATATAAGCAAATACAAAAGAAACAGGTATCCTTGCCAGATGAGTTATGATTCTATTCAAGGCTTAAAGGAATGATTCAGTTCCTAATTGATGCTGGGGAATCCAAGATTAATTGAATTCATTCTTTCTAGTAGAATAAATGCTTGATACTGAACATTGTTCAATTTCTTGTCAAGCAAACATTTCTTTGAAAACAATTGTCGTGAAAGGTAAATATACTCAGTATTTATTTTTTGTTTTACCAAATATATCTCATAGCAATATTGTCAGTAAAGACTTGACTCTTTCCTTCATATTCTCTCTCTCTCTTTCTCTCCCCTATCCCATATATAGTTTTTCTTCTATAATAATCCTTTAATAAGAAATGCAATTTGGGATTCATCAAATATAAGACAGAAAAGGAAAATATTTCCAATACCTTCTACAGGTGTTTTTGTTTTCTTAGAATCTGAAAACACAAAGATAAATTATTGATAAAGCAGATATCATAAATCAACAACTGATTAGTTTACAATAAAATGCCAAATACTCCTGAAATAATCTTCAATAAAGTGGACTGATCGCATAACGTATTTCTAGAATATGGGGCTTAAGGAGAAATTACTGTTTTTGAGAAGATGAGTATTAGAGTGAGGCAATACATAAGAAATTTTCTGAAATAGAAAGACTACAAAAAAGGACAGAGATGAAAGAAAATATCCACATAAAATTTGCACAGAGATTACATTGTGCCTATCAAAGCTAATGACCTTTTAATAGAAAGTCAAGCTGAGCCAATATATGGTCTGCTTCCATAAAGATGGGCTGAAGCCTGTGAATTTAGTCTGGGTTTTCTTCATTTGCTCAATCTAAAGCCACCCAGATCACCTGCTTTGCACTCCCTGAATAATCAATATATTTACAAGACAAATATTCAATCATTTCTATTGTAATGGGAAAAAAACAGGTTGACGTCGGCTCAAAGGTTACTGATGAATATATTATATTTAGTAGCTGTTATGGAGTAATGTGTATTCAGTGGTCAGCAGACATCTATTTTGCTTTTAGTCTTTTGGGTATTCAGCCTAGATCTGAAAATTTTATGATTTTTTAGTATTTAAATCATGTAACTTTCTGTTCCTATCACTTGAAAATAAAATGAGAAGTTTTTGACCTTATTTTAGAATAGAGGCATCTGAAGTTTCTACTCAGAAATATTTTATTTATCTTTTGTGGTTTTTCCTTTCCTCTTCTATAACTTAACTTGAAAATTTTCTGGATATTACTGAAATTATAATTGTAATAATGAACTATAAATTGATCATTGCAAAAGGTAGATAAACTGTTTTCTGGCTGATAATTATCTGTTTGGCAGATTTGTGTGCCTTATAGGGAAGCGATTAATACCATAATTTTACTTACATAGTGAATTAATAGAGCTAAAATGTTTGAAGATGACAATGGGAGTTTATTCACAAAAAGCAGTTAGGTGGTCAACTGAGTTGTTCTATGAAAAAATGATTACCAATGACAGTAATAGTGAGGTAGAAGTGAAAACTCACTTCCATAGAAATAGAAGCTAGAAACACATTTTAGAAAGCAACTTGAGAAAGAATCTTGAGAAAGTCATAAAAATGAGCATGCTTTTTGATATAGTAAGTCCACTACTAGAAATCCAAAGAGAAAAATGCTAAAGTATCGTAAATACATATATATAGGAAGAAGTTTTTTTCATGACATTGATTTACATGTCTAAATAATGGGAATATTAAACAGTACCTTCTGAACAGGAGTGGAACTGTTAAAGAATTCTTAGACATCCACATAATAGAAAAATACAGTCATTCAAGTGATATTTTTGCAACATCCTCTTTGTGAATTTCTAATTTCTCTGTAATAGGGGTATGTTGCATGTGTAAGGGAAAAGCAAACCTTATTTTGAAAAATAATAAATCTTTGAAACAAAACATTTACTTATTCACTAAACATCTATTAAACGTTATTATGTCCAGCATGGCACAGTAAAAAGAATATTAAGCTAGATTTCTCTTAATATCCTTCCTGCCCTGTCAAAAAATATTTTTCTTGATATTTAGTTTTTTCGTCTGGAACTATAACTGAGTAGGCTAAATTTGCTATCTAAAATGTGCTTTGCAAGCAATTTCTCATTCCTTTCCTTCATGAGTAATTACCCTAAATAGATAAACAAGTAATTCAAGTACATAGAAAGATATTATATAAAACAATTTCATATAAGAATACGATAAATATCCTCTTATTCATATGCCTAACAATTAATTAACAATGCAGACACGGATTCTTATAGCATGACAGCTGCAATGAAGAAGTGGAAAGCTCAACGATCTTTGTAAGTTCTCAATTCATTTGGCGGACTCCAGTACACTAGAGTAAGATTTCTGCCCACCCAAAAGGTCATGTGACTCTCACTGACCCTAGTGTACAGCCAATATGAAAAACACAGGAAGATTATGACAAGCACATGGTCATTCAGGAATACAATTGAAAAAGCTTGGGAAGACTGGTGGGACAGAGAGATAAAATGTGGTGGGTAAGGAGAAGACTATTTCCACCCCCACACCTCTATTCTCTGACTAGATGCTGGTGTGGGGTAGATATGGAAAGCTGAACACAAAATGTGCATTTGTGAAATGTCTGTTGTTTAAACCTGCTTTCCTTCTCATTCATAATAAGAATTGTAGTATAGGAATGCCTGGGTGGCTCCGTCAGTTAAGCGTCTGTCTTTGGCTCAGGTCATGATCCCAGAGTCCTGGGATTGAGTCCCACATTGGGCTCCTTGCTCAGCGGGAAGCCTGCTTCTCTATCACCCTCTGCCTGTCACTCCCCCTGCTTGTCTCTCTCTCTGTCATTTAAATATTTAAATAAAATATTTAAAGAAAAAAAGGAATTTGTAATATAATGTGCCAGGTATCAATTGCATTGAAATGAAAGAATAAAAAATGTGAAGTCCAGGATCAGGTAAAATATAGAGCTTATTGAGATAAAGTAAAACATTTCATGAAGAAGAAATGTAAAAAAATAACAAGCCATGGTCTCACCAAGTAGGTTTTAAAAATTCAATACATGTTTTCTAAAAACGAGAGCTATAGTGAAATTAACTTAAAATGTCATTATAAAATCATGTCTTTGGGTTGGAGTCAACAGAGCAGCAGACTTACACAAGTAAAATACCTGAACAACAAAAAACATAATGCTTAGAACTGAAAGATCACATACTGACCCTGAAAAGCTATTAGTACCAGCCATTAATACTCAGGCTATTAAACTTCATTATACCCTCCCAGCACTCTGCTAAAATGGCTTAAAAATATTATAAAGGCTTACTCAGTGAATATACTTCCCTAAAGACCATATGCCCAATAATCTGAACAACAGTCTTTTATTAAGAACATCGAAGCTCACAGCAGCTGTGATTTAGAAGTGATGTGTTCGCAATCTGTTCAACTCATCATTCACTCATCTTTAGCAATGCACAGTAGTTTCCCTCATCCAGGGGGGATATGTTCCAAGACCCCCAGTGGATGCCTGAAACCAAACCTGTATATACTATGTTTTTTCCCATACATGCATACCTATGATAAAGTTTAATTTATAAATTAGGCACAGAAAGAGATTAATAATAATAAATAATAATAAAATAGAAAAATTATAACAATGTACAGTAATAAAAGTCATGTGAATAAGGTCTCTCTCAAAATATCTTACTGTACTGTATCCACCCTTCTTGTGATGATGTGAAATGATAAAATGCCTGGGTGATGAAATAAAGTGAGGTGAATGATGTAGGCATTATGACTATTGTTAGGCTACTATAGACCTTCTAACCATGTGTCAGAAGTAGGAACATTTGCTTCCAGGTGGTGGTTGATCTCGGGTCACTGAAGCTTCCAAAAATGAAACCGTGGATAGAAAGGGACTACTGGGGGCACCTGGGTGGCTCAGTCATTAAGCGTCTGCCTTTGGCTCAGGTCATGATCCCAGGGTCCTGGGATCGAGCCCCGCATCGGGCTCCCTGATCAGCTGGAAGCCTGCTTCTCCCTCTCCCGCTCCCCCTGCTTGTGTTCCCTCTCTCGCTGTGTTTCTCTCTGTCAAATAAATAAATAAAAATCTTTTTTTTTTTAAAAAGAAAGGGACTACTGTATCAGGTATGGTCTATTATAGTCAGAAGTGATGCCAGAGAAAAATGAAATACCAGTTGTATAGAAGGGAAAAAATTACTCTCTGGTAGTCTGATAATGCAGGTGGATCAAGTATTCCATTTCCGTGTATAACTTGCCCCATTGACATCTTTATTCAGTTACAATAACAGATATCTTCCTTTGTTTTTCAGCATAATTTCTCTTCAGACTTCAATTCTGAAGCCCTAATTTACACATGCATTAAACTTACTTGTTCTTGTTCTAGCTATGGTAAATGATAAATCTAATCTGGCTCATTCTCAATGGAACTATGTACTTCAGAAGATAAACTATGTGCAAAACTCAAAGGCTTTCCAGCCCCTAGGAATTCATATCTGAAGCTAAGTTTAAATGAATGGGATCTACCTAATCTGCTAGTGCAACCCAAGTAGCAGCTAGTAATCAAAATACACCTATGATGAAATTGTCAGTATTTGGCTATGATTTCTCAGACCTAAAAAGCTCACTGGAATATAACTTCCAATAATAATAATAATAATAATAATAATAATAATAATAAATTCTTCCTTGCCTGTGATGTGGAAAATTGAGTACCTACTCATATTTCTTGTGGATATTATATTGATCTTAAGAGTCCTAGATATTACTGATTCATTCACAGAATAAATATTTGTTAAGCAATGTGCAAACTGAGAAAATGTGTTAGTCCCAGTAGGGGATAAAACTGAATTAGACAGGGTTCCTTTAATCAAAAGTTTTAAAGTCAATTAAAGTAGAAGGAAAATGAATACCAGCAATATAAGTACAAGGTGGCAAGAAATCAGCAATGGTAGGGAGGTATAGATAAATTCTGATGTGAGATTATAAATGAAAAAGAAAGTATATTTAATTGAGAGGGTCAGACAGATGTCTTAGAGGAAAGAGAATTTTTCCTGAGCCCTTAAAACATTGAATATCCATAGAAGGAAAAGATAAGCTCTATTATGATAACAGCAGGAACAAAGGCAAGACAGCAAGTTGTATGTGTAAAATTGAGAATGGCTTGATACAGATGAAGTATGTGATACATACAGGAAGAAAGTGGGTAGAAGTATAAGGTAAAGGCTCCACCGTGGTGCCATGGTGGCCAGGCACATATCCATATAGACCCTGCGGGGGCCAAGTTTTAAACCACAGCTCATGTGAGTCTCAGCAGAATGCCTTTTGAACCTTCCAGAACATAGCAGGATGGGAGGCTGTCATGAGACAGCTTCTTATCACCTCTTGAGTTCTCCTGCCTAGAACACTTTGGAATAGAGTTGCAGACCATGAAACCATTTGGCTGCAGTCTAAAATTGGCTCCTCAACCCTGAAATGTCCCTAACTTGTGTTGCATTATCTGGCCTCTTTTCTTTGGGTGTCATTGTTTTTTGGTGTGTAGGATAAGAACCATGAAATGTTGGCACCTTCAGCTACTCTTGCTTTTACTGACCATGGAGGTAAGGAATTCTCTCTAGCTCAAAAGGGCTCATTGTATCTTGACTAGTGGAATTATTCAGGCCTTGGCTTTGTCTTTGCCTAGATGTATACATGACAGGGGGTCAGGAAACAGACTGTGGTGACTTGGATTATAGGTTAAGGCCTGTAGACTATATTCTGTGGTTGGTGTGGAGCCACTGAATATTTTAAATAGGTAACAACATGAAAAGTTTTATGAAGTCAGTTCAAAATTCTGAAGGACCCTATTTAGTGAAAATATTATAGGCATGATTATTATATAGGTTAGAGATTCTCAAACTTTTTATCTCTGGTATCCTTTCAATCCTTTACAATTTTAAAAGATCCCAAACAGCATTTATTTATGCAGTTTTTATCCATTGATGTTTATAATTTTAAAAATTAAAGTTGAGGAAAATTTAAAATATAAATTTGCTTATGCATTTATTAAAAAAGAATAAACTTGTTACATGTTAACATAAGTAATATATTTTTATGACAAATATATTTTCCAATACAGAAGAAAATGGTGAGATGAGTGACTTTGTGAATCTCATTAATGTCTAGCTTAATGAGAAGACAGTTGGATTTGCATTTCTGCTTAAGTATTCAATCTGTTGCAATATTGCAAATTATGTAGCCTCTGGAAGACTCCAGTGCATGCTCATGGGACGATGAAAATGAACCAGGCAAACGATGACTTCATATTTTTATAAAAATAGTTTTGACCTTGAAGAACCACTGACAGGGTCTCAGAGACACCCCCCCCCCCAGGAGTCATTGACCACATTTTGAGAACATCTGATTTCAGAGATCATTGCCCTAATTAATATGAGAAGTTAGAAAACCAATATGAGGACACAAACAACAATGTGAGGTGAGAGCTAGAGGACTGAGAGCTGTGAATGAAGATTAGCCTTTCTAATTATTTTAGGAAAGATTAAACAAAAGAGAGTTCAGCCAAATTAAAAACTCTAGAAGACTAAATGCCAGGGGCAAAGGAGAAACAGAGGTTGAAGCGTACGCCAGAATTTGTGTCTCTGTGTCTACAAAGAGAGTGGGGCAATTACATAAGAAGAAACAGAGAGAATAAGCACATTTTATAGAGAAAATACAATTTGATGGGACTTTGACTCTGAAACTAATGGAAAGTAAGAAAGAATGTGTGTTAACAGATGATGAGTAAAGTGTCTATAAGGGGGAGAAAGAGTGGCATACGGGGGAAATTTCAGTAGAAAAAGGCTTATAAATGGACCCCAGTTGAATAGTCAAAAATGTCCCTCCACTTAAGCTAAGATATGATTGCTCTGATGCCCAAACTCCAAAGAACAGTAAAATTGATGGGCAAAGCTCAGCAGAGCCAAAGGTCTCTCTTGTTAAGGTTTTTGAGAAAGACTTGATGGGACATAGAGGATAAGATCTTAACATGAAAAGCAAATCTTCAGAGTTCAGTATTCAAGAAGCCCTTTGCCCCCTGGTGCACAGATCATCTTTGATAATAAGGAAACTGGTATGTACTTTTGTTTCTGCATTTTAAAATTCGCTAACGAAAGAACTTCCCAGGGCATTCTAGTTAAGCCTTAAAACCCTCCTGATTTTCTTCTTCTCCAAGAAAGTAGTCAACCATTAGTATCTTTGAACTATACCCCCAAGAGTTTGAATGTGAATAGAAATAAACTTTGTATAAAATAAAATGTTGAAAATCCAAATTGTATGTGGTAATTTGTATTAAGCATGCTTCATTTGAACAAACATATTTCCAATAGAGGCAGGAAACCTCTATGGAAAAGATTTCTATAATCTTATTGAGATTATAGAAAATAAGAAACAAGAGCCAAGACCCTTATGTCTGTATACCTCTCTGCTCTGCTTAACAAGAGAAAGGGAAATAGAAACTCACGAAACAAAATCAAATGACTGCCTAGAATAGCTGGACATTGAGTCTGTTCTCCTTTATATGCTGGAAACAATGAAAATTATTCTAGATAGCTATCTTTGTTTCTTAAACAGCATAATCTTCGCAACTACAAAATTTTTCCAAATAAGAGATAAAAGATAATCTATGAAACTCTTTTGAAATAACAATAATATAATAATAATTATAATAATAATAATACATAGGGGCATATGTTTTATATATTTTACAGCTGGTGGTGGACACTGGATCACTTGACTCTCCATGGCAAAGCTCTGCCCAAGCTCTCCAAGCTTTTCCAAATATTGCATATTGATTATAAACAATTTCTCAAAAAAGAAAAAGAAAATGAGGCATCTAATCCAGGAAAAATAGAACAAAAAACGCCGGAAACATAGCAATGAGGAAAAAAAAAACCAAAAAAACGATATAAACCTGAAGCGATGCAGTTTGTAATTTGACTATTGTTTCATATACCCCAAAGTCTTTTAATACTTTGGTTTGAAAACTAATGAATGGAAAAATAACTGTTCATGTTACTCATTTTCCTAAATCAAATGGTAAATTGTTCATTATTCCTAAGAAGGAATGGTGGGAAAAGATTAACATTTTTGAGGACTGTCTATATTGAAAACTGTGCTGAGGACTTACTACCTCTTTTTTCTTGTAACATCTCTGTATCCTCACCACAGTGTTGATCATGTAAATGATGTAATTTCCAGAATACACCTAAAGATTTGTTATGCGTACATGGGGAAATAAACACACTAACGTGTCTTAGTTGGCTTTATTAAGATACCATGGTTTTGTTCTCTAAACAAATAATGGCCTACTAAAATATTTTTCTGTCTCCTATCTATGGACTCTTAGATTCCTGTTTAAAAGAAGCAGAATGTGATTCCCAAGCTGCTATGATTATGTAAAATTCTGATGATACTAAATATAAAATATAACACTTGCTTTCTATTTTTTTCAGGTTATATGAACACTAATTAGAATATTATTGTCATTTTCAAAGTTAGAAATGATTGCTTATATCTTCATACTATTTTTACTAAGAAAATAAGCCTAGAATAATGAACAGTGGTGATATCTAGACCCTGTCTAAATATTGTCAGGGTACATGAGAAACATCTCTCTAAATAGAATCACAGTGACTAAGACGGCCTTAATATTTCCCTTAGCTTGACTAAATTTTAGACAGGTGTCTTCCTGATTATAGGCCCTCAACGTCCCTTGTATTAGTACATTTACTTTAGAAAACTTGCAGCTGTAAATTCTTTCTCTGTTCTTTTGAAATATAAATCTGCTACACCCAGAAGTATCTTTCTCAGGATTAGGAGACATCCTTTTTTTTTTTTTTTTTTTAAGATTTTATTTATTTATTTGACAGAGAGAGAGAGACAGCGAGAGAGGGAACACAAGCGGGGGGAGAGGGAGAGGGAGAAGCAGGCCTCCCGCCAAGCAGGGAGCCCGATGCGGGGCTCGATCCCAGGACCCTGGGATCATGACCTGAGCCGAAGGCAGACGCTTAACAACTGAGCCACCCAGGCGCCCCAAGGAGACATCCTTTTGAAATGTAATTATCAAAGGGTATAGTGTTCTATATCCCAGTGCCTATGGGAGGGTAGGAGACTAACTTCAATAAGCAGCAATTAGTAAACATAGATGGCCTAATCACAATGACCATCGCCCCACACCCCAACCGCCCAATGTTCTCTAGTACCTTTCCACTAGCTCATCTCAGAGCTTTAAAATTCTCAGGCTTTCTGTTTCACTGGTGTTGGATTTCAACTTCTACTGCAATGGACTTGAGGCCTATTGCAATCGTCTTCAATAAAGTCTTTCTTACCTGTTAAATTCCATTGGGTGTAAGTTTTCTCTGACAGCAAGGAATATTTTACTCCATCTCAGGACATTCTGACAAAAGGAGGTGGTGTGCAGGGGATGGACTATGGCTTATTTGCTATTTGCAACTCAATAGAACAAAGTAGCATCAGTTGCTGGTCAATGTCAGAGATATAAGTAGTTAATAGTGTAAAATAGTCTATATTTTTCACATTTTTGAAATGGGATAAAACTTCTAATGGAATGGAAGTTCTGGTATTTTGAGAGGTTATGTTTTATCCCCTATATCTTGAGAAAGACAAGATTTATAATTGTTTTTTTTTAAAAAGCAGTGCACCCTTTTATATGAAGTAAGGCAGAAAAATACATTCATGAGAAATGTCTGCATAATATAGATCCAGTTATCCAAAGGAAACACGGGCGAGATGGCAAGCAAAACCCAACTCCGGATTTTGGTTAATTGTTTACACAAAAGACATAGTGGAATTTTTGCATTAAACATACCTTCCTTCTTTTCATCTTTTTTAGCTGCTGCTGAAATGAAATAAATAAAATAGTGTTAAAACATACTAACTGATCATTCTTCAGAATACTCTTGGGAATATGAGACTGTATTCCATGTATTCATAAATTGAGTGGTTATCTATGCACAAATTAATCCATCCAACTTCTGCAATATGAGAACAACCTGAAAATATTATTTTATGTGAAGGTTTTTTAAAAACTCAGATATAAGCATAAGACCAAAAAAATTTAAAAATATATTGTTACGATTAACGTAAGAATAAAAAATTTAAAAAAAAACATTAAAAAATATATTGTTACATAGACAAGAAGTCAAATAAATAAGTACAGTATATGTTTAGTATAAGTTCATTTTAAGTTTGAAATTGTTACATCTGAGAAAACCACAAACACTTCTAGAAGAATATGACTAGATCTATGCCAAAAATGGAGGTGATATTTCATAAATTATCTGTGCCTAGCTACTAAGAAATTATGCACCAGTTTATTATATGCATTTGTTATAGTAGTGTTTAAAATGTCTTTAAAAAAACACAAAAAACAAAAAATAAAATGTCCCATTTCAGCAAGGGGCAATGACAAGTCCACCCTCCTTTTAGCAAATGTATACCACCTTTACACAGAGAAAAGGCACAGCATGCTTTAATCACCTTTGAATTCTTTCTCTGTGGTAGAATTCATCTAATCCTGGATCATGAATCTAAATCTGGATACAAGTTGTAATTTATGTGTGTTACCAGAAACATTTGGGGGAGGTACTAAGTCAGCTTGAGATTGCTCCAAGCAAGATGACCCTTGGTTCTGCATAAAGTTTATTCAGGAGCCAAACCCACTCCAAGAAGTCTTAGGCCACATAAATTGTATCAAAGATTGTGCACATCCCCTTCAGGTAATCCTGCCTGAGTGAATTAGAATTTGCTGGACCACTTAGACCCAACATTTAGGACTACTTTGGGTGTCTAGTCTGTGCTACAATTACCAAAGCACTTTCATGTGCATCTTCTCACTGGGGCTTCACCTAGACCCAACTATATTCTTACTGGCTACAGAAAATTCACTGCCTAGATGACCCTCCATCTGCTTAACATAAACCTGCCCCAAAATGAATCCTCACCTCCTCCCTTAAGCTAGCTCCTTTCCCTGGGACTTATTTTTCACAATACAATCATCCTATTTACCCAGGCTCAAAAGTTCAGTACCATTTTTAATTTTTCCTTTGTTTCATTCTGTATATTCTATCAAATATTATTTCTTCAAAATGTCCATCTTGGTTGCATTTTTTTCCCAAGTCATTGACACCATCATAGTTGAGGTTGTCTCATATCTTGATAATGACAATAAGCCTGTCATAATTATCACTATTTAAGCTGTCTACATTAGTAATGCTTTTTTCTCTGCCAGTTTATTCTTTAGTCATGCTCCAAGCCCAAGTGAAGTCATCCTTCATCCATAAGGAATCTCTCAATGCCCAACTCTTATTAAAAATCATTTTGTCTTAACTAGTATGACATTTATTATCTCTACAGTTCAATTCAGTACTACATGATTTTCTACGTATGTTATTATTTAATTTCTTATGTCTCCAAATTATAATCTATAGTATAAAGTCATTTATTTCATACTCTTCTCCATCTCAAAACTATTAAGTTTTTTAAAATTTTAAACACACTGCAAGTATCATTATCAATTTTGTCATTTTATACTCCAAAATATCAGGCTTTGCTACAGCAATACTGCCAATGGTGTTCAAGCTCTGTCTCCTAATGAAGTACATGCAAATATTAATTATTTCTATGCATTATTTAATTATGTGGCTGTGCTATTATAAAATCTAAGAAAGATCCATGGAGGATGTGCACAGCGCAGGTGACATTTATCCCTGCTTGATGTGTCATGGCCATTTTCGTGAACAGCCCCAAACTCTTGCCTTGTGTACTATGTTTAATCAACATGTTCATATAATTTCCTTAATAGAATGGTTCTAACAAGTCTAACAAGACTTTGAAACTCTAGGGTATTAATGACTCAACACTAAATCTTTGATTCCAAAAGAATAATTTCTGAGGCTGCCTTGTCCAGCCTAGCTGGGATGTAAAAATGAAGAGCCCCTGACCTAAGCTCAAATTTGAAGCAAGTTTCCAGATATCTCTGCTATTTCCTCCTCTTGAATTCCCCTGATATGACAATGAAGTAACATTAAACTCCTGCCTCAAGTCATAGTTCCACAACCACTAAAGCTCTCGGAAGCTTCAATCAAAGCAGAAGTGTCTTAGGGCAAGTGTGTGTGTGTGTGTGTGTGTGTGTGTTTATGAGAACTTATATTCATTAACGCAATGATTCTTTGAACTGGTAGCCATTTGCTTGAGGAAATGATTCTGAGTTGCATTTTCATGAATAAAATCCCAAGTGATAATAATATTTGTTCTGCTTTTCTACAGCCCATAATATTTGTTATACTCTCCTAAAGAAGAATCTGTTTTCTTGAACAACCTGATGATTAAATGAAAATTAAGAATTGGTATCACAGCTCCTAATCATCCGAGTATATGCATTGCTTATACATAGCATCATTGGGTCAAATGGAATGCAGCCAACCCATCTTACAATATTTAATATGATGATTCTGCACATGGTTGAGTCCAGGTTAAATGCAACCATGTTATCTGTTATATGCTGAGGAGTCTGCTAAAAGGGCCTTCTGCAGTAATGAATGTAACAGCATCTAAATGTATGTCCTTTATCGCTAGATATTGTATAATATAGCATAGGAAAGAAAACAAAGATTCTATTAGGGGAGGAGTGGGGGAGATGTGTTAAATAGGTGATGGGGATTAGGAGTGCACTCGTCATGGTGAGCACTGGGTGTTGTATAGAAGTGTTGAATCACTATATTGTACACTTGAAACTAATATAACACTAACACTGTGTGTTAACTAACTGGAATTAAAATAAAAACTTAAAACCCCCCCAAAAAATTTCCTCTCTTAAATATTTTACCTTTTATAATCTAAGTGTGATCTGTAAAGTTTTCATAGATGACAAAATTCAGAACACTCTGTCCTTCCCTTATGCTTTCATCAAATTTCTTTTCATGGTTTAAGATTAAGGGTCCTATAAATCATATTCCATTCTGTTCACTTGGAGACACACAGGAGTTAGGATAGATTTCTCATAGGATGTGATTTCAGATACTCTCCCTACTTGTGCTCTCTCTCTCTCTGTCAATTAAATAAATAAAATCTTAAAAAAATAAAAAATAAAAAATAATTTTATAGGAAAATTATTTTAAATAAGTACTTTTCCCAAACTGATGACCTAAAGAATTAATATCTTGGGGTGCCTGGGTAGCTCAGTCAGTTAAGCATCCAACTCTTGGTTTCAGCTCAGGTCATGATCTCAGGGTCCCAGGATAGAGCCCTGAGTTGGGCTCCACGCTCAGCGGGGAGTCTGCTTGAGTTTGTCTCTCTCCTGCTCCCTCTGCCCCTCCCCCTTGTTCTCTTTCTCTTTCTCTAAAATAAATTTTAAAAAATAAATAAAAATAAATAAAATAACCAATCAATATTTTTCTAAAGTTCTCTTAAAGGAAACCACTTTTGATGACCCAAAGATATTAGGAAGTGATGAAACTGATTTTCTCAGATGGCTTATACAAATGAGGGTGATTTCTTTGTAGTCATATCTGGAACTCAATTTATGCAGTCTTAATATAGATGAAATAATATTAATTTAATAACAGTCTGATTTTTCTAATATGACACAAACTGCAAGGTATAACTGAAAACATCGGAAAAATTGTATATTATATATATATATCTCTATCAATCTTTCTATCCATCATCTATCAATCTATCTATGGCTTTTTTTTTTTTAGAAATATAAGTTAAAGCTCAATGACTGAAACTTGGAATCAACATACTAATTCTTGGGTCCTTCATGGTTCTTCCAACTACTAAAAAATAAATACTCGAAATGCGTATTGTAATGCAACAATATTTTCTGTAATAACCCAGCAGATGGTGCTATTCTGCAATAAACAGTTTTTGTTTTGTCAGTAAAGTGCCATGTACTTTTCTTTAAAAAAAAGAAAGAGAAGTGTTTTATTGCTTACCTTGTGCCGCAACTTTTAGAGTCCCTTGTTTGGTTTCAGGAGCTTTCCCTGGATCTTATAAAGAAAAAAGATAAATTACCATGAAGATATATAGGATATATAACCCCCAAAACAGGGGAGATTAGAAAATCAAAAACAAACATAAAAACATTGCCCTTGGCACTCAGAATTTTTGTTAAGAAAGGTGCACAATTGTTAGGGGGATCCCTAAGAAATTAGGTTTATTGAGACAAAAAAAAAAGTTTCTCAAAACTTCTTGCCTTACTTTTAACTGACCATGGAGCACTTTGCATTTGTTGGGCACCTGAATTTGAAAATCTCAGAATTCTTTGTAAATTATTTCTGTGTTATCAGATTTCTGAAATGGATGGAACATTTAGATATAAATAAAGTGGCTCATAGAAGCTCACTGAGTGACTAATATGAGGATAAAGCCCAGGACAACCAATATCCAGCTCCAGTCTTTGACTCAAGATACCATTCCCTGTCCTGCCTTAGTGTGGTCCTGGGCAGCAGTATGTGTTGTGAGAGAATGAGAAAACTTCACTTTTGAATCTTTCTTCCCTCTTGTCTTAGGGTTTTTGTTTTTATTTTTTCAGAATTTTCTCTTTAAAGAAACAGGATACAAAAACACAGATGATATATATTTAAATGTATTATTTAATTAATTAGCATGAAAAATAAAGGGGAAATAAAGATTTCAAAAAGCAATGCTTATTTCTCATTTCACTAAATAATGGTTCATGATTATCTTCAGTAAGCTTTCAATAATTAAATTATCATTTAATAATATGGGAAGGAAGATTTGATCATTTGTTATAGATGTTGACCTTTATTCATTTACCACATATTGATATGGCACCTATTATCTGTATACATTAAGCTATGTGTAAATATAGTAGCTGATACACATATATACTCAACCTTATGTTTAATTATCATCAAATGTTGATTACAGCTTATTTAATATTACACTTTTAGAGTTATAAGATAAGATTGCATCAGAATAACATGCAAAGAATCAAAATTTCCATGTTTTTTAGGCAAACAAAAGAGATTTTGTTTCTTTTTTTAAAGATTTTTTATTTATTTATTTGAGAGAGAGAGAATGAGAGAGAGCACATGAGAGGGGGGAGGGTCAGAGGGAGAAGCAGACTCCCTGCCGAGCAGGGAGCCCGATGCGGGACTCGATCCAGGGACTCCAGGATCATGACCTGAGCCGAAGGCAGTCGCTTAACCAACTGAGCCACCCAGGCGCCCCAGAGATTTTGTTTCTAACTCATGCCTTACCTCTTGTTGGTGAGTTAATCATTCATTTATATCATAACAAGGATTAAGAAAATGCCAATTTTTCATTCTGCTTTTTACAAAAGAAATATTATTTGATTCACATGTGATTTTTATTATTACCCTATTTATTTTTCAGAGAAAATATTTTTTGTAAAATTAAGTTGATTTCATTTTACCTATGATCTCTTTATTATTTTTTTTTTTCTGGAGGAAAAATCCATGCCAGCTACATGCTAGTGCTATCTTTGTCACACCCAGAATAAACGGCCTCAATAATTAGTCAAGATTTGTATACAGATATTGGAAGTTTTAACTAATGTATTTCTCAGTATTGCTCCAGCCCTATACCTACATGACTAGCATCTGGTAGTCACTTAATAATATTGGTAAATGAGAAATTAGATGAAAGGATGAAAGGATAGGTCTAAAAGATCACCAAAAGTACCCTAGACTGCTCTGATGGTGTTTCATTCTTTAAAGATCTCGATGTATCAGAGAATTGTAAAGTAGTTCCTGATTTTTAAAAAGAAGATTTTAAAATTGCAGTCAGTATAGTACCTTAGAATTTTAACAGCTGTTTTCCTATCTTCTCTCTCTTCTTTATGTTCTCTTAGATCACGGCTCCTAAAATGATCCCTCCACAATGAAGATTCTAAGTCACCACCCAGAACACTCAACTGTGAATTAGGGGGAACTTTTCTCAGGGCCTTATTACTTCTCCCATTGATCATTCAGTTACTCTGTCAGATGCTCTCTCCTTCAGTGATCGGTGGCCAGATCATGCCCCTGACTATTCAGCATTTTCCATTTGAGTATCCTGACAGGTGACAGACTTATCTCTCAAGAGTCACATCTTCACTAACTCTACCCATTATCTATTTGGCTGTGTGCATATTGAGTGGGCATGTTTTAAGGACTCATACTCTATGGACTCTTTTTTCTGCTATGCCATAGCTCTCCACCCCTCCACCTCCCCCAAATCCACCCACCCACTAATGCACAGTGATAAATTCTAGATACTGTTCCCAGGTAAAATGTGTTATTTTAAAGAGGTCACAATACAGACAGCATCCACCCACAAAGAATGACTTCAATGCAGCTAATTCTCAACTCTGTAGCAGTAAAATATTATTTGTCTTTCATAATTCCATCTACTCTTTCTCTGATCTCAAGCTTTTAAGTAAAAATTAACAGTTTAAAACCAAATGCTTTCCAACAAGTCTGCCAACTTGCGTTCACCCAACATCAGTCTCAAATCTATTGAGGACACATGAAAAGGTGAGGAGATTGGATATCTGCTGTGTACAACATTTCAGCTTTCAAAACTACAAGTCTTTAAGGAAGGAGTTAACTCCGAGACCACAAATGAACAGCATTAAGGCCACATCAAAAATTGCAGAAGAGTGAAAATACATCAAATCCATACAAATTCTTATTATAAATAATTGTTCTGTCTTTTATTACTGCCAACTACAAAAGAAACTAACTTTTTATTAGGAAAAATTTCAAATATCTATAAAACTAAAGAAGAAAGTATAATGATCTCCATGTACTTAACACCCATTTAATAATTATCAAGTGATGGCCAGTCTTATTTTTCTCTGTATTACCCACTACCTCCTCTACTTGCTTCCCAAATGAAAATTTTATTATGGCAAATGCAAATGATTTTATTGTTCCCAAGATTTTATTTGATGATTTTTATAGTTATATTTTTGAAATCAAATAGAATGATTTAAATAAAAATGCAGGATGATAAGAAAATTCAATGAAAGATTATAATAATTCTGAAATTAATAAATAATATTTTGGACTGCAAAATCAGAGATAGGATGGACCTAGATTAATATGTCAACATAGTTTACTTGGGGATATTTTAGTAGAAAATTATCAGAGAAGTTAGTATCCTTAGGTTCCTGAAACGTGTTTATATAAATCATCAAGAAACAGATAAGCCAAATGGAATAGTCCGATTTACAAAATTGAAAAAATATTATGAGTCTGCAAATGTTTTGTTAAGGAATCAATTTTCACATACAGGTTTAAATATTTGTTTAATATCATAAGCTTTTCATCTATAAGATTCTTTATACTGACTTCTTTTAATGTCAAGTATAAATCCATTGAGTTTTCAAATGTAAGTTTCACATAATTTTATTTTTTTAAGATTTTATTTTTAAGTAATCTCTATACCCAATGTGTACATCCCAAACTCACGACCCTGAGATCAAGAGTTGCATGCTCTACCAACTGAGTCAGCCAGGAGCCTCTTCATATAACTGTAAGAGCAAATGGACTGCTACACTGAGTTCAGGGGTGATCTTTGACTAATGGACAGTAGATGAAGAATAGTATTGTAATGATCATACTTGCATTTTAAATATTTTCTCCAGTTCCCCTCAAAATAAATCATTACATTTGTAATATTTTTATTCTTTTTTTTAAAGATTTTATTTATTTATTTGAGAGTGAGCGAGAGAGAGAGAGAGAGAGAGAGAGAACAAGAGGGGTGGAGGGGTAAAGGGAGAGGGAGAAGCAGGCTGCCACTGAGCAGGGACCCCAATGGGGGGCTCTGTCCCAGGACGTTGGGACCATGACCTGAGCCGAAGGCAGATGCTTAACCGACTGAGCCACCCAGGTGCCCCTAAGGTTTTATTCTTTAAAGTAAGTTGGGGGGCGCCTGGGTGGCTCAGTAGGTTAAGTGTTCCAACTTGATTTCGGCTCCAGTCATGATCTTGTGGTTGTGGGATGGAACGCAGTGCTCAGCAAGTCTGCTTGTCTCTCTCCCTCTGCTCCTCCCTGTTCCCCACCACCACCCCACTTGAACTTGTGTGCTCTGTCTCCCTCTCTCTCTCAAAAATAAATTTAAAAAATCTTAAAAAAAATAAAGTTGGGAGCGAGCATTTTCTCTTTCAAAAGTAACAATCAATAATCCGTAAATAACATTTAAATCCCTTCACAAAACAGCAAAATACAAAAGAAAGAGCTGAAGGAAAAAGAGGTGAGTAATCTGACAAAGGCAGGAGAATGAATGGCAGCAGGCGGTCAAGAAGTTAATGGTTTCTGATGACTTGGTCTTCATCCTGGTCATTTCTCCATAACTAGCCCACTGGACTCAGCAGTACAGATTTCTATTTCAGTGTGTGATTGTATTTTAATTATTTACTTACAAAACTATAGCTTCCTACTAATCTATAAATTCCTTGTGATCACTGATGAGTTATTTATTCAACTTCATTACTCTAGCACCTAGCAAAATAAAACTCTCTCAAAAACATGTAAGCAATTGATTGCATAAAAAAATCCAACTATAAAAGTGTAAAAAAATCTAACTGACCAGTTTCAAATGAGTCATCAAATTTAGGACTCTGTTTCATTTTTAAGATGATAAAAACTAATTCAAACTCTTTTTCTTTTTGATCATTTATCATATGATATGCAAAAAGTGTTTTAATTTTAAATTTCAGAACTTTATTTTCACTACATTTTAGTGTGACCCTGGCTGCAATTTGGAATTTTTTAGAATTTCACTATTTCAAACAAATTTACAACGGTTTGCATGGATTTGGAAATTTAGGAATTCTGTTTAAAAGCATGACATGAACCAAACATTTCTTTAGGATTCAAATTACGAATCAATTTTCTTTCATTAATTTTCAAAGAAAAGGAAAGAAACACATCTCCAAAGCCATATCTTGCTAATTCTAGTAATGGGAAGAATTTAGATTGTTCTTAGGTAAGAAAACTAAACATAGAAAAGTTGAATAACTTTTCCACAAACCAGGAAAGAAAGAAATATTTACTGGCTCAGCAGCTAACCTTTGAACTAGCAATATGAAACCTTGATCCATCAAAATATATACATCCTTTTTTGACTAAGATACTAGACTCTAAAGTTAAATCATCTGGCAATCTAATGAACTGCTAAATTAAGCCTTAAATAATTGTTTCTATTCTTATAAAATCTAACTTACTATTTTTAGATATAGATACTCCTGAAATAGAGAAAGGTTAACATTTAAGCTAAAAGTTACTATATGCTTAAAAGGCTTAAGCTAAGCCTCTTGTACTTCATAGCTCCAGGAAAGCATATTTCAGAAGCATTGCTTCATCTGAGTATGACAATTATCCTATTGAGATGAAATTAATCATGAAGCAGCCTTCGGCCATCCTGCCTGACCAAGGGGGACTGAAGCCTGAAAGGAGGGCCTATTTGCTGCCAGATACGCAAATTGCAAAAGGTGCACAGTGCAATAACATGAATAATTTATCAAAATAATCTGTTATTGCTAGAGGTTAAAAATCTAAATAAACTGGCAGCATCATTTACAATAGGTAGCATAATTTAGCTTCTTTTATTCCCCCAGGAAATTTTTATTTCATCAAGCAATGTATTTTGTTTGAGAATCAAAGTAGTTTTTAACTTAATATCTTAGCATTACAGAGTTTAATTCAGAAAAAAAAGATTATTCAATGTCTGCTAAAATATTCCCTTGATTTTTCTTAATCTTTAAGAAAACATACTATCATTTCCATCAAAACCATTCTAAGCATTTCTTAATTTGAAAAAAAAAGAACTTCGATGTTTTCATTAAACGTAAGTCAACATCTATTTATAGTTTCTACACATGGAATCAGCTTTTCCTCATATTATATGGAGAGAATTGAGCATAGGAAAAAAATCTTGAAATTCAGTCAGAATATTCACTGTTAGAGTAATGTACATTCCCCAATCATGGCATTGCCTGGTGGTTGGATAGAATGTGTTAAAAGGGAATTCAGAATTTAGAGCTGAAGACCAAGGTATCAATTTATTTAAATGACTAAAAGAAGGAAATTTTTAAAAAAATAAATAAATGTTATAAATGAGACACATATCATATGGCCTTCTATCCTAAAATAAAGGTGTCTATATATGTGTGTATATGTGTGTGTGTGTGTGTGTGTGTATACATAGGCATGTTAAGGAGAGGGCTGACTCCATTAGGTTAAGAAAAAGCTTCCTGCCACACAGCTAGTAAAACAATGAAATGCAATATTATCATGGGAAGATATGAGGTTGCTTTCTTGGAGATGCCAGCTAGAGAGACACCTGTCTTAGAGGAGTCCCAGATAGATCTGCCCCAGCTGATCACTCCAGGTCCCTTTCTACCTTCTACACCTTTCTAAAATCAATGACTATGAACACCAGGAAGAGTGTTTGAAAATGTTACCTATATTATGTTTTCATAGCAATTTTTTAATTATTTATTTCTTTTTCTTATTGAGGCTTACATTGGTAGTCCTCCCTACCATGAAATAATTATTCCTTTGTTAATATTTTAAAAACAAGTATTCTGACCACCAACCTGAACTGATTCTCTTAGGAGAAGCATACACTTCTTAATACATTTAAGACTCAAGTAGCTAGGGTGTCTGGGTGACTGAGTGGCTAAGTGTCTGCCTTTGGCTCAGGTCATGACTCCAGGGTCTTGGGATCCAGCCCCACGTCAGGTTCCCTGATCAGCAGGGAGCCTGCTTCTCCCTCTCCCCCTGTTTATGCACTCTGTCTCTCTGTGTCAAATAAATAAATAAAATCTTTAAAAAAAAAAAAGACTCAAGTAGCTATTTAATGCTTTCATTGAAATAAATGTTATAGTTTAGAAAATTATTGCTTTCCCATTATAAATGATTTATTTCTTTAGCAAGGTTTGCTTTTGATTCTTTATGCAAAATAAAACAAAACAAAACAAATTTTAAGGACAGTTAGGTGTTTATTTGAGAATAAGGAGTTTATTGAGAATATAAGCTACTTTATTATACACCACACAGACTCACACACACAATGAAAACAGAATTTCTGACTATTCAGCCACACTCTCCAGTTAAAATTTCAGTCTTAAAAATTAAGTGACACAACTTACACATAGAATGGGGAGGGGTTTCCTCATTAAATGATACCATAGAACAGAACGATCTCAGTTCAGTCCTTAAAAAATACCAGTCACTAATGTTCTAACATTAGTAAACAGTGTCTGTGAATATTATCATACTGTTTTTCACTTTTCTAGAAAATAAGAAATGCACACCCTTTTTATCTAGTTACCCAATTTGGAAATGTTATATAAACAAGCAGAATTGTAAGTGTAAATGTAATCCTACAAAAAAAAAAATAATAAGGATAGTGAAGGAAAAAACTGAGAGCAAAGACTGTTTTATTCTTATTTGTATCGTCAGTCTCTAGCAGACTTCCTGGCACTGAGAAGGCATTCAGTAAATGTTTTTGCATGAATAAATGAATAATGATTAAGAGATAAGGTGTTTGAAAAATCATTGTTATATACCTGAAAATTGTAAACCAAATGGGTAGCAATTATCTTCATAAAATTGCTCAGACTCATTGAGTCTTTTTTTTTTCTCTACAGTACTGCTGATGTCAAAATCTGAAGATGTTATAATCAGCTTCAAAGAAAATCTAAGTTTCTTGTAAAAATAGCAAGGTTTATAAAATGCAAATTTATTACACTGATAAGTTAGAATGATTTCCAAAAAGAAGGAATCCTTAACTAAGTGCCCTAAATAAAGCAATCTGAGGAAGAATTCAGAGGTGTATTTTTAAGCAAACACTTTCTGCTAAATTTTGTTCTCAGGTTGAACAGAGTGTAGGGAATAAACAACACCCAATTTGATATTAAATGAGAAAATATTTCTCCAAATAATTACTGAGGTCCAACACTCATTCTTTCTTCAATATTTATTGCATGTGTGCTTACTGTGAGCAGGGCACCACAGCATCTAAATAAATATAAGAACTAGTTCCACTCCCTTAGGGGCACTACATGAAAAATGTTAAATAAAGGATATAGTAATCTGAGTTTTAGTATTGGCAATTTTTAAGGAGGTAGGATATAGATAAGTCTTGAAGGAGAAATAGAGTATAGAGCCAGAAAAGGGGTGAGGGAAAGAAAAGTGCAAAGTGGGATAACCAGTCAATCAGGCTGGGGCAGAAGAATCTGTTTGGTGTTAGTGAGAAGTGAAAATAAAAATTTAAAAATTGTTTAAATGTAAAATATGGTCAAAATAATTCACCTTGAAATCTCAACAAATAGATGTGCTCTCTTTCTTTCTTTCTTTTTCTTTCTTTCTTTCTCTTTCTCTTTCTTCTTTCTTTCTTTCTTTTTATTTTTTTTAAAGATTTTATTTATTTATTTGAGACAGAGAGAGAGCACAAGCAGGGGGAGGCAGAGGGGCAGGAGGAGAAGCAGACACCCACTGAGCAAGAGCTCAACACTGAGCTCAATCCCAGGATCATGACCTGAGCCAAAGGCAGACACTCAGCCAACTGAGCCACCCAGGTGCCCCTCAAGTTGCTTTTCCATTGAGAAAAATATTAGTAATAAGGTATAAGAACAAGCCAAATAATGCTGGTTTCAACAAGGTCAAAGAAAGGATATTTTAAAAAGGAGGAAGTAAACCTCAGTATTAAGAAAAGAGAAAGAGAATTTCTTTTGTTACCTAGATAGCCCCTGGCAACATTTGTGAACATGAACATGAATTGGGATGCAGATAAAAGAAAGCCTACATTTTTTGGTGTCAGTCTCAGCCTATCAATAACCAGTGTTGTGAATAGACTGGCCCTTGTGGTTCTTATTATGATGGCAAGACACCCTTAGCAACAACCATCAGGGAACTTTGAAAAAAAAAAAACAGTTTGTTACTTAGAAGTTCTGGAAATTACATGGCATATATGGGGCCACACAGTGAGGTTGCCAGGGAGAGACAGAGAGAATGAGAGAGAGAGAGGGAGAGAGTAAATAGGCAGGTCTGGGGTTCTTGCTTTTATTGGTGTCACCCTGGATGGACCTTGTGGAAATTATGCTAAGTTAAATAAGTCAGACAGAAAAGGACAAATACTGCATGATTTCATTTAAATGTGGAATCAAAAAAACAAAATGAAAAAACAAAACAAAATTCATAGATACTGAGAATGGAATGGTGGTTGCTAGATGGGAAGGGGATTAGAGGTTGGGAGCGACAGGTAAATGGCATCAAGGGGTACAAGCTTCGAACTACAAAATAAGTTATGGTGGTGTAATATACAGCCTGGTGACTATCGTCAAAAATATTGCATTACATACTCGAGGATTGCGAAGGGAGTGAATCCTAAAAGTTCTCATCACAAGAAAAAAAAACTTGTTTTGTAATTTTGGATGGTGATGGCTGGTAACTAGACTTACTGTCATGTTCATTTTACACTATATAAAAATATCAAACCATCATGTTGTACACCTGAAACTAATATAATGTTATATATCATTTATATCTCAACAAAGAAATCCATTAACCATAGGGTTTTGCAAGCACTCTTTTTTTTTTTAAATAGTACACAAGGGTTCCCTTTTCTCTACATCCTAGTCAAGACTTGTTAATTCTTGTCTTTTTGATAATAGCTATTCTAACAAGTGTGAGGTGAAATCTCATTGTTGTTTTGATTTGCATTTCCCTGATGATTGTTGATGTTGAGTATCTTTTCATTTATGTTTTTAAGTCTGAACTCCTTCCTAACTTTTTACTCCCCCAGCAACATTTTATGCTTTTGTTTCCACATTTTACATATTTTTAATTTGTGTTTCTTTTAACTAAATATTGTATAGTTAGTTGTCCTATTTTTGTCTTTTAACCTTCATGCTATCTTTGCAAGTGATTCATCTACTACCTTTAATGTATATTTACCTTTACCAGGAAGATTCATACTTTCATATGTTTTCTTGTTACTAATTAGTGCCCTTTCTTTCCAGCTTAAAGAAGTCCCTTGAACATTTCTTGTAAGGCCAGTTTAGTGACATTGAACTCCTTTTGCCTTTGCTGATCTGGAAAACCCTTTATCTTTCCTTCAGTTTTGAATGATAACCTTGCTCGGTAGAGTACTCCTTGTTCTTTTTTCCTTTCAGCATATATTTCCTTTGAATATATTGTGCCATTCCTCTGGTCTGCAAAGTTTCTCTTTTTTTTTTTTTTTTAAAGATTTTATATATTTATTTGAGAGAGAGACAGAGAGAGAGAGAGAGAGAGAGAGAACATGAGCGGGGCAAGGGGCAGAGGGAGAAGCAGACTCCCCACTGAGCAGGGAGCCCGATGCGGGGCTCAATCCTGGGACTCCAGGATCATGACCTGAGCTGAAGGCAGATGCTTAACTGACTGAGCCACCCAAGCGCCCCTGGTTTGCAAAGTTTCTGTTGAAAAATTTGCTGATAGAGTCTTATGGGAATTCACTTGTAGGTAACAAGTTATTTTTGTCTTGCTGCTTTTAAGATTCTCTCTTTAACTTTTGACACTTTAATTATAATGATTCTTGGTATGGATCTCTTTGATTTCATCTTACTTGGAACTCTCTGGGTTTCCTGGATCTCGATATTTGTTTCCTTCCCAATGTGAATCTTCTTCATATAGTCAAAACACTTTTCAAAGTGCTGCTTTTGTACTAAATGCATCGGCACTCAAACTCTTTAACTCAGCTCTCAACAGCCTTTTGGTCTCTGGGATGCAAGTCCTATTGATTTTCTCTCTGATGCAGATACCAAGGGTTGAGGTATCTTATGTGAGCACAAATCCCTCACTTTTCAGAGACAAGCTCCAGATTTGTGAGATTCCCTCCAATTGTGGTGGGCTTTTTGGTGAGACCACATCTCTGTCTCTTCTACCCATCTCAATGTGGCCCTTTTATAGTCTGTTGTGAAGGAGCTGTTAGGCTAGTTTTCAGGTATTTTTCAGAGAGAATTGTTCCATATGTAACTGTAGATTTAGTGTGTGTGTGTGTGTGTGGTGGAAGTGGGTTCAGGATCTTCCTATGCCCCATGTGGGTCACCCATTAATATATTTTAAGGATGAGGAAACCGAGGAAGAGAGCCATTGAATTATTTGCCAGTGTCACACAACTACAAATTGGTTGGGATGGGATTTGAACCTAGACCATGTGTCTCTAGGGCTGATATTCTGAACCCTGATAGGATATGATGTTACCACTTCCTATCTGATTTCTGTTGGTGAGATCTTTGTGAAAAATTTCTTATTACAAGTATTTCTTATATTGCTATAATTTTCAAGTTTTAGAAGAATTTTGAATGAAACAATTACAAAAGGAAACAGTCTTACTTTTACCTTCCTTAAGATTCATTTCACCAAAAATTTAATATTTTACCATGCTTCTTCCCATTTTCTTTCATCCTTTAAAATAGCACACACTTTTATTTGATAGTTTTATTGTTTTAATTTATCATTCGGAGAGACAGAGAAAGAATGTATTGTGTATATCCATATAGAGGGAGTGGCATGAAGGAAGAACAATAATACATACATAATTCTATTCTCATGGCATGTGTAGGGAGAGAGATAGAAACATATGTGAACAAAAGCAAGCATAGAAGGGATAGCTGCCTTAAGAAAAGTCCTGGTGATGCTATGCAGGCTCAAAGGAGGAAGAGAAAACTTGCACTTTGGGGAACAGGAAGTTTCCAGGAAATGATAGAATTTGAGGTTGGATGGGAAAGAGTGGTTGGATGTGAAGATAAAGAGAAAAGTAGATGAACACAAATAAGGGCCAGCTCTGCTTTGTGTCAGGAGTTACTAAAACATGCTGTATTCATATGCATGTAAGCAGAAAGAAACTTTGTTCTTTCAATAACTACCACTGCAAATTCATTCTCTAGACTTACTTTTCCCCATCTCTTGGATAAAATCAGGAAAAGACCCTATAGCTTTCCTGGTCATGTTCAGATAATAAAATAATGGTCTCTTTTTCTAAGCATTTAAAACACCCAAATTTGGTGTAGTATCAAAGCTCTCAACTTTTATTCCAATTAAAAATTGTACCATAGTTCAGCTTGAACTTGCCCTGAGCTTGGAAGCCCGTCAGTGGGAAGGGTGATGTGGGATTCCTGTCCCTTTTCCTCCCTCTGCCCTCCTCCTGCCCAGGGTAGAAGCAAATAGGAGGAAACAGGGATAAAGGACACAATCTTACTTGACTGGCTCAAATGTAACTTGCGTTTGGTGCCACTTGTCCATGTCAGATGCCCCAAACTGATGGATTCCACCTCTCCTATTTAGGCACTATTTTGGACTCTTTGAAATCCCTCCACTGGAGCAACCTGACTGTTGTTTCATGGTGGTAGGAGGCCTCTTTTAGCTAGGTGCTAAAGAACCCCTCAGCTTCCTCAACCTGCTCCCATTACTACCATCTTTACTTTGTTGCTATGGATCACTCAAAGACAATTTCTCACCTTAGAATTTTCCAAGTGTGAGACAGGTACTAATGCATGAATCTGCCTCCCCCAAGTCCCCATTTTAGGGGACACATACCAAGCTTTCTGAAGCTCTCTAACTTGATTTAAGATAAAGGAGAAATATCATCATTCTTTTTCTCTCTCTCTGAGTATGCAGAAAATGCAGCTCAGCAACAACACCAAACCAATGTTTTCATTGTTTGAAATGAAACATTTCATTCAATTGTTTCATTGAATCTTTCCCAGTGAAAGATTCATTAATAATATTGAACTTTTTAAAAATGTATGCAGAAAATATGATTTTTCAGAATCTTGAATACAATGCCCAGGAGTTTCTTAAGTCCATCTATAATACGGTTATGTGTCATAAGTGCCCTGTCATGCTATTAAATATAATATTTTCTTTGATTGATTAAACCATTTTTGAAGATTAACCTGTCTGCTGTGACTACCTAATGTCTATATTTGGTTTCTCATGTAAATCAGTATTTAAAAATATACTCTGATATCTCATTCTTTAAGATATATAAATATAGGGGTGGCTGGGTGGCTCAGTTGTTAAGCGTCTGCCTTCGGCTCAGGTCATGATCCCAGAGTCCTGGGATTGAGCCCCGCATCGGGCTCCCTGCTCTGCGGGAAGCCCGCTTCTCCCTCTCCCACTCCCCCTGTTTGTGTTCCCTCTCTCGCTGTGTCTCTCTCTGTCAAGTAAATAAATAAATAAAATCTTTTTAAAAAAATATACAAATTTAAATTATATACTATTTATACAGAAGTTTGATCTTCTTTATGGAACATATAATGTAAATTTATCAAGGAAAAGAATGTCTAAATATCGACTAAAATAACGATTGCCATCTTAATTGTGGGCCAAAATCTAGAAATTGATACATCTATAAATCACTTCTTGTCCACTTAAAATGATAAAAACATGAAAGTCTATTTATTGAACATCTTGTAATAAATCAGTTTTGATATTAACATATCTTACTTAATCAAAAATATGTTGGGGCGCCTGGGTGGCTCCGTCGTTAAGCATCTGCCTTTGGCTCAGGTCGAGATCCCAGGGTCCTGGGATCGAGCCCCACATCGGGCTCCTTGCTCAACGGGAAGCCTGCTTCTCCCTCTCCCACTCCCCTGCTTGTTGTGTTCCCTCTCTCGCTGTGTCTCTGTCAAATAAATAAAAAATCTAAAAATAAATAAAAAATAAAAATAAATAAAAATAAAAATATATTATTTTTGTGATTTGTTTTGATTATTTAGTTATATATAAAAAGTTATATACCATTAATTTAAATTTTATTTCTGTAGTGAAAGACAACTCTTAGACATCTCTAAGAATGATGCATGTTATATTTCAAATATATCAATAAATTTGAAAATGTACCATTATCTATAAAGTCAGAAGTTTAGAAATTCCTCATTTGGATTATAAAAATAGATCTTTAATTTTGAGTTTTCTATATTTAAATTATATATATTAGACAATTTAATTTTTTAATATTTCCCAAACTCATTAAATATTAACCTTACAATTCCAAATTTCCTTTTCTTTTAAAGAAAAGCCCTTCTCAATTTTCAATGAGATAAAGAAACTAGAAAAGGAAATTGAAAAGTACTAATTATTATTTTAAATAAGTATATATGAGGTTCTTCTCAGTAACTAAGGCTTGGTTTGTTTTTCCCAGGAATCACTGAAAAAAACTTACCCCAGGATTAACAATGATATACCACTATCCATTTTTTAGTGTGTTGAAGCAAAACAACAGAAATGTGTTCATCTAGGGCAGTAGAACATGTAGTATTAATAATAGTAGTAGTACTAATATTTGTAGTAGTATTAATAGATTTTGACCCCAGGCTCCAATTTCTTTGATCCAGAATTGAGACATATTTACTGTTTTCAATCATTAGTATCAAATACCTTTCTATGGACCGTTTTGTATTTTTTCAAATTGCTGACAGTTATATTACATATTCATATGTAGAATATTTAAACTTTAGGTTTCCACACCAAAGATGATTACAGAGTACCAAACTAACTAAATAGTTCTAATACTAAAATTTTTTGTATAAAATTTTCATGTCAATGAAACAAATGCATGTTATTTTGGGGATTGTGTCTTTTTCATATTATATTTTGCATGTAAGGGAATACACAGATTTTTAACTTTAGGAGTAATCACAGACATAGGGGTTAACTACCATCCCAAAACAATATGTAATTTGATTTTGAGGAAAGAATTCCAGTGACTGTTTGAATGAGATTGGGCATACCACAGTTTAAATTCTACAAATGTAAAATGTATGTATTACTACCTTCAGATCTGTTTCATATCTAAACTGCTTGCTTCTTTAAGATCTTAATTTTAAAATTGTCCCAATTTGTGTGCATAGCATGCTATGTTCTTCATGCATTTTTTTATTATTTGTCACTTATTGAATTCAAAGTTACCATTGTCCTTATCAATAGATATGAGAAACTCATGTCCTGTTTTCAGATATATCCTGTGTTAGATCTCAGGAGAGACTCTGAAAGATTATGTTTCTGTGTTTGAGCCTGGCAAGTTTCTTTTAACCGGGAAAGTGGTTTATAACATTGAATGTAATCACATGAATGATTTTCTTATGCCAAATTAATTTGTTTGACTATTCTGACAATATTCTAATATTCTAATATACAACAAAATCTATATTAAAAAAATTCTTTAAATGATCTGATTCCAAAATTACCAAAATGCATTATGGACTTTAAATAATTTTTTAAAATTCTAGAAATAATTCAAGATCAAATTCATATAAAAGTAATCAAAGTCAATAAAAGTAAATGAATTATAAATCCTTAGTTAACTAAAAAAAGAGTAGAACTAGATATTCTTCTTCTATTTTTGGTTAAAATACATGTTGCTATTATTTGAATATTTTGATAGAGGTTGATATTTTAAATACTTAAAGTTCTTTGGGGTAAATATGTTTCTCTTATATCAATATCATTGTTTTTATTTATAATTAATATGATTTTATTAGTATTACTTCTATGCCTAATGAGATAAGTAATTAAAGGAAAGCATTGGAAAACTTCTATTTTGGACTTCTTACATGAAATAATGCATTTCCTTCTTGTTTAAGTCAAACAATACGGGATTTTCTATAAATTTGCTCTATAGAAATTAGCTGTTAAAATTGTTGTTGTTTTTAATGTTTTTTTTTTTTAAGCCAGAATCATTTGTGTTAAAAGATTTGCCTATCCTTATATATGGCTAACAAAATGATTCATTGGAAACTTTTTAGAAATTATATTTTCTCTTCATTATATATGCACCTAAAATAAAATATATGCTAATATATAAAGTTTCAAACTTTATATTAAAATGTGTAGTTCAAAACTGTAAGAAAAAAGATGACATTATCTTTTTTTTTTTTTTAAGATTTTATTTATTTATTTGAGAGAGAGAGAATGAGAGAGCACATGAGAGGGGGGAGGGTCAGAGGGAGAAGCAGACTCCCCGCTGAGCAGGGAGCCCGATGCGGGACTCGATCCCGGGACTCCAGGATCATGACCTGAGCCGAAGGCAGTCGCCCAACCAACTGAGCCACCCAGGCGCCCCGATGACATTATCTTTGAAAAGAGGTGACAAGACTTGGAAAGATGCTGGACCAGGAATCAGAATACTTGTGATTTAGTCCAGGCCTGGCTGCTTATTTGATAGGGTTATGACACAGGTCAAGTGAAATAAATTATATATCCACTTCAAAGAGGAATTCCATTCAAAGATAATTATCTTGAATAAACACATTGCCACCCATCCTCTGCCCCCTAAGATCCCTTTATTTTAGAGTTCTAGATTGATTTCACTAACTGACCATTTGGGCCACTTGTTTATTCTCTTCCTGTGCTTTAAAGTCTTACTCTTACATTTTAAAATCACCAGTAAAGAGTGAGCCCACAGGGGCAGTCCAAGATGGTGGTATGCGAAGATCCTGAACTCACCCCTGACCACAGACACAACAAATCTACAGTACAAATCTACATATGGAACAATTTCCTCTGAAAAAGACCAGAAAACTAGCTGGACATCTCCTCCACAAGAAAGGATAAAAGGTCCACGGTGAGACAGGTAAGAGATGCAGAGATGTAGTCTCACCAGAAACCCCACCCCTGGAGCAGGGATCCACAATCAGGAGGGATCTCTCAAATCCAGAGCCTCTCCCTGAAGAGTTCACCCCCACTAAACCAGCCTTACAAAAAATGTTCAAGGGACTTATTTAAGCTCGAAAAAAGAACATTAATTAGTAACAAGAAAACATACAAAAGTATAAATCTCACTGGTAAAGGTAAATGTATAGTAAAAGTAGTGGATTAATCACTTGCAAAGATAGCATGAAGGTTAAAAGACAAAAGTAGGATTAATAACTATAACTATAGCAATTAGTTAAGAGATACACAAAATAAAAAGATATAAAATGTGACAACAAAAACAAAACACATTAAATTTTAGAATGTGTTCGGGGCACCTGGGTGGCTCAGTCGTTCAGCATCTGCCTTCAGCTCAGGTAATGATCCCAGGGTCCTGGGATCGAGCCCTGCATTGGGCTCCCTGCTCTGCGGGAAACCTGCTTCTTCCTCTCCCACTGCCCCTACTTGTGTTCCTGCTCTTGCTATCTCTCTCTGTGTCAAATTAATTAATTAATTAATTAATTAATAAAAAAATTTAGAATGTGTTCAATTTTAAACTGCTATATTGCCTTAAAATAAATTGTTATATATATGTATGTGTATATATATATATATATATATATATAAAATGTTGTTATGTGTGAGCCTGAAAGTGAAAACACATGTATATACACAAAAGATGATGAGAAAGGAATCTGAACATAACGTACGTTAAGAAAGTCATCAAGCGCAAGAGAAGAAAGGAACAGAGAGAAATTACAAAACAATCAGAAAACAATGAACAAAATGGGAATAAGTGCAAGCCTATCAATAACTTTATTTAAATGTAAATAGACTGAATTTTCCAATCAAACATCATAAAATAACTGAATGTATAAAAAACAAAAAAGACTCATTTATATGCTGCTTACAAGACAATTACTTCATATCTAGAGACATGCACAGACTAAAATGAAGAGATGGAAAAAATATTCCATACAAATGGAAACCAAAAGAAAGCTAGAGTAGCATACTTATATGAGACAAAATAGACTTTAAAACAAAGACTGTAATAAAAGACAAAGAAGGGCATTATATGATGATGAAGGGGTCAATCCAGGAAGAAGATATAACACTTGTAAATATTTAGGCACCCAACCTAGAAGAACTTAAATATATGAAGCAAATATTATTAAAGACCTAAAGGGAGAAGCTGACAGCAATACAGTAATAGTAGGAGACTTTAATGCCTCCACTTACATCCAGATTGAAAATTAATAAGGAAATATCAGTCATAAATGACACATTAGACCAAATGGATTTATTAGATATATAGAGAACATTCCAAACCAAAGTAACAGAGTACACATTCTTCCCAAGTGCACATGGAATATTCTCCAAGATAGGTCACATGTTAGACCACAAAACAAGTCTCAATAAATTCAAGAAGACTGAAATCCTATCAAGCATCTTTTCCAACCACAACAGTGTAAAACCAGAAATCAATTACAAGAAGAAAACTGGAAAAACTACCAATATGTGAAGATTAAAAAATATGCTACAGAAGAACCAATGGGTCAACGACAACAACAAAAAAAAATCAGAAAAATTAAATATACTGTGAGACAAATATATATAGAAATACAAAATACCAAAATATATGGGATGCAGCAAAAGCAGTTATAAAAGGCAAGTTTATAGCAATATAGGCCTACCTCAAAAACCAAACAAACAAAAACATCTCAAATAAATAATCTAATTTTTCACCTAAAATAATTAGAAAAAAGAACAAACAAAACCCAAAGTTACTAATAAATAACAAAAATCAGAGCAGAAATAAATGAAATAGTGACTAAAAAGACAATAGAATAGATTAATGAAACTAAGAGCAGACCCTTAAAAAGATAAACAAAATTGACAAACATTTAGCTAGTCTCATCAAGAAAAGAAGAGAGGGCTCAAATAAATAGAATCAGAAATAGAAGAGGGCAAGCTGCAAATGATACCACAGTAATACAAAGGATCATAAGGAAGTACCATGAACAACTGGGCGCCTGGGTGGCTCAGTTGGTAGGGACTGCCTTCGGCTCAGGTCATGATCCTGGAGTCCCAGGATCGAGTCCTGCATTGGGCTCCCTGCTCAGTAGGGAGTCTGCTTCTCCCTCTGACCCTCCTCCCTCTCATGTTCTCTCTCTATCATTCTCTCTCTCTCAATAAAAAAAAAAAAATCTTTAAAAAAAAAAAAAGAAAGAAAGTACCATGAACAATTATACACCATCAAGTTGGACAACACTAGAATAAATGAGTAAATTCCTGGGAACATAGAATCATCAAAGATTGAATCATGAAAGAATAGAAAATCAGAATAGACAGATTACTTGTAAGGAGATTGAGTCAGTGATCAAAATACTCCCAGCAAACAAGAGCCCAAGACCAGATAGCTGCGTTGGTGAAATCTACCGAACACTCAAATAATATTTAAGGCCTATTTTTCTCAAACCCTTCCAAAAAAACTGAAGAAAAGAGAATGCTTCCAAACTCCTTCTATGAGGAGCATTGCCCCAATACCAAAACCAGACAAGGACACCACAGGGAAAAAAAAAAATTACAGATCAATATCTCTGGTGAATATAGCTGCAAAAATCTTCAACAAAATATTTACGAACTTAATTCAATGATACATTAAAAGAATCAAAAATCATGATCACATGGGATTTATTTCAGAGATGCAAGGATTGTTCAACATTTGCAAATCAATCGACATGATATACCACATTAAAAAGAAGGATAAAAACTATATGTTCATCTTAGGGAGACTGGGTGGCTCAGTCGGTTGAGCTCCAGACTCTTGGTTTTAGCTCAGGTCTTGATCTCAGGGTTGTGAGGTCGAGCCCCACTTCAGGCTCTGCACTCAGTGGGGAGTTTGCTTCAGATTCTCTCTCTACCTATGCCCCTCTCCTTGTGCTCTCTCTCTCAAATAAATAAATAAAGCTTTAAAAATATCATACGATCATCTCAATTGATTCAAAAAAAGCATTTGATAAAGTTCAACATCCATTTATGATTATAAGAAATCTCAATGAAGTCAGTATAGCGGTAACATATTTCAACATAATGAATGCCATATATGTCAAGTTCACAACTAATATAATACTCAGTGGTGAAAAGCTGAAAGCTAGTCCTCTAAGATCAAGATCAAGACAAGGATGCCCACTCTTGCTTCTTTTATTCTGTGTAGTATCGGAAGTCCTAGCCAGAGCACTTAGGCAGCAAAAAGAAATGAGGCATCCAAATTGAAAAAAGAAGAAATAAATCTGTCTCCATTTGTGGGCAACATAATTTTGTATATAGAAAACCCTAAAGAATCCACCCTAAAACTGTTAGAACTAATAAATTCAATGGGGCAACATCAAACTAAAAAGTTTCTGTATAGCAGTGGAAACCATCAACAAAATTAAAAAGCAACCTCTTAAATGGCAGAAATTTTTGCAAATCATTTATCCAATAAAGGGTTAATATCCAAAATATATGAAGAACTCATACAACTCAATAGCAAAAAACCAAACAATCCCAATTAAAAAAATGGGCAGAGGATCTGAACAGACATTTTTCCAAAGAAGATGTATAGATAACCAGAACACACATGAAAAGATGCTCAACACCACTGATCATCAGGGAAATGCAAATCCAAATCACAATGAGACTTTATCTCACATCTTTCAGAATGACTATTATCAAAAAGATGAGAAATAACAAGTGCTAGCAAAGATAGAGAAAAGTAGACTCTCATGCACTGTTAATGGAAATGTAAATTGGTGTAGCCACTATGGAAAACAGTATGGAGGTTCTTCAAAAAAAACTACCATATGACCCAGAAATTCCACTTCTGAGTCCCTAAAGGAAATAAAACAAACAAAACATAACACTAATTTTAAAAGACATACATGTCCCTATGTTCATTGCAGTTTTTATTTACAATAGCCATAATATGGAACTAATCTAAGTGCTCCTCGATGGATGAATGGGAATAGCTATATACATATGTGTTTGTATATACAAACACACACACACACACACCCATACACAATGGAATAGTACTCAGCCTTAAAGAATAATGGAATCTTGCCATTTACAACACCTTGGATAGAACTTTAGAGTATTTTGCTAAGTGAAATAAGTCAGATAAGAGAAAGGCAAATATCATATGATTTTACTCTATATGGAATCTAAAAAACAAAACAAATGAAGAAACAAAACAAAAGCAAACTTGTAGATATAGAGAATAGAACAGTGGTTGTCAAAGGGGGAGGGGGTTGGGAGTAAGTGAAGGGGGTCAAAAGGTACAAACTTCTAACTACAAAATAATTCATGGGGATGTAATATACAGTATGATAACTATAGTCAATAATATTGCATTGCATACCTGAAAGTGGCAAAGAGTAAATCCTAAAATTCTCATCACAAGAAAAAAAACTATTTTTTGTAACTTTGTATGGTAACAGATGGTAATTAGACTCATTGTGGTGATCATTTCATAATATCTACAAATATCAAATCATTATGTTGTACACCTGAAACTAATATAATGTTATATGTCAATTATACCTCAATAAAAAAAAGAAAAATTATGTTAACAATGATACTTGGTTTCACATTGTTAATGCATAAGTTAATACATTGAAAATGCTTAGTGGGGGGGTGGGAGGGATGGGGTGGCTGGGTGATAGACACTGGGGAGGGTATGTGTTGTGGTGAGTGCTATGAATTGTGCAAGACTGTTGAATCACAGATCTGTAGCTCTGAAACAAATAATGCAATATATGTTAAGAAAAAAAAAAGAAGATAGCAGGAGGGGAAGAATGAAGGGGGGGAAATCGGAGGGGGAGACGAACCATGAGAGATGATGGACTCTGAAAAACAAACGGAGGGTTCTAGAGGGGAGGGGGGTGGGAGGATGGGTTAGCCTGGTGATGGGTATTAAAGAGGGCACGTTCTACATGGAGCACTGGGTGTTATACACAAACAATGAATCATGGAACACTACATCAAAAACTAATGATATAGTGTATGGTGATTAACATCACAATAAAAAATTTAAAAAAAAAACAAAAAAAATGAAAATGCTTAGAACAGGACCTTACTGATAGTGTTTAATACCCATTTGCTCAGTGTTATTTATTTTGTTCAACACAACATCACATGTACAATATTCAATCACCAAACTGTCTGAATATAATTGAAGCATTTCAGTATGAATAAGAGTAAGTAATCACTTGAATAAGTCATATTTTATATCCTCTAATATAAAGTGGAAAACTCTGATTTCTCTATCTTAGAAGAGTAACAGTATTAATGAGTTATTTTGCAACCCACATATGTAAATTAATTTCTATACTTGACAATTTCAGAAGTAGCCATCCACACTCCTTGTTTGAATTTACAGAATGCATTTCCTAAGAGTAATATAATAAAAAAAGAGTAATATTCTCTGATGAGTAAAAATATTTTTTTAAAGATTTTTTTATTTATTTTAGAGATAGAGCATGAGTGGGAGGGACAGATGGAGAGGGAGAGAGAATCTCAAAGTAGACTCCGCACTGAGTGTGGAGCCTGACACGGGGTCAATCTCACAACCCTGAGATCACGAGTAGGATGCTTAACCTAATGCACCATCCAGGCACCCCGAGTAAAATGATTTTACAATGTGATTTATTACACTTTAAAGTAGGATACATGCCATGCTAGTCCAACAGATACTCTTCTCCACAAAAAGAATTCAAGGTTCGAAGAACTCTGAGAAGCACTGTATACAAGATGTTACCTTTTTAGGATTACACCATGATTTAACATGTTCCATACAGAAATTCTATTGTAGTGAAACAATCTGTTAACTCATTGTTTCCTAAACATATTTGATGATATAACTCTTCTTTGATATAATACCCATTAATGAGAACATGCATTAGGTGATGTTACTCCTAAGAATGCAAAGAATATATATTCCTTGCTTTTCTCTAACACTAATTACAATAATAACCCTATCCAGTCACTTGGTGATTCAGTCAATAGATATGTAGTGAGTACCTATCGTCAACTGTACCTATGTTGAATATTTTCAGTTTACAAGGATCGCTAACATACATTCTTCTATTCAGTCAACAAGATGGATAGTCGCCAGCAATTCAGCTTTCATAGACCTTCAAAAGCATGTGGATTGGCGAAAAGAACATAAATATTGTACTCAAAAAGGTCAAGCTTTGAATCCCAGCTTTGCCATTTACTATTTTATACCCTTGAGTATGCTTAGGTTTTCAAAGGCTCAAATTGCAGTGAGGATTAAATGAGGTGACATATGTAAAGTACCGAGCACAATACTTTGAACATAATAGGCACTTACGTATGTACGCTTTCTTCACAGTCGCTTTTGAATGCCAGCAGAGAAACAAATTCTGGGTATGGACAGTATTTAATTTGCCTTAATTTTGAACAGAGGCATAATATTCACCTTGCATTGTGCCTAGCTCTGTCAGTTAAAACAGAGAGGTGATTTAAGAAAAAACAAAAAACAAAAACAAAAACAGAGCTCAGATCTAGCAAGAGACCATGAAATAGCCAGTATGTGGGCTACATTCCATTTTGAATACTTTACTATGGGAACTCATGGGACAGGGCGGGGGGGGGCACATACCTACCCAGAGGTGCAGGAAGGGACAAGATTTTATGAAAATAAGAACTAGATGCTTTCATGTGAATAGAAGTTATTCAAAAACAAACAGATGGAGAGGTGAAGATAAGGGTTTGAACAAAGAAAGAAGCCTCTGAAAAACCCAAAAGCAGGAGAAAATGGGATGACTTAACTGATTGGATACAATTTTGTGTGGGAAAGTGGTTATCAAGAGATGAAGCTAGAGACAGATCAAGAAAGGCACTGACACCCTTACATTCGGATTTCATCCTAAAGACAAAGTATTTAGACAAAGCTTCGACAGGTGTAAGTAGACAGTGAAATAATCAGATATGCAGTCAATGAGACCGTGTAATGTAGAGTATGTGTTTAACGTGAATTACAGATTGTGGAGGACCGGCTGAGAAGAATAAAGCAGCGTTCCAGACTAGAGGTAACGGTGGGCTGGACTAGAATGGAAGCTGTGGAGACCAAGAGCAGACGGCAGGTGTGAGAGAGACTTGATAAGACATATCTCTCTGCCCAAGTGCATGCAGTAACGCACAACACACAATGCGTTCCTTCTCCTGCCAGAGGCACCTGCCAACAGGGCAATAAAAATATCATTCATGTACTTGCCCAAATTGCCAAATAACTTTATACAGAAAACTAAAAGAATGATCAACAAAGAAACAAAATGAGCCAAAATATATTATTAAGCCGAACTACACCACTTACTGTATTTTTTACTTATTGTAGTTTCTCATTCATTGAAACCAAATATGTTACACATATTTACTGTGTACCCACAACATACAGCTAGGGAATTTATGACAGTGACAATAACAATTTAATACAGGTCAATGGAAAGATATGTTGGCACTAATTAAACCTATAGTTATTTATGCATAATTTTGCTAAAATGAGAGTGAGTTACATCATTGTTTATGCATATCTGATGGTCATAAATACCATAATTGGAAAGGTAGCTTTGGAATAGGGTGTATAATTAAGAGGAATAGATGAAATAAAGAAATGCAAAGGCTTAATCCTTCTGAAGTTCACATCCTTTATTCCTTTCCCTTATTCTTTCTAAATTTTGCTTTAACAATGTAATAAAATGCTATCTATTGCCTGCTAAAATATTTCAGCACTGTGCTAGGCATTTTGACAATTGTTAAACTCCATTCTAATGTAACATAAGGCCAAATTTGATATTTACAATCAGAAGAGTGCCTGTCACATAGTTGGTATTCAATAAACATTGCTGAATTTATGAATAAATGCTTTGTAACATAGGTTGACCCAGTAAATAAAGGGCCCTTCACACAACTTGATGAATTGGCATATTAAAAAGAGCATCTAAGAGTAGCGATGGAGAGAATGGAATTACTTTTCATGATTTAGTGAGAACTTTTGGAATTCCTGGAGGCCATCCAAAAGTGAGGAGGTGAGTCAGGACAAGTGAGGGGAGCAGAAAGAGGATGGTAGTTAGAGAGATGACAGGTGGATGGAGGCTACCTGAGAAAGGGCACTGGAGACTGTCCAAAGGACATTAAATAGAAGATAGTGGACATTTAATCTGTATTTGTTACTAATGTTATGCAGTGATCCTTGCCCCATCACACAGACACGCACCCTACCATCCATAAGCTCCTTTTTAAAATTCAACTCTTCACATACATAGTGAAAGAAAAGCGCTGGACAGCATAAGGAGGATTAACAAGCCAGCCTACTAACTGAACAAATTAAGTACGAACAGCTCACAGCTAGAAGTGATCTTGAGCATATTAAGCTCTGGTACTTTGAAGAAAATGAGGGCAGGCTTTGGGTTTTCATGGGGCATTGGTACATTAGATGCAGTTCATAGCAGCTTAGGAGAACCCGGTTATATTTTCAGAAATTTCTCCAGCTGATCAGTTTCACATTGATAGCTTCATATTGGCCATGTTGGGATTATTTATACCATGGAAATGAGCAAATGCTAATTCAGGGCTACAGTTTTCTCCCAAAAAGCCAGATTAACAGCACACTACGGAAATTTGCCCAACTCTTAGGAAGTACAGGAACCCTAACTGACTTCTGTGTTAACTAAAACTACAATTTATATTCTGTGTCTGTGATCTCAGATAAACGAGGAAGTGGGGTGGGAGGCAAAGAAAAGGATAGTGAATTTAAAGAGGAGGCTGTGCTGGTCAATATGGCACCACTAGCCAGATCTGGCTTTTCAAATATAAAACAAAATAAAAGTAGGAATTCAGCTTCTCAACAGCACTGGTCATATTTCAAATGTTATAAGGCACATGTAGCTATTGGTTACCATTTTCAACAGCACAGATATGGAACATTTCTATCAACACAGAAAATTTAACCGGGTAGTTGCTAATAGGTCACCTAATTTAAGAAATTTTGGGGGGAGTTTCAGAATCTTCCAGTCATTTTGGCATAGCTTTTTGATGAAGTTGTAAACATCCTTCTTGGTCTCGATATTCTTTAAACAAGATACCTGATCATTACTGATTATATATCTTTACCAAAGGTTATGTGAAGTTTTTAGAAAGTTTCAGCTAAAAACTTAACAAAACTCTAACATGCAGCTTTTAATAATTTTCATGAATGGATATTTTGTAATAAAAATGTTAAAAGTTTAAGTTAAATAATATCCATTTTTTTAAAAAAAATCAGAAAAATAAGAATTCACATAATGTAAAAACTCATAATAAATAAAGAAAATGACTGGGGCATTAGCAATTACCTAATTTAAAATTTGACAGCTTCCAATAGGTTGAAATGCAAAAAATTGTCTAAAACATTCAATAACTCTCTTTGTTCAAGCATGGCACTATCTATGTTTACTTGATGGAGAGGTGGGGGTTGGGAATGAAAAATCACATTACATAGAAAATAAGATTTTAAAAAAAGGATTATAAGAAATCAAAAGATGATAAATAGTATTTAATGGTGAAACTTGATTTATAAAAATAAAAGTCTTTAAAAAGCTTAGAACCTGTGCAATGAGATTCTGTGAAAACATCATTTAAAGGGTTTTATCACACAGTGCTCAACAAATTCTCGGTACTGAGGGCAATGGGAGAAGTAATGGTAATCACATAAGCATCCCAGGCTCCTAACCAGTGGGTCTTGGGAGTAAAATTGCTGGCTGAGGGAGGGAATGGCTTGCTGAACCAAAGCTTGAACACATCACCCTCTATACGCTCCTAAAGAGATTCTCAAAAATGCTTCAAGTGCAGAGATCTATATATACCTGTACTCTCTGACATCAAACCCTCAAATTATAGGCACCACTCTAATTGGGACTATATCTGAAATAGTAACTTGGTGAAGTACCAGAAAATAATGATTATTAAAAAATGAGAATTTTTTTTTAACAGTATAGTATAGTACTATGACTCAAAGTTACTTAGGAGTAACTAAAGCACTCAAGGAGAGGTATTAATTCTCTGGTGAGATTGCATTGATGACTTCACAGCCTGAAAAAAAAAAAAGGACATTCTAGAAGAATAAGTAGGGCATTGTAAGGAAAGCACTCAACAACGAGTGATGTTTGATAAAGCCAGCTGGCAAGTGAATATATGTCCCAGCAAGCATTCTTTTCCACTCAAAATTGTTATAAATCTTATTGACTTTGAAGATGTGCTGGCCTATTAGGATAGCAAATGTGTCACAAACCATTGATGAATCATGAATGGGCTTCCTACAAATAAAGAAATATTCAGTAGTGCCACAAGTCACTCTCTTTTTCAAGGATGATGAAATCCAGACTGTCAGAAAATGGTGAAGCTCTGTAGACACCATGACACTCTCTACCAGGCTGAATAAGTCAACTCAACACTGTTAGGCATTGGAAAGTAGAGGTCCTCGGGATCACTAGTGGTCCCTTGTATTCAGTCCATTCTCTCCCTTTTAATCACATATCACAAGGCACATTTTCAAAAGTTTCACTACACATGCACTGTGTACATGATTTTTCTGATCTTCCAGTTTACTACCTGATAAAGACTTAAGGATAATTTTTTAAGCCTTAATTTTGGTGAACCTATGCTAGGTCTTTGTGATTAGTACTTGGCGTAGGTCCCAATAAATCATCTTTTACTAATACTTTCTGAAATATGGACCAAGGTTAACATTAAGGTTACATGATCCTTTTATAGAGTTTTTAAAAATTCTAGAACCACTGAAACATGACTAAAACACAAAATAAGTTTTTAAAAAATCGCTATGCAGGATCTATAGGAACACTTGGAAAAATCTGTGAGTTAGAGAGTTAAAATATGTGACTTAGAGTTAGCTGGTTGAATAGGAAATAAGTAAGTATATATGCAAACTAAATTTAAAATGATATACAGTACATAATAAGGAAAAAGCCAATATATACACACTTGGTGATTTGTGTAATGGTTGTGCCAAAATTTGTCTCTTTAGGGATCCTGCTCACAAGTAGTAATGCAAGAATCTTTTCATTATTGCTGAGAAATGACTACCCTAGGATAGCATTACTACTGACATCATTCTCCTAGGTAAAAATATAATGACAATAATATAATTTTGAATATCATTCCATTTCCCATGTATCTACATACAGAAACCTTAAATTAAATCAACTTTTAAAATAGTTACACAGCTAAGAGGTAAGCCCAGATAATTTCAATATTTTTCCATTCATTCATTCATTCATTCATTCGGCAAGTATTAATAGATCATCTACTTTGTGCCAGATGCCTCCCTAGGCTCTAGAAACACAATAATTAAACACCCAGAGGCTTACCCTCATGGAGTTTCAATACTTCTGGGTAATGCACATGTTTGTGGGATATGCCTGGAACAGTGCTTACTACAAAGGAGGTATTCAATCAAATGCCTCTTGAATAATCAGACTAAACCATCCTTACAAGCTGCTTGTTTTTTTCATAGGTAACTTTTCCACAAGACATAATTTGACCTTCAGCATACCCAGCAGTATAAACAAAACCCATAATAATGATAAAAATAATGATCATGTATTCCCTGCTTATTATATGCCCGATACTATGTGAGGCATCTCACCTACATTTTCTCATTAAATCTGCACAACACCTTCTTGAGCAGAGAATTGGTAGAGTGTCTCCACATGAGGAAACCTGTGATCTTCTACAAGCTTGTAGCAACTAAGCCAAAACTCAAAGCCGAGAAGCCTGAGTCCACAACCCTTGAGATAAACTGCTATGTAATGTTAAAACATAGTTATTTCTTTCCTGTTAATTCATTTACATTTATTAGGTAAATGCTATGTAAAAGAAGTCCATGTGCTAGCCAAATAATCACACTACAAAATAACTCCCACAATAGGAGAATATGGGGTAGTCTTTCTCTGGATTCAAGGGGATTTTAGTCACATACTTGAGAAAGGTAGATGATACCTCACTGGTGAATAGACATTAGATTCACTTCAACTGAACAAGAATTTATCTAATACTCACTACATGAATGGAATTATATATGTAGACAAAATAACTATTTGTTGGACTGAACTAAAAAAAAATTGTTCAAAGCACAGAATAGCATCAGCCAGTATTTTAGCAGAGTTTTAAAATTCATTCTTGTTCTAGATGTACTCAAGAGATAAACTCACCTAGTGCAATGAGCATCACTGAAAGTTTTATTACCCTTGGGCTTAAATGCTTTCATTTTTGCAAATACTCTGAGATAGAGAATGATGTTCACAAGTGTGGCCATCAGATGGCACTAGCCTTTTCCCTTTCTGAAGAGAAGATTTTATATGCAAAATTCAGTGACTGCAATGTCACTAAAGGTAAGGGGACAGAGCAAGAGGCAATTTAAACAGCTTTTTTAACCCCCAGAGGACATGAGGAATATTTATATCATTCCTTCTAATTACTTTTTCACTTGTGTAATTGCTTAAACTCATCTGTACTCGGACCCTTTGAAAAAGCTCCCCATCTGACTTGGGATAAAACCCTTTACGATGCAGATCTCCACAACCCTGTGTGACCTCGCCTCTTACCACTCTGACCTCCCTCATGCTGTTCCAGCCACATAGCTTCTTTCACTGTCCCTTGATCTTTGGAGCATTCACATTTCCTCTTTCCTTTACATTGAACTCTTTCCACTGATGTGTGCAGAGCTCACTCCCTCACTTCGTTCAATCTCTGCTCAGATAGCAATACCTCAGAGAGGCCTTCCCAGACCGCCCTGCAAAAAACAGCAGCTTTCTTACTCCCTATTCCCTTACCCTCTTATTTCCTCAAAACACTTACCACTCCCAGATATCATGTTACATTCCTTTTATTGTCTGTCTCCTTTATGAGATTGTGAAGTTCTATAAGGGCAAGGACTGGGTCTTTTTACCATTATTCTTAGCATCAAGAAGGGTGACTCTCATGGTAAGACTCACATAAGCAAATGAATGAATGAGTGAATGAATAAATGAAGGAACATCTAGGGAGAAGTAGGAAATCCATAAATCATTTGCCAAGAATGCAGATTCACATAGCAACAGCATCATTCCCAGTCTTAGGTTTCTTCTTCTACCTGTTTCATAAGATCTATTATGATATATTACATAAAATTTTCTAGGGGTGCCTGGGTGGCTTAGTTGGTTATGCATCCAACTCTTGATTTCAGCTCAGGTCATGATCTCAGGGTTGTGAGACTGAGCCCCACACTCAGCAGGGAGTCTGTTGGAGATTCTCTCCCTCTCCCTCTGCCTCTCCCCCATGTGCTCTGTCCTTCTCTCTCTTTCTCTCTCTCAATCTATAAAATAAATATATAAATCTTTTAAAAAATAATAAAATAAAATAAAATGTTCTAAATTAACAAGGTAAGCATGTTAAGCATACCTTTCAAATTCAAATATTGTTGGCCTAAACTCCTATATACAAAATTATCATTTTATTATTACATATTTCTTCGGATATTAATGTTTTCTGACCCTATCACCAAAATCACAGAATGCAATATGATTTTACTTTCAACTAACTGAGATAACAATGGTTTTTTTTCTTTTTTTTTTTAAGATTTTATTTATTTATCTGACAGAGAGAGACACAGCAAGAGAGGGAACACAAGCAGGTGGAGTGGGAGAGAGAGAAGCAGGCCCTCCGCCGAGCAACAAGCCCCAATGCGGGGCTCGATCCCAGGACCCTGGGATCATGACCGGAGCCGAAGGCAGACTCCCAAGGACTGAGCCACCCAGGCGCCCCAGCAATGGCTTTTGATATACAGACTCAAGGATGCAAGTATTCTTTATATTCTAATGCATGAAGGCTGGGAGAAATGTATATAAATAACATTGCATGAGGAGTTATTTTTGTATTGTTTTGCAATTGGAAATATGGTCATAGAGGCTCCTTTAATGTCTATATAAAGCAGAACCAAAAAGGTCAACCAATGAGAAGAGAGAAGATTTTTTTTCCTCATTCCCCCATGTATCTTTGCCCTTTTGTACTGTAAATTGCAGGGGCTGGCATTTAAATGCACAATGTCAAAGGCAAAGCACTTGCATTCAACCTATGCTAAAAGACAGCTGGCAAGGGGCAAAAAGAAAAATACTGCCCTAATACCTTCCAGGGCAAACTGCCTATTGCACGTACCGCCTCTCTGATTTCTCCTAGTACGGTACTTGCCCTGTGGACAAAGAAGCAGCCAAAGGAGCACTTTCCTTCCAACGGAGTAACAGTGATATTCCACCTCTGAGACCAATAACTCCTCCTAGCTGCCTTTGTTAAGCAAAGACACCAGAGATGATGATCTGAACCATTTCAGCCCTTAAATCACGTTCGAAACAGCAGCAATTTTTGTCCAAGGCTAATTCTACATTTTGCTTATTTGGCTCTCACCGGTAAAATTACTCATCCAGGACTGGGTAGGTGTAATGCACAAATGGAAGCAGGATTCAGACACTAATAAAGACATGCTGTAATAATTTCAACCAGAGGCAGCTTGTCATAATGGGCAGGGTAAGTGTGACAGTTATTTCCCTGGTGTAGGAATACAAGCCAGCTGGCAAGGAAGGGTGGATGTTCACACTATTGTCCTCCAGCGACTCAGTAGGAAAGAGACTAAAAACACCAGTTTGTGCTCATATCATCAAATATGTCTTCAGCTGTTGTTTCAGATTGTGTGTGTGTGTGTGTGTGTGTAGTTAAACTAAGCAGCTGACAGACAAGTTATTGCATCAAGAAGTTGCTAAATCCAATCATAAAGTTTTTTTTAAAAAATGTTTAAATTTAGAGAGAAAAAATAAGGAGCATTTACCCAAGTTTCTAACCTTTTTTCCCCCTGTTCCAGCATAAGTGATGGCGACGGGCATTCTCCCATCACCAACGTTGACACCCTAAGGGCAGTGATCATCACCTCTTCACACATATCCAATTCCCACGGACGAGCCTCATGGAATCTCAGGTAGTTCAACAAAGTCTCCACTCCCAAAGTACTCCTTCCTCCAGCTTGGTCCCCAACCTCAACAGATAGCCTCTGATGCTATTCCAACCTCTCAGTTTATCAAGACAAAGCCAAAGCCTGGAATGATGAGAGACTTGCTCAAGGTCATGCGGCTAGTGGCAGGATTAGACCTTGCATTTAGGCTTCTGACTCCCCGCAGAGGATTCTATTTCAGTGCTCATGGCTACTTCCTTTATAAACTTTAATGAGTGTTTTCTTTGCTTGGTGTTATGGACTGAATGTTTTTGTCACCCCCAAATTCATGCTGAAGCCCTAACCCTCCATGTGCTGGTATTTGGAGATGGGGCCTTTGTGAGCATTAGATAAGGTCATGAAAGTGGGGCCCTGGACTGAAAGGATTAGTGCTCTGGTAAGAAGAGACACCGGAGAGGTTCCTCTCTCCATGGGTACACACCAAAGAAAGGATGTGTGAGTACACGGAGTGAGATTGTGACTGCCTAAAGCCAAGAGAAGCCTCAGAATGAAACCTACCTTGCTGGGCACCTTGATCTTGCAAATGATAGCCTCCAGAACTAGGAGAAATAAATTTCTGTTGTCAAAGACATCCATTTTATTGTATTTTGTTATGGCAGCCATAGTCGACTAATATATCTGGCAGCATAGGACCATTTTAAAATGCAGATCTGTAGGCCCCATACCAAGCCAACTAAATCATAGTATCTGAGGAAGTGATAGACTCTGATGTTCAACATCATATCTAAATCTCTGCGAAACAATATTTTCAAAAGCTGGGATGCAATTGTCTATACTGTATATCTGTGAAAATGAAAGGGAGTGTGATTAATAATTATACCAGTACAACAGATGCAAACTGATATGTATGTCACCTTGATCCTGGGTAATCTGATGCTCCCCCTGCCTCTCAGCTGCTGCTGATCACTGAAGCTTTTGACCCTGGGTTTGGAATCAGAGAAAACAGAGTTCAAATAATGATTAATTCTCATATAGGCAGTAGGAACTTCTATTCTTGAAAACAAATGAATATGTGATCCTGTTTGCTCATCTGTGAAATGTGGGTGGTGATTTCATCAGTTTATCTTCAGCATCTGAGTGATGGAAGCATTGTAAGCAGAATGAATGTTGACATGAATGATCAAATCTCATTTGAAGGGGAGTCCTGAAGTTTTAAGGAGATAAAACAAGCAAAGTGCTGGGAATATAATAGGTAGACAATTGATGTTCAATCTGTCCCCTTTGGCTTTAGTATATAAGATGACAACTATCTCAAGTGACCTAATTTCTATCTTTGCTGCCTTTGGATAGAATTCATTTTTTTAAAGGCTGATATTATAGTTGAAAGAAAACAAATGGTTTCCATAAAGTTTAGAAGTGACTCTCTTCATCATGTAATAATGGCCAAGGATGGCAGCTCAGATACAAGCATCCTTTCAAGTCCTTTTCCTAGTTCTACTGTTTTCCTGGAAGAGATGCCATGACTTTTCTAATAGCAAAACTGTCTATTATTATCTCAAAACAATTAACACAAAAACTTTGAATTCAGTGAAGGTCAGAGGATTAATAGGTTTTATCTGCAATGTGTTTGAAAAGCTAATTAAGACTCCACATACAGCAGAGGAGACTGGGAATACAATATTTAGCTTTTCTCCACATGACCACAGTGAACAAAAGTAAATAGAGAAAGACAAAGTGAACGTGGAAACTTCACTGACAGGAGGCAAATCCTTTTTAAAGGAAATAAAATTGAAAATGCTTCTCCTTTGATGGAAGATGCTTCCTTTATTTATGCTGAACATATTCAGTATCTGCTTTATACTGGTATTATTCTAGGTGTTAGATATTCGGTGTTGAACAAAATAGATACGGTCTCTCTTACTTTTTGACTCCTTTTAACCTGGGGACAACCAGATTAACAAAGAAAAAAACATTAAAAATTAATGAAACAAAACTTTAATTGTTGGTAAAAAAAAAAAAAAAAAAAAAAAAAAAAAAAAACTAGGGGGGAATATTTTTTGCCCCAGCACATTATTTAATATCAATGTAACAAACCATCTTAAATGCCAACATGAAAACAAGTGTGTTATTAAAAGTCATCATGACAGGAAGAAATCCATTTTCCTCTGATTCTTTTGCATCTATTTATGAACAACATTCTTCTAGTTAAAAACTGAGGAAACAGCAGAGATCTCAAAATTCTTTGCGGAACCTTATCTGCTAAAAACCCATTTAAATAAATACTAATCTTTTCTTTCTCTTGCTCTGAACCTCAGTTTCCATAAACTGTTAATATCTTCTATAAAGTTTTGAATGGTTATCTCTTCCAAATACACCATGTTGGATCAGATCTTCCTTACCTCTCACCAGCAGTATTTTATTTTTTTTAAAGATTTTATTTATTTATTTGAGAGAGAGAGAATGAGAGAGAGCACATGAGAGGGGGGAGGGTCAGAGGGAGAAGCAGACTCCCTGCCGAGCAGGGAGCCCGATGCGGGACTCGATCCAGGGACTCCAGGATCATGACCTGAGCCGAAGGCAGTCGCTTAACCAACTGAGCCACCCAGGTGCCCCACCAGCAGTATTTTAATAGATCTGAACTCTACAGTATTTTATTAAAGTAGCTGTTTAACTTGTGTTTCTCTTGTTCTTTCTCCTCTGATAAAATATTGGCAGGTTAATATTTTTAAACATATATATGATCATGCCAATCCCTTGCATTTACACCTTCAGTGGCTCCCCACTATCAGCCAAATGAAGTGTAAATTAACTAGGGGTGCCCTCAGAGATAATCATGGTCAGCCACCTGTAGATCAGGACCTGGCTTCAAATTTCATTTCCCACTCTTCCCCATGCTGCTCTCTCTCCATGCTTTACTGGGACTTTTCTTCATCCTCTCCCACCTAATCTATGTAGCCTCCTCAGGAGTAACAAAAGTAATCTTGCTACAGGGTATAGAGAAATTACATGAGACTAGAGGTAAGAAATAAGTTGATGAGAGATGGGAAAAGAGAGATCAAAAAAGAAAGCCATGATAATAACTTTTATTCCTCCCATTGGATTCCCAAGCAAGATAACATAATAACTAGTTTGAATTGAATTCATCATGATGAATCAAAGACCTAATATGTTCCCCACAAAGCAGTGGGCACTCCAAATATTTTTTTTTTTTTAAGATTTTATTTATTTATTCACGAGAGACAGAGACAGAGAGAGAGAGAAGCAGAGGGAGAAACAGGCTCCCAAGGAGCAGGGAGCCCGATGTGGGACTCGATCCCAGGACCCTGGGATCATGACCTGAGCCAAAGGCAGACGCTTAACCAGCTGAGCCACCCAGGCGCCCTCCAAATATTTTTAAAACAATTGATGAAGTGTTCATGATCTTCACATGAAGATTCCAATGGCAAATCAGTATTGCTCACAATTTTACAAGGAGTCATTTAAGATAAAATAGTCAAATAAAATTGGGCAAAGTTATGTAACAAGCCTTAGAGCTAATGAAAGAAGCATTTGATGTCTTCAGGACTTAACCACCTAAGGCTAAGTTCTAGATTACAAACTCCTCTAATTATCCTCTGTTTATCACAATAATGACAATTATAGGTTTTAAAACCTCCTAGATTTCTAATAGATACTGCAAATTATAATAGAGAGGATATGTATTTTCAAACAGCTGTTAGGAAAAAAATTAGCAAAAAGGTGTAACAGGAGTTAATTATGAATGGCCAGGTAACAGAAAGGAGAGTGAATTCTTTCTAACTATAATAACTAGAGAAGCTAATACATGTAACAGCATTATGGGATATGATGTTATCTCTAATTTGTCTTGGGCTGACTCACCGTGCTTATTAATAGTTCAGAGAGATAAACATGTAGTTAATTTTATACTCCAGCTATAAAATGCCATCTTTTCAAATTGAAAGTCAAAAAGAAAGGCAAATTTAAACTCAGAATGGAATTAAAAGAATCATTTGGGTTTTTATTTCTCTTTTATTTATAAAATAAAATAAATGAGAGTCACCCTGCTTATAGTCATAAAATTTTTAAATTATAGTACCATACTGTTTTCTGGCAACCAACTGCTGCATTGACAAATATAGTTTTATTTCTAAGTCTGATTAAATAAAAATTATATATATATATATATATATATACATACACACACACACTCTCAAAAGAAGGATACCATATAATAAGCATGTATGAATAAATGTCAGAGAAGAATTATTTTTCTCATAAGAATTTGTGTAGCAAGGTGAGATCCGTCAAAATTCTGATATGATTTGTTATCTACCCCCATGATTTAATAGTTTTTAAATTGCTACAACTATTCTAAACCTGTGTGGAGGTTTCATTTGGTAATGAGCATGTAGGTTGGAAATGATAGAATCCCCACATAAACTAACTTGAAAAAACAGAGGAATTAATTAAATGATGTAACCTAATTGCAGGAGGTCAAGTGGATGGTGGTTTCCAGGGTTTCCAGATTAAAATTCTGCCATCATTCTTTCCTCCGCTTCTACTTGTCAGCATTATTTTCAAGATTGTCTATTACAACAAGGGTGTAAATGTGACCAATACATTTCCTGGGCTCTCTTTACTTAATTTAACCACCTAACAAGAAGAGACCATCTTCCTTTTGTCTTTTTTCAAAAGTCCATGAGCAAGACTCCAGCCCAACTAGGGTCATTGGCAGGTGGATCAGTGATGAAGATTTGAACCCCTACTTGAGCAATGTGGTTGGAGTTGAAGGGAAGAGCCATACATCAAATGAGCAGGATGAGAACAGAGAAGTACCAGAGGGGGAGGATTTTAACTGTCTACTGCCACTGTTTGTCAATACAGTCTTTCATCAGGCAAGAACATAGAGTTTTTAATTGATCGTGTGCATGAATTCTACCTAACTGAATTCAGTGGCACACCAGGATACTTTCTTTATACCTAGTATTACTGATGCATCAAACTGAATGAAAACTGTCTCTTGAGCTGCAGTGTTTAACTCCTTCCTGCCTCACCTCCCCTTCCCATTCCTAATTTGTTATTCTGGTCTACTTCCTTTGTGCTGACTTTCACACATCCAATCCTTCTGATGAAGGCTAAATTCTTTCCTAGCAACCATTTTATAACAAAGATGAAATCCTGGCTTTTGATGTGCGTTATACTTTTACAAGCTCTCTACACAAGGAGGAATAACTCATACATTAATTAGCTTTCTGCCTGTGGTTTTATTAAAACCACTTGCTAGCTAAAGACCTCACACATTGATTATAGCTGTCATTTTGATAAAATTTGAGTGAGGCTAAAATTCAGTTGGAACAGCAAATTAAAATTTGCACATACTTGTGAGACCCAAAAGCTGGAACTATGGGTTCTATTGGAAATGAAAGAAATTTGTTCAAACACATTCGAAATGGCAAAGGCATGGGGTTAGAAACTCAGTTAATGACCTTGCTGCCTGAGAAATGTTACCCTGGAGTTATCTTCAGCCAGTCGTTCATGGACAGCCTTTGGAGCATTGTGGAGAACTTAGATTTTACTCTGAGTGAGACGGAAACCTCTATAAGGTGGATGCAAATGGAAGTGGGGTCTTCCCAGGTCCCTGAGTAGCTATGATAAGTAGAGCCCCTTTCTCAACACATAGCATAAACAAGAAATAAACTTTGCCAAAATTGCTAGAGTTTTTAAGGGTTTTGTTGTTGTGGTTGTTTTTGTAGTGTAATCTTACATATAGAGGTCAGAGATGATGGTGCACAAACTGGTGTGATTCTTAAAGATCATGCGAAAGGATCAGCTACCAAACGTATTTCAAAAGTGAGGGTGACAGGATTTAATAATAGGTTGAGGGGGAGAAATAAATGAGTTGAATTTGATTCAGAAGATTTGGGTCTAAGCAAAAAAAAAAAAAAAGAATTATGTGATAACTTACCGTTAAGAAGAAAAAGCTAAGTATAGCGAGCATATTCTGGTGTGTGTATGTGTCTTGTGTATGAAGATTTGAGTCTGTGGGGGTTTTTTGTAAATCATATTAATTTGGGGATATCTAAATGGTTATTAATTTGGGGATATCTAAATGGTATTTTAATGAAAATGCGAAATAGGCAAAGAGATAGGTGTGGAGTTTAGATAGACATCAGAGCTGGAGACTTTTGGGACTCATTATCACAAAGCTGGTATTAAAACCATGGGACTGTATGACATCACATAGGAAGTAAGTACAGAGAAAGAGAAGACACTTAGAATTGAGCCCTGGGGTGCTTCCACTTTTAGATACCAGAAAGAAAGGGAGGAATCCAGCAAAAGAGACAAAGGAAAAGTGACCAGAGAGGTTAAAAAGAAGGAAAAACTATGGTCCAAGAGACTGAGTGAATAGAGATCAACTTTCAAATGCTCTTGAGAACTGAGGATTCACAATCAGCTTTGGTAATGTGGAGGTCAGTAGTGACTTCAACCAGAATTGTATGGGGACGAAAGCTTGAGTACAGCAGATACGTGAGATACTGGAAGGAGAGTGTAGACAGCTCAAGAATAGTTTTGCTCTAAAGGAGATCTGAGAGATGGGATGCACTAAGGGCGATGCACCAACAACAGGAGGACTTTTTTTTTTTTTTTTAATGTATAAGAGATGGGGTAGCATGTTGTATGCTGCTGAGAATGACCAGTCGAAGAAGTCAAGATGAATTTGCAGAGGTGAGAAGTGCTGGAGCAACCAACATTCCTGAGTTAGCAGAGGAGGATAGCATATTATGCACCAGTGCAAAGGTTGTTCCTAGAAGTACGAACATTTTAACTACTGTATTGCATTCAGCCAAGAAAGCTAAGGATACAAAGAGACAGATGAAGGATGTTAGTAGATTCAATGGTCAGAGCTCATAAAAGCTCTCTTCTAATTGTTATTTTCTTAGAGAACTGGGAAGCAAAATAGTCAGCTGATAGAGAAGAAGGGTAAATAGGTGGAAGTTGAGAAAAGGGGAAATATATGGAAACAGTAGTTTCAGAAAGAGGAGAGTGAACTAGTAGTAGAATTACATTCTAAAAAGGAAATAGAATCACAGGGCAGGATCATTTCAAAAGACTCAGCATTGACTCAACACATGTCCACCAAGCCTGTGCTGCCTGTGAGGCACAGTAGGAAGTAATATAAATTCCTAAGAACTTTGGTGCATATACATATTTTTAGGGAGTAGAGGGTCCAAGTATTTCATCATATTCTCTTGGTAGACTTGTTTCACATGTTCAGTTCCATGGTGGGTTTTTTTCCCTTTGTCCTATGATTTGTATAACTTGAGTATGTACCCACCTCTACATCTGCATAGTGTCTTTCAGGACAACTATTTTTATCTGCTCTGCTCTTCATGTATTTTAGCATTAACCTTTTCATTTGTTCTTTACAAATCTTTGTGACTTTACAACCTAAGATTAATATAGCTAACAGGATATGGGCAGTGACTAACATAATTGCTATACTTTTTCCTGAGACTGAAATTATTTTTTGGAAAACAAAAGAGTTCTTTTATTTTTTTTAAAGATTTTATTTATTCATTTGACAGACAGAGACATAGTGAGAGAGGGAACACAAGCAGGGGGAGTGGGAGAGGGAGAAGCAGGCTTCCCGCTGAGCAGGGAGCCTGACGCGGGACTTGATTCCAGGACCCTGGGATCATGACCTGAGCCTAAGGCAGACCCTTAATGACTGAACCACCCAGGCACCCCCAAAAGAGTTCTTTTAATTAAGGAATTATTATATAAGCTCCCGTGACTCCTTCAACTAAAGAGGAAAATCTCCAAACACATAACCACAATTCTTATTTTTGAGCCTGAACACTTTTGTTGTCTGAAAGCTTTTTACCCTGTCTTTTGCACCATAAGTAACTGTTATACTATCCCTCCTACCTTAAGTTTATTATCACTGGAATTTTTCCACTGAGTTGTCTCAAGATATTTTTACCCTGAGGACAATTAATCATCATTTCATATATATAATATATTTTACTTCCTGTTTTCACAGTGTCCTGGATTTATGCGGATATCAATAACACATTCTCTGACTAGATCTGGAATACTGTTTTATGCTATAGTAGACAATCAGGAGCATGTGAATTCAGATTATATACAATGACCATTTGCTATGACCTCACTTCCTGGAATCAACTCTTAACCAAAATTTTATTTCTTTATAACTAACCAATTACGAAAAGTTGACAGATGGCTAAATTTTAAATCATGATAAAAAAAAAAAAACCTGCATTTACAAGGTTAAATAATCTAGACATCAGTTTCACTTAGCCTGATGTTTAATTTTGGAAAAATTAAGTCTGATCAGTCTCCTTAAATTCAATATAATCATTCTTCTGACAGGATTTATTTTCACAAATCCCAGAGATATACCCACTTCTCTTCTGCTTGAATACTTGGAATGGTAGACTTCAATGACTGAAAAGATTCCTTTTTTTAAAGTTTTTATTTTATTTTATTTAGTAATCTCTACATCCAAGGGGGGTCTTGAACTCACAGCTCCAAGATCAAGAGTCTCATGCTGTTCCAACTGAGCCAGCCAGGCAACCCCGAAAAGATTCTTTACATGATCTTGAATATCCCACATTATCTTTCCCTATTTTCAATCATTGAGTCCTAATTCTCAGAGGTAATAAAGAGTAAATCTACTCCTAAATAAGAGAATACATCAAAGTTTTTAATATGGCTTTGATGTTCTCCCTGGTTTCTTGTTTCCATTTCATAGTCCCAAAGTACTCTTTTCTGAATATAATCTGATTTGTTTTAAAAGATCTTTTTAAAATCAAAGATTCTTATCCAAAGAACAGTGGAAGGACTTCATTCTTTTCTCTAGATATAATATTTTAATTAATGAAATCTGCAACTTCATTTGCTCTTGTTTTCCACACTATACTACCCTGAGTTACTTTTCTAAAATACTTAAGTATTCTCCCCTTAGATGGCAACCAAAAAAGTTGTCCTTTATTCTATTCTATAAAGAAATTTTAAAAAATTAAAATCACATATATTTCCCCTACCTAGAAATTGCTTCTTGAAGAGAACTCTTATTTTTTTGTTTTGTTTTGTTTTGTTTTGTTTTCCCATGTAGTGACTACTCCATTTTATTGTGGTTTTATTACACTAATTTAGCTATAAGGGAATCAATCCCTCCCTCCCCCCAATTTCAGTCCAAATATTTTGGACAAAGTTCATTTGCTCTGCTCAAGGGATAGGAACTAACCCTAACCTAAGACCGATTATTTCTTCATTCTCACCACAAAGGTTAGTTCAGGAATGGGCCCATAGGACCAGTTTTACTCAAATCAGGTTTTCTGTTTGACCTCTCAGGAAGCTGACCTATTCTTTTTCCCATAAGACATAAACAAGAGAGAGTGCAGGGCCGGCAGCACCTGATATGGCCAATTTGCAATCATTTGAGCCAATACCAAGGAATCACAGTCTAAAAAAATGGAGAGATTAATCTCATTTGGATGATATCATTTTACCCCTGGGTCAAGCTGACCTTGAAGAGAGTTTACTCTAGAACTGTAATTGGATAAATAAATAAGTTCCCTATTTTAAATGGCCTGCCACTTGTGAAAGCTAGTATCCTCAGTGATAAACCACTGTTAAAATTTTATGTGCTCCAATCTCCATCCTGTTTAAAAATATGTTAAATGCATCTAGGTCAAATGCCTAATGACATAAGTCTGTGGCATTCCTGTTCTAAATGTTTAATGGGCAACCTACCAGGAAAAAGACACAGTTTCCATACTTATGCCTTGCTCTCAGCATGAGCTCTTGTATCCGCCCTATTGGGGCAGTGCTCACAGTACATTATAAATGTCTGGTTATTTTCCTCGTTTCCAAGGTCTTTAAAAACAAGTACCATGTCTATTACACTGATCTATCTCCAATATTTAGCAGATTTCCTTGCCAATATTATGCCTTTAGTAAATATTTGTCAAGTGACTGAAGGAATGAAAGCAGGATTTCTACAAGAAAAAGAATTAAACTCACAATATATCCTCTTTACTTCTTTCCTTGATGCTTATGCCTGCCTGCAATATGACCTCAAACTAATAAGGGAAAACAGAAAAGAAAGAAAGGACAAAGACACTTAAGCAATCTACAATCATCATTTCCTAGAGTTGGCAAAAAAATATCTGAGGGTTGCAAAAGACAGTGGGATTTCTTTGGTGAACTCCTACTGCTTTACTAACTGGTAGCCATGGCCAAGTTACTTACCTGCTCCAATTCTGGGTTCTATAAAATAGGCATCACATTCCCCATCTCAAGAGTTGTTGTAAGGATTAAATGAGAGAACAGTGAATACATTTAACTGTTACTATTTTAAAAATGCTCTTGATAAAAAGAATACATGTTGGCACAATTTGCTAAGCTGTTTCGAAAATTTGCTTTTGGTAAACTGGGAGAAGCTGAACTTGAAGGAAATACCACTTTAATGATTTTTAGGCTTTACTTTCACAGAATGAAAGATCTTATAGACTTTAGGACATGTAATTTTTAAAAATTAGTAGATATTTCACATCTATATGCTTAAGTGTTTATCTCAGATCACAAGGAAAACTCAGGCTATGTAATTCCCCAACAAACTGGTCAAAATCCTTCCATATCTTCTAATAAAAAATTCTTATTTTGGGGCGCCTGGGTGGCTCAGTTGGTTAAGCGACTGCCTTCGGCTCAGGTCATGATCCCAGAGTCCCGGGATCGAGTCCCACATCAGGCTCCCTGCTCAGCAGGGAGTCTGCTTCTCCCTCTGACCCTCCTCCCTCTCATGCCCTCTGTCTCTCATTCTCTCTCTCGCAAATAAAAAAAAAATTCTTATTTCTAATTGATATCTCACTTCCTGTACCACTCTGATAATCTTCTCATTAAAATTTAATTTATGTTTGCAAGAGACCACTTTGTTTTGATGTTAAATTAAATTATTTTGTTTCTTATTTTTTTCAGAAAATAATTCATTCTGAATATAAACTGTAGTTAAAAATAATTTATCTAACATGGGTACAGGAAATACTTAAAACATCGATATGCCCATGCAAACAGAGAAGAAATACTTGTAGTCTATGTACTGATTCTTTCTCATATGTATCTTAATCCTCCCTCTTGAAAGTACTTCACAAAATGCAACTCAAATTTAGGGCTTATTTTCTTTCTGTCTTCACTGGGAGGGTAGTTCTGATTCTCTATAGTAAGTATTAAGAAGATTAAAATTAGTTACTCGTATACCAGTCCCTTTTTTCCAGGCCTAATATGTTTTAATACAAACCTTTTCCCTTTCCGAGGCTTAAGATGTATTTTAATTTTTTTTTAAATCAAAATAACTTTGCTTCATGTTAGCATTGGACCCAAACACACTTTTGCATTGTTCAAACCAAAAGCTAGAACATGGAGGATTATCTCCAGAGAAACCACAGCATGGCATGATATTACTTCTCCCTCACCTTCTCTGAAGCAGTTTAGTTTCTATGTGGCTAATCCAGATGTGATATAAGAGGTAATCAAAGCTATCATATTAAGTAACAAGTCAACAGACGTTCCCGTATTGTTCCATTACAAAATCCTTTGCCCTCTAGAGAATAAGCAACTATTGTCTTACATCTCTGTGATTACAAAACACTTGAAAATATATTCTTTTGCCTTTGGGGCAATTCAAGCATTGTAAATGTTTTTAATATAGTCAAGCTGCCATTATCTGAACTCGGACTTGCAACCTAATCCGTACAGGAACAAAATGCTAACTTGAAAGGCATATACTGTTGCCTTATAATTACAGAGCACCCTTAAGTCAAGGTGGGGAATTACTAATTATATCCGGTCTATTTGTGCCAGATTTCCCATTATTTACTTGCCTCAATAAATTTTTTACTAATTTTATTTAGAACATGCATTAATATAATTGCCCTGATATCACTCAAAAGTGTGTGAAATATCCATTTCTTTGTAACGTGATATTAACTAGATTACAAAATTTATAGAACTCTGGAAAAAATCAATCTAGGTTTCAAAGTGTTTAACAAATAATACTTAGCTGATATATTTATCAAATCCTTCCCAAATACATAGGTGCAAAATACAAAATTTAAATATAAGATAACTTTCTAAAACCAAGTATTTCTCAAATAGAGAAGAAGAGATAGAGCGAGCATAAAAACCTGTAATAATCGTCTCAAAATACAAGTCTGGAAAATAGAAATTTGCTCTTTTAAACTAAAACTTAACAGTGAAAGCATATGAAAGATACTATGTATTATCTTACCCAGTGATATCTATACATATAAATATTTCAAGGAAGTTACTTTTCATTACACATTAATTTATTTTAGTGGTCTCTAATCTGTGCCATGTAAATTATTTTGAGCTCTAGTAGCTAGAACAATCTGTTACAAAAGATTCATAAAGTAAAATAGATGCTATTCTATGTCTGCTAGGCATAAAATTTAATGACATATTCAAAGCTATATGCTTCTGTAAAGTATTATTTACAATTTCTCAATGACAAAAGGAGACTTACATAGAGAAATGAAATCAAACAGTCAAAGATTTTAGTTTGTGCAGAATTTAATTGTATTTGCCACAAACAGTAATTGAAAATATGCTATGGAAATAGATAAGGTTGCATTCTCTAAAACAGCATAACCTTATGAGTTTTGTGGGGTTTTTTATGAATGAATAATTCTTTAAAAACATTAAAGTACTCCTCACAAACTTACTTTTTACCAGTCAGTGAGCATCAAGAACATTTTGATATGTCTTTTTCTAAAACTGAGGCTTTCAACTCAGACTGTATTTACTATTGGAGTTTTAGTTTTGTCACCAGAGCTGCCTAATCTTACATTGTATTTCTTGCAAATTCATGCTTCTTTTTATAAGGCAATCTAGATAGATTCTTCTTCAAAACTTGAAAACACCAACTTTTTACTACTGGAGCATCTGTGGCATTATCTCCAAAAAAGCAGATTATTTTTTTCACCCATGTGCTCATCGAACAATGAATTCTAAATTATCTTAGACTTCCATTTATCCCCTGTCCCTTTGAGCATCAGTCTCTCACATTGTGTTTATGTCCATAGGCTCTAAATTCACCTCCCAAAACAAAGCTAAACAAGACAAAAGAGAGTCTCTACTTTTTCATATAGACACAATTAAAAAACCATCACTGCTTTCTTCTCCATTTTGCACTGCCCCTGTAATCTGGCTTTCTTCTTTCACTCCATAGCAGGTGCTCTCCTCTTTCCTGCCCTCCTGTCACAGCTTCTAAGTAGCATTCACAAGGTTGATGACTTCATGATTCTTGAACCATCCATTTCTGAAATGTCTCTAATACTTAACTTTTTTGCTTTTCCTTTAACCTCTCCAGTAATTCCTTTCAGCCTCTTTTGCTTTATTCCATTATCTAATCTCTACATGTTGGAATTCCCCAGGTCTTGATTCTGTAGTCCACTCTCTTTTTCTTTTGACACAATCTCTCTAGGTAATTTCATCTATGCCCAGGGCAATAACTATGATCTATATGGATTTCTGTATTTGTAGCTTTACTTCAGAATTCCATCTGAGATCTAGACCCATATATCTGACTGTGTCTTCAGAGTACATGGGTTAAAATCCTGACCCTGACATTTACTAGTTGTGTGACCCTGGGCCAGTTACTTAACCTCTCTGTGTCTTAGGTTATTCACTTTATAATGAGGATTAGAACAATCTGTTTCTTCACTTATTAAAAATACTGAATGAGTTGGTATCGTAAAACAGTTAAAATAGTTTCTGATACAAAATGCGAATGATACATCACATACACTTGAAACTTAACATACTCAAGAGGAAACTCTAGATTGTTTCCATCACAGTTGTTCCCCATATAGGCTTCTCCTCTCAATAAATGATACCATCTTTTAACTGGCTTACCTCTTCCCTTTTCTCCCTCTTACCCATCATCAAAATGAGTATATACTTGTACAAAACGTAAATCAGAATGTTTTCTTACACTGTTAACACCCTTCAAGTGTTTCCTATTACACTTTTAATAAATACAAACACCTACATATGTCCCTGCATATTCTGACCACATGTACTTCCTCTCAGACATATTGCATGTATATATATCACACGTGCGTGCATGCGCACACACACATACACACTCATCATATTCACATTCACACGTCGCATAAAGATGCACACATCAATGGCTGGATCCTTCCAATATATCAGATTCCAATTTAAATGTTGTCTCTTAGAAAAGCCTGCTCGGGGCGCCTGGGTGGCTCAGTCGTTAAGCGTCTGCCTTCGGCTCGGGTCGTGATCCCAGGGTTCTGGGATCGAGCCCCGCATCGGGCTCCCTGCTCCGCGGGGAGGCCTGCTTCTCCCTCTCCTACTCCCCCTGCTTGTGTTCCCTCTCTCACTATGTCTCTCACTGTCAAATAAATAAATAAAATCTTAAAAAAAAAAAAAAAAGAAAAGCCTGCTCTAACCAGCTTATCTATTTAAAGAGCTCCCTAGGTTTCTGTCATTACCCAAATTTGTTTCCACTATGGCCCTTACCCCAAGTTGTACTTATGGACATTATGTTCACTAATTCACTGTGTGCCTCCCTTACCAAACTGTAAGCTCCATTAGGGCGTATGTTCATTTATCTACCTCTGTGTACTCAGCACCTAGTACAATGGCTGGTAGGTAGTAAGCATTAAGTGAATATTTCCTGCAAGAATGCATGCAAGAATGAATGAATGAGTGAATTCGCCCTTTTCTAGCAGCTGTTCCAGAAAAACTAGTCTGGTTTTTCAGGATCTTTCTTGTAATTTATACTATATTCAGATAATTCTTGGGGAAAAAAAATCATGTTGTAAAGTGTAATAATGAAACATTTTATGCCATAATCAGTTATCATGTCAAAATCATTTCCATAATTAATAGGCTCATAAACATTACAGGGTGGTAATGAATTTAACTCCAAAAAGTGTATAATAACTTATAACTCCAAAAAAGCCTATCTGAGAGAAACGAATCATAGTTTTGACCCATTTCTATGATGGTGTATGTGTTTTCTCCAGGTTATAATTGTTTCATTACAAGGAAAAGCAACTTTTAATTTTTTTTAACCATTATCATCTCATCAAGCATTAAGAAAATTATTTCTTCAAAAATGTTATTTTGTGAAATAAAGAGAGGAAGAATAACCATGCTTCTCTGATCTACGGTTTAGGTAGAGAACAACACAAACTACATTGAAGTATGTCTCATGGGTTCTTCAAACTGCCACGCGGCTTGACTGAGCCATCTTTGTGCAATTCAGGCCTTCAACAACCTTCTCTTATTATATGAGTCTTAGCTTATAAAACATGTCTGTATCTTTACGGTAGAGACCTTGGGTACCCTCTTTCAACTTCCTTCCGGATGGAAAAAATGGAATGTCAAAACCCCACATCTTCCAGACTCACTTGCGGTAGATGTAATTCTACCAGTCAGATACACCTCCAGGAGACTGAAAAGCAGAAATGTTTTGACGAAGGTTACTTGGATGTGAATCAGTTGCCAAGGCTGGCCTCAACATTTCCAGAGTCTAGCCTGCAGGTGTCAAGAGGCAGCTTCAGTGACTGAAGCGGCTTCCTGACCGGCTGACTGCCCTGGTCTCAACAATCCAGGAGCAGCCCCTTGACTGCAGTTCTTCCAATCCTTCCACCACCTGTGTATGCATCCACTCTCCTGTACGAAGCCCTTCTGCTTGTCCTAACTTGAGTGGCGTGTTATGTCTAATGCTCAAGTCTGATATAAGCATAGGGAGATGGTTCTTAAAAGTTTTTATTTTTTTTATCTTATTTATTTATTTATTTATTTATTTATTTTTTTTAAGATTTCATTTATTTATTTGACAGAGACATAGCGAGAGCGGGAACACAAGCCGAGGGAGTGGGAGAGAGAGAAGAAGGTTTCCTGCTGAGCAGGGAGCCCGATGTGGGACTCGATCCCAGGACCCCCGATCATGACCTGAGCCGAAGGCAGACACTTAACGACTGAGCCACCCAGGCGCCCTCTTAAAAGTTTTTATATCCGGGGCGCCTGGGTGGCTCAGTCTTTACGCGTCTGCCTTCGGCTCAGGTCATGATTCCAGCGTCTTGGGATCGAGCCCCGCAACAGGCTCCCTGCTCGGCGGGAAACCTGCTTCTCCCTCTCCCACTCCCCCTGCTTGTGTTCCCTCTCTTGCTGTGTCTCTCTCTGTCAAATCAATAAAATCTTAAAAAAAAAAAAAAAGAAAAATTTTTATATCCTTTCTTGATTGCTCTTTTTCATGGTATTCAGGCTGAAACATACCTCATGACACTGAAAAAATATCCTCGTGAATTTTTTTCCCATTTCATACAACGTTTTTTAAGTGGCAGCTATTTGTTTGCACCAGGACAATTTGAAATATATACAAAACAAGAGATTATTATAATGACCCCTGATGCACCAATTACCCAGTTCCAACCATTATTAATTTGTGAACTGGCAATTTTATATCATGCAAAATTCCACCCACATTTTCCCTAGCATAGATCATTTGCAAAGTGTGATTTACCAGTTTCAGGCAGTAGAGGCTCATTTATTATAGAATTTAAGTCTTAGGTTGATTTGCATCTACATAATTATAATATATAAATGTAATAAAATAAAATAACAATATAATATATAGGTAACTTTATATGCTATATAAGTGTAAATAATATAAAAGTCAATATAAGTATAATAAAATATCATGATAAAACCCATAAGTATCTAAGCATATATTATGCCTTGTAAATTTTCTACTCTGGGGCTAGTAGCAGCATCCTACATTCTGCCATATTCTTCCAACTATTTTAGGAAGAAATGACATATGTGCCCCAGCTCTTCAAGATTTCAGGTTATTTTCAATTTCTCTCATTATCTCTGGAAACTACTTTCATGTTTCAAACTGGCTGTTTTTAAACCATATTGCCTCTCACATGAAAATACAGTCGGAGAATTATTAAACTCTAAAAAGAAGCAAGAGTTAAAACTTCTGTATCTGTCTCTCTGTCTATCTCTCACACATACCCATACACATACACACACACACAATTTTGAGTATTTGGGGGTTAAGGGCTTGTAAACAAACAATTTATACATATTTCCATTAGGAAGTTGAACTAATTTTTTTTTAAAGATTTTATTTATTTATTTGAGAGAGAGAGAATGAGAGAGAACACATGAGAGGGGATAGGGTTAGAGGGCAAAGCAGACTCCTCGCCGAGCAGGGAGCCCGATGCGGGACTCGATCCCGGGACTCCAGGATCATGACCTGAGCCAAAGGCAGTCGCTTAACCAACTGAGCCACCCAGGCACCCGAAGTTGAACTAATTTTTAAGAGCCAACAGTATTGTTTGTCATCACAAGTGAAAATAACACACAAACACACAAGGAAAACTGGTTCCCAGAAGGACAAAGTTGTTTTTCTTTCTTTCTTTTTTTTTTTTTTTTCTTAAATGAGAGAGAACACATGAAAGGGGTTAGGGTCAGAGGGCAAAGCAGACTCCCCGCCGAGCAGGGAGCCCGATGCGGGACTTGATTCAGGGACTCCAGGATCATGACCTGAGCCAAAGGCAGTCGCTTAACCAACTGAGCCACCCAGGCGCCCCAAAGTTGTTTTTCAACACTAGCTGAGCAGCCCTCCCCAGGTGTGCTGAGCAACTGCCCAGTTCGTTCTCTGTTCCCACGGATGAGCACAAGAGCCCTGGCCTTGTAGGAAGTGGATGAATGAACTCTGACCTCGTGGGAAGTGATACGGGCATAATCAGTTCTCTTGCCAGTGGTATACAACCTCATTTTGACATGACTGCTGGGCTAATACCACAGGTCTCCCAGTAGCAGAGAAATACCGAATTTTCCCATCACTCACTGTACATAAAGGTGTGTTGCCTTTCTCCTAAAAAACTGAAACCAAACCAAAACAACAACCACACACATCACTGAGTTTTGGCAAACGTGTTCTTCCGATTTTGCATTTGCAAACATATAATGAATACTTTGAAGGTTACAATTCAAAACTTCCTTCTGCAAATACCTGGCAAAACTGATGGCCCAGAAAGGAGAACCTTGTTTCCCTTTAGCACCCAATCATAATCAAGCACAGGTACGCTGACCCCAGCAACCAAGTTCTCAGTATCATCATGTAGTCAGAATTGCATTTTCCCTTTCTTATGGTAAGATACATATTTCACCAGGGACATGAGGAAAGCTTTAAATCAAACAAATTGAATGAGTGTTCGATAATACAACAGACTCTACAGTAATCCATCCCTAATAATAAAAATTTGAATGCAAAGTATTTGGCAATGAGTTCTCAGACCCACAGAACACCTGGAGGTCACTTCCTGAGCATTTCATGAGTCATGTACCATCATGCAACTCTTAATATTTTATAATTTTTTTTTACCCTGCTTATAGCGTGATGTTGAGGATTTCCTGCAATTCCTATTTGCTACTTTCTAGTATCTAGTTTGGCATCCTATCGTCTCCCTTTCCAGGATCCTTCACCATCACGTTCCCCCCATCCCCACCCCACCTCCACCCCACCCCCCACCCCGACATAGGCTATATACTCCCTAGGAAGAAAAAGGTTTTCCTGATGCTATCCAATCCTGTTCTCTCCACACAATGGCCTACTTTGAAGCTCTCTCTTCAACCTCTCCTTCACGGAAGCTTACCTACTGCCTCATTTTCTAGGGCATTGTTTCCAGCCTATTATTACACAGAGAAGATCTGGAAATCTCCTTCATTTTAAGTGTTAATAACTGAGAAGAATTAGTTTGCTACCCTGTACACACAGGCCCTCTGAGATCTGCATTTTAATAGAGGACAATTCCTTCATAACTCAAAGGAATGGAATATTTCTAGTGGAATTTCAAGCTTCACTGACACCAGTGGAGGAAATATTTGGGGTGAGAACACTTAACACCAAACCATAATATCTCCTGGTATAAGACAACTATCTTTTTCACCTGGACTTATGCTTAACCTGAATAGAAGCCGGTATTCATGTTTGAACAAGAATTAAAGCACAACTAAATATAAAGCAAAAATCTAAGCTGTTGAACAATGCTATTTCTTAATGGGTTGCATTATTCTCTCTGAGCTTCTTAGCTTTGCAAAGTGGTGTTATTATGCTATGTAACTCTTCTCACTTTCATTATGGCTTCACCAGGATGGCGTTAAAGTTCTCTTCAGCTTCCCTAAACCTTAGACAGGCTTCTTTCTGACCTTAGGCTCCTGCCCTCCCTTTTCTAAGAGCATTTACTTCAGAAGACTTGTATTTGTAAATTCTTGCCCTGCTCCTTTGAGATAAAAATCTTTTTAAAAGGCTCTTTCCATCCCTTTGAAATGTAATCATCAAGAACAATAGTACCCAATCGCCCAGTTTCCGTGGGATAGTAAGAACGTCACTCCTTTGGTGTGTCTTGCTCCAAGTTGTAAAACTACACTCCTGTCATTAAGTCATTAAGTTAAGAAAAAAGTTTACTTTTGCTTTGAGTGGGCCAGTTAGCACACACGGATGGCTTACAACCCTCTGCCCCTTTCAGCTCATAAAAAGCCTCCTGCTTTTTATTTCAGTGAAATTGAGTTCAGAATGAGTTGTGACCTCTCTCCTGTATTACAACAGCCTTGAATAAAGTCTTCCTTGCATGCTTAATTTTGTCTAGTGCAATGTTTGCTTTGACGGCTTGCACATGGACAGATTTAAGTACCTATATCCCAATTTGTTTACCTTGCCCCAAGATCCTCTCCTGAGCAAGCATCGTGAACATAATCTGACTAAGGAAACAAAATACGGTACCTTTTTTTTTCACATCAATGGCAGTGTCCTTATCCGTTTTCTTTTTGACATCTTCTTTTTCTGGTAGTAAAATGGGAAAATTATAGGCATTTATCTAGTTAATTCTCATATATGTCAGGGCACACATGACTGCCATTATGGCATCCAATACATCTTCTATAGAGTAACCCGCAATCAGTGCCGTAGTCATGCCAAATATGAGTAAACTAGCACCTTCATTACAGAATAGTGGCTCTGGTGTGTTTTCTCTTCAAGAAGGGAGAAACTTTTTGCTAAGCTCAAAAAAATTTTTTTTCTCATGACAATGGAAACATTAAATGCCATTATTAATTATGGTATAATTCAATAGTTCTTTTCTGAAAGACATTAAAAGGAATATATTGAAAGTTGTCTGGGCTATCAGGCCACTGGAAGCATGTCAGAAGCTCAGAAATCTCTGGAGCTTACTTGGGACTCCAGATGCACTGTTTTCAAATAGTAACAAAATACAGCAAACCGATCAACTAGTTTTTTTGCCCCTATACATTCAATAGTTGTCCTTTTGATAGACACTTTTCATTAAACTGAATGAATAGGAATTCTTATATTTGTATTTGCAGTCAAACGAAGTATTGAATTAGAGAGAATTAAGCACCACTCCCCAGGAAGAAAAAAATTCAATCAGTAACAATTTGTAAAAAGTGTTAAGGCATGACTTTTCTTTTTAAATATTTATCAATTTCAACTTTATTTGGAATATTTATAAATCTCAAGAATGTTCGTTAATGACAATAACAATAAAATTATTAATTATTATTCATTCTTTTCTAGAAAAAAAGAGTTTGCCAGTAGCATTGTAAAGGGATCTTAATTGACTTGTGTGTTAGTTTTTTTTTTTAAAGATTTTATTTATTTATTTGAGAGAGAGAGCACGAGAGGGGGGAGGGTCAGAGGGAGAAGCAGACCCCCCGCTGAGTGGGGAGCCCGATGCGGGACTCGATCCCGGGACTCCAGGATCATGACCTGAGCCAAAGGCAGTTGCTTAACCAACTGAGCCACCCAGGCACCCCAACTTGTGTGTTAGTTTTTAAGTTACTTACCTTTCTTTTTTGTTTCAGAAGTCACTTTCTTCTCAGCTTTCTTCTTTTCCTCTTCTTTTTCTAGAGGAGAAAATTTAGTATGAAAGAAAAACCAAGATTTGAATGAAGCCTTACTGTTAAGTCAGTTCTACCTCCAGATAGCTTTGTGACTTTGACCAAGTGATTTAATCCCACTAGGCCTTATTTTCCTCGTTTGTAAAATAATAGTACTTCCTTCAAAGTGAGCTAATGTTTACAAAACGCTCCCGCACAGTGCCTGGCTCAGAGTAAATGCATAAAATGGTAGGTTGCTAATATTGTTTATAAATAATGAACAAGATAGTTTGAGCTTTCTGAACCAAGCTATCGCTTGGTGCCTAAAGTAAGATATTAATATATGAAATTAAAATCTCATTTCTGAGGAAAGATACTGCAGGTAAGCTAAAAGAATTATTATTTTGTTTTCTTTTTGTATGTTCAATGTCATTAGAAATAATACACTAGGCCATTAATGATATCTGTTTTGATTTAACAGTTTCTCAAATCTGCTTCTTGTCAGCAGGCATTTGGAGCCTGGTGACATCTGTCTGGCAGTATGTTGGGGACATAATTTCCACTGCCCTTTCTGAGTGGTTATATCAACGAGGATACTTAGGCTTTTTGCACCCAGAGGTTGCAGAAATTCTGGGTGCCACAGAGAATGGCATGTGGTGCCTCTAGGCTTCTCCATGGAAGATTTCTTTTTCAGAGATCTGAGAAAGCCTTGGTCTGACAGCAGAGGGAATCTCAAATGCCTCGCCATAGCCACGTAGCAACTGGACATCCCTGGACATGGTTCCGGTAAGTGTACTCATTTCAAAAAACAAAGTGCTATAGAAGCACACAGTTGTCGAAATGGAATATGCAGTGTTTTTAGGTTTGAGTAAGGTTGAAGATGGAAATCGACTAATTTTTATCCTCAATTCGTAGTGCTATTTACCTTATATTTGAAATACCTTTCTCTTTGTCACTTGTCTCTCCTCACAAGTATAGATGCCAAGCTTTCAAAGATTTTCATTACCCAGAACTATTATGAAATTGTTTCTATGCTGAAAAAATTCAATGCATAGTTCTAGTGTGAACGCTGAAGTTGTCTACTAATGATTGCATCTTATTAAATATAGGAATTAATTCATTCCCTTAGGGATAGAGATTCTTTTTACCTACAAGATCAAAGACAACACTTTCAGTGTTAGAAGTATAATTTATAAAGAACCCCTTCTCATGACTCCTAGAGATAAGCTCATGTCGTAGGAAGAAATATATTCACACTCTGTCGGAATGTGTCTGTGGTCTACCATTACACTTGCTCTTCCAGTCAGGAGAAAGTCAAGAAGTCCAATTGTGATAGTTCCAGAGTTAGAAATAAACCAATTGAGTTCCACTTTACCTTTTCCTACAGGTTTATGCATATTAAATATGTAAATCGTGTTTCAAATTCTGAATAAAGATGCTTTTGATTTAAGTATCATTACTTTCAGCTGGTCTGGGAGAAATTTTACATACCAGGGCGTTTTCCATCTTATCTAAAAAATGCATATGCCAGACAATTGAATAGGCATCTGCTAATTGTTTGTGCCAGAAAATGGGTTAATTAAAATACAGATTGCTTGTAAATATTTCTTAGCCCTTATCAGACATCAACGCTGTGGTCACAATAAGATCACAACTCAGGATCCAAGTCTCTCAGTTTCCTAATGTCGATGAATAAATATTTCATTTAAAAGTGCATGTTGGGGCGCCTGGGTGGCTTGGTGGTTAAGCGTCTGCCTTCGGCTCAGGTCATGATCCCAGGGTCCTGGGATCGAGCCCCGCATTGGGCTCCCTGCCCAGCGGGGAGCCTGCTTCTCCCTCTCCCACTCCCCCTGCTTGTGTTCCCTCTCTCGCTGTGTCTCTGTCTGTCAAATAAATAAATAAAATCTTTAAAAAAAAAAAGTGCATGTCAATTAGTCAATCTTACATTGAACTTCAGAATGAAAGTCAATATTTGAGGTCATAAGATGAAAGACGTTCTTTTCATTTTTTTTTTTTTAAAGAGAATACTCTTGTGCAATAAATCCTACCCTTTAAATTAATATAACTGCAATTTTATTGTGGTGATACAGTATTTTTGCCTTAGTTCAGATTGAATTAAAGCTTCCATTTACACTCTGCCTGTGATTACAGCCATACGCTGAGAGAGTCATGAATAAAAGCAGAAGTCTACAAAAATAATGTATAAATAATGTACTTTAATAACATTTTTATGAATTAGACCTTTAAGCTGTAGAAATTCTGGGTGCCATGTAGAAAGTTGGGGCTTACTTTATCCATGGTGAATTCATTTAAAACATTAACTTCTGAAGATTTGGCATTTCTTCAAGCACGATTGTCTCTATTCTATAGGTGATTTGGCAGGAGCAGAATGAGTGGAATTATAAAAGACACCATAATTTAATTATTTCCTGCTTGGAAATAAAAGTAACCCATGTTTTTTTTATGAAAATTCTTCCCCTATTTTCTCCCTCAACAGTCAACAATACCCTTCCCTTTCCACCTCCTCACCCTCTCTTCCAGATTGTTGGCTGTTTTTTTTTTTTTTTTTTTTTTGTGGCAACTAGAGAAGAGTTAGAACATTTAATGCCATTGGCTTTCAGAGGGGTAGCAATTAAATGTGTCTGTAGCGTGTGAACTGATCAGTGTCCTGCCTTTCTCTGGCAAGAGTGTCATAGGCCCTGAAATGATGGGTCTCTCTGGCAGGGATCACAGGGAAGGCTGGTGGAGAGAGAAATCCTCTCCACAGTGAGCAGCTCTGAGCCACAAATATGTTATTCGCTTCTGAATAAATTAACATCAGATGAAAGAAAAATTAAATGACTTACTTTTTACTTTGTAAGCCCTTACAATGGGCTTTTCTCTTGCTTTAAAATGTTTTTATGTCATCTCAAAGCCAGAGAATGAACAATAGTTCATTATAACCGTGAAGCTTTCTAAGATGCCTGTTCCCAGCAAAACGGGAAAATAAATGCAACTGTTTAATTTTTCATCCTATGTTTTGTGAGTCCCCTCTTTTCCTTTCTACTGTAGAGATTATCCAAATTTTACACGTCAGATGGGGGCTTCTCTTCTAACCCTCTATGGCCAGGATTGATGGATTCTTGGTCCCAGTCAAGTAAATAAAGGCGTGTTTCTTCCAGAGCAATACACTCCAACACATTTTGTCACCGTCACCTTATTGCTTTAGAGTGGCAGAGGTTGGCTTGGAACCCCGCTCATACCAGATCATGGGAAACTTCACACAAGCAGATAAGTTCAATGACACCAGTGATTATTACAGTTCTCCATTGTTATCTTACAGAGGCACGAGGCAAGAGAGAAAGCATGGGTGCTAGCTGGAGTGACCTTGGTCTAAATTCTCTGACCCTTTCTGGTTGCGGAAAATTGAGCAATGCACTATGACACACTGAATTTCGTTGAAAATGGGACTAATAAAATCTACTTTGCTGGCTTGTTGTGAGGAATGGCGACACTCAGCTGAAGTGCCTAGACCAGAGGGGATGTTCATAAAATAATGTTAGCAGCAAGTAGCTATTATGATATTTTAGAAACAATAGAAGTCTGACCACATATAATCTTCGGTAATTTCTTTAGATAGGACATTTATTGATCTATTTGAGTAAAAGCACGCTAATTCTTACTTTTCTGTATAAAGGGAGGCTGTGTCTGGAATATTTTATGTTGAGAAACTTCAGGGAAAAAAGTACATCAGTAGGATTTAACATGTTATAAAGGGGTGCTGTGCTGGAATGAAGAAGCGGATTCTAGTCTTGGTTTCGCTATAATTAGTAGCCACTGCCTTATGCAACTATGAGTAACTCTTCTGTCTTCAACCATAAAAGGCAGGGGAATGAGTAGAGTGTTTAGAGCCCTCTCCACCCATTTATTCCTTCATTCTCCAAATGAAGCATGCTTCTTGCATTTATTTCTCAATTTTGCTGGGAGCAGGTAACTTAGAAAGCTTTTGCTTTGTTAATAGCTACTGTATGTTCTTTGGTTTTGCTATGGCTTGAAAAATGTGAAATCTGGAAAAATGTCAATTTTTAAGACTTTAAATAAATATGTATGCTGTGTATATCACAAATAGAGAATATGTGTACATGGTGTCAGGAAAAAAGTGGTGAAAAGGGTCTGGTAGGGATAAGGGTCAGGAAAAAAGAGCTTGTCTTAGAGGATTGGAGAATGAGAGGGTGGAAGGCAGCATTGTTTTTTGTTTGTTTTGCTTTGTTTTGTTTTGTTTTTTAAGGAAGAAGGGTAAATCTTTCTAAATGGGTAAGATCTGAAGAGAGTCTTTAAAAAAAGCAGGAGAGTTTTGACTACCGAGAAGATTTTTGCAGCAGAGGAAAAATATCTGCCAAGACCTTGAACATAGACTCTGTTTTTCATGGTATGATGGTCCCATTTTACTGTAAGATAAGAGACTACTGAAAGGTTCCAAGCAGAGAAACTATATGATGCTGAGCTCTGTTTTAAGAGGAAATTTGGCTGTTGCTGGGTGGTGTTAAGGATCCCACTGGACTTTGTGATTATGTTGTAAGGAAGAAAATTAAGAAAGTAAAAGAATTCAATACAAATATTCTTGTTCTTTTTTCTTTGTTTTCTTCCTCTGAATTTTATTTGGGACTCTTGAAGCAATGTAACCTTATAGAATGGTGGTAGGAGTACCTCACTTTACATTGTAATTAGGTTGCTGTGGCAGCAAAGCGCTCTAAATTAAGGACTTCACTCGAATTATCTGGCATAACTACATTGGTCTGTCAGAACTTGAATCCATTGTCTTTGCCTTGGCTTTTCCTTTAGTGATAGCTGAATCATTCTTGGAAGCCAGCCCTTCTCATTATCAGCTATTAAAACAAACAATTCACAACCAGCAATTCTATAACACCTTTCAGAGACTACCTGAGACTCTTAAAATGACAATTTTCTCAATCAACAGATGTTTATTTTGCCTTACGTCAAACCCCTGGCCAGGGTCTATGGTTTTAAAAGATTCCTTCCAGGAACACTAGGTATGGGAATAAGAAGTGGGAAAGTTTACAGTTACAGTAAGGACTTTGAAGGATATTAAAGATAGAATCTAAGGGAACCATCACAGAGGCCCAAAACCAAGGCCAAGTGAAAGTGCAAAAGCTACTTCTGGGGGCAGTAAGCACAGACAGAGTGTGAAATGGTCTGTGGAGCCTGGCTCTGACGGAGGGTGGCAGGTATTACTCCCAGGGCCAGCTGAAGGACCCCAGGGGCAGAGCGACTGCTCGGGTCCTGCAGATACTGGCTGAGAACTCTTAGTGATACAGCACCATTCATGACGGAAATGTCCCGGAGGACCCCAGACCTGATCACTGTAAATCCGAACTTTTTCAAGAGACCTTAAGACACTTCATTAAACCTGGAAAGGATTGTAGAGAAGGGACCTCAATGATTATTTTATGTGGTCAGAGCAAGGCAAAAAGAAATGTATTTAATTTTGGTTGGAATGTTACTTATTTCAAGGTGAGAGGAAATTTCACTACCAGATGAAAGCACATGACCTCAGGGGCATCAGCATTTACTTGGTCCTCAGGTAAAAAGTCTATACCTTCTGTAACCAGTGAGAAAATCGGCTCAGCAAAGAGCCACTTGCCCAACTTCCCAAATCCCAGAAATGACACCGCAAGGGTTCTAAACAAAGCGAACCGCACACCCTGTTCTCCCTGCTGCAGGGAAAATGAAGCTTGGGGTAGACGTATTCTATCAGACACTTGCCCGTGAACAGACCCCGGCAGAACCGAAGTTCCTCTTTCTACGGCATGTTGTCAAACAGCTTTCAGTCCCTCACAGCCCAAGCACTCCGACATAACCACAGTTCTTTTCTGTTTTTGAATTTCGTAGGCAAAAAGGGAATGCAAAGAAATAGCTTGATACATTTCAAATTGCAAAAAAGTATCTTATGTTAATTAAACTTGATATTTAAAATGGATTAGGTAGATTTCCCTCAAACCTTTCAAAAATGATAAAAGCATTTTTAGATAAGTGTGTTACTTTTGAATGGTTACATTTATATAGATGAAGGCTGCCACACTTATTTATTTTTTTCACTTTTCTATCTAGATGGGAAAGCAAAGGCAGCCTCAGAGTGTGTGGGGGGGGGGGTGTAGAGAGAAAGGAGAGAGAGGGAGAGAGAGAGAGGGAGATATGAGACAGACTCTGGTTTTTATTTTTCCCCTCAACACTTTTACATTTTAGAAAGCAAGATGGGTATTAAAGAGGGCATGTATTGGAGGGTATTATGCTGAGCAAAATAAGTCAATCAGAGAAAGACATGTATCATATGACCTCACTGATATGAGGAATTCTTAATCTTAGGACACAAACTGAGAGTTGCTGGAGTGGTGGGGTGTGGGAGGGATGGGGTGGCCGGGTGATAGACATTGGGGAGGGTATGTGCTATGGTGAGTGCTGTGAATTGTGTAAGACTGTTGAATCACAGACCTGTACCTCTGAAACAATACATTATATATTTAAAAAGAAGAAGAAGAAGAAGAAGATAGTAGGAAGGGAAAAATGAAGGGGGGTGGAAATTGGAGGTCGAGACGAACCATGAGAGACTATGGACTCTGAGAAAGAAATTGAGGGTTCTAGAGGGGAGGCGGGTAGAGGGATGGGTTAGCCTGGTGATGGGTATTAAAGAGGGACGTTCTGCATGGAGCACTGGGTGTTATACGCAAACAATGAATCATGGAACACTACATCAAAAACTAATGATGTGATGTATGGTGATTAACCTAACATAATAAAATAAAATTAAAAAAAAAAAGAAAGAAAGAAAGTGCTCAAAATCTGTTGACTTTCACTAAGTGAGAAGCTCTCCATTGCCACACACTTATCTCTGGGTAGCTTCATATAGTATAATTGCAATTTTTGTTGTTTCCCTTGTGTTTTTTTGCTTTTGTTTTATTGGTTGTTTTTTGTTTGTTTTGGATTTTGGTTTTTTGGTGCTGCTGACATTTGGAGACCTTGGAAGAACTCTTTTAACACTTTTAAACTTTATTTTTATGTGGAGTCATTGCTTCCTCAAGATCTTTTATTGTAAACACTTCCAATGTGTTTTTCTATAAAGGTAAGAAAAACATAAATATAAGATTCTTTTCTAATATCTTTTCATTTTCAATATCATCTTATTTATAAAATATTATTTTTCTCATGGTTTCATCCTAATTTTTTTTTGCATTTATTTGTATTTGGAAATGGATTGTAAAAGTACTCCATTACATCTGGAATGTCAAGAATGCCTAGAAACATCAGAAAATTGAACTTTTTCTTTTTGTGATGGAATCATCAATATTTAGAGAAAAAGCTGGTTATCCTTCAAAATTGAAATATACATCACTTTATAGTGCCATTTCAAAGATGCTGCTATTTTTATAGAGAACTTAGGACTTGATTTACTACATAAATTAAAAAGACTTAATAGTTATTTGCAAAAATAATTTGACTTGAAAATTACTAAAAATTAGGTATATTGGGCACATTGTATGAGTCAATCAAAACCCTTCAATTTAAAAAAAATATGCCTAATGGAAATCAATATTAAAAAGGAAACAAGCATCTTTTCAGAGAGTACAACATTAAAGTCATCATTGTATTATGTTGAATTCAGGTTTATTTTATTTTTTGTTTTTTATTTTCAAATCATGTATCTTAGAATTTGTATCCAGAATATATAAGAAATCTTAAAACTCAGTATAAAATACAGCAACTCAATTAAAACAAAAGAGTAGAATAAATCATTAAAGATGATACACAAATGTCTAATAAATGAAAAAGATACTCAACATTATTAGCCATTAGGGAAATGCAAACTGTAACCAAAAGGAGATATTTCTTTACTCTGGCAAACATTAATCTTTTCACTAACTATATCCATAGTTTGCCTTTTTCCAGAATGCCATATAATTGGAATCACACACAAATTTCCAGATTGCATTCCTTCACTAGGTAATACACATTTTTTTTAAACTTTTTAAAATTTAAATTCAATTAATTAACACATAATGTATTATTGGTTTCAGAGGTACAGGCCTGTGATTCATTAAGGAGGGCATGTGATGTAATGAGCACTGGGTATTATGAATTCGGGTTTATTTTAACTCATGGGCTACATAAATTTCATCATCTCTCATGAACTATCCCAAATGAATAACAAAACAAAATGAATAACATATAAGGTCTATTGTAGTAGATCAAAAATTTTTTATGTTTTAATGTTTAAAAATATTAAGAACAAAAAAAAGCACTAAACACATTTAAAACATTTAAAATCCACACCTAATTGAAGTGAGCAACCCTCACCCTTTATTATGTGAACAATTGCCAGGACTCTTTACTCCATTTGGCTAAAACCGACCTGGCTTTAAAGACTCATTTTGTTCTAGAGAGGAATAAAAATATATTTTGGAATTGTAACAAGTTCGTATAATAGGAAGAAACATCTAGGTCAAGCTGACACAAATAACAAATAAATGTTTTATAAAGAAAAACTGGTACTTACAAGTTAGAGCTTTTGGAGGGACCCAGTTCTATTTTATAAAATGCTTTATGGGAAAAATTTGCTGGCATGAGAGGGTTCTAATCAGAATTCCATAATAAGAAAGCTACTATTAGATCACATTCACTCATTCACAACCCCCGTCATTCTTAACTTCCTGTCGTCCTTTATCGATGAAAATACAGGAAAAAAACTTTTTTGATACCATGATAAATGTTATGAGAGAACCCCAAGACAACAAATAAAAAAGATCCTAGTCAACAGGTGGGTCCTTTTCTGTTTCCTGCTTCGTGGGTGCCTCCCCTGGGTTCCCAGAGTAAATACTGCTCCTGGAGAGTCGAATCAGACAGACATCCCCTGGCTATATTGTCAGATGTGTAAGGGGAGAAAAGCTTTTATAGATAGGTACGTCAATAGGAAAAAGTTAATGGTTTTCACAAAAAGTCTTTTTAATAATCAAGAATGGGAAATCAAAACCAAATAGCAAGGAAAAAGTTCTAAGTTTAGAGGTGCAAGTTTCTTATGAAATATATTTGATGTCTACTAAAATGTATTTGTAGTTCATGATCCATGGGAAACTCCCATTTCTTTCCATTCTTCTTTCCCTTTTTCTTGACCCTCTTCTACCTGTTTGGTTTTGTGTTTCTTTCTTCTGAGGATTTTTATTATTATTTATTTATTCGTGAGAGAGAGCAAGAGAAAAAGAGAGAGCATGAATGGAGTGAAGGACAGAGGGAGAAGCAGACTCCCCGCTGAGCAGGGGGCCAGATGGGCAGCTTGATCATGGGACTCTGTGATCATCACCTGAGCCAAAGACAGACGTTTAACCTACTGAGCCACCCAGGTGCCCCGGTTATGTATTTCTTTTATAAAGTTTATTTGACAATCAGTTATTAGGACTTAGCTACTTTGTCACAATACTAAGGTGAATTACACTGGTTCTAACGTATTAACTCCAATATAACTGTGTTACCTCACGTTCAGCCCTAGCACAGTGTTGCAATCAAAAGAAACAAGAGTCTAAACTTCCAGGAAGGTTTAAAAAATTAAAATAAAATTCCAGGAAGGTTCGAAGATAAATTTAAATCTTTCCTGAAGTCCAAATAGCTAATGTTATAGGACCCAAAGCGAGGTAGTCTAAAGATTCACTCTTTTATTTAAGCTTCCCAACCCTCCCTCATGACAGCTTTTCCCTCCCCGCCACCCCAAACCCTTCTCTCTCCCAAATGCACACTGAAAATTGCCTCTAGCCCATGCTAGATCTCCTGTTTGCTTCTCCTGACCTCTTTTCTCATTGTTCAAATCTTTTCTTTTCTTCTGGGGACTAACCCTTTCTGTTTCAACATGAATACATTTAATTCTTTGGATTCCTTCTAATTTTTCTGCTTTCCCAGCATATTCTGAATAGAACACAAACCCTTGGGATCTGACCAGCTAACCCTAGAATACTCCTTAGATGTTAAGGTGGGGGAGAAAAACTGAAAATATTTATGTTAATATTTGCGAATCCATCACACATGTAAGTAATCATTTTTTTTAAGAATCTTTTTCAAGCCATTGGAAGGTGAAAGTTGAATAAACAGTGTCGTACCAAAGTTAATTTGTTAGTTTTGGCAGATGAGCCACGGTTATGGAAAATGTGAACATTAGAAGAAGCTTGTTGAAAGGCATACAAGAATCTCTGTATTATCTTAACAACTGTTCTATAAATCTAAAATAATGTCAAAATAAGAAGTTCAAATACGGTAACATTTTCCATAACCATGATTCATGTAAAAGATCCTTGATATACTACTGTACATTGTGAATGTCTAAGAAGGGAATATAACACATGCTGACCAGAAATATTTTGTCATGAAAATTTTTTTCCTCCAAGAATAGCATGGAACTAGAGATCCCCATAACAGAGTTCAGGAAATGCTGTGCTTGGATTAAGTTTATGACACCAATATCTGTATCTCCTCATTTGTAAACTCCAGACTCCTATATTCAGTTGTCCACTGGACACGACCATTTGGATGAACAGAGCCTAGCTTGCTGCCTGACGTGTGGCATAGTCTTTTTTAATCCAGATCCAGTCTCCACCCTGATCTTTATGGACTGTGTTAACTAAGCCCCTTGCCCTCTAGATTTGGGTTATTTTTGGTTTATGGGAGCAACATCCAGAGACACTATAGCAGGGAAATAGTTATTTACCAACTCTCTCCCAGGCTCATTGAGGATATTACACACATCATTTTACAGAGTTTTGATGGTGTGTTCTCCCAATGAAGGGAAATCTCCTCTGATTGGCCATCTCTGTCTTAGAGTTACAAGGTTTTTGGTTTTGTAAACCACTCCATTCCCCTCCCTCTTCAGGCCTAGGACAGGTAAAAGCTCCCTGTTTTTGCTAGCCCTGGGATGCTTCACCATAAGTCTGCAAAAACCTTTATAAATACTACATTCATTAAACAGTCTTAATCACCCATTTTGATGTGCTAGGGACCTGGATACACTCGGCAAGCCCCAAACTGAGCTCATTATCTCTACCCAGACCTGTTCCTATTCTTAATGCCATTCATTTACTCAGGTCAGATAAGACTTGAGCAATCAGGCTCAGCTCTAACACTTAATTGCTAGTCTAAGATAATGGAAACAGACTAAACCTGAATATGCGACACCTGGCTTCCAATTCCAATTACTGCTGACCCTTGAACAACACAGGTTTGAACGGCATGGGTCCATTTACATGTGGATTTTTTTTATAAATACAGTATAGTACTGTAAATATATTTTCTCTCATGACTTTCTTAATATTTTTCTTTTCTCTAGTTTAAGAATACAGTATATAATACATATAAAATATGCCTTATCAACTGTTTATGTGTCAATAAGGCTTCCAGTCAACACTTGGTTATTGGTAATTAAGTTTTCACAGGGTCAAGTTACACACAGATTTTGCGACCACGAGACGGAGGGCCGGCAGTGTCCCTGACCTCCACATTGTTTGAAGGTCAGTTGTATATCACTGTTATAGCTGTATTCTCTTAGGCAACTTACTTGATTTTTCTGATCTTTTCTAAATTTTAAAATGATGTGAAATCATATTCACTGCTTGGAGTTGTTCTGAGGGTTAAGTAGGATTGTTTAAAAGAAAAGTAGCATAATACTTCCCTATGAGCAGTAGGCTCCTATAATTGTCTCATCTCCAGACCCCCAATCCTCACCTCTCAGCCATCCATTCTTTCTATAGCTGACACAGTAATCTAAAATGCAAATCTGATCATACTCCTCCTTTGCTCAATTGCTTTAGCAGGCTCATGCAGTCCATGAGGGGGTATAAAATCTCTAGCTGTGTATGCGAACCTCTTCAGGATATGACCTGAGGCCTGTATTAAGAAATTATCTAGAGTTTCACACATACTGAATGGTATCATTAATGCAGTTACCTTACTATCTTCTGTAGAGACCAATTTTAAAAACTACCATAAAATTTAATGATTTATTATACATATTGCAGAAATTTCATGACTAAAAAATGATAATAATAGCAACTAATGGTTGAGTACATAACTGTGCTAGAAAATGTGCTAAGTTGGGGTGCCTGGGTGGCTCAGTTTGTTAAGCATCTGCCTTTGGCTCAGGTCATGATCTCAGCATCCTGGGATGGAGCCTCTGGTCAGGCTCCCTGCTCCATGGGGAGTCTGCTTTTCCCTCTCCTTCTGCTCCTCCCTTCCCCCCTCTTGTGCTCTCTCTCAAATACATAAATAAATAAAATCTTTAATAAAAAAAGAAATTCTGCTAAGTCATTATATACATTATTTCATTCAGTTGTGTTAGCAACTTTCTAAATTAAGTAAGTAGTGAAAGTAATTTGGCTTATATATTTTATTGAAATTTATAACTAAAGGTCAATTCCATTAAAAATTGTTGAAAGATATAAGTTTATTTCACCACAAAACAAAGAAAAATATTATATTAGCCTAAAGTTCAATAAAATTTATTGTGTCATAGAGTTAATAGAATAAGAACAGGGGCCAAATTTCTGTTTTATTATTTTATGCTCTTTGCTTCTCAGGATATATCTCACTGAAGAGCTAAGGTGATAAAGTTCTTGGTTTAATAGAATTATAAATAAAACATTACTAGCTCCTGTAGAGCATTGTCCTCGGATTCATCCTATGGTAAGAAGTAATCTTATAATAAGTTTCTTATAATGCTCCTTTCTCCTCTACACAAATCCTACCAACTCACTCTTTATGGCCCAATGCAAGTCTTGTGATTTCATTGCATGGCCTTGCCTCACTCATATCTCATCTTCCTCCTAACTTTTACAGCCTTTATGATCTGTACAGCTCAATTTTGTACGTCAGTAAATAATGCTTCATAGTATTATTCACTGCATAGGGGCATGCCTGGTTGCCCCAACAAGTAGACATCTCCATCCAGACCACAACCATACCGTACATACCTATGGTAGCTATTTAATCACTATGCAAAGCCATGCAGTCTTCTCTTTGCTCTTAAGGCAGTTTATTACCAACCCACCAGCCTGAAAACAATAAACTTGAAATCTCTGGGTGGGAGCAGAAAGGGACTTAAAAGACCATTAAAGTTCTGGTCCCACACTTTGCAGGTGAAGAAATGGAGACCCATCTGTCAAAGATCATACAACTGATTAGTGTCAAAGCTGAAATTAGAAGCTGAGTCCTTGGTCTTCTCTCTAGAGGTCTTTTGCCCAACTGATTAGTGTCAAAGCTGAGATTAGAAGCTGAGTCCTTGGTCTTCCCTCTAGAGTTCTTTTGCCCACATATGGGTGATGGCATTTATGATATTATTTACAACTGCCATACTAAGTACCAGTTGTATATTTATTCAAGAAAATGATAGAGTATACAGTATGTACTCACCTTATATTTGGCTTTATTTGTGCAAATTGTATGTTTATAATGGAATATTAAAAGTAATTTAAGGAGGGTCACCTGGGTGTCATATTTGGTTAAGCGTCTGACTCTTGGTTTCGGCTCAGGTCATGATCTCAGGGTCCAGAGATCGAGCCCCCGTCGGGCTCCCAACTCAGTGGGGAGTCTGCTTGAGATTCTCTCTCCCTTCCCACCTCCCTCTGCCCCTCTCCCCACTTGGGCTCGCTCTCTCTCTCAAATAAGTAAATAAAAATCTTCAAAAATAAGTAATTTAAGGAGAAGATATACACTTAGCAAGGGATCACTTAATGTCTTCCGTCCACATATTTGCCACAATAGAAAAGTTGTGGCAATTTTACACTAAATGTCCAGTAATTACATGTGGGTGGAAGTCTTCTATTCTTCAGAGAACAATGACAACAAAAAACATGATATTTGGGGGGGATGTCCATGTTGAGTAGGGGGAAAGAAAAAAATCTTTTCTCATTGTTGACTAAAAAATAATGGGATCATATCTGGTAACTGTGCTTATACTTAGATTTTATGAAGCAGCTGTTTTTGGTGATGGGGTGAGGATGGACAATGTTACCTGGAGCAATTTGTTTAATCACTGAGGATTCTGTTTGAGAGTAATGAGGGGCTAATCCTTCCTGAGAAATATAGTTCTGATAAACACTGGCTGATAAAGTGGCTCTCACACTAAAAGTAAGAATAACCTGTAATGTTAATATAACAGTTGCCATATCATTCAGAAGAAGAACTCGGTAGACCTGCTCCTTTAATGAAATAAGTGGTTAACTATAGTGATTCTTTGAACTTGCAGGCTTTTCAGCCCCAGTGGAGCTCCCAGTAGACATGGGAATTCTGTTACAAATGTAATACCTTTTTGAAAGAACGTGAGAATTAATATTATATTTAAGCTAGTGCCTTTTAAATTATGTCCATAAATAAATGCAAATTGACAATGCCCAAAATGATTACATGAGGTGGTTGTTATATATCTGTTTAATGCAACTGTAGCCAAACATATTCTAAAAAATACAGTAGGAGTAAAGGAAACAAGTGATTGAATAATGCAATTAGTCTTCATACTCAAATATTTAAAGCCATAAAAACTTCATTGTGATGTGCAAAGCATGTGATGTGGGGAGAAGAGTGAAACTGAAGGAAGGCAAGATATAGCTTCAAGGCATGAGACAAATAGCCCAAGATAAGAAGCACACCAAGGTTTCCAAGAAGCAGTTGTGTGCTATGAGAAACTCATTTTCTTTGTTTTAAGTGCTATGAATGCACAAAGGAAGCTTTTAAGGGCCTCAAAGATGTGAGAGCAGTTTCACTCATAACAAGGTCCATGATTTTTTAAAACCTACTGATAAAATCGTAAATTGTTTCCAATGTCCTGGGAACACACTTAACAATCCAGTCTATACATAAGCTCTACTTTTTGAAAACAAAAAAATGCCAAATACGTTTAAGCTCCTACGTTTTGACCTGTTAAATCTGCATTCCTCAAATCAAAAAGCACACTTTAGTGCCACAAGTAGGTTCCTTTTCTTCATAATGCCATTTTCTTGCAACTTGGCCCTAAGGAAGTTCCAGACTAAAATAGTGCATCAAGGACTGTGTATAATCAGCCTCACTAAAAACAGCTTGATTAATACTAAATATGTCCTAGTTCCTAATCAATTATGTTAATGAAGTTGCAAGCAGCACATCTGCACGCCCTGACAAAGCCCATGATCTCAGCACCTCCTGATAACGCGGACTGCTTGGGAAGCTGCTCAGGGCCAGTGTCCGCACTGTGAAAACCCCTTCTCTGGGAGTCAAAAGGAGGTCCTAGCAAAAGCCTTGTAATCCTGCAACATCGTTATGTTATTCACTTAAACACAGTATTGGGTTCCAGGGTGAAATGTCAAATTAAATCACTCTTTAAATATAACAATGGAAACCTAGGTGTCCCACTTTACAAATGACACATCCTTTTCCAAGTGACAGACTGAAGGCAAAACATTTGCTACTTGGTGTTTTATGAACCTCTAGTAGGAGATAAACTGAAGTCAAACACTTGAATAATCTATCAAAATCTGCCTCAAATTGGGGAATTGCAGTTACTTGATTTATGTCTATCTTGCAACAACAACAACAGAATTAGAATCCAATGAAACTTAAGGTGACACTATTATTTATAGTTTCTCCCTTGTCCTGTGAACATTGGGGCAGTGAGAGAATCACTTGTCAGTTCTGTGTCAAATTATCTCCAGTAACATAAGCTCTATAGTCCAAATGCCAAATGAAATGTGAGTCTGATGTCTCCCTCTCTCTCTCTCAACTGGATTCTAAAAATTTTTACTTAATAATCTGCTTACTAGCTAGGTAAATGATATATAGTAGTTGCCAGGGATGAGATTATTCCTTTTGTTTTATTGTTTTCAGGATGAGTCAGTTATATTTGAGTCCAGTTAAGACATTTAAAAAAATATTGACTCCTATCAATAGCAAGCATATATAAAAGATGACGCAAGTTGGGAATTTATGCTGGTGTAAAACCACACATGATAGACACGCAAAATGCAAATCATTGAGGACTCAAATATTTAAACAACTCTAATTGTATGAGGTAAACATTTAAGCTGCTTTACTAATAACTAGGCTTAGAGGTTACCAAGTACTACAGACTGAATTGTGTCTCCTCCAAATCCATATGTTGGACCCCTAACCCCCATATGACTGTATTGGAAATCAGGCCTTTAGGAAGTAATTAAGCTTAAATGAGGTCGTAAGAGTGGAACCCTGATCTCATAGAACTGTGTCATTCTAAGAAGAGGAAGAGCCACCTGCGCTCTCTCTTCACCAGGTGAACATAGCAAGAAGCAGACATCTGCAAGCCAGGAAGTGGGCTCTTTCCAGAACCCAACCATCATGGCACTCCGACCTTGGACTGTGAGAAAATAAGTTTCTGTTATTTAAGTCACCCAATCTGTGGTGTTTTTTCCTGGCAGCCCTTGCAGACCAAGACATCAAGGGTTGATCAGGAATTTAAGAAATTATTATATCAAGAGGAAACTGTCTTCACATAATTACCACACAGAAATGGTATCTGGAGCCAAGTGAGTGAATGGGTGAAGCAGATGCATGGAAGTTGATGAAGACAATGGCAAGCTCCCCTTATTCAAGATGACCACACTGAAAATCAGTGAATAAAAAAATCTGTGTGGGCCAAATAAAATGTGTCTGTAGCAGTTTTGAATGGGAAGCAAAAGTTTCAAACCTTGGACTAGCACTGGACTGTTCTCTAAATATTCAAGAAGCATTATTGATTTGGAGTCTTGGAGCAAGATCTTACATGTACTTTACATTAAATTGTGATCTCTAAGGACCAAATGAATTCCTTTTTTAGATTGATACTGATATAGCACTGACTTATAAATGTAATGGGATTTTTATTTAAAATTTGCAACTACTAATTCATTCCATTTGTGTAGCTGGCCAAATCAAAATATTTTACATACTATACAATAGGTTATTATAATTTGCAAGTATAATGTAACCTTTCCCCCCATACCCACTGGCATTTCTCTTGCTCTCTTGTAAGCCTTTCTAGAATGCTTAGGTACTTGGCTTGAAAACTATTGCTCCTTCCCAGGGAAATAGTCAAAATTTCTCCATGAGTGGCATTTTATTTTATTTTATTTTATTTTTTAAAGACTTTATTTATTTGATAGAGAGAGACACAGCAAGAGAAGGAACACAAGCAGGGGGAGTGGGAGAGGGAGAAGCAGGCTTTCCGCTGAGCAAGGAGCTGGATGTGGGGCTCGATCCCAGGACCCTGGGATCATGACCTGAGCCGAAGGCAGATGCTTAACGAACGAGCCACCCAGGTGCCCCTCATGAGTGGCATTTTAGCCATTCTGAAGGACATCTGGCCAATTATAGATCATTCAGGTGACTCATACTAAATTAAAAGCATTTTTAGAAATATTTAGTTGCACTCCACCTCCTTCTAAATCACCTAGGGATTTGCTACTGAGATGTAGTCCTGGACCAACAGCATTAGCAATCCTTGGGAGCTTGGTAAAAATGCAGAATCTCAGGCCCCACCCTTGACCTACTGAATCCGAATCTGCATTTTCACAAGATTCCCAGGTGATTTGTGTGCACATTATATTTTGAGAAGCATTGCTAAGGTACTCTATACTGAGATCAGAGCATGATGTTTCTATTGCAGAACTTCATGAAATCTAAAGCAAAAACTTTATGTCTTCATCTTCCAAAACTTGTTGATGTCTCAGAAGGTAGGAAGGTAGGATGAAGGTAGGATCCTCAAACGCTGATGTCTGCATAGTAATATACTAGAAAGATGCTTGTGCATAGAACCAGAAATTCAGGGCTGAAATCCTAGATCTGATATTTACTAACTTAGCATGAATAAATAAACTCCAAGCCTACCTTTGTTAATCGTTAATAATGTCTACATTACAGGGTTTTGAAATGTCAAATGTAAAATGCATATAAGTACAGAAAACACAATATTCTAAATAAATATGAGTTGAAGAGAGCATAGCTACAGGTGGGCCTTGGTCAGGATCTGGCCAGAAAGTGCATAGAACATGCTGATGTCAGAACACGACTTACAGAGAACATCGCCTGACCAGCTACCCAAATTCTTCCCTGGCCATTGACTATGTGAAGCATAAATATATAGCCAAAAGGACCATTGGATCTGTGGTCATTGGATAATGCATCACTCACCAAGGCATTCAGATTTAATTAATCAATTAATTTAAATTATTAATTATTAAATAAATTATTTATATATTAAAATTAATTAATTAAAATGTATTTATTTAATTTACTTAATTTACTTTAATTTAGATAAAATGGAGAAAAGACTATTTGAAACAGGGTACCAAGTTCAGGTGTCTGGTATAAAACAATTGGGTTGGATCTGTAAGTTTTTTTTACACATGGACATAAACCAAAGGTTCTCAGAATTTACTGTAAACAAGACTCAACTGAAGACCTTGTTAAAATAGAGATTTTTTTTTTCCTTTCTGAATTGCCAGAGAATCTGATTCACAAGATCTAAGATATGGCAGGAATATGAATTTTTAACAAGCTTCACGGTTGATTTTGATGTTGGTGATCTGCAAGTTATTGTTGTGAAAAGTTGTGTTAAATTAATAAAATGCAATAGAAGGAGAACTTCTTAAGTTCATCAATATCAAACACAATAATAAAAACTGCAGTCATTACAGTTTTATTCTGTCTTTACAATACCTCTCTGTGATAGGTAATATGAGTATCAGTATTTTACCAATAAAGAGGCTGAAACTGTAGTTATCACATTTAAGTTCATCCAGGTAGAAAACGGCAGAACCAGAATTTGGATCCAGGTATGTGTGATTCCAGAGCACAGGCTATAAATCACTATACTGTTTTTAAAGACATAGGGTTCCTACCATCTCTCTAAGTAACAAGAAATGATCAATAAAGCCTGGGTCCCCTTTGAAGGAGGGGTTTGGAGGATACATGAAATAAATTGAGCTTTTCAGACATTTCCTCCTCATTATTGGAGATTCATTTGGAAATGGATTTGGGGGGATAGAAGATACATAAAGTATCTTCTTTATGTAGGCGAGGACAGGTTACATGAGTATATAATTCCAGATAAAAACCATATAATATTTTCTTGAGTTCCATATGCCAATTTAGAATGGCCTGCTCAGTAATTCTACCTGGATGTCCCATGGGAAACTGTCATGTCCCAGTCTGTCCTGAACCCGTCACCTTCCTGCTTCTCCTCCCCAGGCCCGTTTTATTTCAGTGGTTTCCTGTCTTGGTGAATGGCACCTCTGTCTACCTGGATATCTAATTCAGAAAGCTGGAGTCATTTTTCTCACTTGTTGTATCTCAGCATCTATATTAATCAGATACTTTGACCAACTGATTCCCTTCCCATATACTTTTCTGATCTGCTTTTTTCCATCCATTACACCAATGTTTAGTTCCTGCTTTGCAACTTTTTGGACTATTTTCTCTTCTCAAGTGTCTGTAACCAATCTCTGTCTAGTCCAGCAGGATGGCAGTTAAATTGATCTTTTAAAATGAACATGTCTATCCCATCCATGGGGAATTCCTTGTCTTCTATAGAAAAAATAAAATAAAATCTCTTAGCTGAGGAGGAAATACTTGTGCTTGTATATGCACAGAATCTCTCTGGAAGGAAAAAACATTGGTTTCCTGTAAGGAGAATGGGGTGCGCAGGGCCAGGATGGAGATTTTCTACCCTATATCATTTTTGTAACTTTCAAATTTTGAAGCATGTAAATGTGTCAAAAATTTTAAAAGGGAATACAAATTCCTTAGCTGGGTGAAATAGCATGATATCAGAGATTTGCAAAGGAAATAAAAACACAATGAGAAAAAAAGGAGGAAAGAAAGGAAAGAAGAGAAAGGTTGGATAGGCAAGAATAGAAAATGTTGATAAATGTATCTGCAGACTGAGTGTATTGCAGGTTTACTTTACTATTCAGTGTTCTATAATAAAAATTTAAGGATACAAATAAATCCCAAGCTTAGCCTACAAGGCACATCACAATCTGTCCTTTGCATGCCTTTCTATGAGCTGTCCCAGACCCTCTCCATGCCTTCTCTTTTCTCTCCACGCTGCACTACTTATGCTTCTCTGGACCAAATCCCTTTCTTTCTCATCTCCATGCCTTTGCATATGCCAATTCTTTATTGGTAATGTTCTTGCCTTCCTTGCTCATTCTTCCTATTCTTGGGACTTTATCTCCACAGCCACCTCTGCAGAGAAGCCTTTCCTGGGGTCCTCTTCACCTCTACCAAGAAGAGCTATGCCCTCCTTTCTCTAAGCTTCCACAGTACTCAGCACTGACTTATTTTTTTGGTTCTTATCACATTGTGTAATCAGCATACCTCTTAGAAGCCAGCAACCAGGGCACCTCGTGCAGGCTGTGTGCTTTATAGGGTTCTATGGGCCCTCCTCTGACTACATCTTGCCCTAGGTCTGTCGGGACAACAGGGTGTGGCCACCTGGGTTTTTTTCTCTTACACTCCAGATCCTAGGACCCTGAAATTTTTTCCCCCTGACAGTTCTTTCTCTGCTGCCAGTGACTGCTTGGGCCTCTTGCTGAATGAATCTTCTAGTCTCAGGGGGTGACCAAATTCAACAGGGTAGCTGTTTGTTAGATGAGGTTAGAACTTGGACAAGCAGGCTGGTGTCCCTTTCAGTGTTTGACAGAGCTGGGAGTGCAAGGGGTGCTGTGAGGGTCTGAAGGAGACCCCTATCTGTACTCTTGCAAAAAACTAATGGTGTACTTGGCTTTGATCACTTGTGTTTTATATCTGGCTCCTCTTCAATTACTTTTAATTTTATATCTGTAAACTGAGTCTTGGTAAGACAAGAACTATTTTCTATTACTCTCTGAATCCCCAGTACTTTGGGCAATACCTGATGTGATCCCATAGTTGGGATTTAATAAATCATAGTTGAATGAATAAGTGAAGACAAATGATTTTGAATTTCTAACAAAATTAATTATGATGACATTTCCTTCTTCTAATTGTGCCAATCCTGAAACATTGTATTTTGAAGAACTAATTATTAGGGGTAGTATTAGCTACTAATTTTATAAAGCACTTGTAAACTGGTACACACACACACACACACACCATTTTATCCTCACACTAACTCTATGAGATGAGTACTATTCCTGACCCATCTTATAGGTAACAAAAGTCATGAAGAGTGAATTTAAGTAACTTCCAAAAATTTACTCAAATGGTAAGAGGTGAAACTGAGATTCAAACCCAGAAATTCTAGCACCAGAGTCTTAAGACAGTAAATTGGTCAATTTGTGGTAAAACTTTAAGAATTGCAAGGCACATCCATGTCCATTTGTCCCTGTAATTTCTGCCTTAATTTCCAGGGTATGAAGCTGGTCATCCATCTCGAAGCTGATAGTTACCAATATAAAATCTTAAGAGGAAATTTTTGGTTTTCCAAAAAGCAGCAAGTTGTAATTTCAGGACAAGTAACCTACAACTTAGACATACTAAAACTACTTGAGAAAATATGGATTTTGCTGTTTCTGCTGTTACTATTTTGTTTTATTTCTCTACATTCTATTTTATCTACAATAGAGAAGACCTTAGGAAAAATAAAATACTTGCTTTCTAGAGGAGGTGATGCCGGAGTGGGTCTGGAAGCTTTTTCTGTTGGTAATGGAGATGGTAAGGCTGGGCTTTGTCCTGTACACACAATGTAGGAGTAGGCATTGAAAAAGAAAAGTATTAACAAATTTAATATCCATGACTAAAATAGCTAGATCTGTCCCCAACATGCATAATTCATAATCCAAAGTATAAATTCATATTATTATGCAATAAGAAAAGTGTTATTAGGTGAGACCTCTAAGTGGATACATACACAGGTTCCGTTATCTTCAGAGCCATTTCTGAATATATTACTTTTCATAGATGTATATACAATGTTAAATATATCTACTGGACTTCATTAGTGAAAAATCTACATGCAATCAAATAAAGCAATTTATTTTCAAAATGCACTTTAAATTATGGAAACTAAAATCACAGAAGCTGAGAGGAATCCTAATATAGAGAAAAACCACCATTTTTTTTTCATTTAACTAAAAATTCTCAAATGATATAATAGGGCAATAAAAGAAGGTTAAAATTCATGGGCCTTTTGATATTGAACAGGTACATTTTCTCCAGCCAAAATAAATGACCTGCAGTTAAGTAAATGATGGGCCAAAGGGAAAATATATTCAGTTTTATAGAGTCTTGAAAGTCTCCCTCAAATCTCGGGGCTTATTATGAACTGTATAAAAACCCACAATTGTTTCTGAGTGCTTCCTTATCCCAAGCGATTTCTTTAATTAACCAAAACCATCCAGGAATGAACTGTAAACATTAACTAACATATGATCCCATATGAAATGCTTGCAAAATGTTTTATCATTAATTTTCATTCCACAAACTTCTGCTGTGTGTTTCTTTTAAATCCAGGAACTGAGGTGGGCTTATGCACCTTTGAAAATCTCACTGACACCTAGATATTATCAAATGTCAGCAGACCTCCCTGCTTACCGGAAGTTTTCCTTTTTTAGAATTTGTCAAAATTAGTTTGCTCTGGTGAGTTGTGCAGTAGCAAGCAGAGCAACTGGAGTGGCGTACAGACCAGCCTCTGTGGGGGTAAGAAGGGCAACAGCCCAGGCCCTCGTGCCAAAGAGAGGCGAGTCTCCACTCATTAGCGGATTTCCTCATAGTTAGACCCGTCCAGGTGGGTTGTTGAGCATGTTCAAGTATGCATAAAAGCGCCTTGTTTCATAACATGCAGGCCATATACCTAGAAAAGTATCAACCCATATTATCATCCATTTTTTTTTCCTCCTGAGAGCAAAGATTTGATAGAAACATATTGCAAGATGCAAGTTCCTCTTTCAGTGTACAAAGAAAAGGTGAGGCTGGGCACTCTAAAAAAAGTTTGATCTCCATGATTTTTCCCTAGCTAACATTTATATACTGCTTACTCTATGCCTAGAATAATCCCAATCGGTTTTGATATATTAAGTTATTTAACCTTCACAAGATCCTTAGGATGTGGGTGTATTTTCACTTTACAGATTGAAAACTAAAGTGAACAGGTTTTCAGGCCATTCAGCAGCTAAGAAGTGGAGCTGAATTTCCATGGAGGCTCCAGATTTGAGGTGCTTAAAGCCTCCTTCAGACTGCCTAGGGCAGAGAAAAGGCTCATCTTTTATAAGGAGGTCCATGAGTGCAGGTGGGACAGACGCATGAAGCTCTCACCCTGAGTCTCCACCTTCTTTGTGAGTCAAAGGGATATATGGGTGTAAATATCCATTCCCAAGTCTTGCCTGAGAGCTGTTCTTGAAAAACTATTTCTAAGGTAGGTTGATATTTTGCAACTCTTAAATCTAGGGATAATCTAGATTTAGGAAGGAGTTAACTAAATGATTAAAGCTTAAAATACAAGCGGCCATGAATATAAATCAATTGTTTCCAAATACCGAGGCTTTCAAAAATATCTTCATAGGATGGTTCCTGTTCAATCTAAACCACTTTTTCCCTGTCATATACTTTCCCGAACAGTGATGATGTAAAATCACAATCCTTTATAGTCTTGATAAGCTTTTTAGAAATGTATTTCAAAAGGAAATTCTTTCCAGGGGAATTATTCATACTTTATAACTCTAAAATATTTTTAGATTTTCTTGGAAGAACTATAAAGTCATTATTTTATTTTAAAAACATTTTAGTGAGCTCTTCTTATGTGCCAATACCAAAAACATTAAACTCCAGCCATGCCTTCAAGAGGTTTCCAATATACTGACTAAAACAGACTTAGATCATTATAATAGATTGCTCTACTACAGTGTGATGATGGGAAATAATATATACAGAGGGGATGTTGCAGAAAGACCCCTGGAGGAGATCAACTGTAACCTGCATTTAAAGACCTGAAACGAGTTTGCTGGGTAAAGAAATAAGGAGAGGAAGTGTTTGCTTACAGAGAGAATCTGGTGAAAACAAGGCACGGATGCCAAAATATGGAGGACTCCTAAAACAAACAATCTGGTGCTTTCTGCAGCAGAAAGTATGATAGCCAGTTTATAATAGAAATTCTCTATGGCTGTAATCAACTATATTATGCTCCCTACAATGGCTGACTGTATAGTTGTGAGGCAATGGACACAGCGGGGAAGTAGGATCAAAGAAAAAGAGAAAGAAAAAACCAGAAGTCTTCTTGCCTCCATAGTGACAGCTATAAGTCACCCTGGCAGGGGAATTATTAGCTCAGAACAAATTTCTTTTGTGGTAGGGAGCACCAAAACAAACCGGATACGTCATCCTTGAGCACGACGCATGACTTAAAGAAGAGTCTTTTATGTTCAAATAATGTCAGGGAATATTGTCGAAATCAGAGACCATCTTATATATGAATAAATGTATAATAAATTATGCTAATATAAAGCTATACTAATAATAGAACTTTATAGTAAAGAGCTGTTTAGTATAAAGACTATATGTTTAAAGTCAAATGGTGAGAGTTTGTATAAGTGAGAGTTTCAGCTTTATCACTTACAGTCTGGGTAAACTTGAAAATCTCATGGAGAATCCAAGCCTCAGTTTAGGGCTTTTATAAAATGAGGAGAGTTTTCCGTGCTGTTATGGGGATTAAGTGATGCAGCATCTCACACATAGTAAATACTCAAAATACTAACTTTTCAATAATGAATTTATAATTTATATCCCATCTAATTACACAAGAGGCCTTGAAACAGACTCTGAAGTACATAAACAAAGATATAACAACAGGTAAAATTAAACATGACTGAAATAGCAGAACTCATTTACAGGAAAGAAGCTTATAATTTTATTAGGCATATATTCCTTTGGAATTCCTGAGGACTGTTACTCTCCGAAAGAACGATTTAGGTTGCTGAAATTTACGTTGGAACTCTAAAGGTGCCCTTCATTTTATAAGCTATTACCTGAAAATCCCTCTGACATTCGAACATAGTGAATTGGCTTTATTTTTGTTTCTTGAGTGATTTGGGCTGGCTTATTTCCATAATACCTGAATGGCATGTTTGTAAGCTGCCAATATTTTATTGTTCTGAGTTTTTTCTCACACAAGTCAATTTGATTGTTTTTGGTTTAGTCAAATTCCACTGGAGAGAGTAGGCAGTGTGCATTCCTTCTAATGATCTAAGTTATCAATGTTTTCTTTACACTGCTAGAAATGATGAATGGAATTACTCAGAATCTCAAGTCAAGTAGGAGGCTAGGAGCTGAATTCAGATAACATGAGGTAAAAAACAACTCACTATACTAAAATTTAATTCATCTGATTTCTTTATCAAAGGATATTCCCTGAAACATTTCTATACAACTAAAGCCTACCCCCTAAATCTTGAAACAAATGTCGAGGAGATATTTTTTCTCTAATGCCTGATAGATATTTAATTCCTTAGGCCACTATTGCATTCTCCTGGAGGTACTGAGTATATCCAGAAGATCATAAACTCTTTGGAAGGCCTGCCAACAATGAATGGTGATAGATTCTGGGATAGAGAAGGTGTCATTTTAGTAAGTGACCATTGAGTTAAAACTCACTTACATTTTTTAAAAATACAATGTATAAGATAATTACAGATTCCTATTTGTTCTTTCAGTTTCATAAAAATCAGTTGTGAATCTCTGACTAACAGTGAAGCGGGGAGATCTGAATTTAGTAAGAAAATGATGGTTAAGTTTGCTAAAGCAATAACATTAGTTGTATGCATTGCACAAGGTTCCTAGACTGAGTATTTTTATAACATGTGGAATAACATTTTTAAAATTTGGAATTGAACAAATAGTAAAATTAAATATGGTTTTATATCTTAGGCTGAGATATGTGATTGTGCTCGTGTCCTTTATTAAAAAAGGGACATTTTGATCTCCAAGTCTCCTTACTGAGTATCTTTCCCTTGCCATGTAGTTTTGGGAGGGGATCAGAAGGATTTGAGGTGTCAACCATTCCTCCCTTTCCTACCCCATCTATTAAAACAAAAATTTTAGACCCTTCATACAGTAATCCCAAGTTTATGAATTTGCCCATGAAATGAGGACCTCATCAGTAAGGAACCACCTGAAGAAGTTCAGGAGTTCATACGAGGTGGGTGGATCAAGGAGGTGTTTACTCCAATATAAGCATCTTTATACCTGCCACTCATGAATTGCTAAATCCTACACAGCTACTTTGCATCCCTTGTACATGGTCTTGTGGAGGGGGTACTCAGTAAACAGGCTTTATCACTTAACTTGGTCTCAGTTGTTTCAAGGATTTAGAGAACAATAATCTCTGCTCCAGCTGGCTTTTTGTGAGTGTTCATGGGCATCATAGTGCAAATGAAATCACTGGGGGAGCACAGTGAAGACAGAGAAAGGCCATGCTGTTAAGGAGCCTATGTTAGAGATGGAGGGAGATAGGCGATAAACAAGCAAGACAGATAAATTTCCAATCCCAGGAATGTAGGGACATCAAAATGGAGTGGTGAGGCTGACAATGCCTTGGAGAAAGAGATCATGCTAAATTGGACAGAAAAGGAAGAGTAGAGCCACTGTGAAACAGGATTTCACTAACCTATGAAGCTTTGTGCAGATTAGAAAAATGCATCCTTTCTGAGTGTGTGTGGTCCATCACAGCAAGGTTTGGCCAGGAAAACCTGCTTAGTGCAAAATTAAGAGGCAGTTGCAGCTCCAGTCCAGGGCATGCTGTCTTGGGGTGGGGGAATCAGAATGGAGGTCTATGTGTAAGGACACAAACTGCACAAATGCATAATATAGGAAGTGGCCCTGCCTCCAAGGAGAGCAAACTCCAGTTCTGACTTGAATACAACGGAGCAAACCTCAGGAAGATCTCTGATAAAAGGATTCTTGACATGGTAAAGCAAGACAAAAAGCCTAAGCTAGGGACCAGCCTGGCTTGCTTAAAGGTCATTGGTGATGGAGAACAGAGACAAGCTCATATCAGAGTCTTCTAGGCTGTTCCGGTGAGTTTGGATTTGTCCTAAGGGCAATGGTAAGCTTTTGTAGGGTTTTAGCACAGCATGTAGGTTTTTAAAACCTTGCTGGCTGCTGTGTGAACAAAACAATGCACAGAAAAGGATATGACAGGCAGTAAGAGATCAGGTGGAGACTATTGAAATAACGCAGGTGAAGAAGTGACGTGGACTTGGATTAGGTGGGCTGAGGTTCTTTCATTCATGCAACAAGTATTTTTTGAATGCCTGCTGAGTACCAGGCACTTTCCTTGGATATGGAGTTATAGCAGTGAACAATAGAGACAAAATCACCCATTTCGTGGGGCTGAGATTCTAATGGGCAAAAAATAGCAAATAAGTAAGATGGAAATAAGTATCCTATCAAAAATATATCAAGAAAGAGTAATAAGGAATGCTATTCAGAGTAATGGGTGGTGTTTTTGAATATACGATCAATGAAAAACACAGAAGCTGTAGGTAAGTGGAAGGATTCAGAGTACATTTTGACATAAACCCAATAGGACTATTAAATGAATTTAATGTAGGAAGTGAGGGAAAGAAATCATTTCACTTGAGCTTCTGGGAACAAATAAGAACACCCAGATAAGGGTTCCATTTACCCAGCTAGGTGCTGTTTATGGACTAACTGCTTAGTCATTGTTGTCACTTGGATTATATAGTTTTCAATTTTGCCAGAGGTCTTGTGTAGAGGACACTGAAGTAGGAGCCGTAGTTACTTTATTGGGTTATTCCAACAATATATCTCATTGGTAATTAATTTTCAAGTTTTTTTTATGATTTTAGAAAAGTTTTAAGCAAATGGATTATTTAGTATAAATTGGCTACACAACCCTACTATAAGGGTTTTAAAACACCAAAAGCTTCAACTTTTTAGATCAAAGAACCTCCTCCAGGCCAAAATGTTTCTACGGGAAAGATTTCTTTGCATCCTGATAGAAAGCTTCCCTAATATTTCCATGTGTTATATATTTGCATATTCACTTTGATGGAAAGCATGGAATAGTAGCCAAATGCATATTTCATACAGTCTTTTGATTAAAAATGATAAAGGTACAGTGTTTTTTTTTCTCTACCTCTCCAATTTATGAAGTAGAAATAATTTTTCATGGAACAGTCAACTAAAAAAAGGAAATAAGATTGATTCAAGATCATATCATTGTTCTCTTTATCCTTATACCTTGATTATGATAGAATACCTGATGTTTGGGATGTAACAAAAACAGAGGCACAGGATAATGATCATAGAATTTTGGGGTGTAGGAGACACCTTTGAAATCAACTATTCCAACACCCTGATTTTTTAGATGGAAAAAAAAATGGTCCCTGGAAGGATAAATAGCTTAACAAAATCATGCATTGAGAGCAGCTCCAATTTAAGATTAAGGTTTTTTTCCACACCATTTTATTTTTCTATTTATTTAATATCCATTCAGAAGGCCAAGATAAATGCCGATTATTTTATCCTTTATCATCAATGGATCATAACCCTTGAAAGATCTGTAAGTATTTACTTCATGCTATAAAGAGTTTTATAGTTTTCTTCAGTGGTTGTGCTTTGTTTAACCTTAATTACAGATGCTGAATTGACCTCAGGGGCCCATCAAAAAGGCTCACTACTTAAATCAATCTTTTTGTTACCTGACCTCATTTCCACAAGTCTAGATAGACTTTCAAGTAAGAGGCTTTCAAAATTTTCAGAATTATTGTTTCTTCACTTTTCTTAGTTTCTTCTAGTTATCCAAACCATATGTCTTTGAAACCCACAGCAAATCATATTTGCACACAAAGTCAACCAAGGGACAGAGAGTAAAGATGGAAGAAGGAGACAAATAGGTAAAACGAATTACATGTTTTTCTTTTAGTGCAAAGTCAAAGCTAGGAAGGAAAGAGATTAATGAGGCAAGTTAGATGGACTGCAGTCTCAATTAAAAGAAATAAAAATAAAATCTTAGAATGCACTCATACACTTAGAAATGCAAATATCCTACTTGCTATCTAATCACATATCTCTGGAATTGTAAATTCTCACTGATGAAACTTCCTAGAACGGGGCTTATTCTAGTGATTCCTCATAACTTGGCCATTTTATCACCTCCTTGATTCTCTTCCATACACGCCCCTCACAGCTCCACATGTTCCCAGAGCAGTCAAGTTTTTGGCTTTTCTTCCTCCCCATCCCTCCAACCCCCCCTTTTTTTTTTCTAATCTTCACTAGACTATGAGCAACTTAAGAACAGAATCTGGAACAGCAATATATACTTGGGAAAGGAAAATGAATATTTAAAGGAGAAAATGAATGATTAACTGAATGAGTGAATCAGTAAATGTTGCTAAATGCTACTCAGTCACACTGTTTCTAGAACGTTTGCATATGAACAGACTGAACTATAGTTTTTTTAGTTCTTGATTGAGTACAAAATACTTCCAAAAAAATAATGAAATTTTATTTATTTATTTATTTATTTATTCATTCATTTTAAAATCATTTATAGTTCCAGACCAAAGCATTTTCTTCTGTGAGAATCTTTACCTATTTATGAATGGAACAACAATCTTTCCATGAAAGTGAAACATTAATGGGTTTAACCATGGCTAGTGGGAAAGAAATGAGCTAAAGCCCAAAGATGAGGAGAAGTAGCTTCATTAGGTAGTTCAATCAAGATATAATACTTGCAGTATATTCTGAATACCTACAGGTCCTCTCAAGTGAAAAGAAGACTATATAAATTATCCACTGAGGCATTTTTCAACCCAAATAATTCTGCACCTATAGATGTAACTTGAATGGTTTCAGTGCCAAACACTGAAATACAAAGAAGTTGAACAACTTGTTAAATTCACCCAAGTGACTTATAAATAGGACGCAAGTATGCAGATTGTCGATGCTGATCTTTGCCAGCAGCATGTTGTCTTTGTGTTTTGCATTTATTTTAGAAATAGTATAAAGAGACAAGGAATGAACAAAATATATAACAACATTTAGAATAATAGTAAGTGCTAAACAATTTCAACTAATTACAGGAAATTATTATGTTGTTATATTATGCTTTAGAATTCTATAGTCAATGATATTATTTTATAATAATTAAAAAACAGATCTTAAATGCAGTGCCCTGTATTATAATAAAATGATATTATTAATGAACATTTTAAATCTTGTTCCATTTGAAGACGACTTAAGGTACAAATAATGCATGTTTTTGACCATTGGTTATGTTAATTCAATATTCAACGTTTTAATGAACTGAAGTTAGGTCTCTGAGATGTTGTTTTCCAATGTCAAAAATATCTAACATTCTTTACCAAAATGGGGATGCCTACTTTCTAAAGTGTTGAGTAGTTCGAGAAGCTATAGAATAAAAATGGCTCATCTTACTAAAATCAACTTTTTGCAGTATTATTTATAATAGCCAACATATGAAAACTGCCCAACTGTCCATCAACAAATGAATGAATAAAGAAAATGTGATATATGTATATACTGGAATTGGAATCTATTTATCTGTCTATCGATCTATCATCTATAGAAATAGAATGGAATATTATTCAGTCATAAAAAGAAAAAATTCTGCCATTTGCAGAAATACGGACCAACCTAGAGGGTATCATGTTAAGTGGAATAAGCCAGACAGAGAAAGACAAATACCATATGATCTCACGTGTAGAATCTAACATTATAGAATTTATAGATACAGAGAACAAATTGGTGATTGCCAGAGGTGGAGGAGGTGAAGGGTGGGTGAAATGAGTGAAGATAGCCTAAAGGTACAAGTTTCCAATAAAAGATAAATTAAGTCCCGGGAATGTAATGTACAGTATAGTGACTATAGTATTGCTTATAAATTGCTAAGAGATTAGATCTTAAGGGTTTTCATCATAAGAAAAAGAATTGTAACTATGTGAAAAAATTTATGTTAACTTATTGTGGTAATCATTTCACAATATATACATATAGCAAATCATCATTGTATACTTAAAATTAATATAATATGTCAATTATCTCAGTAAAACTGAAAAAAAATTGAAGGGATCTAAATAAACTATATGCTTTAGTTAATTAAAAAAAAAAGAAATCAACTCTTTTCCATGGCAGATATTTAAAATGTTGTATTTGTGTGTGAATTTTAACTACATAATTGAGTAGAACTAAAAATACAGTTTTCAAGATAAATCACAAAATCTCAATAAAATTTTGAGTTAAAATCAAATTGAGTTAAAACCTTGAGTTTCATTTATATCCCTAGGCATGCCCTTCCTCCCTCACACATTAGCATACTAACAAATAATGGGCTATTAGTCCTTTAATTTAATTGGCCATTGTTGTTAATACAAAAGAATCGGTTCTAATAAGGTTGTTGTTTACCAAACAGGTAATTATAACATAGCCTATATCTAAATATGAGTACCTTTAATGTGTCAGAGCTCTCAAGTCAAAATGTAAATAGTTCAGGCTTTATATTCAGTATTACTTTTGAGAGATCCAGCACACTTTAGAGATTCCCTCAAAGATGGAAAATCAAGTCACACCGAATTGTTGATCATTGGGAATATGAGTAACCAGAAAGGTGAGGCAATAAGAGAAAAGATGGCTCCCAAAACAAAATCATTACATTTACAGATCATATTAAAATAATTTACAAGTAGAATAACAAATTCACTTCTTAAGAGATAGGAGGCTTGACATTTTTGTCAACCATCTAAACATGAAGAACAAATAATGGCTCCTTCTCTCTCCTGTCTTTTCTGGTTGTTGGATTTTAGGATCTACCAAAGATGTTCCTGACAAAGAGTGGCTGGCACAGCGGATTGCTAAATCAATGCCTAAACTGCTCGAATCTGTTCTTTTCATTCGCAGTAACTTCAGGACCCACCAACAGCCTTAGAGATAAATTTATTCTATGCTCTCCTCCATCTCAATTTGCTGTCACTCTAACCATTAGGAATAAAATATACTTCAAAATCTAATCGAGGAGCTGTGTGATATTTTATAAGGCCTATGGTCAGTTTAAAAGTAAACCATATCCAAGATTCCTTCAGTAATTTTGGTGACAAGCCATTTGTGCTCTTGGGTAGGAAGTCATGGTCCCCTCTGCCTGGGGTTTCTATACCAGATTCCTTTCACTGACCAACCAACAAAGACATTTGAAAGTTATCAGCAGATCGCCTGCTTTCTTTGGTAGTTGTACTGACATTTAGGAGAGCATGTCAAATTTGCATTATATGAGAAATGGAGATTGTGAGTTTTTCTTAAATTATAACACTTAGAAAACAGAGTGAAGAAAAAAAAAGAAGACCTAAGAGGCAGTGAACCCCCCCCCCTTTTTTAAATATATTTATAATTCTCCCTGTTGCTGGACACAATATCCAGCCATCCAAGCAAATTCTGAAATTTCCTCTTGGTTCAATTCCCTAATCTATGAAATAGGAAAATTGTAACCCAGCTCCTAGGTTTTGATAAGAACCCAATGAGATGATCCATGTCCAGACTTTAGCACAGCCCCTGGCCTGACATACCATTAGGATTTGATAAGTGGTAAATCTTTCCATTGTCTTCATCAACCTTGTCATCATCATCATCTCTGATCATTCTCAAAAATCCTTAAAGGGTAGGTAGCTGCGGGAAAGTATGTGTATGACTGAGCTTTCCTTTGGCTCTAGTTAAGCCATGTTAACCAAGGCTCTTTGTGACTTTCCTTTCTCCTTATCCTCAAAGCAGAGAGATATTTTTTTAAGCTACTGCATGGCATTTGAAAAAAACGGTGTTGCTTTTCTTTCATACAGGGATCTCATTCATATAAAATAAAATCAATTTGGCACTTTTCAACCACCCTGTTTAGCTATTTCCACACCACACAGGACTTGGCAAAGGGAAGGGATGTTGCAACTGTCCTATCCTTTGTCTCCACCTGTGGGAAAATTTCTTTCTTCTCTTTTTTTTTTTTTTTTTTTTGTTAATTGTCCCTGACACATGCAAATATTCCATGTTCACAAGCAATTCGAAGAGATATGAAAAGCCTGAGAACAAATCATAGAGCCAATTAAAAAGAGACCTTCTGGTTTTGGAATTTATCTCAGGAGGAGACAAAGGATTTATCGTTTTGTTTTAGCAGAGAATTCTCTACTGGGTGCTTTAGAAAAGATGATAAAACCCCACACTTTTTCAACTACAGGCATATAACATAAACTTAAGTATTTCAACACTTGCACTTGATAGATTAAGGATAAATGGTAACATGTTAATAATTACCATTTAATAGGCTTAACACCACAATTAAATTCACAAATATATTCTCCCTTGAATGACACATTTGGAAGTCATCCAACTTCTCTTCCTGTTTTAAATTGTGTATAATTGATACTATTTTGTCATTTAAAACAATATGCACTGCTTATCCACTGTCTGCCAGGAGGCTATTTATAATTATACAAAAAAATAATATTCTTCTGGGAGAAAGTCATCATTAATATAACCCCATCATGAATAATGGGAAATGGAAACCATTTATATCTTATGCAACTGTTTTATAAAAGAGTATTAAATCATCAGGTTGTTTTTTACATGATGTTTCAATATGACAATATTGATCCTTTTTCTATATCTATTTTCTCTCATTTTCTGTAAGAGATTCTAATTGTTACAAACAAGTCTTAGCCACTAAACACACACTCATTACCTAAACACTGTGGATGGTTACAATAGAAAGTGATTTGTAGGTGACAGTTTTTCTTTCAGGAAAGTTCCATGTCAAATACGAAGCAGAAATATTGAATAAGATAGAGTAGTGGGGATTTAAGAGATGTAATATAAATAAGTTTGGATGACAAAGGATAGACACTAAAGTACAATGAGGTCTAATTTGAAAGGATGCACAGCGATGTAGATGCCATCCATATGATGAGATATTACTTTGTTTAATTTTTATCCTGTATTGATTTCTTACTTGGTATTGTTAATAAAGAGTACATGTAATTATATGACTATTCTACCCCTCTTAAAGTGAAAAACTTTACTACCTAAATAAATATAAGTAATAAACTCATTATAAACAATTAATAATAATAATCACAATGAGGCTGAAGGTAAGCATTGAACAAATACCAGGACTACACCTTTAGGAAACCTCTCCTAACCTCTGTGCCCCTCTCATCTTCAGACACTTATAGTGAGTATAATCTGCAGATATGATTTAGTACTTAATTAGTATCTTCTCCCATTTTTATCCCCTAGCTTCTTTATACTGTTCTTTGCTTTCCTTATAATAATCTGACTAGATTGTTATCTCCTTCTGCTTTGAGACTCATGTTACGACCATTAGTATTGATTTAGTAACTATTTACTAAAACCACAGAATTAGTAACTATTTATTTAAAACCAGGGATGTAGTAAATATTGAGAGATTGATTAGTAGAATGACTTTGAGCATATCAACTGGGATATTGATGAGTATATACATAGGCAAAATATATTATTTTCAAATGTGGTTTAGTTATTACTACTATGTGGTAAGAACAGTACTATTTTGTCTTAACATAGACTATTTTAGAAAACCCAAACATAAAATATACTAGAGACTAGAAGGGCTGTCATAGAACTGATCTGAAAATGCTGAGCAACTGTTGAACATCAAAATATTGAAACTGGTAACATTAATGTGAATATTGCAAAATTCATCATTGTTTTCATCTTGCACAAACATCTTGGTACAGAAAAAAAGCTATGGATGAGGAATATTTGTTCATCGTCTAGGTCCCTCTGAAAGCAGTTATATCAAACTTTGTAGTTCACAATTAGTTATATCAAAATAAGTATGGGGCATACTTATTATTTCCATGTTTAAATTAAGGCCGGCTTTAGAAAAGTGTTAAGAACTACATATTTGGGGAGCCTGGGTGGCTCAGTCGGTTAAGCAGCTGCCTTCGGCTCAGGTCATGATCCCAGGGTCCTGGGATCGAGTCCCGCATCAGGCTCCCTACTCAAGCGGGAAGCCTGCTTCTCCCTCTCCCACTCCCCCCTACGTTTGTTCCCTCTCTCGCTGTCTCTCTCTCTGTCAAATAAATAAATAAAATCTTTAAAAAACATGAACTACATATTCATTTGAATGGTAAGAAAGTCACATATTCTCCATTCTTTGTCTACTGGGCCACCCAAGTGAACCTTAGAGAGCAGGAGGGGAATATATTCACATAATTACTGAAATGTTTTTTTAATCTGCACTCTTGCCTATGAACTGACAGATAAGATTATTACAAGACATGACACATTAATAAATAACACCTAATTAGTTTGATAATTCTTTGATTAAGCCTTAATTTTCCTTGCTTTTCATGCAGCAATTCAAATGACTCTGTATTATTTGTTCCTTTTTCAGACTATTTTAGAACATGCTTTGAATAGTCTCAGTAGGTTACCTGAGGAGGGATTTATTTTTGTCTGACAGCCAAGCCCATGCCGTTAACAATGACAAGGCTAGACCAAAATGATACTTGAATCAAAGTTCCCTCACAGCAAAGATACTCCTCTAAAATCTAGCCCTGCATTCAAAAGAGTAGGAAAAATGTGAGACATGAGAATGTGAGAAAAACGAAACAGGCCTTCATTTTCTTCTCTTTAAATGGACACAGAGGTGAAGTCCTATAACTTGGTATTAGGAGGACAGCCGTCTTTTTATTTACTAGCTTTCTCCCAAAGCCTCCAGCCCCTTTATGCCAATGAAGCGGCCTGAGACAGAGCACAGCAGCATTAAAGGCATCACAGCCACTCAGAAGTGCTCGGATCTATTTCTGGGCACATACCAGCTATTTATAGTTCTGAGAATGTTTCGTGGATTGATTGTGACAAATATGAAAATCTAATACATTTATCTTGAACGGCTTCCACTGACTTCAGATAAACAGAGGCAACCCTCATGGGGCTATGCCACGTCCAGGAACTACGCACGTCTGTAATTAAGTGTAGGATTTCTCCCCTTTTCTTCTACCACTTCGTTCTAATTCTTTATGCTGCCTACAGTTTACAGATGCATGCTGCAAACCAGTCTTTGTTAATTCTGAGCCTCTCTCTCTAGAGAGACTACCAATAACTCTTTTAAGAATCTTTACAAGGGGCCTATTTGCAATGCTTAGAAACCTGTCATCTTTTTAAATAACAGATTATTTCTAGGAATGAATAAAGAGGGCTGCTCTGGGATGATCATCAATAATTTTTTTTCATTGAGATAAATGTTAGGCATCATGAATTCAATTCAATAAACATATCATGGAGCTGGCAAAGTATGAGACAGTAGGGATTTAAAAGCAAACGTTTCTTAAAGGTATATATAAGGCAGAAAAGAAAGACTTGCTAAGGAGAGAATGATAATGATATATGATCATTAAATCAGAAAGATACCAGGAGTGGTGAGTAAAAAATCACAATTTAGCTGTATGTGGACACAAGCACCACCCCCACCACCACTATACACTTAAATAGTGCTTCTTATGCTTGTCATAGTCAGGTAGTCTTTTCAATGTTTGTGTCAATGCATGAATTAATCTGCAAGTTAACCCTAAAAAGTAATGTCTATTTTCCCACGTTGAAGAAGAAGTAAGCACCATGCATATTTGTTCAGCGCTGTAGCTATAGAATCTAGCATAGTCCCTAGAACTTATCTAAAATACACTTAAATCAAACTCATTCTATGCATATAATGCAAGATTTTTCATACAATCCTCACCATAACACTGCAAAGTATGTATTATTGCCTACATGATGTAGATAGTAGAACTAAGGCCAAAAGACATCAGATGGCTAAAATGGGCAAAATCGGTGCTGTATGTTATGTGTTGATGTGGATCTGAAAAAATGTTTTCCTCTCCTTAACAAAATTCTGCTTGTAACTACTCATAGATATGTGCTCAATGACTAACGAAGAGCCGACACTCAGAGAGCCATGGACCCTTAAGTGCACTTTGACCATCTGGTAATGTATTCTGTCACAATCTTATCAGCCTCATTTGACAGAGGAGGAAATGAAGGCCTAAAGAGATTGATTAATTTGACGAAGTCATATTTCAAGCAAGTGGCAGGGCCTAGAATTGAAGTCATGCAGTCTGGCTCTGGAGTCTCTGTGCCTAGCCACCTGATTTCACTGCCTGAAATGTCCATGCGTTGGATGGCTGGATGGCTACCTCTGAAGAATCAAAATAAAATAATGCAAAACAACAAGAATCAGCCAAAGAAGGAAAAAAATTATTGCTCCTTTCTAGGTTATGAACAGGTTAGTTCTAGCACTTTTCTTATGCTACTGTGTTTTTAATAAATAGTCACACATACTTCACTCTTCACATTTATATCTAAACCTCATTTAAGTTTCTACCACGTGTGTGAATTTTGTCAAAATGGTTTATAACCTTTTGAGTTGCAACATTAATTTCTTAAGTTACTTATACACAGTTTCCATCACCACCTATAGGAACAATGACTTAGTAAATTTAAATACTTTCTTCCTTTAAAACTATGTTTTAGGTTCATCAGCTTTAGCAATTGTTCATAAACTTTATCCCATTTCCAATCTCTTAAGCAGATGCTGCCTGATCACACTCTCTGAAATGCTGGTTTCATGTCATTGTTCTACTTAAAATTTTTCAGACTCTCTTCCACGCCAAGTTTCAGCTTTGCCTGATTGACCGAGCATCTGTAATGTCACCACAAACTTATCACTTCTTGCTGATGTTTTCTCATCTTCATTTATCTTGTTGTCAGTCTGATATCCTCATTGTCATACAAACACATCAATTTCACATGCACTGCCATGTCACATCCCTGTTTGTTTTCTCTTCCATTCATATCAAATACTATCCATTTTTCAAGTTCTAGATATCTGTTTTCTTCTCTGACATCAGGAATCACGGATGTCTCTCTGAAACTTGTAACATTTAGTGCTGGTATTATGCAATCTAACTCCCAACTTTAGCCGTTTTCTATCATTTATTAGTTCCTTTTTCTCTTTCAAATACTCATCCACTCCACATTGAAGTTAGAGATCATCCTTTAGTGTTCTTACATCCCCTACTGTACTTGGTCTGGGACTGCTGAGCATGCAGAAGGTATTCAGTTATTTGTACACTGACTTACTTCATTCACTCTTTTAGCAACCTCATTTCCACCACTGACCTCTCCCTGAAACTGCACACTTGGTTATCTAACTGCAGATAACTTCAGAAGTTGCTGTGAGAATTTAATGAGTAAAGTGTATGAGAGCACCTGGTATGAGCCTTGGTATAAGTGTATGAGAGTACCTGGTATGAGCCTTGGTATTTAGCAGGTGCTTAACAAATGATGTTTGGATGGGAATCTTCACATATTCCCCTTTTGCAACTGAATACTATCTGTGGCTTTAAGTATAGAAAATGGGTTCCAAATCTCTTTTCCCACCCCGCCCACTCCCCGTGAATTTTGACCCACTTTCTTCCTTTACTTCCTATTTAGGGTTTTTTGTTTGCTTGGTTTTTTTGGTTTTTCAGGCCAATAACCTCTGAAAAATCTTACTTTCCTCTCCTTTGGTATTCGTGATAATAAATCCCATGATTCTACCTCTGTGATATCTCTAAAATCATCTTAATTCCCTTAATCACATCTACCAAGATCAATCTTCACTTCTTCTCCTTGCACACATTCTAACTGGTCTTTCCAATTCTATTCCCTCCAAACCTTTTTGCACAAATGTTTACAATTCTGTTTCTCTTTCTAGGTTCCCTGACTATCAACCAAAGTGAACCACTTGCAGTTCCCCATCTATGCCTAAAAAATCAGGGAGCTTTGGGCTTTAGAATTAGCCAGGCTGGGTTTGAATCCCCTGTCTGGATTGTGTTTGACTTGGACAAAAGCCTTAAATTCTCTCTACCTCAATTCTCTGTTCTGCAAAACAAGTATGATGATATAGTCCTCCCAAGGTTTTATAAAAATTAAATAAGATTATTTTAAGAAACTAATGGAGAATAAATACTCAACAGCTGGTAGTCAGTCACAAAAGAACATTTCAAGATAGTGTGATTCTGTGCCTGAAGTGTTATCCCTTCAGTCTTTATATCTTTATCCTTAAATTCATATAGACAGAGTCTACCAATGTCTCAAGACCCATTTCAACTTTTTTCTTCCATAAGATCTTCTCTGATTTTTCACATTAGAAGCACTATCTTTTTTGCAGTAAATTTGCATAGTAAAAGAGAAAGCAAAAACATGTGCATATACTTTATTTCATCATCTTAAAAGCCTTAAGAAATACATTTTAATAAAAAACTGAGACTCAGGGGCGGAGCAAGATGGCGGAGGAGTAGGAGACGTGGATCTCGTCTCCTCTCAGGAATTCAGCTGGATAGGGATCAAACCAATCTGAACACCTACAAACTCACCAGGAGATCGAAGAAAAGAAGAACAACAACTCTCTCATCAGAAAAGCGACCACTTTCTGGAAGGTAGGACGCGCGGAGAAGGGAATCCGCGGCGATATTCGGGAGGATAGACGGTGGGGGAGGGGCCTCCGTCGGCCGCTTCTGGCAAGTGATAGAGCCGCGGAGCACAAAATCGGAACTTTTAAGTCTGCTCCGCTGAGGGACGTCACTCTGGTGGCTAAGCGGGGGGTGGAACCCTCCGGGACAGTGGGGTCTCAGGACCCTCGGGGTCACAGAAAGACCGGGGGTGCCTGAGTGTGGCAGAGCTCCCAGGTAACGGAGCAGGGAGGCCGGCTGCAGAGGCGGAGCCCAGGCGCGGGCTCTCAGCTCGGGGTGGCCATAAACCGTGATCCGCGGCACAGTCGGGCCCCTGCTCCTCCAGCAGGGACCCAACAAGCGGCAGATCCGGGGAGACTCACCTTCCTCCCCCGGGAGGAGCCGCGCGGGAGTGCACGCAGGGATCTGCTGGGTTTGGAGACTCCACCCGGGGTTGGGTGCCAGAGATAGAAACGCGCAGTCACAGGCCGGGCGAGCACAGAGTGCGGCCAGAGACCGGGGAGCCGGGAGTGACTGACGGCTTTTCTCTGGGGGCTCACTGGGGAGCGGGGCCCCGAGTTCTCAGCTCCTCCAGGGCGGAGATTGGGAGGCCGCCATTTTCACTCTCCGCCTCCAAAGCTGTACGGAAAGCTCGCAGGGAACAAAAGCCCCGGAGAGCAAACCCGAGCAGCTTACTTAGCCCGGAGGGGGCAAGGGCGGGGCAACTCTGCCTCCGGCAGAGACATTTGGAAACCACGGCAACAGGCCCCTCCCCAGAAGATCAGCGAGAACAGCCGGCCAAGACCAAGTTTACCGATCAATGAGAACGGCAGAACTCCAGCGCTAGGGGACTACTGCACATAGAATTCACGGCTTTTTTACCATGATTCTTTAGTCTTTTAAAGTTAATTTTTTTTTAACTGTCTTTTTGTCTTTTTATTTCTTTTTGAATTTTTCTTTTTCCCTTTTTCAACCAACATCTTATCAATCCCTTTTTAAAAAAAAACATTTTTATTTTTCATTTTTAGAGTCATATTCTATCCCTTCATAGTAGTTACCCGTATTTTTAGCTTATATATATAAGTTGTTCTCTCTTTAAAATTTTGAGATAGTTTCTTCTAACAGATTAAAATATACCCTAAATCTCTAGTATATGGTGTTTTCTATTCCCCTGCCTGATCACATCCTCTCCTTTTTTTTTCTCTCTCTTTTTCTTTTTTCTTTTTTTAAATCCTCTTCTTTCTTTTTTCAAACAACTTCTTATCAATTCCTTTTATAAAATTTTTTATACTTTCCATTTTTACAGTCATATTCCATCCCTTCATCATATCAACCCTTATTTTTGTACATATATAAGTTTTTCTTTCTTTAAAATTTTGGGAGGCACTTTCTTCTAAAAGACCAAAATACACCCCAAATCTAGTGTGTGGCACTGATCTATATACCATATAGATCATATTTGATCACATTCTGGTTTTTCTTTTGCTGTTGTTGTTTTGTTTTGTTTGTTTTTGTTTTTATCTTTATCTTTTTCTTTTTTTTTCTTTTTCTTTTTTCTCTCTTTCCCTTTCTTATCCCACTGCTTCAGGTCTTTTCTGATTTGTTTAAAGAATATTTTCTGGGGACGTGGTTACTCAGCTAGCATTTTGTTCTCTCATTAATCTATTCTCCTCTGCACAAAATGACGAGACGGAAAAAATCACCTCAGCAAAAAGAACAAGAGGTAGTACCGACTGCCAGGGACCTACTCAATACGGACATTAGTATGATGTCAGATCTAGAGTTCAGAATCATCACTTTAAAGATACTAGCTGGGCTTGAAAAAAATATGGAAGTTATTAGAGAAACCCTTTCTGGAGAAGTAAAAGAGCTAAAATCCAACCAAGTAGAAATCAAAAAGGCTATTAATGAGGTGCAATAAAAAATGGGGGCGCTAAGTGCTAGAATAAATGAGGCAGAAGAGAGAATCAGTAATATAGAAGATGAAATGATGGAAAATAAAGAAGCTGAGAAAAAGAGAGATAAACAACTACTGGATCACGAGGGCAGAATTTGAGAGATAAGCGATACCATAAGACGAAACAACATTAGAATAATTGGGATCCCAGAAGAAGAAGAAAGAGAGAGAGGGCCAGAAGGTATAATGGAGCAAATTATAGCAGAGAACTTCTCTAATTTGGGGAAAGAAACAGGCATGAAAATCCAGGAAGCACAGAGAACCCCTCTCAAAATCAATAAAAATAGGTCAACTCCCCGACATCTAATAGTAAAACTTACGAGTCTCATAGACAAAGAGAAAATCCTGAAAGCAGCTCGGGAGAAGAGATATGTAACCTACAATGGTAGAAACATTAGATTGGCAACAGACCTATCCACAGAGACCTGGCAGGCCAGAAAGGACTGGCAGGATATATTCAGAGCACTAAATGAGAAAAATATGCAGCCAAGAATACTATATCCAGCTAGGCTGTTATTAAAAATAGAAGGAGAGATAAAAAGCTTCCAGGACAAACAAAAACTAAAGGAATTTGCAAACACAAAACCAGCCCTACAGGAAATCTTGAAAGGGGTCCTCTAAGCAAAGAGAGAGCCTAAAAGCAACACAGACCAGAAAGGAACACAGACAATATACGGTAACAGTAACCTTACAGGCAATACAATGGCACTAAATTCCTATCTTTCAATAGTTACCCTGAATGTAAATGGGCTAAATGCCCCAATCAAAAGACAGAGGCTAACAGACTGGATTAAAAAACAAGACCCATCGATATGCTGTCTGCAAGAGACTCATTTTAGAACCAAAGACACCCCCAGATTGAAAGTGAGGGGGTGGAAAACCATTTACCATGCTAATGGACACCAAAAGAAAGCTGGGGTGGCAATCCTTATATCAGACAAATTAGATTTTAAACCGAAGACTATAATAAGAGATGAGGAAGGACACTATATCATACTTAAAGGATCTATCCAACAAGAAGATTTAACAATTGTAAATATCTATGCCCCTAACATGGGAGCAGCCAGTTATATAAGCCAATTAATAACAAAAGCAAAGAAACACATCGACAACAATACAATAATAGTGGGGGACTTTAACACCCCCCTCACTGAAATGGACAGATCGTCTAAGCAAAAGATCAACAAGGAAATAAAGACTTTAAATGACACACTGGACCAAATGGACTTCACAGACATATTCAGAACATTCCACCCCAAAGCAACGGAATACACATTCTTCTCTAGTGCCCATGGAACATTCTCCAGAATAGATCACATCCTAGGTCATAAATCAGGTCTCAACCGGTACCAAAAGATTGGGATCATTCCCTGCCTATTTTCAGATCACAATGCTTTGAAACTAGAACTCAATCACAAGAGGAAAGTCGGAAAGAACTCAAATACATGGAGGCTAAAGAGCATCCTACTGAAGAATGAATGGGTCAACCAGGAAATTAAAGAAGAATTAAAAAAATACATGGAAACCAATGAAAATGAAAACACAACTATTCAAAATCTTTGGGATGCAGCAAAGGCAGTCCTAAGAGGAAAGTATATAGCAATACAAGCCTTTCTCAAGAAACAAGAAAGGTCTCAAGTACACAACCTAACCCTACACCTAAAGGAGCTGGAGAAAGAACAGCAAATAAAGCCTAAACCCAGCAGGAGAAGAGAAATAATAAAGATCAGAGCAGAAATCAATGAAATAGAAACTAAAAGAACAGTAGAACAGATCAACGAAACTAGGAGCTGGTTCTTTGAAAGAATTAACAAGATTGATAAACCCCTGGCCAGACTTATCAAAAAGAGAAGAGAAATGACCCAAATCCACAAAATCATGAATGAAAGAGGAGAGATCACAACCAACACCAAAGAAATACAGTTATAAGAACATATTATGAGCAACTCTATGCCAGCAAATTAGATAACCTGGAAGAGATGGAGGCATTCCTAGAGATGTATCAACTACCAAAACTGAACCAGGATGAAATAGAAAACCTGAACAGACCTATAACCACTAAGGAAATTGAAGCAGTCATCAAAAATCTCCCAAAAAACAAAAGCCCAGGGCCAGATGGCTTCCCAGGGGAATTCTACCAAACATTTCAAGAAGAATTAATACCTATTCTTCTGAAACTGTTCCAAAAAATAGAAACGGAAGGAAAACTTCCAAACTCATTTTATGAGGCCAGCATTACCTTGATCCCAAAAGCAGACAAAGACCCCATCAAAAAGGAGAATTACAGACCAATATCCTTGATGAACATGGATGCAAAAATTCTCACCAAAATACTAGCCAATAGGATCCAACAGTACATTAAAAGGATTATTCACCATGACCAAGTGGGATTTATCCCTGGGCTGCAAGGTTGGTTCAACATCCGCAAATCAATCAATGTGATACAATACATTAACAAAAGAAAGAACAAGAATCATATGATCCTCTCAATAGATGCAGAAAAAGCTTTTGACAAAGTACAGCATCCTTTCTTGATCAAAACTCTTCAGAGTATAGGGATAGAGGGTACATACCTCAATATCATAAAAGCCATCTATGAAAAACCTACAGCAAATATTATTCTCAATGGGGAAAAACTGAGAGCTTTCCGCCTAAGGTCAGGAACGCGGCAGGGATGTCCACTATCACCACTGCTATTCAACATAGTATTGGGAGTCCTAGCCACAGCAATCAGACAACAAAAAGAAATAAAAGGCATCCAAATTGGCAAAGAAGAAGTCAAACTCTCACTCTTTGCAGATGATATGATACTTTATGTGGAAAACCCAAAAGACTCCACCCCAAAACTGCTAGAACTCATACAGGAATTCAGTAAAGTGGCAGGATATAAAATCAATGCACAGAAGTCAGTGGCATTCCTATACACCAACAACAAGACAGAAGAAAGAGAAATTAAGGAGTCGATCCCATTTACAATTGCACCCAAAACCATAAGATACCTAGGAATAAATCTAACCAAAGAGACAAAGGATCTGTACTCAGAAAACTATAAAATCCTCATGAAAGAAATTGAGGAAGACACAAAGAAATGGAAAAACGTTCCATGCTCATGGATTGGAAGAACAAATATTGTGAAGATGTCAATGCTACCTAGAGCAATCTACACATTCAATGCAATCCCCATCAAAATACCATCCACTTTTTTCAAAGAAATGGAACAAATAATCCTAAAATTTGTATGGAACCAGAAAAGACCCTGCATAGCCAGAGGAATGTTGAAAAAGAAAAGCAAAGCTGGCGGCATCACAATTCCGGACTTCAAGCTCTATTACAAAGCTGTCATCATCAAGACAGCATGGTACTGGCACAAAAACAGATACATAGATCAATGGAACAGAATAGAGAGCCCAGAAATGGACCCTCAACTCTATGGTCAACTCATCTTTGACAAAGCAGGAAAGAATGTCCAATGGAACAAAGACAGTCTCTTCAACAAATGATGTTGGGAAAATTGGATAGCCACATGCAGAAGAATGAAACTGGACCATTTCCTTACACCACACACAAAAATAGACTCCAAATGGTTGAAAGACCTCAATGTGAGACAGGATTCCATCCAAATCCTAAAGGAGAACACAGGCAGCAACCTCTTTGACCTCAGCCGAAGCAACTTCTTCTTAGAAACATTGCCAAAGGCAAGGGAAGCAAGGGCAAAAATGAACTATTGGGACTTCATCAAGATAAAAAGCTTTTGCAAAGCAAAGGAAACAGTCCACAAAACCAAAAGACAACCGACAGAATGGGAGAAGATATTTGCAAATGACATATCAGATAAAGGGCTAGTGTCCAAAATCTATAAAGAACTCATCAAACTCAACACCCAAAGAACAAAGAATCCAATCAAGAAATGGGCAGAAGACATGAACAGACATTTTTCCAAAGAAGACATCCAAATGGCCAATAGACACATGAAAAAGTGCTCAATATCACTCAGCATCAGGGAAATCCAAATCAAAACCTCAATGAGATACCACCTCACACCAGTCAGAATGGCTAAAATTAACAAGTCAGGAAACGACAGATGTTGGCGGGGATGCGGAGAAAGGGGAACCCTCCTCCACTGTTGGTGGGAATGCAAGCTGGTGCGGCCACTCTGGAAAACTGTATGGAGGTTCCTCAAAAAGTTGAAAATAGAGCTACCATATGATCCAGCAATTGCACTACTGGGTATTTACCCCAAAGATACAAAAGTAGGGATCCGAAGGGCTACGTGCACCCCGATGTTTATAGCAGCAATGTCCACAATAGCCAAACTGTGGAAAGAGCCAAGATGTCCATCGACAGATGAATGGATAAAGAAGATTTGGTATATATATACAATGGAATATTATGCAGCCATCAAAAGGAATGAGATCTTGCCATTTGCAACCACGTGGATGGAACTGGAGGGTATTATGTTGAGTGAAATAAGTCAAACAGAGAAAGACATGTACCATATGATCTCACTGATATGAGGAATTCTTAATCGCAGGAAACAAACAGTGTTGCTGGGGTGGGGGGTGGGGTGGGAGGGATGGGGTGACTGGGTGATAGACACTGGGGAGGGTATGTGCTCTGGTAAGCGCTGTGAATTGTGCAAGACTGTTGAATCTCAGATCTGTACCTCTGAAACAAATAATGCAATATATGTTAAGGAAACAAAAAAAGAAGAAGAAGAAGGTAGCAGGAGGGGAAGAATGAAGCGGGGGAAATCGGAGGGGTAGACGAACCATGAGAGACAATGGACTCTGAAAAACAAACTGAGGGTTCTAGAGGGGAGGGGGGTGGGAGGATGGGTTAGCCTGGTGGTGGGTATTGAGGAGGGCACATTCTGCATGGAGCACTGGGTGTTGTGCACAAACAATGAATCATGGAACACTTCATCTAAAACTAATGATGTAATGTATGGGGATTAACATAAGAATAAAATAAAATTAAAAAAAAAGAAAGAAAAAAAAACTGAGACTCAAAAAAATTTTTTAAACACAAGGAAAGTATTTAAATCCTGGCTTGTGTGACCTTCACATTTATGTTCTCACCATTGATTCTCAGTGTGCTATCAGGGTCTATCGAAGCTAATCATAGTTTTTTAGTTTTGGTTTGGTTTGGTTTTGAACAATTGTAACTACTTGTGGAGACTGATGTATCTTGTCTTAGCTTTTCTTATAAGTCTTCCAAGGAACAGAGAAAAAAAATTACTTATTTTTTAAACAGAATAAAATTATAAATAAAATTTATTTTTATAAATAAAATTATAAAATTATTTTTTAAACTCATTCTAACTTGTAATTATTATGTGGCACCATTGGACAAATTTAAAAATCCAGGATATATGGGGGCGCCTGTGTGGCTCAGACGGTTAAGCGTCTGCCTTCGGCTCAGGTCATGATCTCAGGGTCCTGGGATCGAGCCCCGCATCGGGCTCCCTTCCAGCAGGGAGTCTGCTTCTCCCGCTCTCTCTGCTGTCCCCCTGCTTGTGCTCTCTCTCACTGTCAAAAATAAATAAAATCTTTAAAAAAAAAATCCAGGATATATGATGGAATGTTTTTTTGCCCCTATCTTGAACATTTCTATTTCATCAACTTAGGAATTATTTCATTATTACTCATCAGTTATTCCCAACAATGCTACAAATGACTAAAATAATAAGAAAGAATAGAAAAATTATAGAGTTGCCTAGAAGGATGATGCAATTGCAAAATAAACCATCATTAGCTCATCATCATTCAGTTTTCTTATTGTTGTGACTAAAGTAGTGCATCATCACTTGAGAAGGTATAAAAGAAGTCTAGAAACATTCTTATGGTCTACTTTTAGTTTCACTGAACACAGTTTAGAATTTAGAAGTTCTATTTTTCATCTATAACTGCAGAGAGAAGAAAACTCACAGAGGAAGATATTCAGTTATTAGATGAATCAGAAGACAAATGCAAAAAGAGAGATAACAGTATGCTAAACTTTAATGATTAAGGTGAAATTGAAATTGATCATTCAAATGAAATCTCAGACTGTGAATATTCAAGTAACAATGAATTTTCTCAAGAATCAATGACTGAAAACTCATTTCAAAGGACAAAAAGGAAATATGGTATTCTCATCCAACTAGTCCTTCAACCAGAAGGACTTTATCATGCAATATTTTGTAGCAAGAAGCTAGCCTATCTCATTTTGTTAGAAGGGTATGTTATAGTACCTTTTCATCTTTTATAAAAATCTATGTGCCAAAATTTGTGGTTTTTAAGTGGACAAATGCTAAAGAAAGGTAAAGGCAGGTATCAGAATGAAATCAATAATGTATACATAAAAAAATCATTGGATTTATCATTCTAAATAATAAATAATGTTTATTAACCTAAAAAGTGTCTCACAGCTATGGGATGGAAATGATATTATTTTTTCGATGAAATTATGAGCCTCAAAGATCTCAAAAACTCGCCTGCTGCGTTTTGATGATGCAAATTCTAAAAGAACCAAAAGTAATATGCTAGAACCTATGAAAGATGTGCTTGAAATCTGGAATTAGTATCTATTAGATGCATATATTGCAGGTTTATACATGGTAATTGATGGGCAGTTAGTTCCTTTCTGAAGATGTTTCCAATTTGGAGTATATACACCTTCAAAATCAGAAAACTGATGAAATAAACTTTTAGCTTTGCTATGTTTAAGTTCTTATCACAATTTTCACTCTCCCTTTATTCTTACTTCCATAAACCCTTTTTTAAATGATTTAAAATATTAAAAACATTAAGAGGTCCAAGTGGTAAGTGGAGGTAACTATTGTTCCTAGTATACTGAGATTAGCATGTACATTTTCTAAGCCTCTGTTGCATCATTATCAACTTATCCTTGGTTATAAAGTTATTTATGCCATGTCTTATCTCTTTTCTGGACTATTTTGCTGAGGGGATTCAACAAATATTTATGGAGTTAACACAGAAACTCCCAAAGCTTTTATTTTGTGAAAATAATTAGACGTTCGGAACTAAAGTGAGTATGTTTTCATGGAACAGTATTTTTTAGAGAAAAGTAAAGCAAGGCTGAATCTTACCTAGTTTTTTCCATTATAGCCAATTGAGCTCTGAAACACATTAGATTAAACCATTAAATAACAGTGGCTATAATGCAATTACATTTGACCTCTTCTCAGCAGGATCAAACCAAAAACGCAGTTAGGCACAACTGAAGTTCAAGAAAAGGCTCTTAATAAAATGAGAGCTAACTTATTCCTTGAGGCTCTTTCTGGCTGTGGACTTAAAACCCACAGAATTGGAATACAGGATGCCAAAGTATACTTTATTATAGTCAGAGAAGATTTGGGTAGGTGAATACCTTCAATTTTAAGACAGTAAATGACATAGAAAGTGGAATAAATCACCTTGACGTAAATTCTTGGCTCAAGCAAAAGTCAGACAGCAGCCGGAATTTCAATGGTTGGGGTAACTTCTAAGGGATAAACTTCAACTTGTATTGAACTTTAATCATAATGGCTTTATGATTATGATTTTTTTTTTCATACAGAGATGAAAAGGTGAAGAAAGTGTTAAAATGACTAAGCAAATGCATACGAGGCCTGGTTCCTGTACTGGAAGGACTGATTACCTTATCTGTGGTAAATATAAATACATCTGTGAGCCATGTGATTTTTTTCCTTATTGAAATTTACCTCTTGCTTAACTCAGTTGACTTCGCCCAGCAATACATGCAGTCCATTTGGGCCGGGGGAACTTGATGAAGAGGAAATGTGAAAATGCCTAACAAGATCATGATGGTTCTTTTAGAGTCTACATAAATGAATGAAATTATGGGTATGGCTATCACTTAAGAAAAATGTGCTTAGCAGCAAAGTATTGAAAAAGAAATTGGAGTTACTGGAAGGTTGATAAAGATAAATAAATCTAAAGTCATTTATCTTCACCATCAGTACTATCAATTTCTAAAAGCAAAACCAAAAAAAAAATATATGAAACACCCTAAATTTGAGTCTCTATGTAGCTACTAATGTCTGCATTGGCCAGTTTTCATAATTCCCTCATAAGAAAATGACAACCAGACTACTTTAACCCTAAAAAGTGTGCATCACCAGCTTCAGGACAGCCACCTTAGAACAGGATCCATCTGCTCTCTCTCTCTCCTTCCCTCCTCCTCTCTTCCCTAAGACAGGTTAGGGACTATTCAAAACATGTTCTATAACATTGACCATGTACACAATCAAGAGATCTAACGGCAGGGTTGTTAGATCATTTAAGAGCAGCAGAGACAGTATTTCTAGAGAAGGGGACACTTTAGTATCCATAATACCCCTAAAATTATACATTGTATGTATACATCTACTCCAATTGCCCACAGGGCCAGCCTTAGTAACACATAATCATTTACTAGGTTTAAATAGAATTCTCTTAATTTTTCAACTTAATGTAGAGTGAGTCAGTACAGGAACATTTTAATTAGATACAACGAAATGATATGATCCTTATACTTTATGCTGGCTTATTAAGATGGTCCCTGTAATCGAGGTGGGGAGTGTTACTGACCATAAGATAGTGCATATTCACTAAAGAGTTTCAAAAAGAGCAATTCAGTTCATTTTTAGGTATATCTTAGCTAAAAAAAAAATGTTAAGACTATCTTTGTTAGAAGTATTTTATTTAATGGGATAAAAAAGCAAAACTTGGGACTTAGGTCATGGTGTCAATACATTTCATTAATAAGGTTTTCCAAATCTGAACTGTGATTTGGGCTACTTTTGAGGGTGTAGCAACATTGTATAAGGGAAGCACTTTATCCCAAAGGGAAAAATCAAATTATAGTTTACAAAATTCATTACCAATAATTAATAATGAACTTTAGCTAAACAATAACAGGTGTTCTACTAATCCCAAACAGAAACAGATGGAAGCACAAATGTTTTATAAATACTGGATACATGCAGAGCAATAAACTTAGCAGGAATTGTTTTATCCTCTAATTGTCAGTCAGAGTTAAAGTCTTATCACTTGCATTTTCTCTAAATTAATATGCCCAGATAAGTCTTGTTTCTCAGTCCTTATTTTTCAAAACACAGACCATATTTAGTGCTTTCTTACTCTATCTTATGTATTGTCTCACCAAGAAAGGTAATATAAATATTCTTTCTTGTACACCTATGAAGTTTCATAGAATTTGTTACATGAAACAATAGGCTTACCATACAGGTTTCCCTTCTCCAGCTTCTTCCTCCCACCCCCTGAAATGCTGAAATACAGTATTTCTCCAGAAATACTGATTACATATTCTTTAATTTCTTAGACATTATAGCAATAGCCTGCAAAATCATGATTATAGGTAGATGAAATAAATTAGGAAGGCAATTAGAAAGGTAATAAATGATATTAAGAAATCTAATCCTATAGCACTTGGGAATGATTTCCAGGAGTTAGAATATTGGATAATGCTACAGGACTGAACTCGTGGCTACTTAGAAAATGTTCACATAGGACTTTAGAAGAGTTCTCCCTGTATGGTTAATAGCAGAATTACCCTTAACTTGTGCAGAGATGGTTTCACTGTTCCTTCTGATCTTGATCTGTTGTTGAATTTTTGGAAAGAAATGATTAGCTTTGTGACTATTAAACTCTTAGCATCCCTCACTGACTTTGACAATGTATGGTTCTCTCTGTCCTGTGAGTTTCTTAGAATTTGTATTTTATGATCAATTAGTAGCTGTATGAATAATTTGGGGGGCACAAAGAGCACATAATTTTCCTCAAAAAAGGGAATTTAAAAGCTCATGCTCATTAGAATATAGGTTCATATTGCATGTAAGTAAACAATTGATCTCTTCAAAGCAAAGTATGTGTAGAATATAACTTTCTTAAACCATCACAGTTAAATTGGTCAGCAAATCTGTTACCTAAAATTGACTTAATGATGTATATAGACTGAGAGTCATCAATGTTGTTTCTTTCATGTGGGGTGTTCACCCAGACACTGTGCTATATTGAATGATTTAAAGAATAAAGTTATAATACTATTTTGTGCATCTACTTAGATGCTTTGTCAACAAATTTGCAAGGTTGTTACTGTGACCTCAATGTAAAGACACTGACGATCATGTGGAGTTCAATGATTTGCTGAAGGGCCAGTGCTAAAAAAGGTTGGGGTCTAGGATTATATCTGGATGTACATCTAAAGCCCTCTCCTTTCACCATACTAAACTACTTTCCTGAATGTTTCCATCTAATTTTACTATGATACTATACACATACGTTAACAATCATTTTTACCAAGTGAGTCATCATCCAAGTGAGTCACCATGTTTTTCAGGGTTTTCCCTCTCGTTTCAGTTTCTAACTCAGTAAGAAAGTAAAAAAAGAAGAGTAAAAAGATTAAGAAAATGAAGAAGAGGAGGAGGGGTGGAAATTGAATAAGTTACTAGAATTAACTAAATTTTCCAGAGAGCCAAAATTCTCATGATCTTCAAATTTTCTAGGACCTAGATTTGTTATATACTTGTTTTAAATATGATATGCCCATTTGCCAATAGATGCATAAATGTAATTATACATTTTGGAGAGATTTCCATGAAAATAGCTTAAAGCCAAAGTATAGTTTGCTTTATACAATCAGCCTCAATTATTCTAACGTAAATTAGCTCCTTCCTTAACAATACCATCTTCTTAGAATTGTTTCCCCAAACAACAAGTACTATCAGTCTTTGAATCTGCAAAAGACCTTGTACAAGCAATCAAGTTATTCATTATTAAGACATTAGTAAAGAATCCCTTGTTACACTGGGCAACAATAAAAGAGAGATGATAGATAAATTGCTTTCAGTAAAAATATTTCTCCATTATGTTGACTATTAACTCCAAGGTTGACTATCTCCATCAATAGTATATCTCTGGAGTGGCTAACCCTGGCTCATGTGAGAGAAAAAAAATTTTTTTGAAACAAATTAAATATTTGAATTGTGATGGATTTAATATGAATATTTTTCACTATTAAAAAAAAAGAATACTTTTATTGTTATAGGGCTTATAAGTTTACCAGAAATAAAGGAAGATGATCCACCTCTTCGCTCCAAGATATTATTAAAGATATTAGCATTTTCTGTATATAAAGATATTAGCACTTTTTTTAGCTTTCAACCTACTTCATTTGCAATAGGCCATGCAGTAATAGACAGTAAAATTCAAGGCCCTAATGCCAGTTATTACTTCTGTTTTTTATTGGTTTTATTCTAGATCTACACATGCAATATGCAATTTTTTTAAATGAAGATACAGTTTAGTACATAAAAAAGCCAACAATCTTAGAAACGAAGACTAATAAAACAGACAAGTACAAAAATTGTTTGGAATACCTGGTTTTAAATCCCCATGGACAAACATGTCAATCATATATCGACAGAATGCATACTGATCTGACAGAGTAGAAAGAAAAAGAGCAATGAAAAAATGTCATCAACACCTTTCTTTTTTCTAAGGAGAAATGGCTTAACAAAACAAACAAAATAGCACAATTCTATTTTACTACAGTATTCTCTGTGAAGAAATAATTTGCACTCATATGAACACACAGGGGAAGAAAAACAATAAATATAAGGTTTAAACGTAATTTAAAAATGCTCAAAAATATAAGGTTTGATTTGTTCCATACAAAAAGAATAACCTTAAAAAACTGAAACAGACTAGTTCAGGGTAATATCATACAGTTGTTTTTTCTTAATCAAAACAGTTTTCATCAAATTCATTATAAAAGTCATCATATTAAAGCAATTTTTCTCATTGTTCATATATACACTTCCAATAATGAAACAGAAGTTTTACAACAGGAAATTATTTCCAACTTGGAATATTTTACCAGTTATTCATTCCAAGCCCTTCTGCTAATTGTCTAAATGGAGCTGAGGATGTTTTCTTGAAAAGGCAAGCAGGAAGGCTAACTCCTTTGCAATGTGTTAGGGATTCTGCATGGAAATGGTGCTCAATTAGAAGAGTATGTGCAGACTTTCAGCATCACATGATATCATTGTTAAGCTAATTAACTGAGTACTCTTCATTGAAGATATCTTATGATCTTGACTAGTCTATGGTCTATGGAAAAAGTTAAAAAAAAAAAAAACAAAGGATTTGAACATTTTGGGCAAGCTTGGTCAAATTATTTCAGAGTTCTTTTTTTTTTTTTTTTTCCTTTCCCCTCTAAGTTAAAGACATCGCAGTGAACTTTAAATTCTCACATAACTTTAGATTCTGCTGAGGTCATTCCAACCCAAATTTCAGTTGGTGAATTATTCCATAAGTTTTAAAGCTTGCATATTATGAAATTAATCTTGTTCAAGATGATTTACATTTTAATGTTTCTAAATAGGCATTTTATTAATCTAACAAATCCAAAGGCAGCTTTAGGACCAAGAGTTTATTCAATTTTCACAACATGACACACCCTTAAGTGCTTGAAATTATGTCTATCAAACATATGAAATAATAAAACTTGTTACTATATAATAAACACACATACAATGATTTTTGTAAACCTTATTCTTTTTAAAGTATTAACAGTATTTTTAAAGTAATCCATTTTATTATGAAACTCTGCCAGGTCTTTGAAAAAATAAATGTAGTTATTGCAGTAAATGTTAAAATATAATCCTTTTCATTAGTACCTAAATATGAGTAAGCCAAAACTTATGAAGTTTCAAGAATTTGCATGTGTGTTGGTTCTTGAATTACAGCACATTTTCCCACAGGTGAAGTGGGAAGTTGGAGGGAGGCTAATCCTCAGTTCAAGTCCAGGAATCTATTTGTTCCTAGATATACTAGGTAACAGCCAGGGTTTCTAAAACCAGGACACAAGAACCCTATGGCACAGGAGAGAATTAAGATTAACATAAAGAGCATTTTCTCTTTTCTGGACCTAACAGTTTTCCTGAGCAAAATTCTAGACTAGGAGATTTGGATCAAAGATGCAGCAAAATGAAAAAGTATATTTCCCTTACATGGCAAATTTGAGGTTGAGCAAGGGAAGACTTCCCGAAATTTTTAAGCTTTCCCCTTTGTTTCAGTACCTTAAGTGACTATATTCTCTTTAGATTTGTCCTTCCTACAATTCAGAAGTAGTTTCAAAGGTCAATTTAAATATCAAAAAGATGGGGAATGTGTTATAATTCCATGGGTCTAAATCCTAGAATATGCATTTTTTTTTTAAGATTTTATTTATTTATTTATTTGAGAGAGAGAGACAGACAGACAGACAGAGAAACAGCATGAGAGGGGATAGGGTCAGAGGGAGAAGCAGGCTCCCCGCTGAGCCGGGAGCCCGATGTGGGACTCAATCCCAGGACTCCGGGATCATGACCTGAGCCGAAGGCAGTCGCTTAACCAACTGAGCCACCCAGGCGCCCTAGAATATGCATTTTTAACAAACTCTTCAGAAGGTCTAATTAGACTATCTTCCAGAATCATTGATCTAAAATCCCTCAGTTTTTTGTTTCTTTCACCATGATTCTTAATGACACTATAGCCTTCAGCAACAGCAACAGAGAGTATGTGTGTGTGAGAAGTTGAGAATGCAGGGACTACTTGGAATTTGAAGGGTTTGGGCAATCCCCCAAAATGAAATAATGCTCTCTGCCCCAAATTGTGATGGCATATTTATGCACATAACATGTGGAATAGTATATTGAATTAACTAAAATCTTCATGCTTCGGAGTTTTTTCTTTAACCAACTGCTGACAGTGTAATGAAACTCTAGCCTCTATGTTAGATTATGACCAAGGTAAAATGCATTTATTATACCAATATTTTCTGGCTCCACAAGTTATTCATTTAATTAATGCACCAATAATCCTATGTGCCTTCAATTTAAGAAAGAAAATCCTTTATTAATTCAAAAAATGTTTAGTTTTTTAATCTAGAAAATTATTTGAGTTACAATTCTTAGGATGTTTCTGTTTTATTTGAGTGATGTTATGATGTTGCATTCTAATGGCACCAATAGGAAAATGAGAGTATTTTTACAATATTTTAAATTAAGAATTTTCAAATATTTTAAATTAGGATGCCCATTTCCATCTGTCCTGAGTGTTGACCTTAACAATGTGCAAGAATTCTAGGCAAGTGTATGTTGGGCAACGCCCACTGTGTCTGCTTCACCTGTCTAAGGATAAAGCAAAACCAAGCCTTCCTGATTTGGAAGATTCATTTCATAGAAATGCTTCTTTAAATGCAACTCAAACATTAAACTAGGAAAATTTTCCTAAAGAAAATATGAACTGTTCTATTATGCTAACTTTCATAGTTTTGTGATAATCATTCACATAATTTCATATTTGGTCACCACTTCTTAATTTTTTTCCCCAAATGAACATCTTCTATGAATAACACATGCTGACCATTTCTCTCCTCTTCAAGGAGCAGTGATGGATGCCATTCAGCTGCTGCCTTGTCCATGTCCCCTGTGGAGTGGCAGCTGAGAGAAAATGCATTCTGGGTGCAGAATGTCAACAGAATGATGAGCATGGGGCATGTGTGGTCTGCTGCGCTACGGTAAATTCATATTAGCTATACTCTCTCTGCCTGCCAAAATTTTGAGATAGTTGTTGAAAAGAAGAAGATGAAGAAGGAAGAGGAGGAGAAGGAAGAATAGGAAGAGGTGAAAGAAGAGGAAGAGGAAAAAGAGGCAGAGGAGGAGGCAGTGGAGGGAGAAGAAAAGAAAGAATGAGCATAGCAGTGAGGTTTGGTTTTCTTTCCCTTCCCCATAGATTTGCCACAGACCACAGAAAATCAGAGAGCAATGCCTGGTCATGCCAACCTTTCTTACCCTACTTTAAATAGATTGATTAGTCCATAAAAGCTAGATTATGTGGTATATAAGTGTGTATATAAGTTTATGGTAGGCATGTGCATACCTATGCATCTGATTCCCAGTGCTTTTTGTGGAAATAGATTGTTTATAAATATATAATATTAAGAGTAATTACATTTGAATATCTTTTCATGTATACTATATAATTTAAAAATTGCCAATAAGTGTATGTGCTCCATGTAAAAATCTGTTTCCAGTGAAAGACCTGTAGGCCTTAGTTATCTACAAAGAACTATTTAGAAATCTATTTGAAAAGGACTCAAATTCATTAGGACTAACTTAAGCTAAGCAAATAAATAATCCCTTGCTCAAAGGAGAACTTATGCAACTATTTTAGTAAATCATCAATACAGGTCTCAAAATCAGAGCCACTTCACAAATAGATTATTTAAAAAACACTACATCTTTGTTTATCATGTTTAGTGGAAACCATAATGTGATTTCATTTTTGTATAAATAAATGTTCTTGAATCTTTGCTTAATTAAAAAAAAATCATCTACTTATGTGTCTGACCAGGAATTAGAAGTAAAGTTTTGATTATTTACCTAATGATACAGTTATTGAATTGAAGGTAGCTGTCTTAATATGGAGACTTACTTTAGCAAATGCATTTACTTAGCTGATAAAATCACATTTGTGCTTTTGTTTCTAACTTTAAATGATATTTGAATGTCCTTTTAACAGATAAATAGCTCTTTATATGGAAATGAAAACTGTAGATTGAAAATGAAAATGGTAATAGAATGCTATCTTTAATAATTCTGATTACTGATATGAATGAAATACAATATATGTGACCTAGAAAATAAATATTATTTTAAAATGTTCCAGTGATGTGTCTATGTCAATGAAATGTGCCCCCCCACAAAAAAAAACCCAAGATACTAAAAATGGACATCAAAAAGTTTATTCATGTTCCTAGTTGCTAGATAAGTATTTTGATACCCCCATATGTAAGTGGCATGAATTTTTATATACTTTATTCATGGACAAAAAATAAAAATATATTGGTACGTTTCAGCTGCTTTCATGTGATTATTTTCACCTTTAAAGAGCAATCTAAAATGCAAAGTATTTTAACACCTTGATAATCATTTTAAATAGGTATATCAGTGAGTCAGAAGATTAATTTTCCTGTTTTCTATCACAGTAAAATAGTCCATTCAAAATATTTTCTCTTTACTTACTATAGTTTTTTCTACACAAAATATTTCAGAAATAACATATAGTTTTTAGAGAGGTAATAGCCAATATTTTTAATTTTTTCAAGGCAATATAATCATTTCTAAAATTGAAGAAAGGTTTTAGGGCTCCAAAGTTTTAATCCCACTCTTTTTTGTCAGTGATCCACAGAATTTTAAATTTAGGTGATTTTCATTTATTTCAAAATTCTGTGGGTCACAAGAAAAGAGAGAGAGACAGAAGTTTTTTTCTTTCTTCTTTCCTTTCCTTTTCAAAACATATTTCCAAAAAATATATATCTCTTGTCAAATAAATCAAAATTTATAAATATTACTTGTGAATTCAAAGGAAAAAGTGATTCAAAGACAAAATACAAGAGAGGATTGCGAAGGCAAACACCACATGATCTCACTTCTAGGTGGAATCTAAAAGAAAAAAAGTGTGGGTTGCAAATTTCATATCTTGTGTTTTATAATGGTGAAAACTATTTTCACTGTCCAAGTAGCTTACTCAGTAATAAAGTTCTCAAAATTTTTAATCAAAGTCCCATAGAAACCGTTCCTTAATTTTAGTCCTCAAATATAACTGTTCAAAACTACCACAGTAAAGGAAAGTTTTATTTTGCAACACCCCTAAGAAGCATTTGTAGGAATCGTCCCATATTCCCGTACAGAATATGTAGATCCCATATTCTGTACGGGAAGCCTTAGGACTGTGCAACAGCATAGTGCAGGGAATGGGCTTTAGGAAGAACAGACTCCAAAAGGGGCAGAGATGTGGGACAAGCCCTTGGCTGCCTTCTGAAAACTCCATCCTTTTATGTTTCCATAGCACCTTTCCATAAAGAATTTCAGGTTTATATTCCATCTCCATTTAAATGCTCTATTTCTGTGAAGTAGGGATGTAAGTTTGACATCACTCTTACTGAATTGCTGCACAGGGTCAGATACGGAGATTCCTAAAGTCATCAACTCAGTCAGTGGAAGCTAGCAAAGAAACTTGAGGGTTCTTTTTCCTATAACTTCCCGCCCATTAAATTAACCAAATTTAATAATCCAATGTATATTCTAAGCTATGTGCTCTTGCAGAGACAACAGGAATGTATGGATAGTTTTTAATGATACTTACTCTATATGATTTGACCATATACCCCTTAAAAAACTCCTTGAAAATTGTTGTCATTTTCCCTGGACTGCTGTTCTCCAAAGAGTAGGAAACATAAAATTGCTTTTCTATCTCTTAATAGAAATCCCGTGTCTGGGCGCCTGGGTGGCTCAGTTGGTTAAGCGACTGCCTTCGGCTCAGGTCATGATCCTGGAGTCCCTGGATCGAGTCCCGCATCGGGCTCCCTGCTCGGCAGGGAGTCTGCTTCGTCCTCTGACCCTATCCCCTCTCATGTGTTCTCTCTCTCTCAAATAAATAAATAAAATCTTAAAAAAAAAAAAAAAGAAATCCTGTGTCTCAAGAATTTAACATTCATCCTCAACCTTCAGGTAACTTCAGATAACTAACTCAAATCCTCTTTTAAAAATATTTCAAAATGCATCTTTAGATATGTGAATACATTTTAGTCTTTCCATAAATGAATTTTAATTCCCACTTACTGCATTTCCTTTCAGATATATTTACTTATACAAGTCTTTTTCTCCCATTGGAAGTCTGATCTCCGTCTTTTTGAGTTTTTAATTTCATTGTATCTGCTTCTTGCCCAGTGTTCTCTTAGAACCTCTGGCCACCTCCTCTGAATGTTTACCTTTCTGTTCATGCTTGGACACAGCCGCAGTCTCTTTCCCCTCCTTCTCTTTGGGCTTAGGTGGTGTTTTCTGTACTTCTTTGACTTTTGCAGCTGTTGGCTTCACTTTCTCTTGTTTCCCACCTTTCACTTCCTTTTTAATCTTCTCTTCCGCCTTGGCTTTCCTCTCTTCTATACAGAGTTAAAGACAAGTTGGATTACTTTTGTTTATTTAGCAATGCAGCTTTGCATCTTTCATTGGTTGCTAAGAACAAGTTAAAAAAGAAAGAGAAAAGAAAAACAATGGAAAAAATAGCGCCCCTGATATACATACTTGTGACTATTATTATCTGATTTTTATATTGTCTATGAAGTGACATGCTAGAGTACTTAAAAAAAGGTAGCCCACTTGCAAGTTGGACACTTTCTTAATTTGTACATGAAAACATTACCTTTTAGGTAGCTACCAGATTAGCATATCAGCAAGGAGCCTTTTGAAATACACAAGGGATGTATATACAGGCATGTTCAGTGAAAGGCAATGCCCATATACCAAAGAGCCTTTTTAAAAGGATATAATCATTTTGTTCCACAACAGAAATATCTGCAAAGTCATTCAAGAAATGAAACATAGTATTTTTAAAAAATAACTCTTGGGGGTATAAAGGTGAGATTACTTGCACTGGTAGTGACTAAGAGAAATGAAACAATAAAATCCGCTAAAGGATACCTCAGAAACACTCAGGCTCTAATGACTTGACTTTAAAGGAGATGGAAAGAGAGCAGAAAATGAGATATTAGCTCCTGCTTATCTTAAGTCAGAAATAATAGTTCTAATCACTTTTAAAACACTTACATATATCCTAGTGAACAGAAAGGGATTTAAATTAGAAAATATATGTTAACTATAACATATATGCATACACATTCTATACACACATATTCTTAATTTGATATTCTATGCATTTGGGTGGAAGGAACTAGAAATGTGAACTAATCAATTTGTGAAACTTTCAATTATTTTACAAAAAGCAATAATAATACAGCACACATTTGTGGGAAATTGTTTATATAGATGCTACATGCTGGACATGATTTATTCTATGGGACCACACATAATCACTAGACACCACAGTAAGTCTACTGCAATGTGATTCTCTCATGTCATTTGTCAATGTAATGGATAGGCTTTATTGTCACTCATGTCAAAAAATTTTATGAAAATATTATAATCAAGTTTTTTACTTTAGTACACTAAGCAATAATTTGAGACTAATGCAAGATAATATTGTGAGGTCCCATGAAGAGAAGAATGAAAGTGATAATGCCTGATCCTTACAAAACCAAAATCATCTGTGGTACTGCATTTAATTGAATGGACCAAACTTCCCAAAGCACTGTTTCTCAGGAACTTTGCAGGAAGATGATGCTACTATGTTAAAAGTATGGGGGGGGCGCCTGGGTGGCTCAGTCGTTAAGCGTCTGCCTTCGGCTCAGGTCGTGATCCCAGGACCCTGGGATCGAGCCCCACATCGGACTCCCTGCTCCGCGGGGAAGCCTGCTTCTCCCTCTCCTACTCCCCCTGCTTGTGTTCCCTCTCTCGCTATGTCTCTGTCAAATAAATAAATAAAATCTTTAAAAAAAAAAAAAGTATGGGGATATTCCTAGATCAAAGAAATTTGGAAACTAAGTTAAATCAGTTTTTTTTCACTATGAAATTTCTCAAAGCTAAAGTCTATTAAGAATCTTCAAAGAGGGAGATTATTCTATGCACTGTTTTCCAAAATTGCTCAGATATAAAACTCTTAACACAAAAATCACCCAATTACTCCACAAATCCCCAATGTCTCTGTAGCTTTTGTAACTATATTCAATTGGGGATTTTCTTCTACTTCCTTTAAACCATTTTTAAATCTCCTTTGCTGGCTACTGCTCTTTCCTACAGCAGATTCATAGATTTCTGTGACTGAAACCATCAGCTCTCTGCAAATGACTTTAAATCAACATAATTCCAGAACCTCACACCAAATATTTATTAGTTTCTGGCTACAGAGGAAGCTCCCCTGAGATGCCAGCAACACCTCAGACTCACACAATTCATCTATGTTCACCTAATGAACTCTTCCAGAGAGCTTAGCATGGCGTGGGCTCAGAGCGAGTTGCTGGAGCTCTGAAGATTAGCAGGATAAAAAAGGTTAGGATAGCATTTAAAATCCTGCAAGATCTGGTTTCATCCTATCTCTCCTCTCATAGCACCTTTCCAAAAGTTTCTTCCTCCCCTAGACTACTTTCTTTTTCTTGAATGTCTCATGCATTTTCTACATGTCAAACATTGCCAGGCTTCATTCTTTATGTTTTCTGTGTTTTCTGCATATATAAATTTCTTTGCGCTCAGTGCATATGCAACAAAGTGCACGGCCATTGGAATTAATCTTTCCTTCACCTGAGCTTCAGTTTGCCTCAACTTTTATTAAAGCACATCTGCTTTTCCCTGTTATATATCTTGTATTACAAATGATTGTTCACCATCGTTCTTCCCTACCAGACAGAGCAACTTGAGGATAGGAACTATATGATTCATTTTTGTAGCATCATCATGTCTAGCACAGTGATTTTTTTCAGGGAAAACACAAAATAAGTGTTTACTGGATTAGCACTCTTGATCAAGAAGAGAGAACAGTACATGTTTCACTGTACAGATAGTACACATATAGCAATAAACAGATTGCATATGTAAATATGTGTTTAAAATGAACTTGACAAAACTTGAAAAATTTGCCAAATTTTTTTTGCTTATACTTTTTGGGGTGTGAAACTGTAATTTTTGTTACATTAAATGACACCTACCCACTTGTAGGTAGCACTTGATTTAACCTTAACTTCACACCATGGAATTAAAATATATGAAATTCAGATCTGCCTTTAATGCCATAATAATTTGTAAATGAGCAAAGATAATTTTCTTCAAGACCACATCTAAACAAACTCATTTTTATCAATGGTTTTAAGTATAAAAATAACAAAATTTTCCTTACCTATTTTAGACATTTGTCAGTGAGCTTCATATTTGAAACAAGTAAGTTTACCCCACATTAAAATGGGTAAGAACTCAACAATGATGTGGATATAATGGGGCAAATACCATGAAACTAAAGCAACATTCAACTGCTATTCTTTTTTATCAAACTGGGTAGGTGTTCTTAAATTTTATGCCAAAATACTTTTCCTGTTGTTGTTTCTTCTTTTTTTTTTTTTTTTTTAAGAATTTGACTGACATTTGGATTGAGGAGCTCACTAAGAAATGATAAAGCAAAAAGTATTGTCACGCTATATTCCAATCACCCAGTTCTATTTAGGAGGATATTTAATTTATGATTTTTGTCAAATAAAAAATAAAATGGTCTAATCAAAAGAAAGACATCAGTGTATTTAATTCACTTGGGAATTAGCCTTACCCATTAGTGACTGTACTAGAATCAAAATGTCTAATGCCAAAGTAGGGAAATCACATTATCCAATAAACATATTAACATACTATTCTTTTTGGAGTTAAGATATAACAAATTTCAACTCATTTATTAAAGAACTGCCAACTGCTTCATTTCTCAGTTCCTCAGTTTCCCTCATTAAAAAAAAATTACCACTGCAGCTATTTTTTCCTTTAAGGAAGCTGAGAGGATAAGTAAAATAATGTGAACAAATAATTTGTACACTGCAAAAGAAGTACATTGGAATTTCTAATATTAAATCCTCATATCCTGAATTCCTAGAGTTCTTTGGAGTTTTCCTAGAACTTAGAGTTTGATGTATAGCAGGAATTACTCTATTATACTCATTTTACAGATGAGAAATCTAGGAATGAAAAGCCATTTGCCAAATATAGTGCAACTAGTAAGGCAGAAGTAGAAGCAGTAGAACCAAAATGACTAACCCATTTCCCCATTACACTAAATTGCATAATATTATTCATATTAATCTCTGAGGATGATTTCAAAAATGTATTTTAAGACATATGGAGGGAGATACACATATATACAAACCAGTGAGAACAATAGAAAGTCTTCTGAAAGTGATCGATAAGTAGTAACCGCCCCTACTTCATCAAATACACACATATCATCATTTTCCATCCAGTTCAACAGGCTGGAAAGATCATCATTTTCCAGCCAGTTCAACAGGCTGGCCTGGACTTGGCTTACCCCACTTACTTCTCTTGCCATCATCTCTTCTTCTACTTCTTCCCTGTCTTTGTTATTTTTAAAGAACTATAGGAATGGGCTAGTTTTCACAATGAATATGAGGTCCTACACATGTACCAGGGAGGAACAGAGAGTTGCTGCTCTTGGACAGGTTGTGCTTGAAACAGATTATAAAATGTGCTGTGTTCCACGGGAGTGCCTCTGGCAATCAAAGTCTTCAGAGGAAGATTTTACTTTAACTCTGGTCATACCTCTCAAATACAGTAAGTTATCTTTGTTTCTAACTTAATTGTCATATACTATAATGAATACCTTTCCAATCTTATTCTGTTTTCCCCCAAATTATCCATTATGCAACGATAATTTCCTATGTATTTCCTATATTCCTAACATAATGTATATATACATACATAAAATAAAAAAGGAAACATATTTGTGTGTGTGTATATACACATGCAATGTATACATATATAGGTTGCCTACATGTATCTCCCCCATAAGAATATAAGTATGTAAATAAAATATTTGTGATTTGTGGCAGGCCAGGCTGACTCAAGATGGCCCGCCCGTGACCTCCACTTTCTGGTATTCATATGCTTATGTCATCTTCTCCCCTTGAATATGGGCTGGCCAATGCATTTGCTGCTAACCAATAATATGTGACTTCCATGATTAGTCTACATCAGATTATCTCTGTTTTACTAGATGATTCTCTGTCTTGTTAAGTTTGATGAAGCCAGCTATATATTAGTGAGACTTATGTGGCAAGGAACTGAGAATGGCTTCCAGCCAACAGTCAGAAAGCATTGAGGCCCTGATTCAACAGGTTTTGAAGAACTGAATCTTGCCAACAATCATGTAAATGAACTTGGAAATTATCCTTCCCCAGTTGATCCTTCAGATGGGACTGTAGTTTTGTCTAATACATTGATTACAGTCTTGTGAGACATCATGAAGCTGAGGACCAAGCTAAGCCATGCCCAGGTTTTTGACCCACAAAAGCTGACATAATAAATGTGTGTTGACTTAAGTTTCTAAATTGTGGTAATTTTTTCACAGCAATAAATAACTAGTACAGTATTAAATAGATATTTTTTGAAGGAATAATTGATGCTTGAAGACCTTTATTTATCTTTGGAAAGAATACTAGACTTTTACTCAGTTCACTTGGGGTTTTGTCTTAGTTTAATTACATACTAGTTATATAATCTGGGAAAATTGTTTTTTCTCCCTGAAGGTCAGTTTCTTCATCTGTTTAGTTAGGCAATTAGGTGAGATGATCTCTAACATCCCTACCAGCTGTAAGATTTCATATATATATATGAATTTATTTTCTTTCAAATCTGTCAAAAAGAAGAGAATCAAATAGAATATAATAATATATATTTAATTATAAATTTCATCTTAAGACTAAATTCATGCTACCTTCCAGGAAACAAAGTCTTAGTTTATAATCCATCTATCTTAATAAAATGATATTTGGTTAGCTCATGAAAAAAAATTTGGTAAAAATATATCTGCCTCAAATATTTAATTATTTTGCATTGTGTAGGTAAACACACTGAATTTTGAAAGTAGATTCCAATGTTTATTTGAGTTAGTCCCTTGAAAACACTCAATTGAGATTTCTAAAATGTACTGGTCACATAAAACCTATATTTTAAAATAGGAAGAGGAAATTTAAATTTAGGAGATAAGATTGAACTCTCAGAATCCATATTTTTTTAACATCAAACAATTGGTAAATAAATTTAGAATAAGAAATTTATAATTTAGTATTTATGTAATCCTCCAAAATACATAACATTACATTGATATTCTAATTGTTTTTGGGGGGGTATATTATTAAGATACTTTTGGTCTTCAATGGCTTAAAATATCAATCAAGATATATGCATTATCCTTTCTTCTTGAAAAAAATAAATCCTGAATTTGAATCTTCTAAAATTAACTCAGAGTGTACTACTGGTCAAAAGCTGTAAACCAACTATGTTGTGCTACTTTCCTATCTCTACAGTAGCAAATTACTACAAACTTAGTTGCTTAACACAATATCCATTTAATATCTCCCGGTTTCCAAAGTTCAAAAGTCTTGGCACAATGTGGCTCAACTAAGTTTTCTGCTTAAGGTTCACAGGTTCACAGGGCTAAAATCAAATTGCCAACAGGGCTGCATTTTTTACTGGAAGCTCTGGGGAAGAGTCAATTTATTCAGCATGTTGACAGAATTCTTTTCACGCTGTCCACGTTCTCCCTTCTATTTTCAAGCCAGCAATGGGGGCAAATCCTTCTCACACTTCAAATCTTTCTTTCTCTTGTGTCACATCTCTACACTTTAAAGATTCATGAGATTACATTGAGTTTACCTGAATAATCCAGGATAATCTCTGTATTTTAGATCAACCTTAAATACTTTGCAAAGTGCTCTTTGCCATGTAATATTACATACCTATGGGGATGACAGCAAGTGGTAAAGGTCTTGGGGTTCCAGATTCTTCCCACCATATGTGGAAAAGCCTTTCGTCTTCCTCTCACATGTTCAGAGGCTCTATTATTTTAAATATTTAGTTTTATTGTTCTTTAAAATATTAAATTTTAAATGTATGACCAAATTAATTTTTATGTAAAGGAAATGCTGAATGCTTATAATCATCCAGCTCTCTGACACCCAAAATATAATCTTTTCAATAAAAATAATTTAGTTATGGAAATAATAAAGGGGGGTGGCACCTAGGTGGCTCATTGGGTAAAGTGTCCAACTAATCTCAGTTCAGGTCTTGATCTCAGCATTATAAGTTCAAACCCTGGGTATGAAAAAAGAAAGAAAGAAAGAGAAAGAAAGAAAGGGAGAGAAGGAGGGAGGGAGGGAGGGAGAGAGAGAGAGAAAGTAAAGAAAGAAAGAAAGAGAAGGAAGGAGGGAGGAAAGAAAAAAAGAAGGGAAGGAAGGAAAGAATAAAGGGAAAAGTTACCTTTTGCCATTATCTTTGTTTCTGGTTTTTCTTTTTTCTCAATTTTTTCCTTGTGAGTTGCTTAAACAGAAAATGTTATATTAGTACATACTTTTAGTGGATTTCAAGACCAAGCTTTCTCTTTACCTCAATTTTTATAGCCATCAAAATCATGAACTATTTTGAGGATCGATGACATTAATAAGCCTGACTTAGAAATAAAAAGATACTAATGTAATAATAACTGTATAAAACCCAATTTAAAAGACTTGGCACTAAGATTTAGAAAGCATTTTGAAAGCTAGTCTCGGGAGCCTGGGTGGCTCAGTTGGTTAAGCGACTGCCTTCAGCTCAGGTCATCATCCTAGAGTCCTGGGATCGAGTCCCACGTCAGGCTCCCTGCTCAGCGAGGAGCCTGCTTCTCCCTCTGACCCTCCCCCCTCTCATGTACTCTCTCTCATTCTCGCTCTCTCAAATAAATAAATAAATCTTTAAAAAAAAAGAAAGAAAGCTAGTCTCATTCTCCTTTTTAAAGTTATTATTCTAAATAGATAAAGTTTTCAGGAAAGACGAACTGAGAGAACAAATTTATAATAATTTGTGAAAAGATGTTATTTTATCAGGAAGAAACATCTCTTTATGATTAATTAAGATAAATATTTAAATCAGAATTAGAGCTTTGATTCATAACAGTGTTTCACAACAAGGATATAATTGACATTTGGGGAAATAATTTCTTACTATAAGGGACTATCTTATGCATTAAAAAAATGCTTAGGATCTCGGGGCGCCTGGGTGGCTCAGTGGTTGGGCGTCTGCCTTCAGCTCAGGTCATGATCCCAAGGTCCTGGGATCGAGCCCTGCATCGGACCCCCTGCTCTGCGGGAACCCTGCTTCTCCCTCTCCCACTCCCCCTGCCTGTGTTCCCTCTCTCGCTGTGTCTCTCTCTGTCAAATAAATAAAATCTTTTAAAAAAAAAATACTTAGGATCTCTCGTCCCTGCTTTACCAAATGTCCTTCACTCTAATGAAAGTTTTTCTAAATAATCAATCCCTAAGAAATAGCATCTTTGGTAGAGAACAACCAATGAAGTATAACGTAATCACAAATGATTACTGATCGAGTGCAGCTTCTTAATTGAATAGTATTTGACATGATACCTGAAACAGTATACCTTCTCATCGTTATGTAATAAATTAATAAATCAATATGAATTTATTTCACTAACTTCTATTAAGTAAAGGAGCCCTGAGACATACAGAAGCACGTGCAGGTTAGCCAATGTTCAAATGTATTAAACTGTGTGTGGTTTGGTAGTTTCCCAAACCACCATATATTTTTCAACATTTATGTATTATTTATTGGAGAATAATGGGAATTAAAGCAATTATAGAAAATTAAATGAAAAAATAAAATATTTAATTAAACAGTTGGGTTAAGGAAAGAGTCAAATTATTAGAGTAAAAAATTAGACTCCCAATTATTTCCATTTCTCCAACTATATAATAAGAACATTAATGTCCATCAGCTTTACTTGTATTATAAAAGAAAAAAATGTGCCTGAATATGTATTTAACAAACTAGTCTTTTAAAATACAGGTGATGAATAGTTTCCCAGAATCTTGGAGAGATAAGGCAAACCTCATAGAAAGCTTAAAGCACAATGCTCTGTTGAAGGCCAAGTAACCTTGGCATTTGCAGGGCTCATGAAAAAGCAGGTGCCCATACCCCCTCACCCCCACCAGGGTGTCAGTCTCTCAACCTCTCAGCCTGCCCCACCACCATCTCCACTACCATTTGGGGTTATTGGTGATAGCTTGGACAATGTTAGCTGAAGGAGCACTATGCCAAGCTAAGAAAGGCACAATTCACACAAGGTCATGGGGTTGCAGTATAATAACTTTATAAAAAGCAAACTCCTTTAATTGGTATACAACGAATCAAAGAACACTTAGAATAAAGCATTTTGTTCTGCTTTCCAATTTGAAAATTTCCCGTAACATTTATAATTTAGGGGCAACAAATTCTTAACCACGTATTAACAAAAAATATTTAGCCACTGTGAAAGTTGAAAAACATCATGAGAAATATCAGATTATTTCATTTCGTCAGAGTACAGAGAACCTGATGCCAATAATTCTGCATAACTTAATAGCAGAAGGGAAACAGACACCTGTTTCTAGAACAAAGAATGTGGCTGTATTGAAATCCGTGGATATGGTCCCATAGTGTAATGGTTAGCACTCTGGACTCTGAAATCCGTGGATATTATTACTAAGTAAACGTTAATAAAGCAACAACTATTTAATTCAAAATTTTAAATGTGAGTATAGAATAAAGAAGATTGAAACATGTTTCAACTGATCTGATTCCTAAAATATTATAAAACATTCCAGCTAAGTGGAATGTTCCACAGAAGATAGCTCAGCAGGGTATGCATATTGTGGACATATAAATCAGCTGAAATCTAGCACAAATATCCTAAACATTATCCACTCTAAAAAGCAAAAAAAATAGAATTTTCATAACATACATTGAAATGGATTTTTGATGAATTAAAGTTAAATGTGAAATATGAAACTGATTTTAAAAACTTGAGGAAATATTAGTAACTATTTAGTTAATCTTCGAATGAAAATTCAAAAGCAGAAACACCAAAAGAAAATATCAACATATCTAGCCACATAAAAATTCAAGACTCTAAACACAAACACAGGCATGCATACACACAAAAATGCACTCACACATGTCTATGCACACAGACAGAAACCCTAACTTTAACTACAAAACCTGAGAAAAATACCTGAAAAAGTGACAGACCAGGAAAATATACCCAAATGACATGCACAAATATTATCAGGAGAAATGGGTAATGAGTGTGAACAGTTAAATAAGAAATATACATCACTAAAAATCATATTTAAAAACTTCAATCTATAAATAATAAGCAGTTTAAATATATCATGGAAGAAAATATCTCCATTTAAATACCACGAAGCTTTTTTTAAAAAAAAATTAGGAAAATATCCACTTACTGATACAGAAAGATCTCTAAGGTATATTATTAAATTACAAAAGCCAAAATATTAGGACACATTAAATTTTGTGTAAAAAAACAGGCAGAAACAGTAATCTATATTATCTTATGAATGCATATTGAGGCTCTGAAAGATGCACATAAAACTCATAAAAGTGGTTTATTGTGTGTATGTGTGGGTAGGATGGAATGGGATCTGGGAGGCTGGGAATAGGCAGAAGGAAGCTTTTCACAATGTCTCTGTATTTGTTAAACAAGGAGTCTGCATTGCGGATTCTAAACAAATACATACAAATTAAATTTTTTAAAAAATTCCAGTCCTATAGGTAATAAAAGAATGCAAGTTAAAATAAGGAAGTATACTTTCTTACCTATCAAATGGACAAATATTTTGTGAAATAATATCCTAATTGTTGGCTAAGGCAGTCTCACAACTGCCAGGAGAAAAATAGATACATTTCTAGAGAGTAAATTGGTAACAGGGTTTGAGTCTCAACCTAGAAATTACTCTTTATAGATTCAATTCTAAGGAAAATATCATAATATAATTTTTAAAAATCCGGTGTAAAAAAGAAGACTTCAAAGGGGGGAGGGGCCAATGTGTAAGAACAGAGTAAGAATAACTCCATACCTTTCTTTTCAGATTTTTCTTTTTCTTTTACTTTTTCTTTTTCTCGGTGTGCAACTGGAAAGAAACAGATAATACTTTTTCACTTAAATAAAGGGAATAAATAATGAAATGTTTGCATAGCAATTTTTGATGTCAAAAGGTTATCTGCTGCTTTTGAAAATCTTTTTTAACTGGAATGAGGTTTTACATAGTTAGATGTTTAAATATTAAGGTAACTATAAATTTTTTATTTCTACTTTCATTTCATATCCAAGCACAAACTTGTACCAAAACTAGGTCTGATTGCAAAGGTAACAATACACCTCAGCTTCTGCAAACCTTTAACTTCAATATCATGTAGTAGAAAACTTTAAAAATTTATCACGCTATATGCCAAAGAAGCCCAGCTCAACCCTGGAGAAACATCAAAATATAAAGACAGAAATACAGAGAAATAATTTTCTGAATCTGATGCAAAATATACATAAATTGTACGTGTTACTCTTCTACAGAAACATTCACACTGAAATTTTTTGAAAATATACTGGCATGAGACTAGAACAACACCAAATCCTTTTAAAGAAAACTAAATTTAATTTACTATGAGCTGTGATTCAATTAATTAATGCTGTAGGGCTCAAATTTAAGTCAAAATCTTTCTCCACAATTTAGTCGTAACTCTTATTAATAGCATGTCCAACTGTCAGACTAGAAACAAGGGAGTCATCCAGGATTCATCTTTCATTTTCCACTTTTGTTCATTTGCCAACCTCTTTCAATCTACCTTTCAATGTTCTTCTTACATATCTTTTTTTTTATCCAATATTACATTCTTCACCTGTCATTTATTTACACAAAAATAAAGAAAGCACATATGTGCTAAAGATTGCCAGGCAAGACAGACTCTATCCCTGTCATTGTGATGTCAACAAGCTGATGAATAATGGAAGTTAGACAAACAACTGCAAAGGTAGTTAATGACACTTAGTATAATTGCCATGAAGAAAATAATCAGGTGGCATTCAGAGACCTACACTAGTCTGTGTATTTAGGGAATGTCCTTGGTAGAAGTGACATTTAAAGATGTGAAAGGTGAGAAGAAATTAATCTAGTAAGGGAATGGGAAAGTAAAAGAGAAAGAGACCATTCTAAAATTTGGAGCAGAATGCCCTTCTTGCTATATTATTATTGCAAATATTATTATAATAATATTCTAACTATTCTCTTGAACCTTTAGATTGAGATTTTTCTCTCTCAGAGTAACCTTTCTAACAGGAAAATCCGATTGTACTATTGACCTGTTACATATATTAGGATCTCCCTCATGGCCTAGCATGGTATCTATTACATAGTAGGTGCTATATGAAATCTAAAAATATTTTGTTGCTTTAATGATTTGGTATTTGCTCATCAATGCAATCTTATCTCCATGAATTTCCCCTTGAACTTTACATTGCAGTTATAGCAAAATGATTGTAGCTTCAAACGCACACCATGTACCCTCCTTTCTCCCTGCCTGTGCCTTCTACCTAGAATTCCTACTCCCACACTTCCCCTTGTCAATGCGCCCTTTCACTCCTGACTCACTTGCCTCCTCCACTGTGAAATGTTCTTTGATCTCTACTTATTTCATACACCAACAGGACCATGTGCATAATTCCATTTCAACAATTAAATAATGATACTGCCATTGTTCTTATATTTGACTTCCTAGTAGGTGAAATCTCTTTAAAGACTACACCATGGGGGCACCTGGGTGGCTCAGTCAGTAAGCGGCTGCTTTCAGCTCAGGTCATGATCCCAGGACCCTGGGATCGAGCCCCGCGTCAGGCTCCCTGCTCCATGGGAAGCCTGCTTCTCCCTCTCCCACTCCCCCTGCTTGTGTTCCCTCTCTCGCTGTGTATCTCTCTGTCAAGTAAATAAAATCTTTAAAAAAAAAAAAAAAAAAGACTACACCATGTTATTTTATTTTTGTATCCCTGGCTCATCACATGATGTCTGCCCCATAGTGGAGTTTTAATAGATTTTTCTTTGAGGGAACCAAATTTTAAAATATTATAAGAAAAACTACTTTCATCTTCCAATACAATTCTATTTATTAACGATATGGTGTAGATATTATAAGCACTGCTTGCTTCTGGCCATTAAAAATTTTACAATTTATCAAAATTTCTTAAATAATTAAATCCCAGTGAGAAACAGAAGAAAAAAATACACCTTAGAACATCTAGGCATCATTTTTCCTTACGTTTAATAGTCCTTTTAGCTGCTTCTGAGTTACTAAGCTCAATATAAATATCTCACAAAATAGACAGAGGACATCAGCATTCACACATGACCACAAGCAGCTTATTTTGGTTCTTTTGGATCACTATTAATTAAGCTAAAAACCAAAGGAGAATCTTGGCAAAAACAAAGCCTCTTTTAAAAGTTCTCTAGGGGGAACCAAGTTTGCATGAGATAAGCTGTGCTTTTGGAACCTGATTGGCAGGATCCCCAGGAGAACACCTAATCTATGTCTCTGCTTCTGTGAGGGACCAGACCTCACCCACCTCGGGCAGCTGGCTGTCCATTCCACTAAAGGATTTTCTGGCTGACGTGTGCATAGGCATAAATGTAGGAATTAATACAAAATCAAAAGAGCAAGGGGGCTGAATTCAAACTCAAATTAGCATATTAATGCCTCATTCCTGTTACCCTGGGGGAAAATCTGGTTCCTCACAGTCTAAGTTTTGATTTACAGACACAATCCTGTATGCTGGAATTTCATTATCCCACTCAGAAATGGTACCATAACACTGCTCAGTGGAACAGCTGGACCCATGTGCTCTAGGGAGCTGTTCAAAATGGCAGACGGCCACTAGTGCTTCTTGGATGAAAACTTCAAACTTCGGCAAGACAGAGCTCAGACACCAAGTTTTAAATTCGTTTATCAAAACAATGCAACCATCAGTAACTGCCTTAATAATCACGTTAAAATAAAATAAAAAAAAAAGAATTTGCCACAACTGCATTTGCTAGTGTACCTCCTCTTTGCATAGAAACTATACCCAGAAGTTTTCATATGGAAGAAGAAAAAAGTCCCTTCCTTCTCATCAGCTGTTTGGCAAGTTACATCTTAGCTAGGACACTTTTAGCTCAGGACAAAATAAGCCTGTTGCACCTGCTGGAGCTTAATTTGTTTGTCATCCTTATTTACAAGAAACAAAAGTCCCTTCGGTATACTGATAATTAAAAACAAATGGAATCCACCAGTTGGAATGGCCCTGATGCTTGGCATCGGAGTTGGCATGGCCCTGCTGTTCCTGCACTTGCCCAGACTCTGACCTTTCCCTGACCAGAACATTCAGCTCAACTTAACTCTGCTGCAGTCTCTGGCCCACCCCATGTGGTCCCTCTCCAGTACTCTGCAAGCTGTGCTCTGTGCTTTTACAGAGCTTGGCCCTGGCAACCTGCCAAACAGTCCCTGTGTCCTTTTCTGAATGTACCAGAGGTCCTAGTGCACCTGATCCTGAGGTTCTTATCAGGCAAACCTTCCCTAGGGGCCAAGCAGTAGGCATTCAGGGGACGTTGGTTGAGTTCTTTGCTGATCTCTCTGTTCTTAGCTGGAAAAAGTCAAAAGTTTGGTGTCAAAATTTTTTCAGTTTTAATTTGCGGAGGCTTTAGCCAACACTAAACAAAATGTCAGATGTCGTGGGGCGCCTGGGTGGCTCAGTCGTTAAGCGTCTGTCTGTGGCTCAGGTCATGATCCCAGGGTCCTGGAATCAAGTCCCACATTGGGCTCCCTGCTCAGCAGGGAGCCTCCTTCTCCCTCTCCCACTCCCTCTGCTTGTGTTCTCTCTCTCGCTGTCTCTCTCTCTGTCAAATAAATAAACAAAATCTTTAAAAAAATCTCAGCTGTCTCTTGGTTAGTATGCATGTCTCTGTATGTTTTTATTTATTTATTTTTGTAACTATCTATAGAATTTCCATTCTGTGCTAAGGCAAGATGATCTACACATTCTAAATGATAATGATGAACTCAATAGGAAAGCACTCTTGAGTAGAGAGACTGTCAAAGATTATGTTATTCATTCTTCCTAAAGGATTATTTTATCACTTTTTTATTTAAAATAAGCACACAATTTTAGAGCTGGTAAGAACCTAAGAGATCCATTAGCCTGAACTTCTTTGTCCCTGGATAAGAAAACACTGCCTCAAAAGAGTCTACAGCAGAGAAGAGTAAGAATATCATGATCAGATTGCCAAACTAGTACTCTTCCTCCAAAACTATGCTACCTTGTCCAGGCAGATCCTGTGCAGCCTAGAAACTTCTGAGCCAAAGTGTGCTGGCTGGATTCTCCAAACATGTTATCCACAATCCATCCTGCAATAATATACACACTTCTTTTTCACAATAAAACTACATTTGTTTATGTATTAAAATGCAGACTAGGCAAATTACCCAAAGATACAAAGCTCATCTGATATATGCTCCAGATTGCAAAGTATATATTTAAGTTCCAAAATATTATTTTTACTTTCAAATCTGATTGAATTGTGTGGGTAATTTCCCCTTCAACTGGGGCTCCGTAGCTACATCAGAACTATAATCAGTTCCTCAAAAGTGAGCAATCACAATGGAGGTGATGCATAGCTTTGTGAGGAGCTTTCTTGCCTCCCACTTTCCAGGTTTATCTTTCACAGCTGCCAGAGAGACAAAGAAAATATATTTGGTACTTTAAAGAGTCAATTAAGTATGGCGGAGAGAAGGCAAAAGTAAAAGTTTATACAATACAGGCTGACTAAATTAGTTTGTGGTCTTTGAGAGCATTTTTATAAGGGGCTCCAGGATCTTTAGATACATTTTAATGTCCTGTCCTCTTTAGCTTTTGATCGTCATCTTCAGCAAAATCCTTTGCCAGCCTATGATTCCAGTCCTATAATGGTTTCCCAGAAACTACCCTAAACCAGTCAATCAGGACTATTATTCTAAATTACCCTTTTAAAAAATCTTCTTCTGACTCATGTGAGACTGTTATGCACTGAATTGCATAGTCTCAAAAGATGTGTTGAAGTCCTAATCTCCAGTACCTCAGAAAAAGACCTTAGTTGGAAATAGTCTTTAAGAGGTAATCAGGTTAAAATGAAGTCATTACAGTGGTCTTTAATTCAATATGACTGGAGTCCTTATGAAAAGGGGAAATTTGGACACAGAGACTGATATGCACATAGGGAAGAAACAGAGATGCAAGGAGAACACCATTTGAAGGCAGAGATTGGAGTGGTTCATCTACAAGCCAAAGATTGCCAGCCAACCACCAGGAGGTAGGATAAGCATGGAATAGATTCTCCTTTACAGCTTTTTGAGGTAATCAATCCTGCTGAAATCTTGACGTTGTAGACAATATATAAGCACTATATTTTTCAACTGATGGTAGCAAATAAACTTAATCAACCTCTGTAACTGTGAGACAATAAATTTCTGTTATTTTAAGCCATCCAGTTTTGATACTTTGTTACCGGAGCCCTAGGAAACGAGTACCAATACTAATCATTCAGGTTCTCTTGTGCTCTTCTAACCAAGTTCTCACCTGGTTCCTTGAAGACTGACGCTTGACCTAGGTCTTATGTCTTCCATTTTAGGTTCCAGAGTGCACATCTAAATCTTAAGCCATCTATTCCTCTAAAGCCTTACCAGAAAACTGCAGTCAGACCTACTCAGCAACTGAGGCAGCCAGTTGTCTCCTCCAGGATCTCTGTTTGTGGACTACTCACATGATGGTATAATTGTGTGTTTGCTGTTTTAGATCTCTCATTGGACTAGGTCTTATTCATTATTGAATTTTTAGTGCCCAGTATGGTGTTTGGCACAAATTAAGTACTGTGAATACCTTAACGTGTATTGTTGCCTAATGGCTATGACCAGTTTTTTCCATCTAAAATAGCTGCCTGTGAGGATAACCCCGTTTCCACTGACTGGTCCACTTTGATGTTGACCACATGCCATTAATCAGCATACACTTCTGCCATGTGAACTTCTTCCCCACTCCTAGGGTCAGTTCTTCACCTGAACACTAAGCAATTCAGGTTGATGTAGCAAATACCTATTGTTTTGAATGCCTAAAAAAACTCTCCTTTTGTCTAGGAGCCATCTTGGATAAAGTTCTCCCATCTAGTTATACGTTTACCAACCAGGTTGCAGTCTCTTCTTGTTTATTCTAGGAGTAAATTGACATGTTTAATAGTTAAATAAAAGCCTAAGTGTTATCTGAAAAATAACAATAAAATTTGCAATTGCAAAAAAACCCAAGGCAATATGCAATAAATAAAACTAAATGGAAGAAAATAAAATATATATTAGTATTTATCTTTGGATAATTGGCTGTGGTTGTTTTTCTTTCTTTTTTGCATTTTCCAAATTGTCCAAATTAATCTGTATTACTTTAATCTATATTATTATGTTATAAATTTTATTGTGTTTCCTAATTACATGTTACAGATTGTCTTTGTTTTAATATGGAGCTTACTATTAAATTCTTCAATTGTTGCTGACCGAATAAATTTGACATTACAATAGCCCAATTAAAGCTGAATAATTATATATATTTGAAAATAAACATAGAAATGTCCAAGGAAAAAATTGTCAATAGGAGCCAAGTAGAGATTAACAAAATAGGGACATAAATGCTTCATTAGTTAGTTCATTCATTATTTCAATGTTTATTGAATGTGTTTCATGTGTTGAATACTTTGCTGGATGTTAGAGTCATTTTTAATTTGATATAAGCACACAAATTCAGAGCTGGTAGGAATCTGAAAGACCATTGAGCTCACATCTCTTTGTTTATAAATAAGAAAACACAGAATCACAAGAGGAAATGCCAAAAAATGACCTAGAACATACATGAAGACACACATAGTTCCTGCCTTGATGGTCCATCTGAGAGTCAAAGAAATGAGCAGGAGACATGCCCAGTGACTCCACAAGAAGGGCCTGCTGGCCAAAGAGAAGTGTGCATACAGAAGCACAGAGCTGTGAGATGGCACTGGAGCCTGCTTAGGACTGTTCAACAGCGCAGCTGCCTAAGACACAGGCACTGTGGGTAGGTCTGCGCTGTCCTGGTGGGGGCAGCAGGTGCCAAGTTGAGAATTGAGGGGGTTGAGGAGGAGGTTCAGAGTAGGAAGTTATGTGGAAAAGCACACAAAGCTGGACATTTCTGTGGCTATCACTGATCATATGAGGAGAGTCTTCTACGCCATGGTAGAAAATATGGCTTTCATCTCTAAGGCACTGTGATGACAACAGTTGGTTTGAAGCCTGTGAGTGTCATGATCAGCATGAACTTAAGGGGTAATTCAGAGAAATCAGCTAAGAAACGATTGTCTTAGGAGCACCTGGGTGGCTCAGTCAATTGAGCGGCTGGTGCTTGATCTCAGTGCAGGTCCAGATCTCAGGCTCATGAGTTCAGGCCCCATGTTGGGCTCCATGCTGGGCATGGACCCTACTTAATGAAAAGAAAGAAGGAAGGAAGGAAGGAAGGAAGGAAGGAAGGAAGGAAGGAAGGAAGGAAGAAGGAAGGGAAGGAGGGAGGGAGAGAGGGGGGGAGGGAAAGAGGGATGGAGAAAGGAAAGGAAGGACTGTCCTAATCTAACTGAGAAATGATTGTGGAGGAGATAGCAGTGGAAGAGGTGAGAATAGGATAAATTATAGTAAAGAGGGAGTATGACAAGGGACTGAACAGGACCGCTCTTTGTGTTTAAAGAGTTCAAAATGTCTATGGCAGGACTGTCACTCAAATACCTTCTGAAATGAGTCATATTAAATGTCCACTACAGGAGTGATAAGAGTGGTGAAGACTATGGTAAACAGTAGGTGCAGGACCCACCTAAAGACATCCACTTGTACATTATTTTAAAATACAGCCTGGTCACTGGAAACTGCTGTGGATTGTACCATGAGTTTAATTGACAGCGATTCTAACCCTGGTTAATCATTTGAAAGCATTTGAATCATTAGAAGAGCTTGACTAAAACCCCGGCCTCACCTCCCCAAAAACATTAATGGTCCCAGAATGGAGTCTGCAATGGCTATATATATATTTTTTAAACTATCCAGATGACTCTAAAGTCCATCAAGTCCATACCACCCCTGGCAATAATGACCCTTCCTTCTGCAGCTTGAATAGCCTGGGCGGATAGGATATCTATTATTGTGACCAATAATACAGAGGGATGAAGACATTCTGTGCAGTAGAACTTAACATGGGCTTCAAATACACTGAGTGAAAGAAGTCTGTTAGCTATCTGTGTTAAGTCAGATGACAGTTGTGTAGGAGGGTCCAGAGACTTTTCACGCTCTACTTCTTCAGTCTTTTCAAATATCAAAATTAATTAACCACTTGGGCTCCTAAATTAATCAATGTTTTAAATGAAATGTGAAGAGATTATCCAATATAAAAATACTTGAGGTATTCAGGTCATTCTCAAGTTTTTGATTTAAGGTACATGCACACTGAATATGAATTTTTAATGAGTTTATGTTATAATATCTTAAGAAAATTATGGCACTGTCTTGGCCACACATAAATGTTATCCTACTTCTAATATGACTAAACTCTTCACATATCCTCATCAGGAAAAAAACAAAAAGAAACAAATGAACAAATACCTGGCTTACTAAAATAAACCAAAAATAATGGAATGAAACCTGAATACTTCCTCCAAACCTGAATTCCCTAACAATAATTTTACACCTTACTTTTGCTATGCTGATGGCTAAAGTTTTATAAAAACTCTTATGACAATGTTGCTATAGTAAATTTGGTAAATTTTGCCATTCTGTGATTCCTACCTTTAAATACTTATATTTTGTACTTGGCTATCTCTGTCCTTTCTAGTATCTGACTAGTGCGTACTCTTGTTAAAGAGTAGCTCGGTGGGGTGGTTTAAATAACAACCCCTAAAAATGCCTCCATGTCTTAATCCCTGGAACTGTGAATGTTACCATACATGGCAAAAAAGGATTTAGCAATGTGATTAAATCAAGGATCTTGAGACAGGGAGATTATCTTAGATTATCTAGGTGAGCCCTAAATGCAACCCCCTATATCCTTATAATAGGGAGTCAGAGGAAGATTTGAAGACAGAGAGAAGTCACTGTGACTACAGCGGCAGAGATTGGAGTGATGCAACCACAAACCAAGTATAGCAGCCCCGGAAGCTGGAAGAGGCAAGGAACAGATCCTCTCCTAGAGCCCTTGAAGTAGTTTGGCCCTGATGACAACTTGATTTGGACCCAGTGAAACTGATTTTAGATTTCTGGCCTCTAGAACTGTAAGATAATAAATTTCTATTGTTTCAAGACACCACATTTTTGGCAATTTGTTACAGCAGCCACAGGAAACTAATACACCCATTTGGCATTTCTACCAAAAGAATGAGTACTGTCAGGTCTCATTTCTCATTTTGTTAAGTGTAGCAATAATGGTGAGGAGACCTAGAGGTGGATCCAGTTTATTAAGTACATGATGCCTGCTATGCAGGGAGACCATCAAGCAAGGCAAGTTCAGGCTCTGTGGAAGTACAAGCAGATCAGTGAAGTTGATCAGCAGATTACAAGGTCCCAACCATGGGGCGTCAGAGAAAAATTCAAGATCCTCCAGCTGTGAGAAAATTCTAGTACAGACCCTTAGACACAATGGAGCCAAAAAGAAGAAAGAAAATGGGAAGGCGGGGATAGTGGGAAAGCCACGTGTTCTTAAATTAGAGAAATCTGAGATTAGCGTTATTAAGCATACAACTTAATAAACACATGAGATATTGAGAAAAATCATTAAGTTCAGATAAACCTCAGTATTCTTAGTTTTAAGTGGGTTTGTAGCTACCATGTTGGACTCTTCCATGAAGATTAAGTAAAACATTAGAAAGCATAGATTAAGTACAGTATTTGTTTCTTAGTAGATAAATGCTTGTATAAGATTTTTTAGGAAGGGAAGCAGAAATACAGGGGTGAAGTGGCAAAGAAGTTAGTTTAGTGTTGTGTTACAGAATCTTGGGATGACAAATATTAAGTTCCTTCAGTCTATGATCAGATGGATATCAAATGGTCCCAAATATAAGATGAGAAATAACGCAGATAAGAAATCTGCAAGAGATTGTCACTGACCTAATCAGTAGTGATTAAGAGGATTAGTTAATTGACTGATAGTTACTGTTGAAATTAAAATTTGCCAAGAATTCTTTGAATAATTTCATATATGCATTTCATAATCATTTAATCTTCACAACTGTATTATACCCATATTACATATGAGAAAATAGAGGCAACAAAAATGAATTAACTTGTCCAAGGTTACACAGGCAGTAGTTCCTAAATTTGGATTCTGACTCAGATTAATTCAAGTTAATTCAAGACATTTCTAAAAGTAGGAAAAAATAATGGTGACATCCTTTTTTGTCAAAATCATATACTGTGCTCCTGGCTTCTTATTGGATAAACATGTCTGAGTGTTTACCATGAGCCAGGGAAATGGTCTTTAACAATCATGACTCGGACCTTTAACTTATGACAAATAGCACTAGTTTCTATAATTCCCTACAATGAATGTATATCTTTTCTTTTAAGGCCTATGTGTACATAGTTATTTGTACCTATGAAGGATATCCAAACTGTGGACTACCAGATGAGACTGACCAATATTTCTTGTCATTTGTCATGTGGCTCTGCATTCCACAATGATCATCCCTTCACCTGAATTACTCATGGGCTGTGGTCTCTAGACTGCCTTATTCATCTCCATCTGGAAATTAGTTCTTAGAGGTTAGACAGAAATATATTCTAAAATATTTGGCTTTAAATATGAGTGTATTCTGCAAGATCATTTGACCTATAAAATCTTCCATTAGAAACCATCCCCTTGGAATGGAATCAGCATTCTTCAAGCTAACTTCTGCCACAACAAAATACTCAGTGCCTACAACTCCTCTGGCATGATGGAATTCCACCTGCCCATCAGGGCCATTTATATTAGCAAAAATTTGGTGAACAGCATCTTCGGTAATCCAAGAAAAGTTAAACTGTGGTTGTAAGTTTCTTTTTTTTTTTTTTTTTTTTTTTTTTTTTTTTTTTAAGATTTTATTTATTTGCCAGAGAGAGAATGAGAGACAGAGAGCATGAGAGGGAGGAGGGTCAGAGGGAGAAGCAGCCTCCCCGCCGAGCAGGGAGCCCGATGTGGGACTCGATCCAGGGACTCCAGGATCATGACCTGAGCTGAAGGCAGTCGCTTAACCAACTGAGCCACCCAGGCGCCCTGTAAGTTTCTTTTAAACAAATGGAATAGTCCACTGAATTACTATATTAATTCAATATAAGGTCACAAGTGCAGAAATTACTGTGATCATATGTATAAAATAAATTACAACTTATTTTAAGTAGGAAAAAAACCCCAAGGTTAATTAAAATGTAGACATTAACTAACATGTCAGAGTTTATGCCTTAAAATCAAAATAAGTACTTATTGCCAGATTAAGAATTAAAGGTTTGCTCCTCAGTTCCATGAAACTGGTGCATTTTCCCTAAGAAAAATATCTGACAAATTAAACAGGGAAAAAATAGGAACAAAAGTTACCTTAGCTTCATGAATTAAAATCATCTCAATAAGGTGGATAATTATAAAAGTTATGAAAAGAAGTGGGGATCGAAACCAATTCATTGACACTTTAAAAATGAATTAGATAGCATATTTATACAGAATGATTTTGGAAATGTATGTTCTCTGGGACTACATATGCTACGGTTTTCTGTATTCCATTTGATGAGTAGATCATCTACATGTAGAGTTCCAGGGCTTTCCAAAAGTCTTCACACTCCTAAAACCTTTTTGAATACCATATAAATCCCTTACAGGAGAAAAAAAGAGAGACAAAGAGAGACAATAGGGTGTGATCTAGCTTCTATCACTACCAACATTTTTATCTCCCCCAGCTTCACCAGTACTCACCAGCTTTTTTTTTTTCTTATTTTTATTTTTTTGCCAGCTTTTTAGACTCAGATATTTGCTGGCATGTCTATAACCATCACAGGCTATTAGTACCTTGGATATATTGTGTCTTTTCTTATAAGAGTTCAGATATTTTGGTAAAAAAGTAAATTCCTAACTACCTATCATATATAACCATAACTGATACGAAATGTGGCATATAGAAAACATATTTATCTACAGATGTGAATAGTTATAAAACCACATTTATTTTCACTGAACTACCTGGAAATAAAAAGCAGGCATTATTCTACCTGGTTGAGGAAAACCAAGCAGTAAAATGGACTCTTCCATTCATACTGACACAGAAAAAATACAGAAAGAAAAAACTACCTTGAAAGCCTATTTAAGTCTTCAACAGTTGAAGCTCCGTTTTCTCTTTCTTAAGAAATATTCACTTTCCAAAATACATTTGGTCTATTCGGGGAATCTATTCAGGTACTAATCTCTAACCCAGGCTTTGAGAAATTTATTTTAAACTGCAGCCAAATTCACTGTTTTAATTATGCAAGACTCACTAGTTTAATAAGTCCACTCTACAGCCCACTGCTCAAAGTCTTTAACAGCAGGATTCTAATAGAGCCAGGTCCAAAATGTAAATGGTGCCATCTGCATCACCATATCCACTCCAGCAGCACTGCTATTAAATTAACAGTACAGTCTGCAAGATAAAACAGCAGAGACTCCAGTCATGTGGAACCAGTTGAGTTTCTGTTTAACCTCCAGCAGATTGAAACACACAGTCAGTTCAGTCAGGGCTAGCTTAGTTAATCCATACCCAAGAGCTGTGTCCAGTTTCCCTGACCAAAGGAATTAGGGACCAAAAAAAGAAAGGGAACAGTAAGAAGACATTAGTTCCCTAAGTACAAATAAAAATAGGTTTCAATTGAATAAGCTTCAATGTCCTTGATTGTATAAGGATTGGGTGATCAATCTGGATTGAATTCAAACATTAGGATTAAAGACATTGTAGCTGCAGAATGATTTAAGCTCTTCACAAAAAGGAAGTACATAAAGCATATTATAAATGGCATTTTAGGGCGCCTGGGTGGCTCAGTTGGTTAAGCGACTGCCTTCGGCTCAGGTCATGATCCTGGAGTCCCGGGATTGAGTCCCGCATCGGGCTCCCTGCTCGGCAGGGAGTCTGCTTCTCCCTCTGACCCTCCCCCCTCTCATGTGCTCTCTCTCTCTCATTCTCTCTCTCAAATAAATAAAAATAAAATCTTTTAAAAAATGGCATTTTAATATAGATTCACATATTGGTATAATTTAGGGTTAAGTAGAACTTCTATTATTTGAAACCGTACTATTTGCAACGTTGGTCTTCACTGCAGGTAATTTTACATTAGCGAGTTTTGACATAATAAATATTAGACAAGATTCTATTTCTATCCGGAAAAAATTATTTCCTTTTCTGTCCAGAGCACATATTTGCATGATATGGAATTATGAGATTTTAATTTTTGCCCTGACTCACTTAAAAAGCATGCGAGGCTGATCACTGGGGAATCCTCAGCATATTTAGAAATACATCCCTTTGAAAGCTTTTGTTTCCTATACATTTCTTTAAAGTTTTATGACTACAAGGGCCACTCCTAGAAAAGAGATGCTTGTAAAACGAGCAAGACAATGCTGGCCATTATTAACATGCCTCTAATGCAAGATTGCAGTTCAGTTTCTGGATTCACTTGAGTTGAAAGGGATATTAATCATCATGTTGTCACTGTCCATGTACCCCTTGAGGCTGTATACGAACGCTGCGGGGCCATCGCAGTGTGCAGCGAGGCAATATAATGACTGCATTTCTGTGCCAACGACTTTAAAGGTACTGCATGGCATAAAAAATTCAAGGTTAAAAAAAATTGAACTTTGACTTACTACAGTAACAATATTCAAAGAAGAAAAAGTATTTACTAGTAAGTCAACAATTATATTTACAGTACTAGCTGAGAAGGAAAAACCAGTTGTAAATAATTTAAACATTGTCACATGTTTTGAAGTTACTTTGATTCCAACAATTAAATATTACTTATATATTTATACCTGAAATTAACCGAGAAGTAAAGGTACTCATTTAAACACTATCAAAAATGTTAAAACAAGGGAACACTCGACATGAAAATTTTCCTTTCTTCCATACGAGCACACAAAATATATATCCTAAATAAAAATAAGAATAAACACGAAATTAAACCGTTACCTTTAGTTAGTATTTTCCTCTCAGGTTTCTCCTGCTTTTCAGTCTTTTCTTTGTGTATTTCTAGGAAAACACAGAATTTGTAATTTAAAAACTTTTTTTGAAAATGTACAAAATATAAGCTATAGCTATGATCTAAACTTTAAAATTCTACCATGAAGTCTAAATTTTTCCTAAAGGGAAAAAGTCATTGTAACATAATGCTACATAAATCACTCATTTATTGAAATAAAGAAAAAGTTGGATTTACCTCAAAATTAGTGTTATTTGAAAAAGCGTAAGCACTTACATAAATGGGGATATTTTGTCACCATTTTCAGTGCTAAAATTGATCACAAGCTCTAATTATGTTTTATTTCAATTACTCTCAATTCAATTAAGAATCCTTAGTAAGAATGTCATTTAGATTGAGGAAGATTTCATTTTTACATATTATTAAGAATTTGTGAAATGAACTGTAACTACCTAATAGGAAATATATCTCAGAAGTATTGACTCTAAGCTATGTTTATAATCAGAACTTGACATTGCATTTAACCAATAATTACTGCATGCAGATATGACCCATTTCACGGAATAAGTCAGTTACATTTTTTCCTAAATATCAGGTTTTAACAAATATACTTAATTTGCTGCTAGCTTCAGTATACATACATCGCCAAGGCTTGGAAAATGAAGTTAATTCTGAATTCGCAGTTAATTTGGATAGACCTAAATTAAATATTAGAGTTTACAAATATGATTACTACCTCTGAAAAGTGACTTAATAGCGTGGTTTTTCTTAGAAAAATGCTAATGAGTTTTACTTATTTATTTATCACAACTTTATTTCACAGATGATCTGAGATGGTTCTAATCACTGTACACATTTTAAATTCTCCATTTGTAAATGTGAATTTGCATTTTGTGTAATTTTTCCAGAAGCCTAAAATCAAGACCAACTGTCGGAAATTCCTAAGTATCTTCGGAAAAGACAGTGACTTTCACCTGTTAAGGAGGTAATCGTCACTTTGAAAATCTCCCCCCTTGTCTGCCCCATGAATCCCCCAACACACTATTTACAGGGCCAACCCTTTACCCTTAGCCCATCCCTGACTTTGATATGGCAATAGAGATACAAAAGAGTTAAGATACTTAATCACATCTCTGATAAAATTTCTCCAAGTTTCAAAGAAAGATCTTCAAAACCCATAGGAATCTATTTTTCTGCCTCTCCCACCATTTTTTAAAAAATCTCTTCTCTATAGGTCTCTAAATCCTACTCCAAGTGTGGTGTGTTTGCCAGATATCTGCTGGCCACTTACCATCAATTCTTTCTGAGTTGGGTGAATCATTATTTGGGGGTCGAGTGGAGCTGTTCTGTGCAAGCTCTGGTATGTAGCAGCATCCCTGGCCTCTACCTGTTAAATGCACGTAGCTCCACCCCCCGTCATGACCATAAGAAGTGTCTTTAGACATTGCCAAATGCCCTCTGTATGGCAAAAATGAGCTCCCAAGAACATGCTCAGATGACTCAGGACAGTATTACTTTTGCTTATCCTGTGCTCTTGGTTTCTACACTATTTCTATAATTATGAAACAAGAATGTGTTGCACTGTAAATTATCGTATAGAGGTATATGTATGAAAAATTTTGATGTTTTTAAAGAAACGGTGCCCAGTTTGCAAAGGCACAGTAAAGTTGTATCTTATAGGCTATAGACAATAAAGCTAACATAAATCTTACTTAACACACAACACACAAAGAATTTATATCTTTAGAACTGCCTAAGGATATGAGATAACCAACCTAATCACTTTCACTAGCTAGACCTATACTGCCCCAGGCAGTAGCCACAGGACTTATGTGCATATTAAGGACATGATATGCAGTTTGTCCAAATTGAGATGTGCCATAAGTGTAAGTATATACTGGATTATGAAGACTTAGTATAAAAAAGAATGTAAAATATCTCATTAATGATTTTATATTAGTAACATTGGAATGATACGATCTTAGACATATTTAGTGTGATCATTTTGTGTGTCAACTTGGTTAGACTACTATCCCACGTCATTCAAATGAACACTAATCTAGGATTTGCCGTGAAGGTATTTTACAGAAATAATTAAAATCCTTAATCCATAGATTTTAATTAGCAGATGATTCTGGATGACGAGGTTTCCTGGAGAGAGGGAAGAAATTCTGTCTGGGGATGACAGCTTTCATCCCTGCCCATAGATTCAAGTTTGCCTGTGATTTTCCCTGCCTGACTACTGTCCTATGGGTTCTGACTTGCTTAGCCAGTCCCCACAATCACATAGGCCATTCCTTGTAATGAATTTCTTAATACATAAATATATCTGCATAATCTTCTACTGGTTCTGCTTTTCTGGTTGAGCCCTCACTGAGACCCTGATTAGGTTAAATAAGACACATGATTAAAATTAATTTCATATTATTCTTTTTACATTTTAAATGTGTGGCTACTTGAAAATTTTAAGTTGCATGTGTGGTTCACATTATATTACTATCATACAGTGCTGGTTTAATCCTAGGAGCGGGCAGATGACCTTTCTAAAGCCTTAGTCATCCACAGGGTTAAATCTTTACAAGTGAAAAAGAAAATTCAAAATTCTCCCCTGTCAGTACTGTCTTACTTCCTCCCTTCTATTCAGACCAACAGAGGCTGTGGAGATGATTGGTGCCTTGTATAACTCAGGCCAATAAAGCAAGCAAAACGCCAGAGATTTAGAGGAGTCTTTAGATATGCCAAGGGAGTCACCTTTAAGGGATAATTTCTTACTCCTAGTAAGAGTTGATTTGAATGCAGAAATGGGATGAAATTTTCTAAATTAAAAGCTTACATGGAATGCAACATTCATTGTGAGACAAGAAGGCCTTGAAATTGTCATTTAGAAGAATATTTTTCCTTTAGAGGTAGGCTTGCGTGTGTGTGTGTGTGTGTGTGTGCTCCGCAGACATCTGTTTGGCCACTCAGAAGAACAAAGCAGAGGTTCTGCAACTCCCACAGGAGGATCAGACCTGAGTTAGAACTTTCTGCAAGATCAGGCCTGGGTAATCCTGTCAGAGCTTCCTAGCCTAACTCCTTCTTGGGGAATACACTGGATAGGGTGGCAGTTTGTGGGACTACACAACAATGTTGGTCCACAGCTGTGTTTGCTGCAAGGTAGGTGGAAGTTTGCACATCAGAGAACAGACATAAGAAGCAGTGATAGGAGCCACCTTGGCACCCCTTAGCTCTAGCTGTTTGTTTGTTTTTTTATTTGACAGAGAGAGAGCACAAACGGGGGCGGGGAGCGGCAGGCAGAGGGAGAGAGAGAGAGGGAAAAGCAGGCTTCCCACTGAGCAGGGAGCCCGATGCGGGGCTTGATCCCAGGACCCCGGGATCACGACCTGAGTCGAAGGCAGATGCCTAACGACTGAGCCACCCAGGCGTCCCGCTCTAGCTCTTTTGTACACAGAAGCATCTCATCAGAAGGGAATGAGCTCTAGATTGTGACCAGAATTGAAATGAGCAGGCGTCCATCCTGGAGGGAAAAAAATAAAGGGAAAGAAGACAAATCTCAACAAGATTGGGGGTCAAGAACACCATTCATGAAAAGGCAAGGGGGATATGCGTTGCCTGCACCGTTTTTCAAACCCACGGGAGGGAGGTAACCCTAAGGAGGAAGGTAAAATCCAGCATGTTGGCTACTTCACAATAAGTTTTCCTTAAGGAAAGATAAAAATAAATGAAGCTAAAGGAGCATGAGACTGGGAAAAAAATGGCAATGCATCTCTGAGTATTTGTTTTCCATTCTATGGTAACTGGAGGAGCCGATACAACCCAGTTCTGTAACTCAGACCAATCTCAAGGACAAAGCCCTAATATTTTATTTCCCTGATTCTGAACTTCAGCCTTATGCAAAGGACAGCCTCATTGCTCTGGGCAGATCTACTTAGATTTCTCACAAGTGGCGGCGGGGGTCGTGGACTAAAATACACACACATACATAAAATCTTTACAGCTCACAGTGACATATGATGACTTACACAGACATATTTCTGCAGGAACATCATCAACTAATTTTTTAACTGATGATCACTTGGAGACCATTAGTATTTCTACAGCGGCATGGGTAGACTTGCACAGCTAACCTTGTAAAGGTATGTAAACCTACATTTCTCTGCTTAGAGAAGACAAAAGAAATTTATTCCTTATGATTCAAACTTAAGGATAAATGCAATCTCTCTCTCTCTCTCCATGTTTATTGCAACATCTCATTTTCTTTGGGGATTGGATTCTATGACTAGCGTTACTGCCTCTGCCTATGAGCCAGTTCTGTCTGCTTACACTTGAGCTGGAATATGATAACCGTTCAGGCTCCTGTCCAATTGAGTAACAACGTGCTACCAATTTGGACTTCAGAAGGATATTTTTCTCATAAGCAGATGATGTTTGATTTGTTCCTCCCGGCTGCTCTTTCCAGCTAAGAACCGTTTGTATAAGAATGCAAAATTAAATTTTAAAGATTCAAGTCACTAAAGGTAGAACTTTATTGCCCTATGGTTTTCGACAAACTTCCAGGAAAAATAAAATTTCCTATATTATGTTAAAACCAGCTTCCAGTTGTTTAATATTTTCCATAGACTGGCGAATAACTCCATTTTTTGGTAATATGACAAAAATGTATAATTGCATAAAATTGCATTTAACAACATGACACTCTTTAAGAACAGTTCACTTAAACCTGCACAAGTCCTGGATACAAGGGACAAAGAAGAAGGTCAAAGCAGGCATCGTTTACCTCCAAATATATGTGCATTGCAATTAGATTAGCGTCCAATGTCTCTGAAGACGTAGTAAGTCTCAGCACCAGATGCCAGTTGGAATCATAAGGCATTTTGGTAACTGGTAAACCTTAAAGATCATTTTGCGGCTTAGAAGGCACAGAGGTCAAAGTATCTCCATCCAGGTGTAAGCCCGCCCACAGTCCCTTAAGGATACAAGTTTATACTTGAATTTTGAGAATTGGAGATAGGAAAAATAACATGGAGAAAGAGTGACAGCTATCTCAATGGATATGCCAGGAGGCAAAAGGAAATTCCTTTTTCTACTGAGTCATCGGTAATTTTGCCTAAGAAGAGTGAAGCATTACTCCACTGATGTTTACTGTGTCGGAAATGGGGTAAGGGCACTAAAAGATTTACAAAACAGACAAGTTATTTCCACAGAATGTGGGAAACATATTCCAACTTTTTTTTACTACCCCTGATTTTCCTCTACCGCTTTTCTCCAGATGTACAGGGAAGTACGAATGAATATGAGACGTGGAAAAAAAATTAATGTCTCCCTTTTTTGATTCTTACTTTCGATTCTCCCTTTTTCGATTCTTCGATTCTTACTCCCACTCGAAAACTAAAAACATTTGAAGTCATTAGAAAATTTGATCACACTAGGCTTTCAATGCATTTACAAATTTCTTTCATTTAAGGAAGGCGGAGAATTTCAACCTTGGATTTTACGCTTTATGATTCAAGGAAGGTAACAAGGAAGTATACCCTCCTCAGCCAGCCTGTTCTAAAGTCCAAAGGCAAACAAGAAATGAGGTTAGAGTCCAATATCTCTGAAGACTTGTGAAGTGCTGGGAAACAAGAAGTGCAGATATAATAATTTATTATGTTGCTGAAAATAAGTAAAAATCAGTGATATGTAGATTTTTCATTATTTCTACATTGCAATGATCATTGCATGATTATTGTAATAATTATCATATGGAAAATGGCATAAATCTACATTATTCTAGGCGAAGATGCAGCTCAAACCGATGGAGATTAACCCCGAGATGCTGAACAAAGTGCTGGCCCGGCTGGGGGTGGCCGGCCAGCGGCGCTTCGCGGACGTGCTGGGGCTGGAGGAGGAGGCTCAGGGCTCGGTGCCGGCGCCTGCCTGCGCGCTGCTGCTGTTTCCCCTCACGGCCCAGCATGAGAGCTTCAGGAAAAAACAGACTGAAGAGCTGAAGGGACAAGAAGTCCGTCCTAAGGTGTACTTCATGAAGCAGACCGTTGGCAACTCCTGTGGCACCATCGGGCTTACCCATGCCGTGGCCAATAACCAAGACAAACTGGAGTTTGAGGATGGGTCAGTCCTGAAACAGTTTCTTTCTGAAACGGAGAAGCTGTCCCCTGAAGACCGAGCAAAATGCTTTGAAAAGAACGAGGCCATTCAGGCAGCCCATGATGCCGTGGCGCAGGAAGGCCAATGTCGGTAGATGACAAAGTGCATTTCCATTTTATTCTGTTTAACAACGTGGATGGCCATCTCTACGAACTTGATGGACGAATGCCTTTCCCAGTAAACCGTGGCACCAGTTCAGAGGACTCCTTGCTGCACGATGCCGCCAAGGTCTGCAGAGAGTTCACCGAGCCTGAGCAAGGGGAGGTCCGCTTTTCTGCTGTGGCCCTCTGCAAGGCAGCCTCATGCCCTGGGGGGGATGTAGCCTTTTCCCACCCCTTTCCCTTATATGTGAAACCCACCCTCACCAATGCAGTCCAGAATGCTTCAGTACTTGCGGAACACAGCTGTTCTCCTTTGGTTCTGCAGTTACGCTCTTCCCCTCGGCCACACCCAAGCACTAGCTTTGTCGATCGAGCAGTTTGGTATAAGCTTCAGATGGTTCCCCTCCCCCGCCATGTATGTATTGTACCTCAATAGCTAATGCTTTATTTTTTTTTTTTAAGATTTTATTTATTTATTTGACAGAGAGAGACACAGCGAGAGAGGGAACACAAGCAGGGGGAGTGGGAGAGGGAGAAGCAGGCTCCCCGCAGAGCAGGGAGCCCGATGCGGGACTCGATCCAGGGACTCCAGGATCATGACCTGAGCTGAAGGCAGTCGCTTAACCAACTGAGCCACCCAGGCGCCCATCAATAGCTAATGCTTTAAATGGCTACTACTTTGGTTTGCGTCTGTAAGTTAAGGCCTTGGATGTGGTTTGTTTGTCCTTAAAAGAAATAAAACTTTTCTGCTGATTAAGAGATGAAAAAAAAAAATCTACATTATTCTAATATAATTAAAATACGCATTTTGTTAGGAGAACTAGACATAGATAACTTGTTAACAGATCTATACAAAGATATTGTTATCTCTGACATGTATTAAAATACAACGTAGTGTTTAAGATAATCGATGCTGGAATCCATCTGCCCAGTTGAAATTTGATTTCTTTACTTACTAGCTGTGCAACCTTCATTTCTTCGTCTGCAAAATGAGGTTCTTCTTTTTTTTTAAGATTTTATTTATTTATATGACAGGGAGAGAGAGACAGTGAGAGCAGGAACAAAAGCAGGGGGAGTGGGAGAGGGAGAAGCAGGCTTCCCACGGAGCAGGGAGCCCAATGTGAGGCTCGATCCCAGGACCCTGGGATCATGACCTGAGCCGAAGGCAGACGCTTAACAACTGAGCCACCCAGGCACCCCCAAAACGAGGTTCTTAATAGTACCTTCCACATAGATTTACAGGAGGATTAAAATAAGTTAAAACGTAAAGATTTTAGTATAGCACCTGATTATCGAGTAGCATCCTGTAAGTATTGGCTATTATTATTATTACTTGTCTCTCTCACTAAATTCTAAATTTGATGAGGGCAAGAATTATGTCTATTTTGTTCCACTTTAATGTTGAGTGCACAATGGTGACTATCATATACTAAACACTTGATAAATATATAAAAATTTTAAAAATAAATATTTTACATAGGATTATGAGTTATAAGCTCGTACATAATATAGAAAGTGGTGGTGGATCATATCTCACCTGTTCTTTATGAACCTACTCCTGATTTAAGTACTGAAATAAGTATAGTTGAAAGTTTTGAGAAAGTAAAATGTTGCATTTCTAATCATTTTTACCTCTTATTAGAAATCCTGAGGAAAGTTGCAGAATTTTACTATTTGTGGAAATAAAATAATGTATGTGAAAGGTATTCATAAATAGCAACACTTGTACAAAAATTAGATTTTTTTCATGATGTCTTTCTGGAACACTGAAAAGCTATATAATAATCAAAGTAAGGATATTGAGTATTTTTAGTTTTTTTTAAATACCAGTACTAATTAATACTAGTACTAACACTAATTTTTAATACTAATACTAAAATAGTTTTTAATGTTTTGCCTTATTTCAAAATTTATTCATAGATGTTTATATAAAAAGTAAGTCAATCTGAATTGAATATATTATACTTGTAATAAAATGTTGACAATAAAATATCATGTCTATTTCATTAGAAACAAGTGGTGGCAAGATTTAAAAATAGGACATGCGACTTAACATAGCTTAAAGGAAGGGGTCCAAAATTTCCATCTCCTTTTTTCTACATGTTAGATATTACTGCAACTGTCTAACATTCCCTATTGATGCTTACTTATAGTATTTCAATGATAATCTGCATTCTCCTTTGTCTGATAGCATTTGCTTATATACTTACAGTATTTTATATACAGAAATACTGAAATTTTGGCATCTGTTACACATATTTATGCTGGACATCTGAGAAGGTAAGTATAGATTTTAGCGATCCTTTTGGTAGCCTAAAATGGAACTTTTAGGTGCAAGGGAGAATTTTCTGGTTCTCACAGTGTGTTCTCCCTGTCCCACAGGAACATACAATTATTGAATAGACAAAAATCTTTAAAAATTCTCCAAATTAGAAGTGAAGATTAATTTCATTGGCTTGATTCCCCTTTTTCATCTTTAGGCTGTTTAATTTTTAATCAATATATAATCGTCTAAGCTCTATGTCTCCCACAGTGCCAGTGGTAATCATAGATCAACAGATTTCCCCAAGATTCTGAGCTCAACTTCCAAATATAATTTGGGAAGACAGGCCATGGCACTTAAAAATGGGAGGGTCAATAGCAGCAGCAATCAGTGGGATCAAATCAGTGAAAATAGATTGTGCCAAATGATTCCTAAGAATGACCTTATTTTGTAGTGAAGTCTTTCTGAGTTATTTTGTATGTTGCATATATTTTGCTTATGATAAATAGTTTTTATCTACTTATAACAAAGCTTATTGTTGAATAGTTTATAATTTCATTTAAGATTTACATGGCCAATTTAAAGCATATAATTTTTCTCTGATAATATAATACATTGTTAACAAATTAAAAATATTATCAATTCAAGATTTTAAAATGACAGACTCAAGAAGTTAAAAAGATAATCTCTGTCACGAAGGCAACCATCCTGATTCTTTTAGATAACAACCAAGTTTATTAAATTATTATGAGTGTTGTGGATTTCAATGAATGCTTTTTATCATTATGTTTTCTCTACATATCTCACAAGCAGTAGACAATATGAAATGCCTTCTTACAATTTTTCTTATTTTAATATTGAAAATTCAAATTATTCATTTGAACACAGAATCTCGATTTGTAAGGTTTTGCCAATTGTGATTAGGACACAAAAGTCTAATTATGATGAATAACTAAGCAAGTCTAGTTATCCATTTAGTGGCTAATTAAGGATCATTAAGGGAAAGTATTGTATTGAATTCTCAATATTTTAGAAAAACATTCTAAATGATGTGTAGGTATTTGTACTTTCTATGATTTTTCTGATAATTTTTCTGTTATACTGATAAAACAAATTTTGAGGAAAGCACACTACTGACCATTAATGAAGAGTATAAAGAGGAATATTTTCTTTTCCTCAAAGCTACCTAGTGTTTGTGATTAAGTTGGCATACACTTCAGATATAGTGATAGACAAATAATTGAGAACAGTTTCCTTCAGGAATGTCGAATCCCATAAACATAAAAATGCTTTGGACCTTGATTTATTAGATTTGATTGCTTGATAAAGTTTTGTAAAATAAGCTCGACTTTTTCAAGAAAAACTGTAGTCGCAACACTGCATACTCTTGACCTCTACAAAAAATTTCAAAATAAATATGATGATACCTGTCCAACCTCATTTTTGCCATTAACTCAGTAATCTTAGGTTAATCCATTTTTATTCTTTGAATTGTATTTTTTCCATCTATAAAATGAGATACTATTTCCCATATGTTCATAAGCCAGACAGAGGTAGAAATGATAACAAGCAATACCTTTTATAAGATAATCCCTGGTGGACTTTATGGATTTGGATGACGTTTTGGCTGTGTTAGAATGTGTGTTTCATATTTGATGATATACTAGACAAAATCAATGTGGCTGTGCACCAGAGTCATCTGGGGAGATATTAAAATGTATTCTTGAGCTACAGCCCAAACTTAATCAATTAGTCTCTCGTGGTGAGGAAACTTTTAGGGATCTCCAATTTAAATAAGCTCTCGGGTGGTTTCAGAACCACAGTCAGAAGTAGGAACCACCGTCTAGACCAACATTCCTCAAATTTTAATGTGCATATGAGTCACCTGGGGATATTCCTAAAATGTAGATTTTGATTCATTTGGTCTAGATGAAGCCTGGTTCTGCAATTCTAAATCACTCCCAGATGATGCTGATGCTGCTGTTCCTTGGATCACACTTTGAGTTGCAAGCTCTAGTCCAGACAAAACTCTTGGTAAAATGATTAATATAAGACATCACAATTTAATCATAGAATCATAAAATATTACAGCTAGAAAGAACCTGGACATCAGTAAAATCCAGCCTCTTTGTTTTATGGATGTGAGAACTGAGAGCCACTGTGGTTAAGGGACTTAACCATAGCAGGTTAATAGCAGAAAGGGAAGCAATGCAAATATCTTCTCATCATATTCCTTCAAGTCTATCTCAATCATGTTTAAAATGTTGATGTGGTCAGCTGATGAGCATCAATTGTCAATAGTTATTCCAATAGTCTAGGGCAATGTGACAGTGTTATTAATTTAGTTTGCATTTTATCATTCATGGTTTGGTATTTTTTTAATGGTAAATTTATAGAGAAGAGCAGTCACTATGTATAAACAAAACATGCAATTATCCACTTATTTTCGACTCTCTCCCTTCCTGGTGTCACAACGCATAAAATCACTCATTTCTAGAATTAATCATTTGGGTTGCAATGGTACTCATCCTGGTTGTGAGTTAGAAACACATTGGGGAGGTTTTGAAAATACAACGGCTTAAGGCTTGACCCCTGGAGACTGTGGCTGGGTAAATCTGAAGTGGGAAGGGATCTGGGATTCCAAATCAAAAAGACGTCTGTGGCTTTCCTGCTGGACTTCATTATTGTAAGAGCATCCCTCCTCTAGTTTCAGGAACCAGTCCTTTTCCAATCTCAATATAAAAAGTTTGGGTGATGCTAAATGCATTCTTTACTCCCAAGGGTGAGTTTATTCCCTAGGTCTTGACAAAGCGTGTGTCGCAGGTCCCTGGCCAGCTGATTGGTTCCAAGAAGGGTGTGTTACTTGATACAAATCAATGAGAGTCCACTACATTGTTTTTGCTGAAATACTTGAGGAAAAGCACAGCCTCCTCTCTGAGTTGCTAAAGTAAAAAACGTTGGGCCTGAAGCTTCTGGCCCTCATAATTGCCACTAGAAGAGGAAAGTCAGCCTGAGAATTAAGCAGATGAAGGAAAGCAGGGTCAGGAGCAAAGAGAGAGGATTTACTAATCACGTTATTAAAAAACCTGTATCCAGCCATCCTTGAAGTCAGTTTTACTCTTGGATCTTTCAGTCACTCGAACCATTAAAGTACCCTTTCCATTAAGTCAGTTTGAAATCTATTTTGGTCTCTCGTCATTTGAATCTGATGCACAGAGTTGAGAAGCACTGGGAAGTTTTCTGTTTTGCTTTTTGTTTGTTTGTTTAATTTGTTTTATTTTTCAACAAACCATTCTAAATGAAAATACATAATCTGGACTATGTAACATTTTAAGCCATCTGTATTAAACCAACACCGCATTTCTTATGATTTTAAGAAAGGAAACCTACACAACTGGAGAGAAAAGAGTCTGGAATAACAGCTTCTCACTCAGACACTTCTCCATTACTTATCCAATGTGATTTACAGGAAAGACTGAAGCAACCCTCAGATCAGATTTTGGTGCCAACGTCAGGGTGAATAAGAAGGGTCTCTGAGACAACTCAACTCCAGCCCAACCATTTTATATATTTCTTGTCAGAGCAGGAATAATCTCAGTGCTTTTTTGGGGCATGTTCCTTCAGGCTCTGGTTTTACCTACTTATTATCTGTGGTAGTATTTACCTACTATTATTTACCTCCTATCATCCTGGTTCTAGCTTGCTTCCCTCAATAGAGGTGAGCTCTTTCTAGTAGCATAAGATACAAAAGTCACAGGGGTGCCTGGGTGGTTCAGTCGGTTAAGTGTCTGACTTCGGCTCAGGCCATGATCTCAGAGTCCTGGGATCATGCCCCACATTGGGCTCCCCGCTCAGTGGGGAGTCTACTTCTCCCTCTGTCCCTCCTCCTGCTCATGCACTCTGTCTCTCAAATAAATTTTTAAAAATCTTTAAAAAAAAAAAAAAGATACAAAAGTCACCAGGGGCACCTGGGTGGCTCAGTGGGTTAAGTGTCTGACTTCGGCTCAGGTCATGATCTTGGGGTCCTGGGATTGAGCCCCACTTTGGGCTCCCTGCTCAGTGGGGAGTCTGCTTCTCCCTCTGCTCCTCGCCCTCCTCATGCTCTCTCTCTCTCTCAAATAAATAAATAAAATCTTTTTTAAAAAGATACAAAAGTTGCCTGACCCGGTAGATCCAGAGTTCACTACAGCTGCAACCCCATGGAGAAGTGAATCTCTGGATCACTGACCAGATACATCTTCCTTCACCTCAGCCTCCTCAGACTTCTTTATTCTGAGTCCAACTCCAAGCCTGCTGCCTGTTCTCTTGGGGCTTTGTCCCCCTGCCACTGTGGGTCTGATCAATAATCAGAACAACAGGCAGAAGATAAAGCAGTGGGTTCCTTGTGTAGCCCAAGGGTAAAATGCAGCACTGCAGTTATGGAGCTGAGTTTTGATCCAGACTTACTAAGTGAAGGGGTCCAAAGATAAGTGTATCTACTTAACAAGGTTACTAGGGCCAACCTAGTCACCAGTATTCTGAGCCTATGAATATTAACAAGATTAGTCACCTTTCCATTTCCTCTCCTTTTTTCACTCACCATATTTTTCAGACACTTCATGCTCAGCCTGGTGCTAACCACTGAAGCTGCCAGTAAAGATGGATGCAACAAAATCTCTGGCAGGGAAACGTGTCCATCCATCTTACTCCCGATGACGTGATACAACCTTCTCAATGGCCTAATCCTAAAGTCTTGAATATTTATGATGCGCAAATTTCCTGGCTCTTCCTTATTCACCCTGACTGCAAAGAGCTATTGTGGGTTTCAATCAAGGGAGAAAAATACACAATGAAAGACCTGAGTTTAAATTTACTGGGTTCTTTTCAACCCAAGGAGCTTTAGGGAAATTTAAAAACATGACTATAAGGAGAATGTAATTTGTTCTGCTCTAAGTAGAGAAGAGCCTTTTCCTCTGCTGTTGACATGCATCAGGTAAAATCTCACAGAACATCAGCCTTCATACTTGGGTCCCATTCAAACTTAAGGACAGTTCCTTGTTTCAAAGAGCACATAATTAGGAAGCACGGAAATTCAAAGTAATGTAGTGAGGCATCTAGTTCTTTCCTATAAGGCAAGCAATGATTTAACACATAAGGCCACTATGCTCCTGAAATTGAAAAACAGTTCTTCCTTCCCAAAAAACTGAGTGTGTGTAGATCCAAATGACTAAAACTATTCTTTCTGAACTTTAAAACAAGATGTCTGAAAATGACATTATAAAATGTAACTTCTTGCTAGGGGACTATTATTGTCTTCTAAAATTACATATTCCAAAGGACGTAACTGCTGTAATGATTATTCTTATATACAGAGTTACTACAGACCGAGATTTAACTAAGAATAAACTGTAAAAAGGAGTAAGTATATTCATTATGTTGCACTTGGAAATGTTAGCACAAAAAATTTAAAAAGTTATATCTCCACTAAAGAATTATACTCTCTGTAAATGTTTACCCAATCTGAAAAGTCAGCATCACATAAATACCAATATAGAAGTATGAAAGCAAAATCATACTAGGTTTATGACAAACCGATACTTTATTTTTGAAAAAGAAATAGAAAAATACCAACACCTGTTATGAATGGAGATATATTTTTAACTTTGCTTTAAGAATACTGGATTTTCTCTCTCTCTCTCTCCCTCTCCCTCTCCCCTTCCCTCACACCCTCCCTCACTTTGTCTCTCCTTCTCTGTATCTGTGTTGGCAAGCCTGTGATTAGCTTTGACTTGGGAGTATTTATGAGTAATTAAGAAAATTAAATTTATGTATTTTTATTATATTTCTATTTTTGCCTAAAATAGCTTTATTCATTTGCAATATAGTTATCATTATTCATTTTTCATCCTCTTTAAGTTCAGCTGTATATGATCACCTCATCATTATCAAATATGCAATGCCCAAATTATTTTATCTCATTTACTATCTCAATTGCTCATCTATTCATTAAACTCTTTAATAAGGTCTTTTCAGTACATTATACTAAATAAGATGATCTTTGACTCATTTGCAATCATTTTGGCTATAGAATACAATGTTACATTGATCTTGCTATTAGTAAGGAATAATTAACTTTATTAGGCATATCACATAAAAGCTCCATTACCGTCATTTATTTTTTATCTTACTCTTCTAAAGATTTTATTTATTTACTTAAGAGAGAGAGTGAGAGAAAGAGAGAAAGCAGGAGCAGTGGGAGGGCCAGAGGGAGAAAAAGAAGCATACTCCCCACTGAGCAGGGAGCCTGATGTGGGGTTTGGTCCCAGGACCCTGGGATCATGACCTGAGCTGAAGGCAGACGTTTAACTGGCTGAGCCACCCAGGCGCCCCTATTTATTATCTTATTTAATAAACTTTTATCATCAACTTTTGGGATGCTGTACACAAAGACTTATATGTTCTCCTCTGCCTAGCATGTTGCTTGACACGTAGAAAACACTTGAAAAACAAACTTACTGAAGGGATAAAACATGTCAGTGTTCTGAAATAGCGATTATTTAGGGATACGCATTGTTGACTACAGTCGAACCTTGGGCCTTCATGCTCTGTTCTCACTCAGAATCCTCAGGTCATCCAGAACACAAAATGTTCATTTTCATTATAGAGACATTAATTTTTTTTTACTTTGACATTACCTTAGAAAACTTTGGGAAACTGCATCTCCTTCTATATTTTGAAGATAACTTCTAAATGTTTTTATCGTAAGTCAAAAAGTTACAATTAATAGATTATTATAAATTTTGAATTTTGAAAATAAATTGCTTCATCTAGTTAAAAAATCAGGTTGATGGACTCTAAATACCATAATATTTTGAGATTCTGCATTACGGATTTAAAATAACAAACAAGCTTTTTTAACATCTGGAAATTGTATAATTTTCCTTTTTTTCTTTTGGAATTCACATTTTCATTCCATTTCTCTCACAAAATTTTATTCAAGAACAATATATTTTTATCATTGGAAATTTTTTTCTTGATTATACTATCACACTTCTCTAGAAAAAAATTATATATTGAAATTTAGAATTTCTTTTATATCCCCTGATTATAAGAATCTAAAGGTTAATACCTCACAAATTTTCATAAAGTATTAAATCTGAACAGCAAAATTTTATTAGAAAGGCATCTATCTCTTTGTGAGATACATACAACTTTAATTAGTTCTTGTATTTGTGGATATGATTTACAGATGGAATTAGGTAAGATTCAATGACAAATCTAACCCTTTTGTTTACTTTTAAAGACACAAATGTTGAGAAGCCTTTTGAGCAGGCATGCACACCTGCATACATATGCCTCATGCATGTACATGTATACAGAGCTACACATACATGCACCCACACAAACACAGAGATGACACTTTTATTATGGTAAGGTTATTTATTTTTTTCAATCTTCTTCCAAGTAATGATAAAATAACATAGGGAATCAACAAGGAATTTATTTTCAATGATCTCTCAGCTGAGTAACTAATGCCTTCTTCAGTTATATTGGAAACAAAAATTTGAAAAACACATGACTTACAAAAGGTTTGTTACTCAATTCTGAGTTTCCTGGAAGTAAAATGATTTTATCAGACTCACCAAAGGACTGCTAGATATTTCTATTACTCTTACTCAGGAGTACCCTGTGTAGCCAACCAATATATTCAGAAAGGGTGAAGAAAAATCAAAATATTATAAATGGTAATGATTCTGGATAAAACGATATTGTCTTATGTACCTTGAAATGTATGTCTTACTTTAGGTATATTTCATCTAGACCTTGGATGCTGCTCACTTTATTAATAAAAAATGTTTGCCATGTTAGCTAATGGGACCAGCCTTTGTTTTCAAGCCTCTTACTCAAATCAAATTCACCTCTCTCAAAAAATGTAATTTTGTTTTGCAGTTCAAAAAATTTTAGTTTGCATCTGGAGGAAATTATTAAGAAAGCATAAATTTTGCAACACACCTGGGAGATATGTTATTAAAAGTAGATGAAAAGGGCGCCTGGGTGGCTCAGTTGGTTAAGCGACTGCCTTCGGCTCAGGTCATGATCCTGGAGTCCCTGGATCGAGTCCCACATCGGGCTCCCAGCTCGGCGGGGAGCCTGCTTCTCCCTCTGATCCTATCCCCTCTCAAGCTGTTTCTCTCTCTCTCTCTCAAATAAATAAATAAATAAATCTTTAAAAAAAAAAAAAAAAAAAAAAGTAGATGAAAAGATTAAAATGACATAGATTTAATATAATAAATTTATTTTGAAAATAAGTTATAAAAACCAATATTCGATTGTACATTATTTTATTTGTACTAATGTCATGTAATCTAGAGGTAAGGTTTTAAACTGTTTGTGAAACCAAGATGTGATAAAGAGTTTGACATTTCAGCAATATATGTGTGAGGGGGATATCAAGTTCTAATGTTTTACTTTTGGGACTAAATAAATGTTTCAAATATAAAAGAAATAACTTTAATAATTTTGTTAGCTACCATCAAGTTGTATAATTATTAAGGAAAAGAGACTATGTGTTAAATATATACATTTACATATATATATAACCAATAGCTAGCATATAACTTTATATTTTTTATTAATAGGAGGTAAAAATACATATAAATAACATATGAATAAATGGTACATAATGTAATATGCATATATACATACATACTTTCATATATGTATATAGAGAGAGTAAATTAGGTCTGCAAATAGCATCTGACTTAATTTTTTGTCAATAGGAGATACAAAATATTAAACATCTTACATTAGCTAAATAAGATGAGGTTTGACTACAATTAAATGTTTTATAATATAATTACATAAAGTATGTTTTAAATTCCTTTTTGAACAATACAGAATTAATCTGAAAGTTATCACAGAAATGTGGCCTCTCTGGGTTTAGTCAATGCATCTTTAAAAGTTTGGTTGTGTCAGAACATATCCCAGTTATATTTAAAAGAATCAGTGTCACCAACCTACAGTGCTGTGGTTGTTTCAAAGTGCTCTTTCAAGCCAATGGCACTTCCTAAGAGCAAGTATTGATAATAAATGAAAAGAATTACTTACATTTAAATTTTTAAAAGGTATTTTTAGCTTTCAGTATTTCTTAACTATATTCTTTTTGCTTTGCTCTCATGGGAATCTTCCTCAAGAGCAGTGCAATCTTTCACATTATTCAGCTAAATAAAAGGCAAAGTCATGAAATGAAACTTATCATTGCTCCAGTCTCCTCCACTCCACCATATCTTTGGCGTCAGACCATCCCATCACGAAAAAGAGCCTTTGTGTATCAGCACCATGATTCTCCTTTAGCAGATGTATGCAGGACAGAAAGGCCTATTGGTCTTTTGGGTGAGCATTATAGCAATTTTAGGATGGGTGAAGGCTATTTCTTTATATTGTAAAGTGGAAGTACTGTTAGGACCTTAGATGTGTTTTCAGGCAAATCTATGTTTGGAAAGCATACAAATATAATTTCAGTCCTTTATAGCTATCTGCACTTTTGTATCCCTTGGAAAGTGAGGAGTTAACATCCAAGATGTACACCTTCCAGTGAAGAAGCTATACAACAGGAGATTCCAGAAAACCAAAGCACACCTACCATACAAAACACGTAATTGTTTCAGGAACTATGATCTACAATGGTACTTGTTTTTCATAATTGTAAGTTTTAAATAATTATATAAAAAATATACAATGTTTTATAATGATTCAGTGCCTTGGACTCTCACTGTGTAGTGTTTGGTAATAGAACTTACTATTTTAAAATTTTGACAAGCTGAAAAATAAAGATGCATAAAGACACTAGGTACTACATCTCATACCCTAATGCTGTATTTATACATAAGCCACAGAATTGCAGACTCCAAAATTTCATCCATGTTAATAATCTATTTAATATCAATCCTGCAACCCTGAGATTAGTTGACTAGACCATTATTCCACATCAACTTAGAACTGCAAACTCCACCTATAAATAACAGGGTGGTTGAGTTTTTATTTTGATGAAAATAGCAACTGGACAAATGAAACTAAGATTTTAAGTGCATTTAAATAAAATGCTTCATAAAGACACAGGACAGTTGAATAAACAATACCACAGTCTGATAATTTAAGTAATACAAAATGGCTAAATATTATTGAATATATCCGAATGTAGAGAGAGTATTCATGAGGAGATCAATAAAGAGTCATTTAAATGGATGAAAATGAAATGTTTTAGGAGACTGTTATTCTGGATTACCAAAAAATGTATACTTTTTAAACCACAATTTTTAAATATGAAAATGTATTAAAAAATCCATCACAAAATAAGGATAAGTTCATAGCATCTTTTCTCTAATAATAATATCTAAAATACACCTTTTAAAACAGAATATAATTAGAAATGTTCTGCAAATATTACATACTGCTTTAAAATTCTCATTGCCTCTACGACACTACAATGGAAAAGCTTATAAATAAAAAATAATAATTATAATGAAATATATTTCCTTCAATCCACTTCAACCAATATTCATTATTACCTAGCTTCTATACCCAAGGTAGGATATAGAAGATGTTTCCTTAGATGTTCATTTTCTCATGCAACTTTGTGAATAATATTATTAAGAAAATATATTCAGATGATTTTAAGTCAATTCTTCTTTAACTAATCCTTCAAGACATTAGTGTACATGGTTTTAAACACATAGATCACTTAGACTTTTTTTTTTTTCACTTAGACTGTTTTAACTAATGAGCATTACTGACATCTTTCTCGAAAGTATCCCTAATGACTATTTAATAGTTTTTCTGTTGATTTTATAAAACAAGGCAATAATTTTAAGAATAATAATTAAGCAGCTTTGTGTGGATTTGCAATTTGTGCTAATCATTACATGAAACAATTTTGAAATAATCCCACAGAGAAATTCAAATCAAAAGGAAAGAACAGATTCTTTATTAAATTCTAGATATTGATTTATGGAGAATATGGTCTTATGATATTTCTGTAGAATTCAATTTATAAGTAAGAAGATATTATTTGTTTTTCTCTCTTCCATTTCCAATTAAAACACATTATACATAAACTGTTGTTTCCCGATAATGACTGGTAATTCATTAGCTTAAACTTCCACTATGTTCTAGGCTCTATCCATTGGAGGTCAGCTATAAAAATACTGTTTCTAACCTCAAGAATTTTATAAATGAATTCTAGAATTCTAGAATCTCTAAACCTGGATTTGATGGCTGAACTATGGCTTGAGTTCTCATCCTGGATTTGTGATCAAGAAACCTGTCTTCTCCTCTCGATAACTTCATAAACACTTTTCGTTTCTGGCTTTCCCACATTTGGGTTTCACTAGTTTAGCTCTCATTTGTTGGACAAGTTACAAATTCAGATTTTCCAAATTAACATACACTAAGTGGATTTTACCCCAGATAAGGAGATAATCATCATCTGTTAGGACAAGGCTGAAGCTCCAAATTCGGATCCCACTCTTTGCATCTACAGTAGGTCTGGGCAGATAGCAACAGAAGCCGGCAAATTCTCCCCTGGAGTAAACACTCCTAAAAGCCTGCTGCTGAACATGTGCAGCAATAACTAAAACATCACAACTGTATCAAGTCTGGCTGTGTGTTGGCTGTTTGTCTCTGACACCAACTATACCTTAGGGATGGTATCCCTTCTCTTTATTGTCCCTTCTAGACAATTCTTACTCCTTCCTATAAAAATACTTGCCCTGTGAGGCTCTTGCCCCGTAGCTATACCAGTTTTTCCTGGTCATATTGCTTCCATCTTTTGGATTTGTGATCATCCCAGTCAGTTATGGAAGAGCCTTGCAAGATCTACTTCTGCAAGAAATCTGTCTATTCCACATCCAAGTACATCCAAGTAACTCTATTCCTTTGGGATTATACATGACACATACTGACTGGATAGGTCTTTGCCTCCAAGATTATTCTTTTCTATACTATTTCACACACCCTGTCCCCTACTTACCACCTAAAAATGAAGAATACTAATAGTGACAATAAAATGAGGAAATGAATAAAAATGTTAAATCAATAAATCTGGCCACAGTGAGAATAAAGATCATGGGCATCATCATCTTCTGGGCCATTTCTGAGGCTACAGAATTCACTCCTCATTCCTGATTCCAAATCCCATGGATCTGTGTGTAGATGGATTTGCACATCTCCTGAAGAAGGCATCAATTAAATAATAAACTGAAAAATAGCGAGATCAGTTTCATTGGAAAGAATCAAGTATTTCTCTACCTAACTATAAATCTCGATCTAATCATTAAACAAAAACCGCACATTAAAAATAAATTAAGGCTACAACTCATGTAAAATATATGTGAATCATGCTGAAAATCAACATTACCACATTTTTAAAAGGTGAAAACAACCAACCTTTTTGTTTCAAGGGAGGCTCCTCTATTTCTCCTAAACCAAGACAAAAACAGTAAATTAGAAAAACTTTTAGCATAGCATAATACTGCCTCTCTCTTTTCCCATTTTCTTTTGTTTATTAAAAAAACCGTCTATTAGTTTTGACATTAGTAGTCCTTATATTACTTTGCCTCCCAAATTCCAGTTTTTAAGTATAAACTTTGTGTATGTACATTTATGTGAGATAGTTTCACTTTTATGAGTTCAATAAAATCGTGGCAGCAATCCAAATTATACATTACAGTTCATATATCATGTTCATTTCAGTTCTCTATTGTCCGTCTCAACCTCTCACTGGGGCCAAACAAATACAAATTCAGACAAAGTCATAAAGAGGGCTAAAATAATAAGAGCTTTCCTGGTAGTCAAGGCTGAATACATGATTTCTGATGACTAAGGCTGACCCTAAAAAATGTCATGTAAAAGACAGACTCAATGCTTTGTTCTTTTCACATCCACTCAATAGTAGTTTATGTATGGTTGGAGTTTATTTCCTTTTGTTTATTAATATATATGAGAGAGTACATAGGTTAGTTGCATAATTGTTGTGACATTTAGAATATGTCCCTCCATTCTACACCTCCATTTGCTTCAATAAATTTGCTTTTGATTATGATTTTAATGTAACTGCTTTCTATTTGATCATGAGTATGACTTACATGTATAAAACATATGTCATCTATTATTGTTGTTATTTCAGTCTTCCTAAGGATAAACTTGAGAAATAGCTACTATTTTTTTCCCCAAAGAAACATATAAACTGTGAGGTTTTTTTGTGAGTTTGTAGTAGTGCATAGTAAGACCCTCTCTACTATAGCGCTACCCAAATGGTAGCATTTAATTTTGACATCTTTGCCATAATGGCAGATGAGCTGTAAGATGAAAGCCAAATAGGGACCAATTTACTGAGTTTGGTAGTCTGTTGATTATGCTGTTAGAACTCAGAAGCGTATTCATTTTGGTTTAACCTGACCCCAGCGCTCATATGTGTTTAAACTTAAGCAAACCACCATAATGCATAACTAATATTGTTCTGAGAAGTTAGGTGTGTCTCTATGCTCTTTGTACCTTTATCAGTGTCCTCATCCCCATCATCATCATCTTCTTCATCACCCTCAGACGAGATGATATCAGACAACAAAGAAAAGAAGCCATAGACCCAGTCCGTGGTTTCTTCCACAGCATCATGTACAAGTTTTAGAGGATCTGAGCCAATCTTGGAAATTGAGCTCGCTAGAAGTAATTAAAAACAAGAGAGAAATTTTACAACCATTCCCCCCAAAACTAAGAAAAGCTGTTTATCCTGATTTGTGCCTTTGACACAAAATATGTCAATTTCGTAAATGTAAATGTCTCTTGGCTACAATTTTTTGGGGGGCTCAGAAATAGAAACTATGTTTTGTCACAGTATGCATGTGTATTCAATTAAAAAGAAAAGTTACTGAATACTTATGGTACTGGACCCTATGAGGTTAACAAAAAAGAAATTGCCCTTGAGAAGTTTATAATATAAATAAGAGTTTAATACAGGGCAAAATTAGGAATGGAGTGAAATAATGTACATCTATGTTATTCAAATTGCAATATACACCCTAAGTTATGGATGTTTGGGAGCAGAAGATATCACCATTGGCCCATATTATACTGGAAAGCATCATGGAGAAGATGCCTCTAAATCTGCAGGCAAACAAGAAGTGCCAAGTAGACATAAGTAGCTGTGACTCAAGTAAGACTGATAGGTCCATTTATTATAACTTGGGGTGCATCAGGAAAAATCTGGAATTGTCAAGGTAGTATTCATAGCAGGTTCCAGCTAGATTCAATTTGTTTATCCTTGTTAGGCATCCCAGTACCTGAAAATAAAAAGTATTTAAATGTCTAGTAACTTTAGTAGATAGAATTAGGGAAAACTGAAGCTATAAATCTTCCATTTTTTTATATCTTAGGAGATAGAAACTTTTTGCCAAATGAAAGAGTGAAAAATAAAAATCCAAGCAAATAGACATAATAGATATTTCCAAAATGTTGTCCTTCTCATTTTAATTATATGAAAATTACTCTGAGGCGGCAAGGACAGCCTCTAATATCTAATTGAAGAGGCGATCTATCTAAAAATATGGTATAAGTTGCAACTGATTTTTCATCAATCTAAATTAAATTTTAGATTTATGTTTTCCTTAAGTTTAAAAACTATTTTAGCTTTTCAGATATTTTTCTTCCTTTGATATCTTAAAAAACTAGAATTATATCAATATATGATATTATTTAAAGGTTAAGGACTCTAAAATTAGGCTTCTATTCTGATGGAGACAGGAAGTCACTGGAAGGTTAGAGTAAAGGAATGAAGTAATTTGACTTATGTAACTTCATTCTCTGTGTTGAGGACTGAAAGAATGCCAGGTTGAAAATAGGGAGATCAGTAAGAGCCAAATGAAATAAGCACAGGGAAAGATGATGGTGATTTCTATCAGGATAATAGTGTGTGTGTGAAATATGGCCATTTTCTGAATGTATTTAAGATAGAATTAATCATATAAGCTTACAGTTTGGCTCCTGGGTGTGAAAGAAACAGAGGGTTACAGGATAACTTCAGGGTTTTTGGCATGAAAAACTGGCACGATGGAAATGCCACTTGCTGAAATGGGGAGGTCTGGAGAGAAAAAGGGCTTTTTAGGGGTAGTATAAAAATATCCAAGCTTTAGAATTCTCAAACTTGAGTTGCCTATTAGACATCTATGTGGAGATGTAGATGTTTGTACCACCCAATATGACCTACAAAAGAGAATTCTCAGCTAAAGATAAAAATTTAGGAGTTCAGCAGAGGATAGAAGTTATCCAAAATCATGGTACTGAATGATATCACCAAGGAAGTGGACCCAGGAACATACTAACATTTAGAAGACAGAGAGATCAGTCAGAGGGATGAACCAGCAATTGATTATGACAAGGAGAGATGAGAGAGATGGAGACAGAGATATATACACACACATCCAGAGAGAGAGAGAGAGAAGCAGAAAAAAGAGAGTGTAATGTCTTAGATGTCAAGTGAGGAAATTGTCTTGAGGAGGGTACAGTGATCAACTGGCAAATGCTGCTGATAGGTCAAGTAAGATGAAGACTGAGAATAGACCTTTACATTTAATGATGAGGATGTCATTGGTGACCTTCAAAGGGCTGTTTCAGTGGAATGCATTCAAGACCAAATGGGAAGAATTTAGAAGTGGTAAATACACCTTACTATAAATGACAGAGTTTGGGCAATGTTTGAAGAGTACTAGAATCATAGTGGGTTTTCTGTTGTTTAACACTGTTAAAATGGAAAGAATATTCCATTTTACACCTATGGGTAAGATCCTACAGAAAGGGAAAAAGTGTGTGCTCGCTTAGACAGCACATATACTAGAAAGGGGAAAAGTGATATGAGAGAAAGGATTTCCGGGGAAATTTTAATTTTATCTTTTATTTCAGGGGATTCACAACCCATCCAAGGATGCCAAGTTACAAAATGTTGGTTTCAGGGAAACTTATCTCCATGATTCAGTGACAATGTAACTTTACTCTTTGGACCTTATTTTACTGCATTCTGGAGAGTTTCATATGAGCAAGATATGGTAGTCTGAATGATGAGATTAAACCTTAGAGAAAGGAAATGAAATGGAATTTTATAATTGCAATTGAAAAATTTTAAAGAACTGTATATAAGGAACTGGATTGTAATGGCACCATTAATGTATTTTTTAGCACTAGTATATTTTATATCTAATGGAAGAATATGGCAAATGGGATTTTTATGATCTGAATAGATTGAAACCATTTCCCCATTTCCCTTTCTTCTAAATGTTCACTGAGGAACTTAACAATAAAAATCCAACAAAATAGATATCAGTTTAATTATCCTTATGCCTAAATGCACTATATATACACTCTGCAGACATGTATATTGCTTGGTTCTAAAATAGCCAAACCAGGATGTTTTCATGAAGTCAATGTTGCTGGCTTGAGATCAGCCTCTGATTTTTAGTTATGTGGACAACAACTTTAAAAACATCGATATAGATGTATATACAGATAATAGATACAGATTATAGGTATAACTTAAATAAGACAATAGTTCTCAAGTTGATTCTAACTCCCTCTCTCGGATATCATCACATCCATATTATATCAATGGGAATAATACTATACAATGCAACTAAACCTTTTATTGATGTGGGTTTTTTTTTTAATTATATTTTCTTACTTCTCATGTTTCCATGAGTTAAATTAAATATATTACATTGAGGATCATCATAAAAATAATAGTAGCTAACACTTAGTGTATATCACCTGCCAGATACTACTCTAAGAACTTTATTTATATTAACCCACATTTCCCTTTCAATAACCTAATGAGATAGCTATATTATTTTATCTCTCTTTTAAATATAAGAAAACTAAGGTTTTGCTATATTGCTATCAACAAACAAAAATGTCAACTCACAATTTGTTCTAGAGTCAGATATTGGATGAGAGATTCTGGGAGGGGTTTTCTTGCCGTTAAAAGGGGAAACAAGGACTTTGTTACATGGGAGCATAAAGCCTGGAGCTGCTGTAACCACCTTACAACCATAAAGACAGCAGCTGATTCACTGAAGAAGGCAAAGGTTAAAAATGAAAGAACTTGAGTCCACATGACATTGCTGAAGCACTGAATTATCCAATCTTGGAATAATCGCCCTACTTCCAGAGCTTCTGTTATGTGAGATAAGAAATGTTTCTCAGTTTTCAAGTCACTCTTAATTGTATCTTATATTTCTTACAGAAAAATATACCACCAGATGCAGGGGAAACTGCTCTAGGCTCCTTATGATCAGTAACTGGATTCTTGGCACTGATAAAAGAGTGCCAAGAGAGGCAAGGAAAAGTTTAAAGTTAAATATGATTTTTATTGGTCCTCTGTCTTTGAAGCCAAACTATACAGATACTTAAGTTTCTAAATGGAAACATACATGGGAAATTAAATTAGTCATTTTCTCTGCTTTCCTCCTAAAGAACCAAGTCCAGGTTTTTGCCATTATCCTTGACCATCAGTCTTACATTCTTTAATTTATATTAGACGCTTCTTTATCTTTCAAATCCCGACAAACAAAAAAGCAAATAACAGTTACAAGCTTGGGTTCTGAGCTCAGACTGACAGCATTCAAGTTCAGGCCTCCCACCTAGTACCATGCCAGGCCATATTGGAGGCAGAGACAGAAGGAAAATTCGGTAATAATAATCCTGTCTTTATTTAAATTTTGATACTTTATTCATTGCAGATTTTTGAATTAATTTTGAAATTTTAAATATTGCATTAAAATAATATACATCTTAATTACTGAGTTTTTCCGAGTCCTTATATTTTGCATCCAACGTGAGTGCATCACTCACCTCACTCTAGTCCTGGTGCTCCCCCCATGGGTAGCTGTATGATGTTGAGAAGATCAACTTTTTCCATGCCTGTAAAGTTCATTGATGCTTATGCTTTTCCAAAGTCACTATTCTAAAGTCACCCCTTCATACCTGTTATCTTTATATTCAGCTTTCTCATATTCCAATTTATAACATACCCAGTTCTAGCAAACAGTATTATATAGTGGGAAAAAATGTTTTTTTCTGTGCTTCAGTTTGTTGAACTGTAAAATGACAATAAGAGTAATGATACTTATCTCACAAGGTTGTTATGATTATTATATGAGATAATACATTTGAAGCACCCAGTATGGTACCTGGTAATTAATAAATGTCAATGTGGAGAAACAAGCAAGATTGTCTTTGAATCTTGAATGAGCCAGAGGTTCTTTTCCATTTGCTAGCTGGGGCAGTGGCTTTTCCTCCCCTTAGCAACAAGCTCTGTGTATGATCTCAGCTTCAACTCAGGTCTCCAAATACTGCACAACAGTCATTTCCATATACCCCTACATCTCTGGGTCCTAAATTCCCACTGCATGGTATCCATTCCCAAAGGAATTACCCTCCCAACTATAAGCTGCCCTCATGCATATCTTATCAGAAGAAACAGCAACTCAGAGGTGGGGTAGATTTGCTCATCTGCATCTGTCTGAGCCACTCCAAAGGATGGTGATTGAAGAGGAATCCCAGGCATCTTCTGACCCTTTTGCCCATGAGTCCCTGTCTGCACCAGATGGTATTTATTGAATTTTACTCAAACTCACTGTATATAAACTCCTTGGTATAGAGCCCCTAAAGCAGTGTAAAGGAAATAGTAAATGTTATTAATTCAACTTCCAGAGCCATTTAATTCAAACATATGGTGGTACTCCATGAATGTAGACTGTTAACAAATATTGTCTTGTGATCATTCAGTCACTACATTGTCACAAGCCACCTTGGCAGGGTCTGTGAAATCCAAACTGCTTTTATCAGAACTCATGAAAGAACTAGTGACTGTCCCTTACCTCCCAGAAAATATTCACATTTAAATATTTGGATCTAAACTGAAGTAAGGGCTTTTAAAAGTGTCACAGATGCTGCCCCAACTAGAAAAAATTCAATTTGTATGTATGCTGATGTGTGTACCTTGCACACAGGAGCATCCAAATGAAATTGACTAGGTGAGATGGTATAGGCTTGTAAGCCCCTCAAATGACCCCAGATCATTTGAGGACTGCACTGAGGTTAAGGACGGCCAGGCAGGCCTGGGCCAGGAGGAGAAAATGTTCTCTTCCCCTTACCTCATGTTGCAAGGCCTAAATGCCTGGATCAGCAGGACGTGGCTCTTGCCTAGCTTAAAGTGTGCTTTTCTAAACAGAAGTGTTCTTTCTAAAGACAAAGAACATGTTGTCTCCAAAGGAAGGATGGCTAAGAGAATTCTTTATTCTGCAAGCATAAACAGGATGTATTTTGTTCTTATTGCATTTCGTGTATATTTTACTTCACGGATGTTGGGTTGATACTTTAAGTATACATTGTTATGTTTATCTGATCACTGCGAGTATATAGCTATGTGAGAAATAAACGGCAGTATGCAGTTGCAAGTGCTGCCTTTGCTCTGCATCCCCTGTGTCCTGGTGATTTCGTAGACCCTTACCCAGGGACCCCAACGCACTGGACGTTGACAATTGGCGCCCGAACAGGGACCCTGAAGGACGTTCAGGAAGGAGGATGGACGGACCTGTTCCTGGCTCCCCGCGCGATGGATCCGGTCGAGGGCCAATTCGAACGGCACCGTATCCCACCATACGACGGATGGGGAATCCAGACCAAGATGAACTTCCATTACAGGCCATGGCACATCTGAATTTGGGAGGACGACGTCGCCATCGGCAGATATTTGCTACTGCTTTGCCGACTTGGGGGCAAATTAAAAAGCTTAGTGGGGAAGGGCAAAAAATCCTGCAGCGAACGGGGAAGGCTTGTACGCCTGAAAATTTATTTTTGGCTATGTGTGCCTTGCTTACTGTATCAGATGCCACTGCGTTGGCCAATTTACTTCTTAAGCAACTTGAGGGACTAGATCCAAAAGGTATTATTCAGAGTTTGGGGCATACTGCCGGAGGAATGGGATTTGTATTGTTGGTTGTTATCTTATGCTTTATGCTGTTGCATTTTTGCTATCTAAAGCCTTCCCAGAATTCTGTGGCCATCCTTTGGAGGGCACTTTTATTAAAACAAAAGAAAAAAGAAGGAATTGAGATGGTATAGGCCCTTGCAGGCCCAGATCATTTGAGGACTGCACTGAGGTTAAGGACGGCCAGGCAGGCCTGGGCCAGGAGGAGAAAATGTTCTCTTCCCCTTACCTCATGTTGCAAGGCCTAAATGCCTGGATCAGCAGGACGTGGCTCTTGCCTAGCTTAAAGTGTGCTTTTCTAAACAGAAGTGTTCTTTCTAAAGACAAAGAACATGTTGTCTCCAAAGGAAGGATGGCTAAGAGAATTCTTTATTCTGCAAGCATAAACAGGATGTATTTTGTTCTTATTGCATTTCGTGTATATTTTACTTCACGGATGTTGGGTTGATACTTTAAGTATACATTGTTATGTTTATCTGATCACTGCGAGTATATAGCTATGTGAGAAATAAACGGCAGTATGCAGTTGCAAGTGCTGCCTTTGCTCTGCATCCCCTGTGTCCTGGTGATTTCGTAGACCCTTACCCAGGGACCCCAACGCACTAGACGTTGACAACTAGGAAATAGAGATAGGCAATTATTTAGGACTTACTGTGTGCAATATCCTATCTTAATGTAATCAACATATCGCTGCCACTTATAGGTTTGCTATACAGGTGTTTCTAATTTTGATATGTGAAGAACACTGAAAATATATAGTGGTAATTTTCCAGGCCTAAAAAAATTCTAATTTTAAGTACTGGTTTCTCCATTCTTATTGCAGATAAGTACTGGAATACTTTTGTTTCTGTGGGTGAAAATTTGATCAAGTTAAGAAAAATATTAGCAAATCATGCATCATTTAATATGCTCTGAGTTACATGATAATTCTTGCTTGAAGTACTGTGAAATTACTTGGTCTTTGTGCAGGGTAAACACAGTTCCCTAGAACTTAACCAGTGCCAAACAGAGCTTCAAATGTGTTTCTCATTCTCATGCCACCCCCGAGGATGGGAAGAAGGGAAACATAAGTAGGAAAAACAAGTAAAAAGATAAAAAGATATAAATGTTGTGTTAGTATATGCAGAAAGCAATGGTTGTCTCCTCTGTGTTTATAGGTTTCTTATACTCAAATATAACTGAGAGAATGCAAATTCTTATTAAACATTTTGGACTTGAGGTTTGACATCATTTATAATAGTCAACAATTTCCTAAGGATGTAAGATTGAAATGCTGATTTAATTTAGTTTATTTTTAACCAGAACACATTTGAAATGAAAAGCACTCACAATGAACTTAATAGCCCTCTGAGTCTTCAGGTCCAGGACTGACAATGCTTAAGTACAGATACTTAAGGAGTAACAAACAAAAATATGTGCTTTTATATCCACTTATTAAGGTCAGTGTCTTTATCAAAGGGACATTTACTCAAGACATTGTACTTTAAAGCATTTTAGGATCAGTCTGAAGTAACTTTCAAACAATTTCTCATGGGTTAGACCATTTAACTTGAACAAACTTGGCTGAAAATGATGTCAGAATGGCCATCTTTAATTTTTATCATCACAGTAGAAGGGCTTTCAATTTCTTATACTCTCTTAAAAGCCTTTTTTCTTCCATGAGTTTATTGTTTTCTTATTCTCTATTTCACTTCAAATAGAAAATAAAGCCAATATGTGAAAAATGTAACACATCGAAGAAAGTCAAGAATTCAGGAAATGTGTGAAGCAGCACCTTTATTCCTCCATAGTTAATCTCTAAGGTGTATTTATATCTTGCCAATGGAAGTTTGTAAAAGGCACACTAACTGGAATTCCAAATCTTCCCATTGTTTTCTCTTGAAAAATTCCTGGACGATAGCTATATTTTTGTAAGATTGCTTCAGTTCTAGAGACAACACTTGATATTTTGGTACCTAAGAAGCAACTTTTGTTGTACCAGAATAATAATAATTTGTAGCACTAACATAGCTTTTGCTTTTTTTTAGAGAGAGAGAGCAGGGCGGGGTGGGGGGGTACAGAGGGAGAGAGAGTCTGAAGCAGACTCCACCCTGAGCTTGGAGGCTAATGTGGGGCTCGATCCCATGACTCTGAGATCATGACCTGAGCTGAAATCAAGAGTCCAACGGTCAACCAACTATGCCCGCCCCAACATAACTTTTTTTTTTTAAAGATTTTATTTATTTATTTGAGAGAGAGAGAGAATGAGAGACAGAGAGCACATGAGAGGGGGGAGGGTCAGAGGGAGAAGCAGACCCCCTGCTGAGCAGGGAGCCCGATGCGGGACTCGATCCAGGGACTCCAGGATCATGACCTGAGCTGAAGGCAGTCGCTTAACCAACTGAGCCACCCAGGCACCCCCCATAACTTTTTTAAAGATAGCTTTTCCACCCAAGAAATATTTTAAGAAAGGCTCACTTCTTAATATCCTCTCTTTAAATCCACATCTAGTAATCCTTTAAATATGATCTCCACTGTTAAGTGTTTGCCTTCGGCTCAGGTCGTGATCTCAGGTCCTGGGATCGAGCCCCACATCGGGCTACTTGCTCAGTGGGGAGCCTGCTTCTCCTTCTCCTCTGCCTGCTGCTCCCCCTGCTTATGCTCTCTCACTCTCTCTCTCTGTCAAATGAAGAAATAAAATCTTAAAAAATAAGAAATGGAGAGGTAGAGGCCAACGAAAATTAAATTCAGCTGCCGCAGTATAGGCTTTGCATTAGATAACTAACGTTGCAGAGTATAATAACATTTCGAGGATCTCTGCATAGACGAAAGTGTGGAATTCAAGCTATGTTGCAAAATTCCTTTGAAATTGAATAGGTTAAAATAATTTTTTGTATTTACTTAATTAAAACTTTGTGATTTAGCAAGAAATATAAATATCAAGTCAGCTCATTTGAGACTCGATAATTTTAAGTTATGAAGTAACACAATATTTCTACAGAGCATCTCTCAGATGCTTCTAGAAAGAAAAAAAAATATGATGAAAACTCATTTTGCTCTATTAAAATGTTTTCACAAATGAGTGATAACCATATTATTGCCATATTCAATAATATATGTTGTATTTTTAAAGTAGGATGTTTAAAAAGTTGTATATGATCACCTGCCCTGAATTACATAAATGATGCATCTTCAAAACCAACTTTCTCTGAGTAACTTTCCTCCAACTGGCTTTTCAACATAGAGACAATGTACTGAGGCTGAAATTCCCTTGAACTTGTTATCCTTACCCTCAATGAACAGTCCTCAAAAATGGTGAAATGGAAAGTTGGATTCATGAAATTCCCTGGTACTTCCTTTTTAAAAAAGATTTTATTTATTTATGTATTTGAGAGGGAGAGAGGAACACACAAGCAAGGGAGAGGGGCAGAGGAAAAGGGACAAGCAGACTCCCCACTGAGCAGGGAGCTGGATGCTGGGCTCAATCCCAGGACCCTGGGATCATGTCCTGAGCCAAAGGCAGGCACTTAACCGGCTGAGCCACCCAGGTACCCCTTCCCTTGGTACTTCTAATATTAACCACACTATGAGAGATTGTTACTTATGCAGGTGGAGTTGGGTTCTGAAGGCAGAAGAAGAGGCACTTGGGATGAAAATATGGACATAAAGTAGAGGGAGCAAGGAAATCTGGAGCCTGCGAGGGACAGGATGAGATTCATAAGAACAACCTGGAAATACATACCATCAGTCCTATGACCTCCAAAACTCCCTCTCCAAAGAGAAGAAGCTGTCACCCTTGTCATGCTAAATATGCACGTAGGCCAGAAGTGGAAGAAGCTGAAGAAGGATCTGTTAGGAGCTGGAGTTGCTGTGGGATCAGCTGCTGTCCCATGCCAACAAGGTGAGCCAAGGGATCAGGACAACAGGCATACTCATATTTAAAGGAAGACATTTAAAATTTTAAATAGGGGAATAATAATTTTAAAAGATTTGCAATTTTCATTCTGCCCTCAGAATGAAAAGGAGGCAAAGGCAAGATTATAGGCAAAAAGAAAATATGTGGCTACTGCAACAATCTTGAGGAAACTAAGGCAGGAGTTCTAGAAATAAGGCACAGAGTATAGAATAGAACCAAGAGATGTTTTAAAGTTAAATGAGTGATTTTTTATCACTGAGTATTTATGGATAGTGGGGAAAGAGGAAAGCTTACAAGGAATCCCATGTTTCTGACTTAAAGAGACTGGAAATGAACAGGATTTAGAATCTAGGAGGCAGGCCTGGAAAGAAATATAACTAGCTTAGTTAGGAATCTTGAGTTTACTGCTCCAACTGAATGTCCTTATGCAATTAGAAAAAATAGAGAGAGATTGAAGTTAAGGATGGGGAAAATAAAAATGCCTATGAGATTAATTTTTCCTTCAAAATAAAAATAGTTTTACTGACTCCCATGGTGGGAAAAATTTATTTTCTTAAAACTTATCTTACATGCTTTGATTGTTTAGAACTGTGTCACTACTTTTATCCTCTAAATCTTACTATCTTGCCATTTTAGAAGATTGATCCTATTATTAGATTGAGAGCCATATATTAAAGATAAGTAGGCTAAATATGATGACAGCTTGCTTATCACTTGTTTGGGTAATGCAGTCATTGCAACTGAAGCAATGGAACAAGGTGATATTGTCTGACAGGGGCAAGAAGCCAATGATGCCAAAGAAGAGAGTTACAAAAGTCATAAGAAGATAAGGTTTTAATAAGGAAGTAGCTGTCAACAGTTCTAATGTTGTAAGATTTAACCAAGACAAAGATGTTAAGTGTGAAAGAACACAAGTAAGGGTAGTGAGAGAGGGAAAGGCAGGCTTCCCATTGACCAAGGAGCCCAATGCGAGGCTCGATCCCAGGACTCTGGGATCATGACCTGAGCTGAAGGCAGACACCCAAAGACTGAGCCACCCAGGTGCCCCTAGACTGAAGTAGTTCTAATGCTTTAGCAGCCAATGTAAGTAAACCCAAACCTAAGACTGCACATGACTCAAGGTTAAGAAATCAAAACCTAAGGACAGCCGATCACAGACAACCAGCCTTTACCAAATAAGGTGAATGCTTAACTATAGCCCATCAAATAATTGCCTTGCTTTGCTTCCACCTCTTTTCTACAAAAGTCTTCCAACTCCTGCAGGTAGAGTTCTCATAATCACTTTCTGTTTGGGGCTACCTGGTTCCACGTGATTTTTCTTCAAACTCTTAATATTTTGAATAAGCCCCAGTTTATCTTTTAATATCCCAGATAAATATTTTCCCAAACCATTGTCATTTTCTCTCTCCATCTTCTTTTCTCTTCCTCTCTGGTCATCGTTTCTCTCTCCCCTACCTCAGATCTCTGGATACTACCAGTATGAGATGACAATGACCAGGCTCTATCTCTTTTTTAGTGATAACCATGTAAGAAATAGAATAAAATAAAGGGCAGACACAAAGCTTTTGAAGTACATCAGATTCTAAAAGATAAAACTCATGTGATTTACCATTTTGAAAAAATAAAATACTTGCAGATGTTGGATATTCAGATGCTTTTAAACCAAAGAAAAACTAGGATTCTGATTTAAAAACTCTTTTGGTGAGCTAATTGTTTTATTGACTGCACAAGGAAATGACTATCACTTTTCTAATCTACATTTGAATAGTCATAGCGTAGCTCCAATCCTTGCCATTCAAAATCTGAGGCATGGGCATTTTCCTTCTGCTTTTTAACATTTTCTCAATTCAGATTTTCCCACATTCATCTTTACTATTAACAGACTTCAGTATTTTAGAAATGTACACTTGTATGGAACCCTAATGAAATTAAAGACAAGAAACTTTAGTTAAAATTACGTGGCTATTTCAATATTTAATAGTTTCATGGCAATGTTTCTAAGTCTTTCTTTGCTATTCCTCAACTGTAACTTTTTGAGGCAATGAGGAATGCTACTGAATGCAAATAGATGTACACTTCACCTCTCTTTCCCAATATGACCCCAATCAACCAATTTTTTGCTGGCAAAATACGGTTGCAAATGTTTAAACCTGGAATATTTCCAGCCTACTGGAGCTAGACTCATGTCAAATAAAGGGCATTTTATATTCTGAAACAAAATTGCAAACAACTTCTGGCTCCTTTTACCCATGTCAAGTATCTAAGTAAAGTGAGAAAATCTTATTATATTTTTATTAATGAGCATGGTGTAGATGTTATTATATTAATTGAAAAACCAGTTTGCTTTCCTCTTTTGTAAAAAAAAAATATCTTCAATACAAACACAGTTCTAATGTTATAATATTAACAAGTAATGGAAAAGCAAGTTTTCTGACGAGATCGGGCGCGTTCAGGGTGGTATGGCCGTAGACAAAGCAAGTTTTCTGTAGATTTACAGATTTTGATGGACTTGTTTCCAAGCTAACATTCAATGGAATTAATTTTCTGGTAGCACAATAGTCAAAATATCACAGTACTCCAACTGGATGATTTACTTGGATCATTATATTACAAACTTAACAGGCCAGTGGAGAAGAGAGATATTAAATTTGGGATTAATATAGCAATTAGTGTATCTGGACTAATTATTTAATAAACATGTGTTTGGTCAGTCAAGGTTTAGTTTTGGAAACTCTTGACTGTATTATATAGTCTCTTTAGCTATTCTATTGCTCAGTGTTAGCTGAGGAAATAATTTTGAAGTTCTTTTTACCACATTAAAATGTAGTATGTAGGGCCATGAATCATTTGCTTACTGTATCATATAATAGTAACAAACCATTTCAGAATGGCTAGAACATTTCCTCAATGTTAAAATAAAATAGAGTACTTTAATCATTGGATTTCTTTTGTGTAATTGCTAGAATCTATGTATATTCACATGATATTTAAAAATTGGAAATCAAGTAGTTAATTCATCTTTTTGAAATATGCCTATTCATCTTTTTGAAATATTGAAATATGCTTAAGGTCATGAAGAATAAATTAAAATAATACTAACTATAATTTATCTAATAATGACGATGTGCCATTCAAAATTCCTAGTGTTTTGTATGTATTAACTTATTCAAGGTTCACAGGGCCATATGAAACAGGTACTATTATTACCTAGAGAATATGAAATTGAGGCACACAGTAATTTCCCCAAGATTACACAGCAACTGATTGGTAAAGTCAGGATTCTAACCCCAAATTCTAGTCCCAGAACTTGCATTCAACTGCTTTAGTTCTGGTCTTGAAGTCCATGTGTTCTTTTGTTACTACTGTTCTGTGTCTTTGCTTATTTGTTGTTGTTTTTTTTTCTTTGTTTGCTTGTTAGATATGCTTAGCAAATAACTTCTGTTTAGGTCATACAAATTTTATTGAACAAGAAGTGTCAGGCGGCAAACAGGGCAACAGGATCATTTAAATGAATAAGACAATCCTTTCCTTTGAGATGCTTAAAGTCCAATCAAGGAAACCGACCTTTAAAAATTATTTTAAATGTGAATACTAACATTATCCGTATCATCATAAACTAATACTTTATAAAGAAATACTATGCTCATTACTCAGCATTCAGAGTGTAAAAAATGTTATCACCCTTTCCTTTATTTCCTTATTTATTCATTCATTCTTTCACCTAAACATTCTTCCAAAGGTTTGTTGAACTCATACTTTGTACTAAACACTTCTAAGCACTTGAAAAATCAAGTAAATGAAATAAAGCCATTTTCTTACAATCCTAACAAGTCAGTGGAGAAGAGAGATTTTAAATAAATAATCACACCCTGGGGTGCCTGGGTGGCTCAGTCTGTTAAGCCTCCAACTCTTGATTTTGGCTCAGGTCATGATGCTATGGTTGTGGGATGGAGTCCCTCCTTGGGCCCTGTGTTCAGTGCAGAGTCTGCTTGTCTCTCTCTTTCTCTGCTCCTCCCCCTGCTCGCTCTCTTTATCTCTAAAATAAATAAATAAAATCTTCAAAAAAATAATCACACCCAATTAAATATATACAACTTGTAAATAAATGCTATGAGTAAAGAGTAAATAATATAATGAGGAAGTAGGACAAAGTGACTTGATTTACATTGAAAGTTCAGGCAAGGTTTTTGTAAGGAAGTGAATTTAAGCATAGCACTGAAAGATGTATAATAGCCTATCCATCAAAAATTTGGGTGTTAACAGATGGTATGATTTATAATTGTATCCATCTACATGGATAAATTTATAAATGCAACATAAGGCCCCATTTGGTAAGGTTCAAACGAGTGGTATAGAACACTGGTATCAAACTTTTGGATTTTTTGACCTTGAAATTCACCACCAGCAAAAACCTGGAACCTAACATCAAATTACCAACTTTTTATTTGATAGAAGAATGTCATTTAAAAACGGTGACAGAAATAATATCTGTAATTATCATCATTTCCAAAAAGAATTTTAAGACTAAAAATGTAGGCACCATAAAGTTAAGAATACTTCTTTAAAATAAATAAATTTTTCTTTATTTTTTTCCTCATTTCATGAAGAAGCAACAAATTTCGATTAGGATCTGGAAATCACTGGACTATGGAAACTTCTGCTTCCTTGATGTGTTTATAAGCGGGCTGGATTCGGGTAATGAAATATATCCTTTTAGATGTAGTGACCAAGAGGACCAAACAAGCCTGGGGCATTGAACAGAAAAGTAGGATTTGAGATAAGCCTTGAAGCAGAATGAGAATCACACAAAATGTCAACTATACTTGAAAACTCAGTGCACATGAGAAATGAGAAAGTCTAAAATGTTGCATTTAGTGTCTCGGTCTTCCAAGTCTCCTAAAATGTGATAACATATTCATATACAGACAGTCACATAGACATCTCTCTACACTTACACACACGCACATGCACAAATGTACATATATACATAACCATTAAATGTTAAATTTATACATTCTGATTGGCTTTGGGTCTTCCCTGAATCATTTTACTACTTACTCTACACTCACAGCCTGACAAACAGCGCACCTGCTTAACTGGGCTAAGTGCCAGAAAAAAAAATCAGGGAAATTAATTTCCAAGAGCAGTACATAAATGGCACACCTCATTAGAAAATCTATTTAAAAGGCACATCAGGAGATGTCTGCAAGACTTTCATAAGAAATTGATGCTTCTTACCATCATGTCCTTGCTGGCTTTCTTCTCAGATTACTGATCTTCCTTACCAGTAATAAGATTCAAATTCAAGTTATGCTTAATGAATGTCTCCTATGTGCCAGGCACGTATGTTTTACATAGATTAGCTTATCTAATTCTTATAAAATTGTTTTGAAATAAGTATGTGGAATGCATGCAAAAATTACCAAATGTGCTTCTTTGAGACCTCCTGGTACAATCATATAATGATTTTTCCTTCTTATGGATAAGGATGCTAATGAATTATGAGCCTTGTTCTTAGGCAAGAAAAGCCAGGAGTTACTACAATTTATTCCTGTACCTTCTGACCTAGAGGAAAATCATTAATATCTACTAATGCCTGAGTTTGTAGTGATCTCTTCAGAAATCTTATTTTTTGCATTTATTGTTTAGAGAGAAAAAGTTGTCTCTTTATAAATAAGGCAGACAAGTTTGTAAGGAATTTCAGACAAAGCCCACAAATTCTGATCCTGAAAGAGTTATTAAATCATCAGGGCACCCCTCTGTTTTCCGAAAGAGCTTCCTGGCTGAGTCTGCAGAAGCTTGAGGGCAAGGCCACCAGCAGACTTTATGATCCTCTGGCCTCAGTTAATAAAAAAGCAACATTGCCCTGCACTAACTACTTACCCCCCAATTTGGCCTTTTTGAAGACTCATCTGCCAGAAGAAAAGTAAAGACAAGATGGATAGTATCTGGATGGTCTGAATCTTGGTTTCTCCCTGTTGTCCTGAGGTAAGCATTAACAGCTCTCATTTTCACTCTCACAAGTATCCTGTTTTTAGATAAGTTATATACAGTCATCCTATGTGATGGCTTTGTATGCTCTTAGATCACTAAACTGGAACTACATTTCCCAGAATTCCCTAACGTGTAAGGTCTAGGTAACAGTTGGGCACAAGAGAAATTTGCATGAGCTTTAGAAAGCAAAACAGAAGTATTAGTCGCTATTTATTTTCTGAAGGTTGGTGTAGGGCAGGTGCTGTTGCAGCTCATGCACATTATCGCCCATATGCTGGCTGACCTTGACAGGTGGCAGCAGCCGGTTGCATGTTCTCCAGCTCCCACTGGACCGCCTCCTTCAGCATCTCCAAATCCTGGCCAGGTGCTGCAGTTCCATCGTGGAAGGCACCAATTTATCTTGAGCTCACCCACATCATTGTAATTTGAGGTGGTAAGAGTCAAATAAGGGTTCCAGTTTGTCCTTGTCAATTCCAGTTGGTCCTTAGTCTTCCCTATTCTATTTCCATCTGCCCTTTTCAATGACAGGGTTCAGGATATGCTTCCCCAAATACAGCACCTTGGCATATTGAATGTTTTCAGCTAGAAGAATTTGAGAAATGACATGTGCAAGAAGGACTTTCTGACCTTCCCCTGAAGCAGGTCATAAAATTCTCCTGAGGAACGTATCCTCCCTAAATGCAGAGGAAAGGAATATCCTTATTTCCAAGATGCCCAGAGGAATCTGAATGAATGGCCCTTGCTGTTTCCCTCAATTTATGGCACTTAGCTCATACTCTTTTTGTCCTGTCACATTTTCCCCCCACTTTCTCCTTTTCATATAACCTAGCATAAAAATGCTTGGGCTTAACTGCTTCTTAAGGTCTTCCTTTCTTTATGAAGGCTCCTGTGTCTCATAAAACTTACATTAAATAAATCTGAATGCTTTTCTCTTGTTAATTTACCTTTTGTTAGAAGGGCCCCAGCCAACATTTTAGAAAGGTGGAGGAAAAACGTATTTTTCCTCTCCTGCACCAACTTCCACTCTACTGACCCATGACCTATTGCCAGATACACTTCAGTAGCCCTACCTAGACTGCTAATCAACTCTCATGAATGCATAAGCCATATATTAAATCTTCTATTCTATATCACTCATAGTAACTCTACTCTGATCAAATTCTGACAGATATACCATATTACTTTTGGATAGTGTTTGAACTTTATTTTTAGGAAGAAAATGAAGGGTAGGTGAAATCTCTTTTCTAGTATCTGGTTTTGGTGTTTCTTTTTGTTTGTTTGTTTGTTTGTTGATGTCCTAAAATTTGTCTCATTTGATAGGAAGAAGCAAAGTCACAAATTTTGCTGACCAGAAAGCAAGGTGCTATTCCCATTTCACAGGCAAGGACACCACGTTCCTAGTCATGTTAGCTTGTAGGTTATAGAGCTGTAGAATGAACTCAAGTCTTCTGAAAGAAGCAATAAAAGCCAATTCTACATATGCCTCACAGGTAGATTATTTGGGTACATCATATCAAATTCAGAAAATTAGGAAGTGTGAAGGTTGCCTAGAAGAGAATCATTATTCTCAATCCAGTACAGTATTCACTTATTCTCTATGAACAACTTCATAATGACTTAAAAGTACTTACCTACTTTTCTAAAGTGCTGGAGAGTAATTTAGAGCCCAGGGACAGCTGCCCTGTCTGGTCTTCAGAGCTATTCCCAGTATGCTTTCTTTTATCACTAACCTTGTATTAACAATACATATTTCAAAGACATTATGTAATGCAAAAGACTCGTAATATTAATCCTTAGTAAATATTTGAAATATATCAATTAAAAAATAACGTTATAACATAAGAGTACAATTTACATTTTGACAGTCTTATTGAAGCAAATTATTTTTTTTCTGTGAAGAATCAACATAAAAAAGGCAAGTTAGAATTTACTAAATGGAGAAAAGAAATTAAAATTTTAATATGAATGTATATATCCCATGCAACCAATGGTTAATATGAGTTACAGGTTTTATGCTGTAATCATACAGTCTTTGAACTTATATTATTTTGGTTTCAGAAATTGCACATTCAAACCTGAATTAGCAAAAAGTATTTGCACTTCTTATTTGAAGAATTTATATATGTGTTCTTTAGAATTTCAGCTTTGTGATTTTTTTTTCATTTCAAATTCATTTATCTTCCTAGATGTGATCTCCTGATGTCAGTCATTCCAATATATCATTTTTCTTTTTGCACCTATTGTAATCACAATAACATTTTGTCCACTAGAGTATTGTATGGCATTTCCTTATATCTAAGTATTTATCTAAAGATGTATAACTTGGCAAAATAATTTCCTGAGAGTAGAATAGGTGGTGGCCAGCCTTCAAATTGGCCCCTAATGATCACTGCCTGCTGGTATTGATTGAGTTAAGAGAATTATATAAGTGAATGGTCCTAAGAGACCATTATGTAGTCTCTTAGGACAACAAATAGGGCTGAACTGCATAACCAAAAGGATTTTGCAGAACTGACTGTATGTGATTTTCAAGTCTAGATCATAAGAGGTTTTGTGGTTTCTGCCTTGTTCTCTTGGATCTGAGAGCAGTCAGTTGCCATGATGTGAAGACACACCAGCATTAACTTGACAGCCAAATCAATGAGACATCTTGCCAATGGTTCCACTACCACAGAAAATCTTTCAGATGTCTATATCACCAGCCAACTTCTTTACTGCAACCACAAGATATAAACCTTTCCCAAACTCTTGACCTGCAAAAACTGTTTGGCACAATAAACATTTATTGTTGTTTTAAACCACTTATTTTTTTTTAAGATTTTATTTATTTATTTGAGAGAGAGAGAGAATAAGAGAGAGAGCATGAGAGGGGGAGGGTCAGAGGGAGAAGCAGACCCCCCGCCGAGCAGGGAGCCCGATGCGGGACTCGATCCCGGGACTCCAGGATCATGACCTGAGCTGAAGGCAGTCGCTTAACCAACTGAGCCACCCAGGCACCCTAAGCCACTTATTTTTGAAGTAATTTATTATGTAGCAATGGATGACCATTACAAAATATGACAAGTAACATTTCATCTTATAAGCATATTTTATTATTTTTAATTCTGATTTTATAAATGTATTAATTTTTAAAGTTGGTCAAAAATGGATGAAATAAAAATTTTATGATATTTTTTCTTCATAATATAAGAAATTATTTCAAAATCAAAATGTCAACATTATGTATCCTGTAAGAAATGGATAGCAGAATACTTAGTACATGACAGGCACTCACATACAGATGAATAAGACAGTCCCTTCCTCAGATACGTTTAAGTTTCTGAGTGAAACAGACAAGGAAAGAGATACTGATAATACAGTGTGTTAACTGCTGTGAATACAGCTACCCGTAAGGTACTAAGGGAATGAAAGCACAGTGCAGTGAATTTTTCTTAGGAAATCTGAGACTGTTTCACCAAAAAAGGGGTAAGTCTTAAAGGATGAATTCATCCTTCAAGAAAATGGAGGAATGAATCTTTATTAGTGATATTAATATCTATGCCATGCTTGTGATAAAGCAGGTTCTGTTCTAAGCACTTCAAATATATTCACTTATATAATTCTCTTAACAATTTTATTACATAGCTACTATTATTGTCCCCACTTTATAGATGATGAAACTGAGGCAAAGAGAGGCTAAATGATTTACCCAATATCACACAGGTAGGAAGTTGTAAGATCTGGATTTAATACCAGGGAAACCCAGCACCAGAGTTCACATTTTTAACTAATTTACTACACTTTCTGGTTGGGGGGGTTGGGCAGAGGATGGTATGAGCAGAGGCAAGGAAAAGTGAGAATATATGTGTTCCTAGGGAAAGAAAGCAGGGAAAAGCAATAGTAAGGTTGGCTAGAAATCAGGTTGCATGAGCTGAATTACAAGATGAAAAGAGAGAGCTAAGCCAAGGACTTGAGTTTCATGCCAAAGAATTTATACTTTGGCAATAGGAAATACTTGGTGAAATTTATGTTTTATGAAGATACCTTTGGAGCAACAGTTAAGGGGAGAGACTGGAAGAGGGAGGCAAGAAAAATTGCATTAGTGCCTCAACAGAGAATCAAGGTCTGAAATGTAATAATGGAGACAGCGGTAACCAGAGAAGGGAGGGGATTCATGAGACATATGAGAGTTAGCTGGCATCCAGTGTGGTGATTGGTCATGTCCAGCAGACTTAAAAGATGACTTGCAGGTTTCTTTTTGTGGGGAATGGATAGATGGTTAGGTCACTAATAAATATAGGAAACTGGTGGAGGAGGCCTCACACAGAAGATGTGCCTAATAAACACTCCTTGAAAGAAGAAATGAAGTAGCAGTAATACAGAGGTTATTTTTTTTCCCCCGTGAGATGAAATACCAGTAACATAGGCATTATCAATAACACCTAATTACAGTAGTCCAAGGAAGCTCTACCATGGATTGTAAGTTATGTCTTACATGTAAGTAATCTAATCTGAAAGTCTAATTACAGGTAGCTGCTCATTTTATAAAATAATTGAGAACAAATTCCTTGCAATAGTAATTCCTGTGGTGTACTTATTAAATTATTAACTTTATAAATATGAGATTTACAAGCAATTCTTAAAATATATCTATTGTAAAACTTAAAGAACTGTATTTTACAATCATACTTGGTTCCAAAATGTAAATGAATGAAATTCTAGAAAAGGAAAGAATAGACAAAATATCACCATTGATACAGGCTCAAGGGAAATAAAATCATCTAGAGTCATATAACCAAGTTTTCACTTAAAACTCTAGGTCATAGTTTTATATTATAGACATTTCAATTGAATATCCTTTTAAAAGCCTCCATTACAAGGTTCCTCAAAAAGTTGAAAAGAGAGCTACCATATGATCCAGCAATTGCACTACTGGGTTTTTACCCCAAAGATACAAATGTAGGGATCCGAAGGGGTACATGCACCCCAATGTTTATAGCAGCAATGTCCACAATAGCCAAACTGTGGAAAGAGCCAAGATGTCCATAGACAGATGAATGGATAAAGAAGATGTGGTATATATATATAATGGAATATTATGCAGCCATCAAAAAGAATGAGATCTTGCCATTTGCAACGATGTGGATGGAATTGGAGGGTATAATGCTGAGCGAAATAAGTCAAACAGAGAAAGACATGTATCATATGACCTCACTGATATGAGGAATTCTTAATCTCAGGAAACAAACTGAGGGGTTGCTGGAGTGGGGGGGTGGGGTGGGAGGGATGGGGTGACTGGGTGATAGACATTGGGGAGGGTGTGTGCTCTGGTAAGCGCTGTGAATTGTGCAAGACTGTTGAATCTCAGATCTGTAGCTCTGAAACAAATAATGCAATATATGTTAAGAAAAAAAAAAAAAGAAGGTAGCAGGAGGGGAAGAATGAAGGGGGGGAAATTGGAGGGGGGGACGAACCATGAGAGATGATGGACTCTGGAAAACAAACTGAGGGTTCTAGAGGGGAGGGGGGTGGGAGAATGGGTTAGCCTGATGATGGGTATTAAAGAGGGCATGTTCTGCTTGGAGCACCGGGTGTTATGCACGAACAATGAATCATGGAACACTACATCTAAAACTAATGATGTAATGTATGGTGATCAACATAACAATAAAAAAAATTTTTAAAAAGCCTCCATTACACAGTATACACAAAGTATTACTTATTTAGAGAAGAGGTTCACAGTTCTGGATAGTGTTTTTCTTTCATTGACATCATGGAACTTATCTCTACCTGTTAGATAATGCTCACTTTAGCAGTTACCAATGGTACTGCAGGAAGAATCATCTCAATCTCACCGCCATGTCAATAAACCCAAATGATCCAGTTCTATGACTTCACAATATTTATACTTATATTTCTTTCAGTGTAGCCATTGCTTGGCACATATAGTAGGTTTTTGATAAATAATTGCTGAATGAGTATAATAGCATAATAAGAAGTAGAGGAGGGGCTCCTGGGTGGCTCAGTCGTTAGGCGTCTGCCTTAGGCTCAGGTCATGGTCCCAGGGTCCTGGGATCTAGTCCCGCATCAGGCTCCCTGCTCCGCAGGAAGCTGGCTTCTCCCTCTCCCACTCTCCCTGCTTGTGTTCCCTCTCTCACTGTGTCTTTCTCTGTCAAATAAATAAATAAAATCTTTAAAAAAAAAAAAAAGAAGTAGAGGATCCATGACTGTACAGAATGCAATTTATAGTCTTTATAGTTTCTGGTTCCTACTGATTCCACTCCCATTGGAGAAAGAAAATGGGAAGTGGGGGTGGGGGTGAATGGTGCAAATATGTAGGAGCACATTAAGAGTTTAATGAAATGGTTTTTCTTGTGGTAAAAAACATAAATTTATTCATCTATTTATTTAATATTTATTATACACCTGACTGAGTCCTTCCCTTAAGGAACTCACAGTCAATAGAGCATGTCAGATGTGGAAATAGACAAATATAAATTTTTTTTTTAAGATTTTATTTATTTATATGACAGAGAGAGACAGCGAGAACAGGAACACAAGCAGGGGGAGTGGGAGAGGGAGAAGCAGGCCTCCCGCCGAGCAGGGAGCCCGATGTGGGACTCGATTCCAGGACCCTGGGATCATGACCTGAGCCAAAGGCAGACGCTTAACGACTGAGCCACCCAGGCACCCTAGACAAATATAATTTTAAAAGTGTTAAAATACCTTGAACAAAGAGATAAACAGTATACTCAAAAGATTGAATAAGGCCATAATGAAAATCTGTCTTTCCTCACTTGCATTATTCCTGTTTTACTCCAAACCCGTAAGAACACATGGCCACTCAAGATGTAGTATCTCATTACAAGTAATTCTGGGAAAATCCTTTTCACACTCTTTATTTTCAGGAACTCAAAATAGGATGTTTTGATGGGAGGAGCAAAGAAAATGTCTGGAAAGGAAGCTTGGAGCCAGATGGTAGAGGGACTTAAAAATGCTTTACACAACTTCCCACTTGTCCAAAAGTTTTTTATTTGGTTTGGTTTGGTTTAAAATTGATAAAGTCTCTGTTCCCAAACCAAATCTCCACATGAAAAACTTTTTAATCATTATCTTCATGAAACAACATTCAGCTTGTGTTCGGCATTACAAATATGGAACTATATTTCGTTTGAAATCACTGACTACAACAGGCAAAGAAGAATAGAAGGAAATGGGGAAGAAAGAAACCAGACTTCACTGAAATGTAGGCAGTTTGTGGGGCGCTTTACTTCTCACATGAAGGTGAGATGAAAAGAAACGAAGACGGGAGGGAAGAACATTGCTTCTTTTCATCCAATACCCACATTTCATGGATCTTACCTGAAAAGTTTTTGTAATCCACTAGGTCAAACATAACAACAGCAACAGCTGACCATGTGATTATCAGAGCAATGACTAGAAGCCAGGCTGCTGGGGAGCTGAATGTTGTCACTATGTCCTCTGTGACTGTCCTCTTCAGCACTTTTCCAGGGGATTTGGGCACCGATCCATTTTTGCTGTCGATCACAGTTGTGGTAGTCGATGCATTTCCTAATCCAACATTCAGAAAGAAGAATTACAGTTGGAACTTCCTGTCAAATGTTGATGACCAAAAAACCCCACACAGATTATATAAGTATATTTCAGTTGTTTGTACCATTTTCTATAGTAGAGCACACCTCTTTAGTGGCAGGGCCACACTTTCTGCCCCCTACCCCAGTATTTATCCTCGACTCTGAAATCCACATGCCCTAGTGATTAGCATTGCTCCTCTCCTAAGCGCTGTAAGTAATACCATGGAAGCCACAAACTTTGTCATCACCTTCAATCATTTTTTACTTCTCCCTTACCACCTCCTACATCCACTACCATCATAGGCAATGGGTTTTTGGTCAAATTGTTTTTTAACACCTTTTTCCTTTATTTAGGTTCGTATGTCTGTTCTGAATGCAAGCAAAAACGTTTCCTCTGGGGGAGAAACAAAATCAATGATAAAGTAGTTCAAATGGATGAAATCCTTTTTTGATATCCTGGTTTAACTGGACAATTGACCCTTCTATTGACCCCATTCATTTTTATTTGAGAAGGGGCACAGAAGATCTTCTGTGGAAAGATGTTGGAAAATCTTACTATATCCAATAAACTTTTTATTCCTGCTTTCAAAGGTCTACATGTTTATGGGAGAAAATTAAAAAAAATATTAAAAAATAGCAAAATAAATAATCACTTATAATCTCATGACCCAGAAACAACTTTTCGCATGTTGTTCTACTTATACCTACTTTTTTGTACATACATATAAATATATAAATATGTTTTATTTGTTTTTGAAGTCATCATCACTCTTTCTGTTATGTTTGGTACTAGGCAATATATTATAAACATGTTCTCTTGCCGGATGTGTTCCATAAAATACCACTTAAGTGGCTGCATGGCATGTCACTTCATGGCTATGCATAATTTAGTCAAAAAGCTTTCTACCTTGGGACATGGCAGAATTTTTCTCAGCACATTAATAATTTTTATGTTAGGAGACTTTCCTAAATATAGAATTTCTGGGACAAATAGCATCACTTTTACATCTTATGAGAGTATATATATGTATTTGAAAATTAGTATTTTTTGAAATTTTTACATGCCAGGAGTCTCTGTTTTCTTATCCTTGACAATACTGGGTGTTACCAGTGTTCAAACTATTTGCAATCACATAGGAAGAAAATTCTGCTTCATTTGTAATTCTTTGATTACTAGAGATGAGCTTTTTGTATACTTATTTTCCCTTTACATATTTTATCTTGTGAAATTTTTTGTTTGCTTTTCTGTAAACCACCTCCATTTGGTGGTTTAAAAAACTGTATACACATATACATGTGCCCAATCATATGTATGTATATATTTTTACATATGTATATGTATATATAAATATCTATGTGTATGCATGTATATGTATTTATACATATTTACACATTTATACTCATTGCAAGAGTGTATTCATGTATGTATATACACAAACACACACATATGATAGGAAAATTTTATCTGATCTTAAGTTGCAATTTTTCCCCTCAACTTTTTACCTCTTTCTTTTTTTTTTAAGATTTATTTTACTTATTTGAGAGAGAGAGAGGGTGCAAGCCAGGGTGAGGGAGGGGCAGAGGGAGAAGGAGAGAGAAACTTACGCAGACTGCACACTGAAGTGTGGAGCCTGACACAGGGCTCGATCTCACGACCCTGAGATTACCACCTGAGCTGAAACCAAGACTCGGATGCTTAACTGACTATGCCGCCCAGGTGCCCCTGCCTCTTTCTTTTTGAGGTGTTTTTATATACAGAGCAACCGCTTAAAAATTTTGTAACTCTTTCATTTTATTTCTGCAAAGTTGCTGCCTTTGTATGACTAGCAAGTTCCTCTCAATGGAGAATAGGCATATCTAATTATATTGACAATCCTGGACTCCTAGAAAGTTAACTCCAGGGGTAACTTAGAAATCATCTGAAACAACTGTATCATGTTACATTTAAGAGCAATTCAAAACCAAGCAGAATATTCAAGTGACTCTCATAGCATTTTCAATCCCAAATTACACAGATAAGTATATATTGAATACTAAAGAGAAAAAAAATCTCTATTTTTCCAAATTGAACTATTCTAAAAATATTCCAATATTTTTGCCAGAATCACAGCTTAACAACATATTTCATATATTTTAAATATGGGCCACATTATCGATAATAATTTAAGAATTGCATATCAAAAAAGGAAATTTTATTAATCATCTTCTAATATGCACAATTAACTATTTTCTTTTTCTTCTTCTTTTTTTTTTTTTTTTTGAGGGGAGGTTCAGGGACAATGGGAGAGGGAGAGAGAGAATCTTAAGCAGGTTCCACGCCCAGTGCAGAGCCGGATGGGGCTCGATTTCAGAGCCCTGAGATCATGACCTGAGCCAAAATCAAGAGTCTGATGTTTAACCAACTGAGCCACCCAGGCACCCCAACAATTAACCATTTTCAATTTTAGTTTTTACCTCTAAATTACATTTTCAAACTAAAAAAAACAAACTCCAAATTTTCATACTCCTTTGACACTTCGCACAAAATAAATTTCACCTAACCGGAAAGATTACTTGTAGTTACTTTTAGAATGTGCTAAATAATAGCTGAAAGGTTTTAGTATTTTCAAACTGAAGGGAATTGTTTGTACACCTTGAAGGCCTCAGAGTGGAATTAAAGTGTTCCTTTCGATCTTTCAACCTCTTTCTCTACGTTGTACAATTTTTCCTTTCAGTAGGTCTAGATTTTTCATGGAAACAGTAAAGCAAAACAGGTCTGCCACAAGTTTTATAGACAGGAGAGAGAGAGATGGAGATTAACTTCCTGGCTAGAAGGTCACTACTGCCCCTCACCTCTGAGTGAAAAACTTCTATACCTGAGGAATGAGGTTAGTGAGACTTGACTTACAGGTTTATGATGGTTGAGAAATTGCTTGGCAAATTTCCTGCTACATCGAATTATTCAATAAATGGCAATACAACAGCTACTAAACTATATCTTCGTTATTATCAACATCACCATCATCGTTAATTTTACTGCCCCCTCTGCAGCTAGTACAAGCATTACTAAAATGGTAAAGAAAGGCCAGAAGGGCAAGATTAGCCTCAAAAACAAAGGTGGAAGTTGAAAGACTAATTCTTCAATAAATGCAGGCATTTTTTTAAATTTAATAAGCGTGTCTGTTAGGCTAAGATATTTTCAGGGAGTCAAAATGGGATGTTATGACTCCTTCAATGACTTTCTTAATCAACTAATTTACTTCTTGTGATAGACAAGAAGGACACTGTAATTTATTCATATTAATGGAGAATGTTATGCCCCATTAACAAATCAAGAGAGATGATCTATAACAAATAAAGTTATTTTGTTGCAATTCAAATGTTTACAGTGTCAACAGATTTGTTAAACTAGACAAATTTTGAAACTTCTAACAGCTGTGTACACAGGGTGCTTAGAATTTGAATCCAGTTCATATGAAAATTTTTAGTTATTGGGGGAAGAAATGAAAATATTGCATGCAAAATTAAGTACTTTAGTTAATAAAGTGCTACTTTTTAAATTTGTTTCTTTACCAATAAGTAGTACTATCCTTCTCTTGATAAAAATAAGATAAGTGCTATAAAATCCTATCACTGACTAGGAAAAAGAAAATCAAATACATTCAAGTATATATATTAGTGGGTATTAATAATAACCAAACATAATTAATACAACCATTTTTAGGTGACAATAGTAATTTAGCCCCATATTTTTGAGAGATTAAAAAACTGATGAGGGGATCAGTGGGAAAATGACTTAAGATTTTGAAATAATTTTAGGTAGAAATTAACAATAGCAACAACAAATCTCCTTTCTTTTCTGAAAAGCTATGTGAATACATATACCAAGGTCATGAACTCAATTTAGTTGAAATGATAGCAAGATGGAAAAATACCTTTAAAAAACAGATTTCACAGACTGTACTTGAGATGGATCTCAAAGAAGGAAAAATTAGAACGAAATCATATCATATCCTTTCATTGATTTTTGTGCCAAATTTCCATCACTTCTAATGGCAGTTCTGAAAATGGATGAAGGATAGGAGTGCTTCGAAGTGCAATTTAAGATCCAAGTGGGGCTACAAGTGAATCAAACCTTTGGAATAATGATTTGCCGGAGAGTAAGTGAATTATGAGTGTTGAGGAGAGGACCCCTGAAAGTTGATATGTTGCTAATCTCCAGTTTTTTAACCTCTGGAAGACTTCCTGCTACGGCTAGATGGAGAACACCGGAAGAATTGCTTTTGCACTTCAGGTTCAATTCAGTGAACTGGGTTTGAGAGAGTATTTCTGTAGACAATATCATACATACCTGCTTGGTATCCTGAAACCAAAAGAACACATTTACTGGGATTTGATACAAATTAGTTGAATCCTGATCACATTTTCTTTTTTCCTGGTCACATTTTTAAAAAACAAAAAATTTTTAAAGGGACAAGAACTTCTATACATTTTTTTCTTTTTTGATCAGAAAAATGAGAAACCATATAAATTCAGAAAGCAATGCAAGTTCAGTGTTAAAATGAGACCTTCCATATTTAAAAGAACTGATATTATTATGAATCCCAAATTTTATTTCACCTTATAATACTGCCAAAACAATTATGGCACAATATTTTAAATGGATGAAAATGTTAACACTAAATGATTTTTTATTTTTAAAATTTTTTCCTACATGTTTTTGTCTTCACATCCTCAAAATTCCCACTTAAAAATTAATCAAGACTCAAAGATGTTGAAAATAAATTCTGGGTATCCAACTCAGAAGGTAAAACTATAAGCAATTTGAAAATAATTTGAAGGTTATGCTGTTTATGGAAAATTATGTGTTTCCTTCATTATGGAAACACACTAAATTGTACCTTTCATTTTCCACTCAAATTTACTACAGAAACCACACAGAGCCAAGAGGAATAAAATTGAGGGGAAATAAATTGCCTTCTCTGACAGCTGGTCAAGATAAATGTGAAGAACAGAGTATGTAATCTGAGATTATTTAATGTTTGAGAAGTACTTTGAAGATGACAAGAGCTAGTTATTGATATGGTGGAAAAAATGAGAGGTAAATATTACTGAGAAATTCGACATGGGCAATGCTCCTGGAAAGTTGGCATCTCAGAGCAGCTAGGATATGTGGCAGTATTTTCCATGCCTACTTTTTAGTTCCATTCCTTCTGATTTCATACAAATTATTTTGATTGCCAGAAAGCTAGAATCAGCTTCAAAAGAAGTGGGGATCTGGCTGAAAGACCATGTGACTCTGCCCCATAAAGTAAGATTAGGGGCTGCTTATGAGTGATTCCAAAGACCCAGCTTCACAGTCAGGTTAGGCACTGAAGACTAAATCACAAGCCTCCTAAAAGAAGTCACTTAACCTCATCATACCTTATTAATCAGATCAAACTGCCAAGTACACTTGCCTATTATTATTCCTAGGGGAAAATGACAATGCAATCTCTTCCAGGACGCTCAGGAAAGACACCTATATTCTAGAATGGTATAAATAAAATATTACATTCTCATTACATAAAAGCATTAATTCCAAATTTTGCATTCTACTATGTGATGTGGTTTGTGGAGTACTTCAATGCTGTATTTTTCCATCGAAAATTTGAGAACAAAGGACAGAGAAGGAGAATATACTATCAATGGCATTATAAAAATATGTATTATTCCAAAATTATATTAAGAATGTAATTCCCAATTACAAGTAAGAATGACCTTTACTATATTTAAGTGCTCCAGAAAACACATGTAAGTAAGAATTTTGGAGAAACTTTGCTAAGAATATCTTTTGGCAAATAAAGTTGAAAAATGAAAAATTCATCTTTTATCAGTCCTTTGCAGAATATCTATGTATCACAAATATAGACATCGGTGACGATAAAATTATGCTTTTCTACAAGTATATATAAATCGAATGAAAAAGATTTTGAGAGGCAAGATAAACCATGACAATTCACAAAAACAGACTTTGTCAAAATAATCCTAGGTGCTGTAATTGAAATATACATGTTTTATATATTTATGTATATATGTAGTTGATAAACCATAATAAATACCCCTAGAGTAATTTTTAGAAAACTTCAGATTCTAGGCACTTAAAAAAAAAAACACAAAAAAAACTATTCACTCTCTTCCAAGGTAAGAATAGCTTTGTCTCACACCAGAAACAGATATCCTGCCAATTTCAATGAAAGCCCTAAATTGCCACCTTTTCTCCAAGATTTTTGAGATTTGATCATTGTAATGATATTTCAGAGGATAATTTAGCAGCCTAATCTACCTGCAGAGGTGGCCAATATATACTTACTTTTTAGATTAACTAACAATCCTTCCTACCAACCCACTCCCCATACTCTTCCAGCAGAAGAATTTCTTTTTCTAGTAGTGGAACTAGAAAGTGAACCCTCATCTAACTCTCAGCCACAGGACTGGTTCTTTAAAACAAGCCTGACCATTCAGAACACCCTCTTGCCCATGACTGTAAAGGGATGGGCAATCAGAATCCTCCACATTTTTTGTGGAGCTCTTAAATGACACTCTATTTCTGCTAAGGTTGACAAACTGTCTTTTCCTGTATTAACTCTGGTAAGCTCAGTCTTTCTTCCCCTACCTTTTGAACTTTACATTTTCAACTTAGCAGTTTCTACTTTTTCTATAAGTAGTAAACTGAATTTAGAGATGAAGAGCAATGGTGAGTACATAACTAGAGTTCATTTTTTTTTTAAACAAAATGTGTTGAACTCCTAACACATTACAGGTAAAATGCATTGTGTTTTACCAATCCAAAGTGGGCAAGGATTTCTGAGGAATTCCTTTTTTTCTATTTAAGAAAACCCCCCCCAAAAAAACCCTCCACTCTTAAAATCCAACTTCTCTTTTAAGAATTTCAACTCCTTAGTGATATTTATGTGTTCTTTTGAAATAAACACTATTGTTTTTACTTGTGATTATATAAGTTTTTGATAAATACAATGACATAAAATTATCTTGACTTTAGTATACTCTTTTTTTGTTGCTCAGCAAGGCTCTCAGATGAGAGTAAGTCATCTATCTCTTAGTAGCATGTAGTACTTGAGCACTTTTTAGACGGTGAGGTCTGAATAAACAATAAATGTGAAAAACTTCATAAGTTTAGCTAAAGGGAATCAGATTTTAAAAAGTACCATATTAAAAAACCACAATATTTCTGCATATAGAAGGCTTTGCAATATATAGTGACTTCTAACCAGAGAAATATGTTAAATAAAAAGTAAAATATATTTTCATGAGAGATGCAAATGTTCAAATAAGAGATACTTTACTGAAAGAAGTAAAAACATATCTGTGCATCTCATAAGTGGGAAATTTAACTGGTCAAAATAATTCAGGCTCCAACAGATAAGGAAAGACTAGTGGGTTAGAGAAAAAGATGTGCATTTCTTTGACTGAAAAAAGCATATATTTACTAAATAATGTCAATAATTAAGCAGACACCTTTTTTCTAATTAGGCAATTAGCATTAGCATCTGCAATGTTATTAGGGTTGTTGTCTCCAAAAGGTGCAATATCTGGGAGAGATTTCTACAACCAGATCAGGCACAGTAAATGTACAGATGAATAAAAGTGCTGATGGTCAACTTACAAATGCATGATGATGCATCTTCTTAGTCAGTGGGGCCTCCCATAACAAAATACCACAGACTGGATGTCTTAAGAGAAATTTTTTTTTTCTCACAGTTTGGAGGGAAGAAACTCTGGAAGACAGTGCCAGCATAGTCAGATTCTGGTGAGGACTCTCTTCCTGACTTGGAGATGGCTGCCTTCTCACTGTGTCCTCTCATAGCAGAGAGAGAACAAGCAAGCTCTCTACCACCTCCGATTATAAGGAAATTAATCCCATCATTAGGGCTTCACCTTCATGACTTCATCTGAACCTAATTACCTTCCAAAGGCCCTGTCTCCAAATACCATCATGTTGGGGGTTAGAGCTTCAACATGTAAATTTGGGACTGACATGATTCAGTCCATCACATGCATATTTCTATTTGATTATTTAAAAATTGGTCAAATTGGGATGCCTTTGGGGCTCAGTCAGTTAAGTGTCTGCCTTCAGCTCAGGTCATGATCCCAGGGTCCTGGGATCGAGTCCCACATTGGGCTCCTTGCTCAGCGGAGAGCCTGCTTCTCCTTCTGCCTGCCACTCCCCCTGCTTGTGCTCTCTGTCTCTCTCTCTTTCTGACAAATAAATAAATAAAATCTTTTAAAAATTGCTCAAATGAATATTAATATATTTTAAGCTTAATAAGCATAGCTATTTTAATAGAGCTCTATCTTTCATATTAAAATAATGGAAATCATGGCCACGGTCCCTTACTACCCGTACATGCCTAAGTGGCCCAAATCAAAATGTCAGAGGGTACTACATATTGTGAGGTAGTTTAGAGATGGAAATTAATCAACAAGACCCATGAAATCACTTTTTTATAACAATGATTTTGACAGGTTCCATCACACTTATTAAGGAAAATAATCCATTCTCACCTCATGAATGCAGGAAGTCTCATGCAAGAAACGAAGCCATCTTAGGGTCTCTCCAATTTTATAAGTTTGAAGTTTGGGGATGGAATCTACAGAAAGTCTCCCAAATTTTGTGAATTTGGTTTCAGGTAAATAGAAGTTAGACTCTGGTTCTTAGTGAATATGATTTGAACAGGACAGACTTAAGATCCATAAACTATATTCAAGTTCCTTTGAGAAATTAATTTTCTAGCATTTTATGTTTGGGTTGACTCATTTTCTTCCTGGGCCAAATACGCATAATTGAAATGCTTTACCTAGCCCCAGCATTCTTCCTACTAAATTGCCCCATTGTCACTGAATCACAAACTCACTGAAATAGAAAAGGCTTGAGTAATGACATGCTATTTCAATTCAGAAAAAAATACTAAACTCAGTGCTTCAAAATCATTAGCTTTTCATGATTTGTTGATTCTAATGTGTGTTTTTTACTTCCTTTTTCTTAAAGACATTTTCATGGAAATCAACTATTCCTTAAGAATTAATCATCTCCTGCTGCTTTTACCCAATGTAGAGTCATAATCCCACCATTGCAGTGTCACAATAGCTTCTACTTTATTTTCATTAAGAAAGTGTGAGTCTCCCCGTCCCCACACCCCAAAAAAGGCACATGAGATATTCATACTCTTTTCACATAAATGTATTCAGTAATAATAATAAGGACTTCATGTAAAGCTTCTTCTTAAAACTATACTCATAAAATAATGGGTTTCTCACATTCCCATCAGTTACATTCAGGAAATTTAAGAAAATGTAAGAACTAAGATCTAAATTTCTTTCAAGTTTACTTCTCTGGGTGAGTTTTTAGGTAATTGTTTCATGACTCAACCTGGCTTGTTTTTTGATATATTTAAATATAAATAATACTAAACCTATGTTTTCTATTTATAAGGAAATTTCCATCCATTTGTTGGAAAAGCAGTAATAATTTAATAATTTCATCTTTGTCATATATACATGTAAATTAATAAAGATATTTTAGAGTATATAACCATTCATATAGCCAATTTAATATTAATATAACCAATAATAGAGTATATAACCACTAATTTTATTGAGTACCCCAGGGGCTTTTGAAATAAAAGTTGCAAGTAAGTATCCTTATTTTTTTACAACTTTAATTATGAGTAATATAAATTGACACTTTCTATAGTTACTCCAGATTTAATGCTATTGCCATAATATCACTGAAAACAGATCCATAGAATTTCTAAAATTGTCAATAAAGCAAAATATTTAATAATTTTGGTGAGAGAAGACATATACTTAGAATTGAGCACCACTGTACTAGGATATTATTATATTTTGTTTAACTTGAACCCACATCATCACTAAGCCATTTGAAAAGTTTAGAACAGATCAGAATTGTATAGCCAGAGCCTTCATCTTTCTGGATTGAGTCCACATATCTCATGAAGAAAATACCCTATCACATGAAGAAAATGCAGGCAAAAAATCTAGAGGGAGATAAGATTTGCTGTGTTGTTTAAAATCATTTAATCTATAGGAAAAAAGCAGCTTCCTGTGCCTTTCAAAGGACTTCTAAATGAGCTTGAAGCTCCTTTATGCATTTCTGAAAAGAACATTAAGGTATCCATGGTCATATTTTAAAAATGCAAGCAATTAGGTAAACACAAATAATACTTTATACAAATCTTTCTTTTAAGGAGTTCGTGGAGTTTTCGAAACAGCTGATAAAGCTGCACACATCTATAGAATGGAGCAAGTATTCTCATCCTCTTTGATATGAAAGGAAACTGAAACAGGGGAGTTAAAGAGAACCAGTTTTCCGAAGTCTACTCATTACCGAAATATTCAAAGAATTCGTGTTGCTTAGTCCCTAATATTTAATTTGCTGAATTGTTTATCCAAATAGACTTAATATTGATCTTAAATTTTATGTCTGGAAGATGCCACTCATTGACAACTCATAAAAAAGGCTTTGTCTCTGGCCAATTACAGTTCTGAAACAAAACAATTTTAAAAAGCAAAGATAAAAACAAAAAGATAACTAATTGAACTTTTTCTAACTCCTTCACACCCTCAACATTTCAGTTTCAGTTTCACAAGGCAGAAGAGCAGTCATTTTATTGAGTATTCTAGAGATAAAATTATATCCTCAGCACCTCAAAGAGTAAGAAATAAATGGAAAATTAGCACCCTGTCCTCTAAGAGCCTACTTGGTAGTTGAGTCAAGTGGACTCAACTTTGGTATTAGGGCTGCAGACTGGGCGAGAGGAGCCACTTTCCTCAGTCAGTCCAGGGCGACTCCAGGTATTGGGACCATCAGTGTGACAGAGGATGGTGAAATCCCCTTTCCCCTCATTTCAAATAGCTTATCTGAATAGGATTTTACTATTGAAAGACCAGTATTTCTGACATTTAGATCATTCAGAGCAGTTATTTCTATGGAGTGAGCATTTTTATAAGCTTTATTTGACTAAGCTTATTCAAGCATTACTCCTGCATTAGATTAGTATCACCAAGCCATAGCAGATTCCATAAAATAAGCTTTATAAAATTGTGGTTGCCCAATAGCATGCTCTTTTGGAAACTACTAAGCACCCTTCCCTTGAGTAACATAGCTCTAGAGCTATGCGTTACAAGATGTTTGAAATCCAATGTCTCTTTCTACCTTAGAAGAGGAGAAAAGAAATGGAAAACAGTTCAGGAAACTTTTTTTTTTTAATTAAAAAATCACTTTTCCTTTTTAATTTTATAACAAAAGGGAAATGCATTAAATAGCGAAATTTGAATATTAAACTCTTTGGTTCAGCATTAGAGGAGGTTCTTCAAAAATAGCACTGACTCTTTTCCACACCTTACTTCTGATTAAATGTGTTCCTGTAAAAGACTCTACAGGTTGTAAAAAGAATCAGATCATAAATAAGTTTTGCTAAGGCAGTATTCAGGAGAATATAATGGCTAATATTCTAGTCCCAAAACTGATTATAATTATATTGCTTCAGGCTTCTATAGCATCTCTGTTCCAGAGAAACCAAAAATCGTCCCACAAACCAGCCTTTCTGGAGATATATATATATATATCTGTGATTTCATGGGAAAAGCAGTCATTTCAGAAACCACAGTGACTCATAAAGAGCATTTGGTTAATAAGCAAAGGAGATCATATAAGTGAAGTTTGTCAAAACTTAATGTGGTAAAAGGTTGATTTGTCATTTGGCAAGAAGTTAAACACTATCAGTTTGCTACGGCTGTCATAACAGAGAACCACAAATTGGGTGACTTAAACAACAGAAATTTTTGCCTCACGATTCCAGAAGCCAAAAATCTAGAATCAGGGTGTTGTTCCTTTTGAGAATGCGGAGGGAAAAATCCTCCACAACTTTCCTCTGGGCTTTAAATGTCATTCATATAGCATTCTCGCTGTATGCATGTCTATCTCAAAATTTTCCTCTTTCTATATGGACACCAATCAGATTGGCTTGGAGCCCATGCTGTTGACTTAATTTTAGCTTGATTACCTCTGTGAAGACGCTATCTCCAAATAAGGTCACATTCTGAGGTACTGGGGAGTTAGGTCCTCAACTTAAGAATGATGGGGAGAGGTGCGCAATTCAACTCATGACAAGTACTACTACATAGTCTCTTCACCCTATTATCACCAGAAGTATCTTGTGAAAGATTAAGTTAAATCTATTTTAAGGCATTACCATTAATGACTTGTGTAAAATGAAGCCTTGAATTAATCAAATTGTCAAGAAAATTTGTAATTCTTTCTCAAATTCCACAGGTAAATTGAAACTGTGAAATTATTCAAGTGATGGCCTTGGTAATAATGCTCCATTATTTTCCTTCTGTTATAGAAATTAAATTTTAAAAATACACGTATATATAAATGTCTGTATTTTAAAATATGTATGTGCTCATACACACACAAACACCACAAGTTAGTCAGGCAAATGCCATCAATGCCATTTCATTTTAATGAAATGATGGAATATCAAAGCCCAAAATAACTGCAATTAGGTCAGATATTTAACACAGCTACTTATCCAAATTATTCATTTTTTCACTAAATTGAAATATTAGATTCTTTTAACCAAGTAAGTAATCCTGTCCTTTATGCCTTAATCTATAAACTATAATGTAAATAAAGACCACATATCTTACTTTTTGCCAAAGGATTCAACATTTACGGATGTCATGCTTTCAGAGAAAATTTTATTATAGGTTGTAGACTTTATATGATTTAATTATAACATGTCATAAAAATAATGATTCCTAAATCAAAATATTTACAATAAAAATATTTCTCCAAAGAATACATGCTTCCTTCATTTACCCTAGAAATGGAAAAAATTTTGCTCTAATGATTAGGAAATGCCTAATGCATGAATGTAATTAGACAGAATGAAATCTTAGCTATATTATTTGTTGATTGATCCTAAGAAAATTTACTAAGCAAAATCCACTGCCCTCACACATTTATAACACCGGGAATTTTTTGGGTTAATAAACAAAAGCCATAATATGAAATGTCAAAAAATAGATTTGGACATATTTTTTTGCATTATCTAGATATATCTTTAGTGTTAAAAGAAAAAAAAGGAAGTTTTTCAATTTATCACTCAGTCCTGAAGAATTCTCAGTAGTCAAATCATCAGACCTCATTCTCCAACAAAAAGGCCTAAAAACTGAAACAAAAAACAAACAAGCAAAAATAAATCTATATTATGGTTCCACCCCAGAATATGCCTCCATAATATGGAAACAGTGTTGTTACCCTGTCCATGAGAACCACATTTCTTTATCCATAAAATAACAACAATGTTTGAACCCATAGATTCCATAGTATGACTGAAAAGCATTGATAGCAAAATAGAAACATTTCCTGGTTTCCAGCAAATTGTTCCTCATGAAATTAATCTATAAAATCTAAGTCTTAATTATGTAAAGCAGAACATTTTAATGAAATCACTTATTAATTTATTCCATTGTTCATTTGTACTTTTCACAGATCTTATGAATAAAAGTCTTTTCCAAAATTTATTATTCTAGTAGTGCTTTCTTTGACACAATATTTTATTATTTTTCATATGGCACTTTCTGTAGTCACATCCTCCTCAGATTCTGTGACCTAAAGCAAGCTATTAGTGCATGGGACAAAATCAATTTGCCCTGCAATGGATCTTGATGAAAGACTGAGTAGCTGCTAAGTGGACTTTTCCATAAATAGATTTGCAAATCTAAATGAGAAATTAAAAAGCTTCAAGTATTCTTTTTATCTTCTCTTAAAATGCCTTTGGTTCTTCTGAAAGGAGAGAGTAATCAGAAAAAAACCTCATCCGGTTATCTTAAAAAGACATTAAGAATATGTCACAGGTCAATAGCAAAAGGTTAGGGATGGAGCAATAAACTGGGAGCTGGGGGGGCGCTGACTAGGGGACCCCGTGGGTGTCACTTCACCTGTCTGCAAGCCAGTCAGTCTCTGCAAATGTAAATCAGGGACTGGCCCCTCCCTTCCTGCAGTGACCAAACCAGTTGGCAGTGAAAGCACGTGAAATTCTTCAAGGAAAATCATAGAGCTCAGGAAGTGCCATTAAGGGAATGTGACCTATAGAAAAGTCCTAGGTGCATTAGACATACTTTCACACACGTGACACAAATCAACAGACTGTAATACTGCCATCACCTCTGAGGCTCTGTTTTCTCCACTCATCCCTTCCAATTACACCCTTGGGCAAACCCGAAATGTCTGTGATTCCTGGGACACGCTCTTCTGTGAATGTGAGCGCTCTGCAGCCTAGGTCTGAAAAAACTTCACCTGATTGTTCACCTTGGCCCTTACTACTTCTTCAGGACTCCATTTTATTGAAACACAACCACACCTATTCATTTATGTATTGTCGTTTGTCTATTTTCTATGTTTTCCTGCTTTAGTAGCAGAGTTGAGCAGTTGCAACTGAGATCATATGGCCCACCAAATCTAAAATATTTACTATCTGGCCCTTTACAGTAAAAGCTTGCCAATTCCTGCTCTTTGAGTTAAGGAGAGTAAATGACAAAGTAGGAACTTAAAAACAGATATTTAATGGTTTTAAAATTGGGAAAAATAATTTAAGCTAGTATTTATTAAATGTTAATCAGGCATATAGGAGGTGTATATGGCACAGTGATATAAAAGTAAGGTTAAGATGGGACAGGGCTGGGTTGGAATCCTGGCTTTGCTCTTTTCTAGCTATTGGACCTTAGCGTTCACCAGTGAAACCGAGATCATTAAAATGACCTCATTGGGTTATCATGAGGAACAAAGCATTTAGCACAGTGTTAGACACAGTAACTATTAACTCCTTTCCCCTCTTGTTAACTTTTTCCAGCTTAATTTATTATTGATAATAGTGATAAAGATTCTTCCAAATAAATATGGCCCTTTTTTAGGATTTATTTATTTTATTTATTTATTTATTTTTAAAGATTTTATTTATTTATTCATGAGAGACAGAGAGAGAGAGGCAGAGGGAGAAGCAGGCTTCCAAGGAGCAGAGAGCCCGATGCAGGACTCGATCCCAGGACCCTGGGATCATGACCTGAGCCGAAGGCAGACGCTTAACCATCTGAGGCACCCAGGCGCCCTAGGATTTATTTATTTTAGAGATTGAGAGAGAGCACGAGTGGGAGGGGCAGAGGGAGAGGGAGAAAGAATCTCAAGCAGACTCCACATTGAGCTTGAAGTCCCACATGGGACTCGATCTGATGACCCCGAGATCATGACCCTGAGAATATGACCTGAGCCAAAACCAATAGTCCAGTGCTTAACCCACTATGCCACCCTGGCGTCCCTAAATATGGCCTTTTTAAATGTCTCTCTTAGGGGAAAATTACCTCAGCTCCATCCATTCATTCTTTTTGCCTGTATATGGACCTTTGAAGTACTGAGATTAAACTTCTTTTTCATGTATATGATAATTGAAGTTATATTACTGAGAATGTAAGCCCTGGATGCTCAGAGGTTCATTTCTTTGAAGAGACTTTACATTGCAAAGTATACAACTGATGTTCAACTCACTCATAACTACCATTATAATAAAGCCAAGAAATGTAAACAATTCAGAAATGTATTTCTCCAACTAATGTTCAGAAACCATAATGGGTAAAATCATGCATTTTCATTCATAGGAAAACCTCATAGTATTTTTAATGTAGTAACGACCAATTACAAAAAGCAGAGCGATGCCGTTTTTGTTAATCTCTTCTGCAGTTTGGTGCTATTCTTTATTCTAAACAGGCATTAGGTCCCAAAGGATTTTTTCATAAGGTAGTTATTTGGAACACAAATGTATTTCCCCATTTTAATTAAAGAATGCTATGAAGGTTGGTTATGGTCTCAATATGCCCATCAAAATCTTTTTAATCTTATGCAGCTGAATTGTTACACAAATAAAACTGTAGACATGCTAATGCTTTGTGTGTGTGTGTGTGTGTGTGTGTGTTTGTATATTATCTACCTAAGGGATGGGAACAAGTCCCAGCCAGCTCAAGCCCCAGCTCTTTCAGGCAGCCTTAGATATAAACCTCCAGGGTGAGTTAATTGTCCCTCCTGGATGCTTGCAGACCACCCTCTTTGTACATTTACCTTAAACCTAACATATTATATTGCAATTACCTGCTTATTTTTCTGAGTCTCCCACTGGAATGTAAGCTCCTTGAAGCTTCTTATATTCAGTTGTGTACATCTGGTTCTCAGTGCAATGGTTGGCTCTAGGTAAACGTTACTGAATTGGCGTGGTGACCTGAATATAAATGCCTCATGGTGTTTTTTGTGTAGTAGATGCTCTAAACATGGGTACTGCATTAGAGAATGAACCCTCCTGTGCCCTTTGTGTTATCAGTCCCAGGCAGTGTTCCAAGGGCACGTTTTGCCTGTGCCCCTTCATCACCAGATTATCACAGTGTGTGAAGCCTTGTTAACATGTGAAGAAATGGTGTGCTTCTTTCCCACAAGCCCCCAGAGGGTCTACAAGTGGAACATCACTGAATCTCAGCCACTGTCTCTAGCTCTGCTGGAGAAAGGAGCTAAGAACAGTGGTGTGCTCTTCTGGGAAGACTCCTGGGTTGGGTGTGTGAAAGGGAGGGATTTAGGATCAGACAAGAACAGACAATGGGCAGAGTGAGTCAACAGCAGAGTCAGCTGGTGAAGAATCCTGAGAGTGAGGGCTAAGGAAAAGACAGGGGGCTTTGCTATGGGAAAATGAAGGAGGGGTGGGAACAAAGTTTGGGGGGGACAGGAGCAGTAGTAGCTGTTCTCAGCTTTTCGAGGTCCTAAGTCTTGTCCAAGGACAAGCCACATAGGGATGGAAAATAAATTCAAGTTTTGTGTTAAGAAATATTCAACAACTCTGTTTCTAAGTGGTGAAGGAAGAGGGTTGAGGAAGAAGAGATATGGCCATCATAATCACAGGTCATTATAAGTATCTCTGGGAGGTGTTCATAGGTTCAGGAACTCTATTGTCCCTTTTTTCTTCCTAAATTTGAACTCTGAAGAGCAGGATTCTGCCTTAGTTCAGCACAACTGTATCTACTGAATAGCATTACATATATATTTATGGCTTTTTTTTAAAGATTTTATTTATTTATTTGATAGAGACACAGCAAGAGAGGGAACACAAGCAGGGGGACTGGGAGAGGGAGAAGCAAGCTTCCCGCCAAGCAGGGAGCCCGATGCGGGGCTCCATCCCAGGACCCTGGGATCATGACCTGAGCCAAAGGCAGACGCTTAACGACTGAGCCACCCAGGCACCCCTATGGCTCTTTTTATAAGCCTTTATAAGTCTTTAAAAGACTAAAATAATTTATTATTTATATTGTACTTAGTTAAATAACTGAACACAGCTGAAAAGTTACAGATATGAAAAAAAAAACTTCTTTTTTTAATGTATGCTGCATCTATCTGATTTCTCCTCCTTTCCTCACTCCCTCAGCCAAACATACTTGACAGTTTATTTGTGTTCGTATGAAGGCTGGCCAAGAATGGCTATTTGAAATATAACATAGTCAAATGGGAGATGATAAATATTAAATATTTGCATATAGATTTTTAATAAAGATCTTAGTACTAAAGTTTTGTATTCTCCTGGATGTACAATGGAGACAGAATTTATAGGTAACAAAATATGTTGTCATTTGCAATCCTGACATCTTAGGGCCAAAATTGATCGACTCTTTATGAACAACATAATGCTTTACCTTGAAATGGGTTAAAAAAACCTATCCATCATTGATACCTTTTATTCACCCTTGTTGCATGTCTAGCCACAAGGACTTAAGAATAAGTTTTCAGCCCTTTCTGTACCTTGAAAAGCAGATTTCATCATGGCAAAGACTACATTTCTTCAACACTAAATCAGAGAATAGCAAAGAATCAAAGAACGGTGGCCTTGGTCAAGGCCCCAGCTACTCCATATGCTTCATTTGGCTTATTAGTAGATGATATTCCTTCTTCTAAGCAGTCACAGCTGCTATACCAGACATGAAGACATGTTGAGTAGAAAACATGCTAGATTTGTACCCTTTCTTGCTTTCAAGCACCTTTCTGCAGGGTACAACATATAACGTGCTCAGTCTTGATCTATCTGGACTGGGGAACTGCTGGTTGGCAGGTAACAAATAACCAGTTCAAAATAAGTTTTTGTGTGTTTCCTTGTTGGGCTAACAACATCACACATTTGTGTATCACCTCACAATTTGTGATGCCAAATTACATAAATCATATCAACTGATCTTCCTGAAGGAGGCTGGGCAGCTAACCCCATTCTCACTTTAGAGAAGAGAAAACGGATCCTCAGAAAGATTACGTGATAAGTACTGGAAAATAGTGGTGCCAAAACTAGATCCAGATTGTTAGGTAGTCAAATCAATCAGCTGGACTAGAGGATCAAGAATAATGGCAAACACCTACTGAGGTAACTCTACGTCACATACTAGTCTGAGAGCTGGAAATATAGTCCCTACTCTTATGATGTCTATATTCTAAGGAGAAGAAATCATATTTCAATCTGTTTGCAAGATGAGTTTGAATAATAGGAGATTTAAATTTAAGTGAGCCTATTACCTTCCCCAATGCAACCAATGCCAAGAGTTACCTTATCTCAATCTATTGCTGAATGAAAGGAAAGAAATGCACAATGCTGACAATATAGAGAAACTGAACTCTATGAAGATCATGATACTTACCATAAACTTTCCTTTCCCTGCACTTAGGGAAGTAGACTTTAGAAAGGGCATCTTTCAAATGAAGACTCTCGTTATTTCCATATGCCCTATGGACTGTCAACTGCAGCCCAGGATAAGATCTCAAAATGGCCACAAAGACAAACCTTAATCATTATGCTATTCCCCCACAACAATGACTTCATACTATATCTTTAGCCAAAGGACAATGATTATATTTAAAATAAGTATGCAATTTAGATTTATAAAAATTATGCAGCAATACAAAATTGAATTTTGGCATTGGGATTTATTATTCAACCTGCATCAGTTCTTATTTAAATTTCAGATATTTAGAATTCAAATATTTGTTATTCCAGAGGCTGCTATAACATAATGGGTAGGTCATAGGGCTATTGAAATCCAATCACAACCATAATACTATTCATTTTGACTTTTTTTTTTTTCTGTATGGTGATTTTTAAATATAACCAGCACAAAAGGAATTAGAAAGCCATTATAGAAAGAAGCATGCTTGTGTTTCTGTCCAAGTTTGGTTTTTCATGAACTGTAAACATAATCTAAACTAAGATCATAAATACACAATTGGAACCTGGAAATGAACAGCCTGATTTAGTCTTATCTAGATGCCATTAGGAAAAATGTAAACACTTGATTTTGTCTTTTCAACCAAACTCAATCCATATCTTAATCTTTTATTGGAATTTTAGTACTATAAATTATGTTTAGAGTTATTTCTCTTCCTTCTAAAGTTTCTCTTTCTTTATACCTGTTTTCTTTCTATATACAGATCTTTTATGACTTGCCAGGTCATCTTACTTTGATACTATATTTGATTTATTTTACCCTAATATTATAATAAGAGATCAATTTACTTATCCACTTATTTATCCATTTATTCCCCCAACATTCACATACTTATTCATTCATACATTCACTCACCAAATGTTTACTGAGCACTTACTTGCTCCAGGCATTTTCTATGTTATGAGAATGAAAAAGATGGACCTAGATAAGCTCTCTATAATATTTAAAGATTTGAGATTCTTTATAGTTTTCTTATGCTACTGTCCACCTTCCATAGATCCTGAACCTTTTGCTGAGATAGTAACTAGAAACTCCCTTGTATATCTACTTTGCAACATTTTTTTTTTTTTAATTTGGATCTTTTCAGAAATCTCAACCTTGAAGCATGCATTTCTAAAAATACCAGTGGGGATGAACTGAAGTTACCAATTCAAATGCTTCTAATACTGCTTTTCTTAGATGCATCAATTGCAATAATGTATCCACCCCTACTGATATTGTCCTATATTTTGTTAAAGAAAATGAGACTAAAGTTAATATTGTAACCAAAAGAAGTAACATCTATCTGAAGTAAATTGATGAGTTCTCAGATGATTGCTGAAATAAAGTTGACCATTGAGTGCTTATAATTTGGCCTCTTTTCATTCATCAGTAAGGGTATATTGAACATTTTCCATGACAGTCAAGTGTGGAAGGTTAAAAATTAGACAATATCGGGTTCTACCTGCCAAGAGTTTAGCAAGTGTTAAGACAGACAAGGGAAGAATAACCACAACATTGTTTGCTAATTGTGTGAAGAGGTCATGCACAGACCACTGAGAGAATTTAGTGTGAAGAGGACACTTTAAACCAGGCAGCAGAACAGCACGTGTAAAAGCTTAGAGGATTAAAGAAGGCTGCATTTAAGAAATTGCAGGTCTAAGCATGTCGCTGAAGACAAAGGCACTTGTGGCAAAGTGGAGAAAGAAGAGGTGAGAGAAGAAAAGACATCTCCTGGGCGCCTGGGTGGCTCAGTTGGTTAAGCGACTGCCTTTGGCTCAGGTCATGATCCTGGAGTCCCGGGATCGAGTCCCGCATCGGGCTCCCTGCTCAGCGGGGAGTCTGCTTCTCCCTCTGACCCTCCCCCCTCTCATGTGCTCTCTCTCTCAAATAAATAAATAAAATCTTTAAAAAAAAAAAAAAGAAAAGAAAAGACATCTCCAATGTCTGTAACTGTTAAAATGAGAAAGTCGGGCTTTCTAACAAATAACATGGTGAGCAGAGCTGAACCTTACACAGAAGGATCTTGATCATATTTGTATTTTGGAAAGTTTATTTAAGTAGCAGGGTACAAAAGTTGAGGCAGACTCAGAAACTCAATTAGAAAATCATGCAGAAATCCAGGTTTCTGTAAAAAGAAGTGAACTCTGGGGATACCATGAAGAATAGAGACAAAAGGGCGGAATTCAGAAGTATTCAGGAAATAGTATCTGCAGGATTTGAATGATTTGATGATTAAGTTGGGGGGTGAAGAAGATTAATGATGTCATGATTAGAGGGTGGGGAAGGTCAATGATTTGATTATTAAAGTTCTAGCTCTAGAAAGTTGGGTTGATGGTGTCATTCACCAAGACAGAATACTGAGGGGAAAAAGCAGGTTTGCTGGGGAAAATGACACATTTAGTCACTAGAATAGCTTGATATGTACTTGAACAAAGTGATTACCTCTTAGTTTTTAGCAACTTATTATTATTAATGCATATGCCAATGTTTGCATGGACACATACCACACACATACACATATTTCACCCCATACATAAGAGGATGTGATTTATGTTAACATTGTTGACTAGATTCAGGAAGATTTAGTTGTTTACAAAATCAATTTTTAATTTGAGCAGCAGGATGCCATCATTGTGACTCTTGCAAACCAAGTAGCTAGATATATAGAGAGAGTAGTACAAGAATTTAATGTATATATACCCTTTGCAAGGCTAAACAAAACTCCTCTAAACATACTGAAAGAAATAAGCTGACATTTCAGAAAAGAGCATGCAATGACTGACATTTTACATTAGGCATATAATACTATTAATATGATTCCAAACTATTTTCTAAAAAGCCTATTTAATAATAAAGAAAACAAAAAGATTCCATTCTAAAGAAATGGGTATTTATAAATTTTAACCGTAGTTTAAATCAACTTTTATGTCACAATATGCCTCCTATTTTATTTTTGATGGTTAATGTCATTGAGTAAAACTTTCAGTTTTCACTTATAGTGGCATAGGTGGATTGGCTTATTATCAAAGAAAAAGCCCAGCCAAAGTTCAGTATTGGAAAATAGATCTTTTCAAAGGTCATCATCATTGGTCAATTGAAGTTTATCTCCAAGTTTTCCATGAGTAAACAATTTGTTAAATATATTTATAGTGCAAGCAAATTAAAAAGGGGGACATTTAATGAAACTGTAATGATCAAAATGAAATAATTTAGTGGAGTAGAAAAATAAATATTTTAATAATTTAAGTATAAGCTTTATATTTCAAACATAATTCAATACTACTTATATTATTTTTATTACACATCTAAAAAATCTTTGTTTGATTTTATAATCCATCCACATATAAACATGAATTTTACATAAATGCATATGCATCTGACCAAATATAGACTTTTGTTATAGTACATTTTTCTGTTTTTGCTTTCCTCCTTGCTTTGTTTATGGGTATTATTTATCATCACACATATTTACATATTTATATGAATATGTCCACCTTTTATAAAAGTATAGATTCTAGATTTTCACCTTTAGTTAGGAAGTTCCTCATCACTAGCTTTTTTGTATAGTTTTCTAGGTTTTCAATCAAGACCTTTTTGTTTTATTTTTTATACTTACATCCTTAATTCATCTGGAATTTACTCTTGTATACAATATAAACAGAGATGGTATACAATATCAAAATCATTGATACTCTTCTAGATGTATGACCATGTCCAGGTATTATTCATTAAATAATCTATTTTATCTTAATTGAAATGTTATCTTTATTATATATTAAGTTATATTATTATTTACTAATATTTTTATTTATGTAATATAATTTTTGAAAAAATATATATTTGAATCTGTTTTTTAAAATTTTTACAAAAGAATTAATCATGTTGAGCAAAAATATGACCATTTCTGTATTGTAGATGATAATGAAAGAAAATGGAAGCAATATAAAGACCCATCATAAAAGGAGTGGCTAAATAAACAATATAGTGAACAGTAATGCAAATGCTGATGAAAATTTATATTTACTGAAAGAAAAAGGTGTTCAAGAAGTTTTTATGAAAGAAATCAAATTATAAAGCATTCCTCAAAGCATAACCTCATGTAAAATTATATTACACTATTATATCAAACATGTGAAAGAAAGTTAGAAAATCATAATATAATTATGATAAAAGTGATGGGATTGAATATTTTTCCTCTTATACTTATTTATATTACTTTTATCCTCAGAACATACTTGTATATTTAAAAAAGAAGAACTCTGTCTTGCCAATTTCAAAGTAACTGGTTGATGAACACCTTGAATTATTAATTACATTAGAGGATTTTTAAAAAGTTGGTAAGACACAGATGAGGCAAAATTAGGAAATCAATCACTTTTCTTTTTATTCTCTCCCAGTTGACTTGTAAGTGGTTCTTTAAGAATTCACTTAACTATCTCCTCTAAATGGAATCCCTTCCTGAAAATGTTCCCACTTTGGTCACTGGGCCATGGTATGGGCCAGTATATTACCTATGTACTATCATGATATAATGTGCACAGATCATAATTATTCTTATATAACATACATATTTCTTACTATACTACATTGAATTTTCTTTCTGTTCCCCCCCTACTAGTCTCTATCACTACTACTTTCTACTATATCTAGGTTAAAAAAGAGGCACTCAGTCCATGATTGTTCAATGGCTGAATGCATTATAAGAAATTTTGCAAATTATTAGAACAAAATTCATAATGGAAATCCTGAAAATAACTTCTCTCATAAGTTAAAGGTGCAAAATTAATTAATTGATTAATATTGCAAACTGAAGAATCAAGTGTCAAACAGGAACTACAAATCATTTTACCAACAGCCTTAATTTTTATTTGTTCAGTTGATTTTGCCAATGAACAGAATGATTCCTCACATGTAATAGTTATTAAGGGTGTTCAAAAATATACTAAAGTTCAACAAGTGGTAAATACCAGGTATTCAAATGTTCAATAGGAAAGAGCTGAAAATGAGTACACCAAAGAGCAACCTAGCTAAGTTGTAGTCATGTGCCATTCTCATTATGAATTCTTTCTTAACACAGCTCCCAGCTTCAAACCAGGGCACCTCTGTTGCTTCACTTAGATGGCCTCGGGTGAGCTCTGAGTTCCTGGTAACTCCTCTCCCATATGCCCATATATGCATTTATTCCCTGTGATTTATTGAGTGGGATCAAAAGGTGAGCAAATTTCTTTATAGTCTCTGCCTTCATTGGACCGAGACTAATTAGTAACAGAGATATCTATTAAATAATTATACAAACAGACAATTGCAATTATGATAAATGTTACAAAGGAGACGTATCTGCCATGTGAAAGCCTATATTGGGGCTTTAACCATGGACTGTGACAATTGAGCTGAAATCTGAGGGAGGAGTAGCAGTTGATCATCACAAGGACACCAAGTTCTTCTTTTCCTTTTTCTCAAGTACTGCGACTTTCTGGGAGCAAGTTTAAATGAGTCTGGTCCCTAAGGCTTTTCATAGCATATGACAAAAGGAAAAATTGTATTAAGTATCCCAAGCATCTAAGTGGGACCCCTGGAGTTTGAATACATGTAGGCGATCAGATCTGACCTTGAAAATGTGTTGAAATAAAAATGTGATGAAACGATGGGTGAAAGATTTTCTGTGGTCTCCAGAAAAAGTAGAGCAGGAGAACATTTTTCCTGGTTAATTCATCCCTATCCAAAGTACAGAAATGTCCCATTCTCACAATTAGGTCACTATAGAAGCTGATTTTTAGTGACATGAGTCCTGATATGATTATTATCTCCTATTTCCAGAGTGAACCACCCTTGGGACCATGAAAATTCCTTTGCTCTATTTCTAGCTAAAGTTTCTTTTAATTAAATTATTCAAGCATTTAAATGCTGGAAGAGACTGAAATGAACTGAGTCCAAATATATTGGTCCCTGGAAGAACAAAACCTTTTATAAATAAATAAAGATACATTTCATGTTTTAACCCTGGCTCACAGGATTTAAGTCTTTAGACTAAGCCTGATTAGTAGATAGGTTTCTGACCTATTCAGCTGAGATCAGATCCTGCACTAGAGAGGGCCGTGGCAGACAGATTCTAAGATGGCCTCTGTAATACCCACCACCTGGCATTTATGCCTGCATAACTTCCTCCTCTTGAGTGTGAACGTGTCCTGAGACTAGCTTCTAATCAGTAAGATGCAGCTAAGGGATGCATATATAATTACCTTACATAAGATCATAACATCTGACTTGCCTCCGAGACTCTCTCTCCTGCTGTTGATCATGTTGGGAAGCACCATAGCAAGAAATTAGAGACAACCTTTAGGAATTGACAGCAACCTCCGGTCAACAGGGTCTTCTAGGGACCAACAAGAAACTGAGGCCAGTTCTACCGTCACAGGAATTGAATTCTGTCAACAACCACAGGAGCTTGGAAGGAGATTTGTTCCCCATTTACCCCTTAAGTGAGACCTCACTCCAATTGACACACCTTTGTTATTGCATGTTTTAGAGACCTTGAAGTGGAAAATCCAAGTAAGTCATGCCGGACTCCTGACACACAGAGACTGTGAGATACTACCTGCTATTTTAAGCTACTTATTTTGTGGTAATATTGTTACACAGTAACAGAAAAGTTATGTAAAGCTAATCTGAAATAACCCTGGAAAGACCCTCGTTGCCCTAGTCATTTGTACAAGTTCTTACAGCTGGAAGAAAGAATTAAATTATTTAGGACTTTCATAATTTGTGTAAAGAACTAAAATGAAATTAGTATGTGAAAGAAAATTGAAAAGTAAAAGCTCAATGTTTTTAATAATAAGATTTTACTGTAAATTTTAAATCTGAAAAATGCAAATGCCAATAATTTGAGAATAACCAAGATCACCAGACTGGGTAGAATAGTTACATAAGACATGAGGGGAGCAGGGGAAGAACAATGAGACAATTGCCCCCGCTGTATACTCTGTAAGTTAGAACATTACAATCTTTATTACATGAGAAAACAAAAATAAAATAATTTTATGTATTATTGATCATATGTATGTCTGATTCATACATGCATCTACACAGATGTATGATTCCTCGGATCTCCCACATCTTGTATTTGATCAATATAAGAGAGAAGAAATAGGTTAATATTTATGTTGTTCTGGTATGTATTAGGCAGTGTCCAGCACTTTCATATACACACCCTGTGACCTGTCATTATAAATTTTATATTGTAGATAACGAAACTGCTTTTCAGAAAAGTAACATAAGTCACATGGTGAGTGTAGGGGAGGGCAGGAGTTTAAATCTATTACTGTCTGATCTTAGGTAGTTTTTTAACAGAACATTCCCAATACACAAAGCTGAGAGTTAGGCAGTAAGCATGAGCCCAGAATCAAGGCTGGCATTCCTTCTAATTGGTTTGGTGGGTTTTGTTTTGTTTGTTTGTTTTTTTGTTTTTTTTTGATCAGAGAGTGCCTTTGCTTTACCCGTTAATAAAAGTTTGAAATATCACATATACATATTCTCAAAATACACTACCATTTGAAATTACCAGGTTAGAAATTAGTAGGATTAATATGATTAATGTCTGATTAAAGGCTAAAAAAATAATGTACTGCCTATGGAGAAGCATTTTCTTTTTCTTCTTGGCTCTTTCAACTTGTTAAGTCAAGAGCTGCGAACAGTAAGATCAGTGTTCTACAAGACAAAGGGTCACTATAAAGACAATGGTGACCTGCTATTTTCAAGCTTGAAAATGAAAGAGGAAATTGTGTTAAATCTTAACAGGAGAGATTTAGGAGAGGACATCTTGACATAAGTATTTTTAGACACAAATAGCTTTCTAAAGAAAATGTTGAGTACCCTTGCATGGAAATATTTAACCATAAGAAAGATATTCATTTTCTCTGGCATTTCTTACAGTAAAAGTATATTTCTGCCCAGGGACAGGAGAAAGACTAGAAGTAGTTTCCAGGCACATAATTTTATAACATGAATAACTCTTGCATTTTAACATGAAATTGTTTGAAATGACCTTGAAACCTGTTCCAACTCTATTTTCTTACAATTCCACTTCTTTTATTATCATATTTCTTTCTCATCATAAAAATAAAATCAATAACTGAACACAGCATAAAGGTAAAATTAGATGCACTGAGTATCTATGTATTTATGAAATACAAATTATGTATTTATGAAATACAAATACAAACCAAAAAAACTTTGGTTTTCCAACTCCTTTATGTTAAGCATTGAGATGGCTTGAAGTCTGTTATGGAGAGACATGTGTCCAATCACTTTGAAAGGGTCAAATCTAGTATCAGATACCCAGTGAAGTTCAATAAATACAAATTAATGATAACTGATCATTTTTAAGCGCGAAAAAGCATCTAAAGATCATACAATTTGTATCCATTTTAAAATCTAAGTCTTTATAAACAATCATAGAAATATCATTAAAGGGTGAAAAATTCTTTTTAGGATTTTACAGGATTGAGAATATTTGCCACTATATAGATGTGATGAACTGGAGTCGGATGGCACACAATTAACCCAACATCATGAACACTTTTTCCTAAAAGGACTCAAACACACTGTTTAAAGAGTCAAATAAAATGCAAATAATAATAAATTATTCTTTCTTTTGTCTTCTTTCCCAGGGTATCCACTGGCTTATTTATTTCAGTTGAAAAATTAGAGTCTAAAACCAAAAGCAGAATTTTTCTCTAAGCAGTCCTTAAATACCATAGTATATTCTTGAAGTGTGGTCCATGGACCAGCAGCATTCTCAGCACCCAAGAGTTGGTTAGAAATGCAGATTCTCAGACCCCACCCCAAACCTACTGAACCAGACCTGCCTTTTAAAAAAATTCCCAACTGATTCATATGCACATCAATTTGGAAAGGATTGGTCTAAGTATGTATACCTCATTTCCTACCTCGAACTCTCCACCATTCATAGAACATAAGTATTACTATAGGGCAATATTTAGTTATGTTTTTTAATAACCTCAGATTGATCCTTTCAATATTAATTCAAAGATATATGATGTATAAATTTAGAAAAACAAGACACATTTGCACAATTATTTGAGAATAAAAATGTCATTCCTAGCAGTTGACCGTAAGTTTTTATATTTAAAATAAATGTTTTTAAAAATTATTTTAATTATATTTATCAAAAAAATTCTCCACAACAATATTATACCTTTATGTGATATGCTGACCAAATAATTTCTTTTAGTGCTTCATGACAGGGTCTCATATGTTGTAGGAACTCAATATTTATTAAAATAAAAACTCTATATTCATATCTTATTCTATGCATCACAAGTCAAATTTATGTATATGTCATATTTGTTTGTATGCATTTATACTAAATAAATGCTATACAAATGTTACATATTTATGATTTTTTTACCACTTACGATTTTGCTCTGTTATTGTATTATTTCCTTTCTGAAAACTTTCCTTTCATATTCATCAACAAATGTATATCTACCTGCACTTTGCCCTGTAGTGGAAACTAATGTTTTCAGGTAGAACTAAGGCAACTTTGTTTTCCTGCAAATCTAATTTTATGTTTACTTAATTCCAAGTTTCTCTTTTCTAACTTTTATTACTTCTACAATTTTAATTAATCTCATTTATCATACCTTCCTGTATTCTACACTCTGACCACTTTTTTTCTTGAATTGGCCTTATTGGGAAGATGTTTAAGCATGAAGTTTGTGTCAGTAGTTTAAAATCTGCAGGAATTTCATGCAAGGATACTTTAGAAGTCCTAAATGAGAGAGAGAATATCTCAGAATCTGAATTTAAAAGGGAGAAATATTTATTTTGTTTGAACAGCAAGCAAAGTGATCACACATTTTTCACCCACCTCAAACAGATCATGTTTAGCTGACATGACTGTGGGTTTCCATGAAATTAATCTCTGACCTGATTTTTTTTTTTTAAATGCTGCAGTGTCAGTTTTCTATTAATAGGCTCTTATCCAGAGGAAAATGTGCATAGCTTCCTGGTGTGTGCAAACCTAGGAAGGTGAAGGATACCCATTCCAAAGAAGGACAAGATGTCCTGGGCTAAGAACTAAGGGAACCTTTTAAAGAAGTTCCCTTTGTAATCATCTAGACAGTGTGGACAATATGTATTATATATTGTGTGTAGGTGACTGGATAAATATGCCAATGTTATTGATCATAGAACAAGTCACAATTTGCATTTCATAAATGCTCACAGTATTGAATGTAATCAGAATCACTGTAGAGATTTTTTTTTAAAGATTTTATTTATTTTTGCAAGAGAGAGAGAGTGAGCACAAGCGGGGGGCAGGCAGAGGGGGAAGCAGACTCCCCACTGAGAAGGGGACCCTGGGATCATGACCTGAGCTTAAGGCAGATGCTTAACTGATTGAGCCACCCAGACACCCCATTGTAGAGATATTAAGAAGGAATAAATATTGCACAAACTACAACCCTCTTTCCTAAGATTTGTAATTATCCATTGGTGACAAATACAAACCAAAACAAAGTGTCTAACTTTGCTGATTATTAAGGGGGAAATGTTACTTACTAGAAAACTCAGTTTATTGGAAGGAAAGTCAGCACACATTTCTGCAAAAAGAATAACCTAGTTAATTATTAATCTATAATTAATTGTCCCAATAATGAGCGCTGTGACCTTGAAAACAGGGCTCCTTTTTAGCCTCAGGTCTCTCATATAAAGGGGAGACTTACTTATTTTACTTAAAAAGTGATTTATATAAAAATATTTTGGGAAAAATAAATTTGCAATTCTTCTATGTCAATTTTATATGTGCCCTCTGAAAATGTGTCTCTTAGTGTAAAAGAAAGATTTACAGTAATCAGAGAGCAGTATATTTGTTTTCTACTGCTGACATAACAAATGAACAAAAACTCAGTAGCTCAAAATAACACAAATTTATTTTCTTACAGTTCTGTGACTCGGAAGTCCAACATGGGTCTCAAGGGGCTAAAATCAATGTGTCTGCAAGGCTACATTCCTTTCTGGGGGCTGCAGAGGAGAGTCAGTCTCCTTACCCTTTCCAGGTTCTACAGACTACTGTGTTCCTACAGGCTCACAGCCTCTTCCCCCATCCTTAAAGCCACTAGTGGCCAGTAAGTCCTGACATCACATCTCCCTCTAAGCACCACCAAGAACATTCTCCACTTTTAAGGACTCATGTGGTTAGATTAGGCCCACCCAGATAATCTAGGATAATCTCTCCATCTCTAGGTACTTGATTTAATCACACCTGCAAACTCCCTTTTGCCTTGTAAGATAAAATATTCACAGAATCTGAGGATTGAGGCATGGATATCCTAGAGGGTCATTTTTCTATATACTGTAACTAACATTCTATCTACTCTTTACCGATATACATTATGTGAACACTTCTCTATGCAAAGTGTTGCTTAAACCTGCTCAGTAGAGCAAAGTATTGTGTGGAGATCCTACACATTGAAATTCCCTGGCCCACAACCAGGACAATTTTTAAGCACACTAACCAAAGAAAATGCTCGTTCACATTTGCAAAATCTCCAAGTGGGGTGTAATTGAGATTTTGTTTCAGTGAGTCTTTTGACAGCAGGAATTTCTTCTTCCTCTCCCTCTTCTTCTTCTTTTCCTTCTCCTCCTTTCTTCTCCTTCTCTGTCCTTTCCTTCTCCTCCTCCCCTCGCACTCCTTCTCCTCCTTCTACTTTTTCTTCTTTTTTTCAATGAGCATCTCTCCAGTGACTAGAATACTTTTATAATAGTCAACATTCCTTAAACATTTTTGAATAAATAAAGTATTGAATATGTGGATAAGTGATTGATAAAGTTGTAGAGGTATAACAATTTTTCAATTGGCTAACATCATACTGAATATGCCTGAAGTAGTGGTACACTGAATGAGTTAACCATTAGTCAATGGGTTATATAGTGTTACAGATTTAATTTAGTAATCATGTAGAAGATGGATTAGAGGTTAGGAGAATACATGGATTCTTATGTAACACTGTAACAGTTAGTGTAACAGTTATGTGTTGCTGCATAACAAAACAACCCAAAATTTAGCAGCCTGAAACTATAATCACTTATTTTGCTCAGAAATATGTGATTAGGTTAGAATTCAGCAGGCATGGCTTGTCTTTGCTCCACAAGTATCACCTAGGGTGGCTCATCTGGGGACTGCAGGGTCCATTTTCAAGATGGCTCACTCACATGGCTGAAAAGTTGCTGCTGGCTGTTGACTAGGAGCCCAGCTGAGTTTATCAGCCAAGGACCTTGTTTCCTCTCATTATGGGCCTCACTACAGGGTGATTCAAATTTTTTACAGCATGGTTTCAAAAGTAAATATCCCAAGACAGCAAGACAGACATGCCTGGCATTTTTATGATCTATCTTTGAAAATCATATAGTATCATTTTCATTGTATTTTATCTCTTGAGGTAATCATCACGGGTTTCTCTGGATTCAAGAGAAGGGAAAATAGACTTCACTTCTCAGTGGAAAAAGAGTCAAGGTCACATTATAAGAAGAGCACATGAGATGGGAAATATTGCTATTGCCACTGGTGAAAAATACAGTGTGCCACATACAGGGATCCAAATATGAACTGATAGGAGCTTAAATTAAAGCAGGAACAGTGGGAATAAAGAGGAAAATATGGAATTAAGCAATGAGGAATCCAAAATTTAGAGACTGAGCAAATAGGAAAAAGATAAAACTCCATAGGGTCAGAGGAATAGTTGAATGGGAAAAAGTTAATGAGTTTCAGTATCCACATGCTGAACTCCTGGCCTCCATACACTTTCATTCAATAATATTTGTTGAACAATCTCTTTTTTATATCAGGTTATGCCGGGTCTAAATGTCTACGTTTGAGTTGCTACCTATACAGTTTCAGATAAGGCTCATTATACATTGAGGATTACTTCTTTATCTCTGAGAAGTCCTTACTATTCCATTCCTTCCTCCCTGTTCTCCCAAATACCCATTTTATATATCTTGTGGGGATACATCAATTTCTTCTGAAAAACAAACTAGGGCATTTCTGGTAGATAGCCCTGAGGTCACACTTTCTCCATGTTTTTTGACTAGATCGCAATGATAATATACATATATTACCCAATCTGAGTGAGCAAGGCATCTTCTTCATGCTGAATTCACCTTTTGAACACAGAGCATAGTGCTATGAAGTAAATATACATTGATGATAGAACCATAGAATATCAAAGCTAAAAATAAGAAAAATGATCATAGCTGTATTGTTCATAAAAGCCCTTCAATTTTGAAAAATTCAAATGGATAAATAAGTTATGACATTCATGCTATTCGTGCAGCAAGAATAGCATGAACTACAAAGACATACAACAAAACAGGTGAGTGTTACAGAGTGTTGAATTAATGCAGCAAGACGCAGAATAATGCATGCTGTGTGGTTCCATTTATGTAAAGAACAAACTTGGCCAAACTAAACTATATTGTTTATAGATGCAGAGGTCATAAAGCTATAAAACAAAGTAAGAAAATTGTTATAAAAAGAAGTCAGAATAGTTGTTCCCTGTGGAGAAAGGGTTGGAGAAAAAGGAATCTTGATTGGAAAGCAAAACCGAAATGAGAGTCACTGAGTGGGCGGCAGATGGGGATATTCTTCAGAGGTGATGGAAAATATTGTTTCCTGGACTGAGTACTTGTTATGTGGATGTCAACTCCATTATTATTTAGTAAATGATATATAAATATATATGATCTATGCAGCTTTCAGTACCTATATTTTACAAAAAGTTTTTTTAATATTTTAAAAACTGTGATGACTCATAATATTGTTTTAACTCTGAACTGATGAGGTGGCTCATCTCTTGAAAACTAAGTGGGACAGTGTTATTAAAAAATTGCCACGTTATCTAATTTATTTTCACTTAGAGTTCTTGTGCATTTTAGTTTCTAGTTCAGTGTTAGCTAACAACTTAATTCTAAGTGAGTTCCTACAAGATTGGAAAACATATTTGTCATTTTGGTAGTGTTACAAGGAATTAAAGAAACACTGGAAGTACTTTAACCAGACATATGGAGTTCAATATGTCACAATATAGGGTGTCTATGAAGTAAAGAAATATAATCCAATCTCAGGTTTATTATTTAGCTTCTGTAAAACTATATGAGGCAATTTTGCAAGTACTGTCTTTCAGTTTACCTATCAGAGATGTTTCCACCTGGGCCTCTCTTCAAATTATGTTGTCACTTCTCAACTCATTAGCTCAAGGACACAGAAAATAAGCCATCACCTTTCACTGATTTTTCTCCAGGGGAAATTGTGTCATTCCATTTTGTTTGTGAATCTCTTTGTCTCACACTTCCTTAAAATCATCATCTTTTTTTTTTTCCTTTCTACTATAGAATTATAAATGCAAATTAAGAAAGCCAAATATAATTATATTTCAAGAAAGATTTCATTCTATTCCAAATAACTTTTGAATCATGGAAATAGATGGCACATTTAGTATGCTAACTCTTAGCTGGTAACTTAGTTGGTAACTCATAGTGGTAACTGATTTAGTATACTAACTCTTAGTTGGTAACTGGTAACTTAGTTGGAAAATATTAAAAAAACTTTCCCACTAATCCAAATCCCTTATATTGATCTAAAAGACTCTTCTATGTAGAATTGGAAGATATATAAACCAGCAGTTTCTCATAGTTGAGTACTTTGATCCCACCTCCTTTGCAACGATTAGCACCTAGGCTCACCTTTATCTTAGGTTCTTGTTGGTTAACTAGGGTGTAGTTAGTATCACCATAGGAAAATGTCTGTGGTTGTTTATGAAGTCAAAATTATGTGAGGGGTACTACTATATGCTAATTATCCTGCAGTGTCTTGGATGGACCTTTGACTAGTTCTCTTGCCCCAAATGCCAATAAAGATGTCTCCTCCAGCTTTGATCTCTGGCATAGAACATGAGACCAAGATATTAACTTAGTAAAAATATATCAAATAATTGTTTGCTAAATATATTAACCTGGAATTTTTTGGACCTAGGGATGTTAGCAAAAGCTTAATTCTTTGCTTTTTCTTTATGCCCCTTTTCTTTCATTTAGAGCTATCCTTCAAGTTACATATTAATTCATACTCTAGCTCTTTCATATGTGTAAATATTTTCTACATTAAACTTGAGTGATGAGAAACCAAGGAATCTATCTCATGATTTTTATATATAATTTCATCTGTTCTTCTTTTAGGCAACTTAGAACTAGCAGCCTTGTATCATATAGTTATTTATACAATTACAAATCTTTCCTTGAGGGCTAGATGAATATATATTTCACAATTCACCCTCAGACTTAGCATAGTTACTGGCCAAAGCAAATACTTGAAATATATGTGCTTATTAAGTGAATATCTTTGAGGATGTCAACAGTTTTGCCCCTTTCCATCCATTAGTGAATGGCAGAGTGAAGGGACAAAGATAAGAATACCATGCTCCAAAGCACCTGGGTATTGAGAGCCTATGTCACTCAAAGACAGGGACCCTGGCTAGATTATGGTTATAACAAGTCAATTCTAGTCACAACCTACAAAGTTTATGAATCCAGGGAGACTGGGCAGAAACTGAATAGTAAACCTGGTCTACTTAATTCAAGAGATAAACAAAACTTCTGGTAGCTGTCAAAACTATTATTTCTAATATAACCCTTTCAGTCACTATGAGAAAAGTCTTTAGAGCATTCTGCTGACTTACTGCTTAAATCTAGCTATTTCTGCTACCCTATGTACTTCCTCATCATGTCTTCTGAACCTTGGACTAAAGATCATGTCTCTTCATCTGTTCCTTGACAAAGGCCTTTCCCTAGTATCTCAAAAACCCTCTTGCCTTGCTTCAGTGCTTAATACGGGGCCTTTATAAAACCATAGCAAGACCACTGGCCTAAACACTAGTTCTCATAGTACTTAGAAAAAGGGTGACCACAAAATTAGTTATTAACAGCTTATTTCTCATTATTATCCTGAAGAGAGTTACTTAGTGAGTACCTGTCTGACAGTATTATTTCATTATTTGTTCATGAATTGGAAATAGCATTCCAAAAATATAAAATGAGCTCAAAGTAGAGTGGGGATCAAAAGCAGCAATGGACACCCAAATACTGGGAGCATATTCACATAGGAGGGCCAGAAACTAGAGATTGTAATAAACTACAAGTTCAAAATAAATCATGAATATAAAGTATCCATCCTTTTCAATGACATAGCAGTAGAGTGCCTTAAAAAAACTAGAGTCTTTAAACCAGGATCTTTACCCAGTTTCTTAGCCTAGTAACTCTGTACCTTGATCATCCTAGGGCCTCATCCCACAGATCACTAATTCTCACCTACCACCCATCTCTTCTTCTTTCATCTCTTCATTAATCAAACCTACTCTTGATCTCCTTACTTTGGCCAGCCATTTCACCTTTTGACAACAGCATGTGCACCGCAAATCATCAGAGTGAAGAATAGGACACTATAACTCTAAAGTTATTTTTTAAGCAAGTTTCAATGTGTCTTCAGTGATCATAATATTTATGAACAATAGCATGACTTTGTCAACTAAAGCACTCATCATTCATAAATCCAAACTGGAGTTATATATTTTTATATCTGTCTAGTCTTCAGTCTAATGATTATTTTTTCTCTTTCCTGCTTGTTTTTCAATCTACTATATTAGAATCAGGGACTTTATGTTATTCCTCTTCATGTCCCTATTGCCTGGTATTCAGCTTGGTGCATAATAAGTTCTAAAGTATTGACTACAACTGAACCTCTGACATGACCTCCTGCTGTATAAATCTAATTATAGGTTGATAATTAATACCACAGGGTGTATAATTTTGTTATATTTCAAATGGATGTATTTTGTTTGCTCACTTCTCTCTAAATGCGATGCCGAATGCTTCTGCATATTAAAATTCACAAGCTTGGCATTTTACCATACTTGGTAACGTAAGATTTTATACCGTATTCTTTTCCCCCAGGCAATTATACATAAGTTAAATAAGAATAACGATGGATAAAAATAATAGCTCCGGCACTGGAGGTCAAAGAAATGTCACTTTATAATTACCATTTTGTCTTGATGTTATATCAAATGTCTACCACAAACAGAAAATTCTCTTAGTCATATGACGATTTTATTTTAATAGGCAACAATAAATTTTCCAGAGAAACCTCGCTAACAATATTTTGAAGGTCTAAATAGTGGAAATGATTCTCTCACATCCATAAGCTCATTAATGCCCTGAGTTATGTTATATTATATTATATTATATTATATTATATTATATTATATTATATTATATTATGTTATGTTATATTATATTATATTATATTATATTATATTATATTATATTATATTATATTATATATTATGCATATATTAGGAGCTCTTTCTTTCTTTTTTCTCAACATTTCAGAAACCTGTGTCAGGGAGAGGGGGAGGATGCAGCAAATGAGTAGCAATGAGAAAACCTGTTTATAACAAGCAGGTTGCTGAACAAACATAAATTATCTGTTCTTCTAGATTAAACGACTGTATCTTTAATTTAAGTGAAGACCACATACCCCAGCCCTTGCCACAGGTACCAAACTAGGAAATATCTAAACCATACATATTTAAATGTAATATGAAGTACATCATAAGTGAGATGGACTCTGTGGTTTATGGGGGAACAGCTCATTTACATACCAAAGGATCTCTCAGAATCATAAATTCCATGTGCTTTTGACAGCTTGACTTCAGGCACAGAGATGTGGAGATGTTTGATGTTTATAGAGCATAACTTGTACAGAGAGAAGCAGGACTTTATTCATTACACATTTGCCAAGGATATTCTTTTTAACTTCCTTTGAAGATGGAAAATACTATCTTTTTGGGCCAGAAAGTTCATCTATCTCTGTTTAACCCTCACTCGGGGCAATACATGTTCATGTGACACCCAAATAAGCCCTTCCTATCAGAAATTATTCATGGCGTTCTGGTTTTTCAGAGAAAATGGGAATTAAGGAAAGTAAACCTTAACTTTGCTAGATTTTCCTAGAACTTTGAGTTGAACAGAAACTGAACTCCATAAGCTTGGAAGTATTGATTATGTTAATGCATGATTTTCAGATGAAGGTTTTTCCCTAATTTGTTCTTTTTAAATGTGTTACTTTAAATAATCTGCATTTTAAAAATATATTGAACATTTCTCCAAAGGGTTTCTTTTTATTTGATGGAAGAAAAGAATAATGATTTCAACTCCATAACTGTAAAACCAAAAGCTTAACTGGAAAATCTTAACCATCTATGTACGCATTCTCTTTTCAAATTGATATATTCAACCCAAAGGTCAATATAGACCACTTTAAAATTGCTTAGTTGCACTGTTTTATGTTTCTCTCATATTAAATATTGTTAACTGATTAAAAATTAATGCAAACAGCCTTGAAGGCTTTAAATCTCTAAGGATTCCTAAGCCCTTAGAATAATAGCTGAATAGGCTCAATTCATTTTTGCATTGTAAAAGTAGCACGGTTTTTAAATTATAGTCACAATGATCACCAAAAACAAAAAATTAAGCTTTTAAGCTGACAAGCAGAACATCTTCCATGAGCACTGTGTTCTTAAAATGTGGTAAAAAAAAAAAAAAGAATCACTATTACAAATAATAACAAAAGCTGCAACAAAAAGCTTCTTAATGGAACCCAGCAAAGGTTGATACTAAAAAGATGCATTTCTGTTCACTTTCACTATAGATTTTGCAGCATGGATGCTTTGCACAATTTTTAAATGTACACATAAACATAATTTGCCAAGAAGCATGATCTTGTAAAAAGTTGAAAACATTCTTCTGGCCTCTTATGAGGCTCCTCATCCCAACCCCACCCCCACACTCCACCTCCCATCCCACCCCCGCCCCAGATAACTATGGTTAAGTAATGGAGCTGGTGTTCCAACCTGGATATCTGACCTAAACTCCACATGCTTTGTACTCCATCATGCTGCCTTTAATTATTTTAATGCTGCCTTCTTTCAGTGCTACACTACCTTTTCTCTCTGATTTTCAATGAATTATGTCACCCATCTGCTTTTCACAATTTGCTTTTCTTCTCTTTTTCTAAATTCAACTTGAGCAGGAAAGAAGATTGAGAAGTTTTAGAATCAGACTGATCAGATTTCTGTGATATCTGCCTCTTAGCCTTTCAGAGTTTCTGTGATATTTTAAAAAGATATTCATAAAAGACTTGGTCCTTAATGCCCTGTCAATAAATATGATGTTCCTGACCATAGCATTTTTTAGAACTATTTTTCCTTGCCTCATATTGACTTCTTAGGTTTTTAATTTCTTTTCAGGTTTTCACATGGACCATCTCAAAAAATGATGTTACTAATTAAGATGTCTAATTGATGTCACTAATACTTTTGAGAAATGAAATAAAACTAACCTTCAAATCCCCACATTATAACATATTTTTTAAAAATATCATTATTTCCTTTTCTGCTGTTACAAATGTCATGCACATTTCTGGACCCCATTGTCTAATACAAGTATATTTGGTTTCCATTTCAATAACAGACTGCTAATTTAGACAGTAATTTGCACTTACAAATAAATTTGATGGTCAGTGGATTCACTGACCCATATATATTACAAAAAGTAAATTTTTACTAAAAACATCAACTCTGTTCTTTATTTTTTACCTAGCTTTTTATTAAGGAAAGGCTTGAATATTCACAAAAGTAGACAGAATATTGTAACAAAACCCATGTACCCATCATCAGTCCCAGTATAACCAAGTCTTGGCCAGTCTGATGTCACATACACCTCATTGATACTCCTCTCTGGTATATTATTTAGAAGCAAGTTTCAAACATTGTATCATCTCATCCATATATATTTGAGTATGTATCTCCAAATTATATAAGTAGCTTTAAAACATAACCACAATATGGTCACCCCACTAAAGATAAAGTAATTCATTAATATCATCCGACATTCAAAATATGTCAAATTTTCAATTATTTCATTGGAATTTTTAAGGTTGTCTGAATCAGGATCTATTAATTTTACACATTATGATGGGTAACATTTCTTTCTACTATAGGTTTCCTTGGCATCTCTTTTTGTTTCCAATAACTTCTTTGAAGGAACTGGGTTGTTTATATCATAAAGGTTCCCGTAGCCTGCCTGGATTTTGCTGATTGCATGCTATGGTATAGTTTTTAACATATTCTTCATCCACCTATTTCTTGAAAATTGCAGACTGTGTTTTTTTCATTGTTTTTCTTTTATTTCTACTTATGTATTTTTCTTTTTTTTTTTGTTTTTTGTTTTTGAATCAGAAGAGTTAGTTCTAGCTATCATTTTAATGGTTGGTTAGGCTTTGAGTTATATTTTGCCAAGAGTTTGCCTTTTTGTGGCTTCTAGACTTTTATCTATGGGTTTTCACTTTGTCCCCGAGTGCTGCATAATAAAAAAACCTGATCTTCTCCTTAAACAACCTATGCACAAGTCTTTTCATTTAACTGTGCCTCTTACAATCATGGTCCTTCTCCAAATATATTGTCTTGTCAATATCAATTTTTAAAATGTGCTTGTGGAACTAAAAATGATATTCTAGATGTGGGGTATTGCTTTTCTTGAACAGGAGAACATAATTTGGAAGTGATTAGGGCTTGAACCTAGTACTTCCTCCTCCTCCCAACCCAAGTCATCTCGACTTGGGCCAGAATAGCCACTCAGTTTTAGCAAGATAGAAATACGTAGGCTGGATCTTCTCCTTCTCTTAATTTCACCATCTGTTGCTCTAGGTGACATAACTTGTGTGCATAGTTAATTAGTCTGGCTGTGAATCTTCGATCTTTTTTCTTGAGAGCAACAATGGGAGCTCATGTGCTTTACAGTCTGTTGAAACACTGCATTGTGTAAAATAAATTACGATTTTTGCTCTACATTTTGGATATCAAATCCTTCCACAGGTTTGTTGCAGAAGCAGTAAAACACGGTTGAGCTAAGAGTGAGGAAACAATCCCATATATGGTATAATAAACCTTCTCTTGAATCCTGAAGTTATATAATAGTTTAGAAGTTGGGAGTTTAGAAGTTGAGAGTTTGACCTAATTTTTTTTTAATTACCCTTAACTAAGTTTTCTAGTAAATTACCAGTTAATTATATATAAGATCTTTACCAACTTGAATCTATTATGTAGAAATTTGTACTTCCCTCTATTTTGGAGATCCTTGGACCGAGAGAACACAGTTACATAGATGTTACTGTAAAGCATAATTTGACTGTATGTTAGTTACCTTGGCAATTTGAAAAAATTACAAATTTTATCAGCTTTTAAAAAAGTCTCTATCGTTTCAACCAAGCTATTAAGAATTAACTATAGTTTAAAAAAATTAACTACCAAAATTACTCCAAAGGTATTTTTGCATAGTGCTGTATGCTGTCAAATGCAAGTTCACATGAAACTCATAAGGGAAGCTAACTTTGGCACTTGTCTAGAAATAGCCTCTGGAAAGAAGGTAGAAGGCTATTTATAGTCCTAAACCCTAGCACTCTTTGTATTTGATCCAGTCTGTGGCCTGATCCAACTTACTCAATCTAGCATGGGCCAAATCAGAACAGTGGCCTAGGGTAGGCCCCTGTCAGCCTCTGAAGGAACAGCAGGCTAACTATTAGTCTCACACAGCAAGGAGAAGTGGTCAACATGACTCAGATAGAGATCTGGATGTGAATCTTAGCTCTACCGTATACAGCTGTGTGAATTCACGGCAAATCCCTAACCTCTCTAAATTTCAAGTTCCTATTCTATAAATAGCAATGATAAAAGTATCTATATAACATATAGATCATATAACAAACTTCATACAGTGCTTGACATTTAATGTCTTCTCAATATGTGAATTGTTCTTATTACTATTTTTTAGATTTCTTTTTTATTATTATGTTCAATTAGCCAATATATAGTACATCATTAGTTTTTGGTGTGAACTGTTATGATAATTGTCATTATAATTATCTTTATAAATTCATCATGGCCAGAATCAAAGATATTATTTCTCTAAAATCCTTTGGCTTCCAACTTGGTCCTAGTTCTACTTCATCTATGGCTCTGTACCTGAAACACAATTCCATATTTAGCATTACTTCCTTTGTTCTGTTAGATGAAGTAGTCAGGCTTGGAACATGCACTTGTAATCTATGTAAAGAACTTGGTAAGGTTTATCGATGTGTCCTGCGGCTATAGTTGAATAAGCACTGAGAGAAGCCACAGGAGACATGAATTATATCTTCAGACTTCCTCTAATTATCAATGACCATGGGGGAGTCATTTAATCTGTATCAGCCTCAGTTTTCCAACAGTGGAGGTCAGGACAGTAGACTAGAACTCTCTAAGAGGCTACTCTAGCTCTACCTTTCATAATTGCTGTACAGCGTTTGCTTACGTTGTGATAAATGGATGGGAAGAGTCATCAGTAGATGTCACAGTCTACTGATGTAGTACTTACATTTTCGTAATGTGCCCCAAAGTGGTGGCAAAAGAAATACAGCAGATGAGAGGAAAGACTATTCCAGGCTAAGGGAATAACATGTACCTAAGTTCTGTACAAAAGCATACCCCTTACAAAAGACTAAAAGAAGACTATTGAGGCTGGGACACAAAAAAGTGAGAATCATGAAGACAAAATGAAAAGTGTGTAGGAGAGAAGTGTGCCAGAAGCTCTGGATAACCCCAGAGAATGACTGAGGTGCTAACCTTAAAAATTCAGCTCTTAGTTGGCAGTCTAATTTTCATCTGAGAAATATGATTAATAAATCATTCCCGAAAAGGAAAAAAGTACATAATTGATGTTCAGATGACATAGATCCTATGAACTGCAAAGGCCAAGGAGCAGGAAACGACCCTCACTAGCTGGTGTTTTTTACCCTTTATTACTAATTCAATGATTTTTATGGGAGATTCCAAGAGGTCTTGTGAGAATCCTTTAGATACTCCACGGGGACAAGATAGAAACAAAAATTCTATTTCATAATCAAGAATTCTCCTGTAAAAAAATTTTATGAATCAAGTACCAAGTTCTACAGAGAATAATCCACAAGCAAACCAAACATGATTTGGTTGTGACCTCCTGAATCGGCTGGATGCCCACACCCAGTCCACAGGGAGGGAAACACATTCATAGGTATCTTACTAACTTGTGCGGGGCTAAGCAAGCAACTGTTAAAGATAGCTCTCTTTAAGACAAACTAAAGACCACATGACACAGAATATCTAAGGAATAGGAAAAAATGCTATTTATATTTAGTTAGCAAATTCTGAACTAAAATTGGTGAAGACTAAACCTGATATCCTCTTACAGAAAAGAAATAACACAAACTAGATCTAAGGGAGCTGGCTTCTAATCTTGGCAATGCCATAGTCTTGAGCAAGTCACCGAACATCTGAGTTACAGTTTCTATTTCTGCAAAATGGAGGTAATAATGCTGGCTTAACTGAATTCTATGAGGTTTAAATAAGGAAATAGCACAAAGTCCTGAGCAAAATACCTGATACACAGAAACCTCTCAGTAATTGTTTTTATCAGTTTGGGGTGCCAGACTAAATTTCTCAGTGGAAGGTACAAGTAAGACATTTCTCCTTATAAATATTGACTGAAAATCTCCAACTCCGAAATCACTGTGTGTCCATACTAGCATCTATGCAAAGAGCCAAAACCACATGTTCTGTTTTTCAGTTGTCTAATTAAAAACAGCATTCAACTTGGAAGCTGATGAGAGCACCACCTGTCTGATTTTCTTATAGCTGTCAGAAGCAAATTTTAGATCCACCTCCCAGATTTTTACCTCACTAGAACTGGATTGTGTCTGGATTCAAAATGCTTTAGTTGTTTAAAGGGTCCTTTCATTCTAAGGAATATACATATATTTTTATATTTACATATATTTTACATATTTATATATAGATGAAACAATTGCTACCATGATCAAATAATAAAAAAATGTTTTAGTTATGGCATAAACCTTTTCAGAGGAAGCACTGAAACAAAATATTTACTTTAATAGAAAGATAGAGTTCATCATATAGAGGTAAAAGAGACATGGGGTGTGTGAAAAGAATCAGAATTCAAATTGCTTCATTTTAAAATCATATTGATCTACATTTTGTGGATTTCTAACTTTGTCTCTGTATATCTACCAATAGTAAAATATATACAAATTTTGTGGGAGCACTTACATCTTAAATCTTACGTATGTGTGTATGCATATTTATACACTTAAGTTAGAAAGGAAAAACAAATTTAAGATCTCCATTTTAAAAGATCATAAAGCAAAAATGCTCAAAATAATTTTTCTACATTCAAACATTAAATGCAACATTTTAAGTTCATTGTGGTCTCTATCCTTGCAAGTCTTGTAATTTTTGCAAGGTAAGATATCAGCGGTTATGTTACATGACCATAGCTATTTATAGAGGTGTGGGTGACAACTGGTACCTACTGGGGCCTTTGGCATAGCAGAGAAGAGTTTCCCCATGCAAAATGCAGAGAAACCCCTTCTCTCCCCCAACACACAGATCTATAGCCTCTCCACTCCCAAATCCACCTCTCCAATCCCGTATAGAATCATTGATCAAGACAAGTATCTAAAAGCAACATTTAAGTTGACAACTTGACTGTCAATGTCACTGTCGATTTCCACCTTTTTTTTCCTATTGGTACTATTGGAAAATGGTAGCAGTACCTTCAGCAGTGATCTCAGTCATGGTGGTTGGAGAATGGAAAAAGCAGGCGAAAAGTTCCGGTCAAGTGGCACTTTGCAGAATACTTTAGAATTCGAGAACTCTGATAGGGGGCTCTGTGTGAAAAACGTGAAGGCTCTTCGTTTTCCTGGCTGTTTCTGCTGCCCTTTTGTTGTCCTGTTGAACTTCGTCTCTTCTCTGCAGAGTTCTCCCCCTGGAAACAACCTGAGCCTTTTCCAAGCTGTGCTTGTGGCTCAGGCAGAAGTATCAGCTTCGAACAAAAATAGCCTCATCTCCCTAGGACTCTTCAGCACTTTTTTGGGGGGGGGGGGCACTCTAGGGGAACACACACACACACACACACACACACACACACACCAGCTCTCCAGCCCCAAAGAAAGATAGGGAAAACAACAACAACAACAACAAAATAACTAAAAGTACTGTCTAAGCCCCCACAGTTTCCTTAAGATAATTATAGATCTTGGGGTCTATGTCAGAAAACATGAAATAAAGAGTCGAAAGTAATCTTATCTGTGATAGCTCAGATTTATTCTTAGTGTCCTTAATGCTCAGAACATTCTTCTTCCCTTATTTGGTGTGGGGAGGGTCCTGTCATGTCTACCAGAGGCAAAGGGGAGGGTAGTCTTCAGTCATTTTCTCCAGGTTGATTCCCTATTGGTCTAAATTCACTTAGCAAGTGTAGTTATTTATATAGGGCCATGACTTAAAGTTGCCACTATTAAATCCTGAGGCTTCCTTGTAGGGGATTAAGATTTTCCAAACACTGGCCAGTAAGAAATATGTAATGTGAAGTTATAGTGACACTTGAGAACTGATGAATTCCTAGATCTTTTTATTCTCTTTCATGCACGACTGAAAACAAAATATCTGAATTTATCTATTCAGTAGAAGAGAGGGGAGGTGACACAAAGTTTAGAAATCTACAGCCAACATTGTAGTAAAAGATTTCAACTTTTCCCTGTCTCAACTTCAGGAAAATAAAAGAAAAAGGATCATAGCAGCTAATGATTAACCAAAAGGGCTGGGCTGATTAGCATTTCACCTTCCCACTCCCAGACAGGTGTTAATGAGCAGAGAAATATTCAATAGTCGGTTGTAGGAAGGGGAAGGAGAATCAAAGGGCATTGAGAATCACAAACTGCAGCCAATCTGAATAATCAAGGGGTGACTACACTTATCTTTTATGTTATTCTCATAGTCAACCTAATAAATGTTTGTAGTTTCAACTTTTAGCCTTAACTTGCTGCCTTTAGTTGTCACAATCTCTTTGATTTGTATGGTTCTTCAGAGATCACAAAGCAAAGTCATGTCTGTTGTTTTAATTTTGAGGACTCAGAAGAAAGTTACAACAGCAATTTCCATAGAAAATGACACACACACCCCATGTCAGCACTTTTGTATTTGCTGCCTCAATTCCTCCCACCTTAGGAAGTGTTCATATACTTGCAGAATAAGTAAGTTAAGCAATCTTAATTCACAAAAGAGGAAATAATTCCAGGTAACACGGTTTTATCCAAGATCCTACACGAGGCCTAGAGGCTTTTGACTCCAAGTCTGATACCTTTCCCAAGAGGTGAGACTTTGTGGCAGACCCTACCATTTGCAGATAATGGGGAACACTACAGATGAGGTCACCTGCAGATGGAAAGATGCAGACTCCTGGCAGCACCCTCCTGGAGCACTGGGTTGGTGCCTGCTTTCTAAGATGGGGATGAGGAAGCCTAAAAACAGAGTTCTCTTTACTTCACCTCCAAAGGTATCTCCATTCAATATCGTCACAGAGCTTCCAAATTTAAGAAAACATAGTCTTTCCCAACTCCATTTTTCAACCACTCTCACAGTCTCTCACTGTGGTTAACTGAAAAAAAAAAAAAAATCCTGTATGTAATTCACTAAGAATTTACATGGGTCAGGGTCTAAATAAAATTAGCTAGCTTAGAACAGGAATGAATCACAATTACAAGCTCCTACTTAATAAGAAGTTGAAATAAAAATATAGAGCAAGAATACTAAATTCCTAGTGATTGATGCTGCTCTTAAATCCCCCATCACTAATTTCGTGCTATATATACTAGAAGGAGGAAGAAATGTAAAAAAATATTCTAGCGAATAAACATGTTTGCAAGATAATAAGTTTTTCTAAATCTATCTGTTGGATGAGTTGATGAATCTTATTAGACATTAGGAAACCAGTAGATTTCTCATTTTGAAAAGTTATTACAACTTTCAAATTATGTGAAACCAAATTAATGATATATATCTTTGAGTTATATCTTTGAGTTTCAACTGGAACTCTCTGAAGCTTTCCAAAACCAAGAAACTGACATTTTTCTAAAGGTATATACCCTATTCTTCAGGACACTCAAAGAATAAAACATTACAAACAATATATTTGCCTTTCTTCAACTTGTTTGCCTTTCTTCATTTGTAAGAGGTTTTCATTTTAAAGAGACCTCACAGTTCATTGGGCTTTTTCCTTTTTTATTTTTTTAAGATTTATTTATTTATTTGAGAGAGGGAAAGAGTGGGGGAAGGGGCAGAGGGATAGAGAATCCTGAAGCAGACTCCCCACTGAGTGCTGAGCTCAGATGCAAGAGTTGATCTCAGGACCCTGAGATCATGACCTGGGCCAAAACCAAGAGTTGGCTGCTTAACCGACTGAGTCACTCCGGCACCCCTCATTGGGCTCTTTCAACATGACCTGAAAAGTGGTGGCTCTCTCTTCTCAGTACTAGCTTCCTGAATTGGCACAGGTAGACATGTTATGCATACAGGAATAGCTGTCCTGATGCATTATTAACTGACGGGTCTTTATAAGTCAATGGTAAACTGTGAAAGTTTGTTCTATTAAGTATTCCATTTAGTCCAAGCTGCCTCTCCAACTTGATTATACTGGTCATTGACCCTTGTGATTTTCACTCAATGTTCTAAATATTCAAGTTAGTAGACAAAAATATTCTTCTTTAGAGCAACGTTTTTAAAAAATCTGGCTGCTCTGTCAGGTCTTATCATAAACTAACAATCAGTAAGACCTTTACTGCATTTGGCTATGAAGAAGATACTTTTATTCAATTTCAGAATGCAAAAAAGATTCAGGAGACAACCGGAGAAATTTTGATGATTTTTGGTTTCCACCAAAAAAATCATATAATAAAACAAAATTAAATTTAAAAAAATCATTTTAAGACCGTACTACATTATCCTGTTCTGTGCCAATGTTTGTGTGTTTTATGAGGTAGTGAGAAAATGTATAATTGGGAGAAAATAGTTATTTACTACCAGTCACCTATTTCTCAAGGGATGAAGATATTTGAGAGAAAACAGATTTTAGGGTTACTTCTCAAGATCTTCTATTTCTTAGGGATGCCTGGGTAGCTTGGTTGGTTAAGCATCTGCCTTCGGCTCAGGTCATGATCCCAGGGTCCTGGGGTCGAGCCCCACATTGGGCTCTCTGTTGAGTGTGGAGCCTGCTTCTTCCTCTGTCTGCTGCTCCCCTGCCTGTGCTCTTGTCCTCTGTCAAATAAATAAATAAAATCTTAAACAAAAAGATCTTCTATTTCTTAATTTATGGATACAAACAGCTTATACGTGAATAAACTATACATGAATTGGTGACAAATAAAAATAAAGTAATAAAAAAACTTTGTACAATATTGTACACTTTTTAAAATAATATTGTACACTTAAAGCATAAGTAAATCCATGGAATATCGAATTGGGATTAAAGTGCTTTTTACTTGGATCCTAACATAATAACAGGTATAACTTTTATGTGAGCTTAAGTATTCAGGTTCATTTCTGTAAGAGACAAAGGTAAATAATCAACCAGAATGATTTGAAAAAAAAGGGGAGAGGTAGGGGACAGAACATCATAATGTAAGATAATTGTAAGTGAAGAAGAACTTGGCAAAAACAACCTAGTTATAGAAAGAATAAATATTGGCTTTTTAAACCTTAGAAGGAAGAAATATAAGAGAAATTAGGAACACTGAATATGAACTTGAGAGCCATTTGATTGTATTTACTTTCATCTGACCTTGAAATCCTATCACATGACCTAGAAATTCCACTGAAGCTCTCACTTGATAAACTTAATCTTCAGAATCACAAGAAAACCTCAATTGAACTATTAGTTCATTAATCTTACTTCATCTCAACACTGCTGTTCACTTCATTTTAAATTATTTTGTGTTCTATTTGTGTCATGGAAAATCTCATTTCATCCTTATTATTTTCTCTAAATGGCCTGTGCTCATTTCTTTAACCAAAGGTTGAAAGTCTTTCCAGAGGTTTGGCTTACCATCTGATTATTTAGAAACTGTAATCCAGCTCGTTTCAAATGACAGAAGGCATTCCAGTGCAATTAAAAACTTTCCTCTCTTTAACTCTGACTCATGAATAGCTGAGTCTCCAATATCAGGCTTCTTTCCTCACACGCATTTGACATTGTCAAACATTCTCTCAGAAATGTGCTTACGTCAATTCAGTCTTCAATTAGCAAAAGCAGCCCCTTCCTTCTTGGGGATTCTATTCTCTGAATTGCTGGCTTCTGTCCACTACCACTGTCCTCTTTATAAGAACCTGCCATATCCTGTAGTAGGTGGTCCTGTGGAAGCCATAATTCGGATGACTGCTTTCTGCTCTGCAGCTGTCACGTATGATCTTCAGTCTGTGGTCTTAGTTGCTATTCAAAAGCAATTTTTCATTTATGCTTTTTAATTTTCTTATAAAAGCATAAATAGCTTTTTTAATAAAAGTATCTGCTGACTAGTTCTTAGATACAAATTTCTTTTCCTCTAAAAATAATTTTTTTTTAAAGATTTTATTTATTTATTCATGAGAGACAGAGAGAGAGAGAGAAGCAGAGGGAGAAGCAGGCTCCCAAGGAGCAGGGAGCCTGATGCAGGACTTGATCCCAGGACTCTGGGACCATGACCTGAGCCAAAGGCAGACGCTTAACCATCTGAGCCACCCAGGCGCCCGCTCTAAAAATAATTTAAATGAGCATTTCTATTTGCTAACTTGGATAAAATTCACAACATCATCACCTTGTTTTTTTTTACATTTTGATGTTTTTACATTATCAACAATGTGTATATCTGGTTTATCGTTACTGCATGCTATCTAACTAGGGTCACTAACTTTCTGAACTTGGTTATAAATAAGGAAATAACTTGTACTCATTATTCCATTGTTCAATAAATACATGTATTATCTCTTTACTCTGCCCTCAGCACTAAGCTAGGTTCTAGTGATAGATACCAAGATGAATAAGATGAGGATTTTGTCTTCAAGGAGCTCAGAGTCTAATAAGGGCATGGACAATATACACCAGACATTATAATGCAATGTGATAAGATTTAGAGTAGAATAAACACTATGCCTTGGCACAGAAAGGGAGCTCTAATGCAATAGGAAAGGCTTTAAGAGGAAGGAAATACTGTCTTGAAGTGTAAGAAATCATTTAAATAAATAGTAGATTGAGGACATACATCTCAAGTAGAGGGACAACTAGAAAAACAACTCAGAAAAAAATTATAAAGGTTTACATATAATGAACTTGAAATAGTTCAATAAGATTTGGTCACAGAGTACTCGGAAGGAAGTTACAGAAGAAACTGAGAATAAAGAAGAGTCAGATACCTAAGTGTCTTACAAGCCATGCTAAGGTGTTTGGGCTTAACTCTAATTTAGAATGACATTGAAGTGTTTTTTGGATTTTTAAAAAATATTTTATTTATTTATTTGAGTGAGAGTGAGACACAGAGATAGCGACAGAGAGCACAAGCAGGGAGGAGAGGGAGACGCAGGCAGGGAGCCTGATACGGGCTTGATCCCAAGACCCTGGGATCATGACCTGAGCCGAAGGCAGATGCTTAACCGACTGAGCGACCCAGTGCCCCGACATTGAAGTTTAAGCAAAAATATGAAATGATCAAATTTACCATTTAGAAATACTGGATTCAGCAACAAAGTGATCATCACAGTTTCCTTAAGAGAATTTCAGGAAGCCTTGGAAATAGAAGCCAGATTACAGAACGTGGGCAAATGAGAGATCATAAAATGAAATGAGAACCCAAAACATGCTTCAAGGACACTTACGCAAGGGGCGCCTGGGTGGCTCAGTTGTTAAGCATCTGCCCTTGACTCAGGTTGTGATCCCAGGGTCCTGGGATCGAGCCCCACATTGGGCTCCTTGCTCAGCAGGAAGCCTGCTTCTCCCTCTCCCACTCCCCCTGCTTGTGTTCCCTCTCTCGCTGTGTCTCTCTCTGTCAAATAAATAAAAATCTTAAAAAAAAAACAAAAGGACGCTTATGTGAAAAGCAAAGGAGTGAGATGATTAACAATTAGAGGGAGATACAGAGTAAAGTAGGAGATATTTTTTAAAGATTAAAGAGTCTTGATCATGTTTATTTTTTTAAGGAAAGGGATACAGGAAGGAGGGAGGAAAAATTAATGATATAGGAGAGAGAAAGGACAAGGAACATAGAGAAAGCTTTAAGCAGATGGAAGGGTAAAATTAGAGCTCAGGTGGAGAGTACTTTTACAGAGAAAACAAAATTTTAGTAAAGCAAAAAGAATCAAGTTTGGGACAAATATAGACAATTTTTGATTTGTGAAAGTGGAGAATTAGAGGAATTCATACCCGATGGCATTATTTTCTCCAGGAGTTAATGTCATCTGTTGAGAAATTAAGGGCTAGAGGTTAAAATGACATCTTAAAGAGAGTTTTAAATGTTTCAAAAAGCTGAAGAGGCAAAGAGAAAGGCAGCTTCTTAAGAATTGCAAAGTTCTACTGAGAAGCCTGCTGGGCTTAGAGATCGAAGTTTATAGTAACAAATCCAGACATGTATCAGTTAGAGTCATAAGAGGTAAAAGCAAAATGAAGTCCAAATGCACTTCTTAAACAAAACAAAAATTTATCCCTATCATGCTCACAGTCCAGGGAGGTATTTCAGATTAGTGAACAGGTGTTCTTCATGGGGCCATTTAAAAAACCAGGAAAATGGCAGCTCTGCCATTTTTACAAGGCTTTCATAACCACATCATTCTGGTCATCACCATTGTAGCCAACAAAAAGGCGAAAGGCTTCAAGGCTGTACGAGTCAAGCCTGGAAGTGGCAGGGAACACTGCTGCTTCTCTCCCATGGGGAGAACTTAACCTGCAAGGGGTAGAGCTGGGGCTGGCAGTGACATCCTACTAAAACCTTCCTACTAGGAATGAAGTGTCTGCGTAAGACTGTTATTGAGTTCTCCATAGCCCTGTTACTAGACTGAGCATTGGAGCAGAAAAGTAGATGGTTGGACCAAACTCTCTAGGCAAGTGTGGTCTTCACCGGCTCAGTTGTTAAGCGTCTGCCTTCGGCTCAGGTCACAATCCTGGAGTCCCAGGATCAAGTCCCACATCAAGTCCCGCATCGGGCTCCCTGCTCAGCGGGAAGCCTGCTTCTCCCTCTTCCACTCCCCCTGCTTGTGTTCCCTCTCTCGCTGTCTCTCTCTCTCTGTCAAATGAATAAATAAAATCTTAAGAAAAAAAAGAAAATTTATCTAAACTTCAACCGGTGCAAGGATATGGGAAGAGTAGTGCAGAGCTGACTGTCTTAGAGAAAATGCATGATCTAAAAGGCTTTTATTTTAAGTAGTGTCTAAGGATTACAGTGCATATTTATAAATCAATCTTTTTGCATTCAGAATGTGAATTACCCTTAACTTCTAAACACGTGAAGAGATGCAACATACTATGAATATTTATGTGAATGAATAACAAAGACATACCTACCAAGAATTAAAGCATTTCAAGTGACTGGATATGAGGGCATTTGACTTACATTTTTTAAGCAGTTTTTAAGCATCTGTTTATCCAAATCTCTCCTCTCTCTCTGTCTCTTTAAGCATCTGTTTATCCAAATCTCTCCTCTCTCTCTCTGTCTCCTTTTATTTGGGGAGGGGAGTGTACAACCACCTGAATGTACTCCTGCAGAGTATTTCATCAATTCAAATTAAAGATGTATTTTACAGTTGTCACTGATATATGACTTTGAGACTATGAACTGCTGTATAAATGTTAAATGTTCCCATCCTCATGAAAATCACATTTCACCTCAGAGCTGTGTCTGGTTTTGCTATTCATTATTCATTTGAAGTCAGAGTTTTCCATTTTCGATATTATAATTAATTTGAATATTATTAAATGTTGTCACAACTGGCAGATTGTCACTTTCCTTGACCTCCTAACATGTATTTGCTCTCATTTTAAATACTTGATTTTTATTCTTAATCTCCTTCAAAACAAAACAGAACCATTTTCTCTATGTCTCTAAAAATTCCATTTAACAAAATAGATCTGTTCCTCTTTCCTCGCTCCTTAGCCTTTTATTTAACAGGAGTTATTTTCTGTCTTACACGCCCCCAACAGTGTCAGCCTGACTACCTGAAAGCCAATGCATGTAGGATTTGCATTAGGAAAAAAGTATGCGTTTTGTCAACTTTACATCCCACACAGAAATCGTGGGCTCTAAGTTTAAAATAGAATTTCAAACCAATATAAGTGGCACTTCATGCTGGGAACAAATTGGAGTTGTGAAAGACACTGGGGACTTAAATTCATGCTGTCTTGGCATGGTCAATAAGTAGAATATATGGTTGGATATGAAGAATAATGTAGAAAATGCCCTCATCCCAAAATATATCACCCAGTAGGGAAGCCTGTTGCATACAAATCAAAGGCTCAGTCCTATCATTTAGAAATGGAACTTGCAAGTTTTCTATTAAAAGGCAAATAACATTTGGAATACAAGATTAAGTTAGTGACTGGATGGCACACACCCATCACAGTCACAAAAGTCACATTTTCAAGGATTGTGCCCTTTGCAGAAACTACATCTTTGTCATAGCATTCTCTCCCAAGAGCCTGGATACAGTCTTGAAACTCCAGCACAACATTCTCTGCAGCCACTACAGTGTATCCTAGTTGGTCCCGATGATGAACTTAATTGACATGAGCTTGAGAAGGGAGTTAGAAGGACAAACTGAAAGGGTTGTGATCCCACTGAAGGGACAAATTAGGGGTATTTCCAATGCCAAACTTCAAGAACCCCTAAATTCGGTGTAGGGGCTGCTATTCCTCTGTGTTCATAAGTGCTCAGCATGATAATCTGCAGAGACAATCAATTCTGACAATTCACTATTTCATTGGAACTGTAAAAATCAGCAGTTACTTCAGCTGGTTCAAATTAGAAGGATCCATCATTTTGTTTTTGCTTTGGAAATATTGTGGACGACAGACATGTTTGATTTAGTCACTGATTACATTTACATTCTGCTGTAATGGATTAATCTAGCAGCATCACACTTTTGGTTTTTAACAGAAAGCTTAAAGGCAAAGGAAAGAAAAAGACAAAAAATAAAATGTTATAAGAAAAAGATTATTGGGGCACCTGGATGGCTCAGTCGTTAAGCGACTGCCTTCGGCTCAGGTCATGATCCCAGGGTCATGGGATCGAGCCCCACATCGGGCTCCCTGCTCGGCAGGAAGCCTGCTTCTCCCTCTCCCACTCCCCTGCTTGTGTTCCCTCTCTAGGTGTGTCTCTCTCTGTCAAATAAATAAATAAAAAATCTTTAAAAAAAAAAAAAGAAAAAGATTATTAAGCACCTATTCATTGGTAGGACACCTATTTCAAAGTGAAGTTAGTTTAGAAGTTTCTAGGACACGTGCATTTATAGTTTTGAAGATCTTAAACATAAGTAAAGGCTAATTTTGTCATTTTACAGAGGAGAGAACTGAGAGTCAAGAAGCTTGGGTGACTTGCTCACATTTACATGAATTCTTATTAATTGAAGAGCCTGAACTCGAATCCCGCTGCTTTGACTCTTAGCCCACTGCTCTTTACATTGCTCCTTGGTGGGTTTTTTTTTTTTTTCTTTACCCAGTCTTTTGAGATTTGAACCAAAATCCCACTTATCTAAATTCTGATTCCCTTCTGTTACTCTGAATCCTAAAAAGAGGTGGATGGTTTTACATATCTTGAAATCCAGGGATGTGAATAAATATTACCAATACTTTCTCCAGTTTTCAGCTCCATTTTTATCTATATATTTGCTTCATTATTTCCCACTTTATAGAGATATTTTCCATGTGGAAGGGCAAGTTACTAGCATGGTTATAGATAACCCCACGTTCATTCAGCTTGATCAAGATTATGACCTCAGAAGAAAGAGAACAGTCTTTTATCAATGTCTTTATGTAAAAATTATAGAGATAGACCCTAATTGGTGCCCCTTATTACTTACAACATATGCACATCTCCCATTCAATGTCTGTGACCAGGAGAATACGCCTATATTCACCTCCTCCTCAAAGGATGCAAACAAAAATCTTGTCACTTAATTTATCTCTGGATGATGAACAATACTCTCAATCTAGTCTAGATAGATAGATAGATAGATAGATAGATAGATAGATAGATAGATAGATATAGAGATCTTTATCTATAATCCTGAGCCTAGAGCAAAGTAATAAATTTAAACAATCTATACTCATTCATATAATGGTGAGAAGAGAATAATCTCTTTAAAATGAAGAAAAAGAAGTAACACATGGTTATCCCTGATCCAGAACATCATACACAGTTTGGAAAAGAACAAGGACTAATTTATTGTTTTCAGTTCTCTTGAAAAAAGTACACAGGAATACCACTGTCCCATCTTGAAATTACAGTTTCTCATTGGCAAAATCCTTACCTTCTTCTCTGTCTTTTCTTCACCCATGTGCTTTCCTGAGGATTGCTCACACCTTGAGGAGCCTTTTTGTCACACAGCCTGTCAAGCAGGGGCAGTATTTTCTCTTTTACTTCCAGGCCTGGAGAAATCTTGGGACATCCTGCTGATTTCTTATTATTTTTCCCACAGGAGAAATCTCCCTTTTCCAAAATGCATGCATTTACTATACTTCTTCTCATTACCATCTTTTCACCTGCCAGTAAGCCCCCTCATTTATTGGCAGTTTTAGCACCTACATCAATGTCTTCTCCATTTCTATTTCTGTCATACATCCATGTAAGTGCTGCACAAAGCCATACTGGAGACTGAGGCAGAAGAAAAACATGTGTCCCTCAACACACTTATCAAAATATCCTCCTATATTTTGAATCAAGCAGTTAAAGGTAATAAAATTGTACAACCAAAAATCATGACTGCGCGCCTGGGCGGCTTGGTGGGTTAAGCGGCTGCCTTCGGCTTGAGTCGTCGTCCCGGAGTCCAGGAATCGAGTCCCACGTTGGGCTCCCTGCTCAGCAAGGAGTCTGCTTCTCTCTCTGACCCTCCCCCCCACTCTTGTGCTCTCTCTCTCTGTCTCTCCCTCAGATAAAAAAATGAATAAAATCTTAAAAAACAACAACAACAACACATGACTACATATAGAGCTCCCTAATGCCTACTGTGTTTGCACATCACTGCCTACTCCCTAAATCCACACAGTATGAGATGCAGGTCTACAGGGGCTTAGGAACGGCAGGCAATTTGGAAATGATTGTGTGTATTAATAGAAACAGTGTTTGAACCTGTGTTATATGCCAGGAACTGTGCTAAGCACTTTTTGCAGATTACCTCATTTAATCTTAGGTATCTTCCCCACTTCTCTCTAAGCTTCATTAGAGCAAGGGTTCTGTAGATCTTGCTCACATAGTCACACTGTATCTCTAATACCTAGCATAGTGCCAGGCCCTTGATATGAGTTATAATAGTAACAGTATAAACACTGAAATAGAACTAAAAATGAACTTGAATAAAAAACTTCAAATGACTTATTTCTTTCCCAATATTTGCTTGAACCCTTAAGACTAGATAATTTTGAATGGTTTTATGTTTGTAAAGAGGCTTTCCTAATTGAATTAGAATATTTCTGTTGAACAAACATGCCTCAAGAAATTGGATTCGGTTTCAGTGGCTTTAAATGACATAGAGATTTTTCTTTATCTGGTATAATGGGTTTATACATGAAAAGTAATTCCACTTGTAGTAATGTCAGATGAGGTAATTAGTACCAATTCTCCCACCAAAGACAACAAGAAAAGCTGGACAAAATGTTTTTTAAAGCCTGTATTTTAGAACTAATAAAACAATGAAGATTAGTAAGCCATGATCCAGTGGGGATGGAGGCTCAGGTTATGGTTAAGGTTCTCTTAGGTTAAGGTTGTCTTTTTTGAGGTTATTTGTTATTTCAGAAGGGGCAACTGCAGGTTAGGTTTAGCTGCACTTTGGATAGTCTTCATGCACTAGGAAAACAGAGATTTGGAATAAAATCCTCATACACACACACACACATATATGGACTTGCTCAACACTGACTCGACTCCTATACCTAGGAGTAAAGGGTGAATCCAAAATAAGACCCCACAGGGACTGCACCTAAGCTTCATGTAATATTAAATCCAGAAATTGTATTAACATAATTCTGTAAAGCTATTTTCCTGTGATACCTAGCCAAAATGATGATGATGATGATAATTCCCTTTGGAGAAAGATAATATCCTGGGTCACAGATTATTTCTACCAGGTATTTGCAAATATACATCAGAAGATGTACCTGGGGTGCCTGGGTGGCTCATGGTTAAACATCCGACTTTTGATTTTGTCTCAGGTCATGATCTCAGGGTTGTGAGATCGATCCCCATGTAAGCTCCGTGCTGTAAGTGGAGCCTGCTTAAGACTCCCTCTCTCTCTCTCCCTCTGCCTCTCCCTGTCACCTACAGAAGAAGAAGAAGAAGAAGAAGAAGAAGAAGAAGAAGAAGAAGAAGAAGAAGAAGAAGAAGAAGAAGAAGAAGAAGAAGAAATACTTAAAAATACCCAGGCAGCAAAGACAGAAGATAATATGAACCCACAATAAATAGACTCCCAAAAACCTCAGATATTAGGGATATCAGATACTGACTTTAAGATATTTATGCTTATAAGGAGAGAAGAGACAAGAGTGAGAATTTTGAAGGAGAATAAAAACTTCCAAAAAATGGAAATCCTAGAACTGAAAAATGCAACAACTGAAATTGAGAACTCATTTGATAGGTTTTATAGAGGATTAATCACAGCCAAAAGTAAGTTAAAAGAATACATCCTACAACCCAGAGAACGGGATGGAAAATAAAATTATAGGGTACAAGACAAAGGTGGTTGAAAGAATGTTATTAGGTGTACAGATAGAGTCCTCAAAAGGCAGGTCATATTTTAAGAGATAATGATTGATAACTTTCCAAATTAAAAGAATGTCATCAAGTCACAGTTTCAAGAAGCATGAAGAACATCATGAAGAATTAATACAAAGAAATAGCCCCCAGACACATCAGTGAAACCACTGAAAACCAAAGATAAAAGAAAAAAAGTCCAAATACAGCAGGAGAAAACAAAAGAGGTTACCTTAAAAGAAGCACCTGCTGAGACTTACAGCTGACTTTTATATGGAAAATTTAAACCAGAAGACAATAACATCTTTACAATGTTTAAAGAAAATAAGACAAGTGTGAATTCTATTCCCATCTACAAATACCTTTCAAAAATGGAGGTAAAATAAGGACATTTTTAGAAGTATAAATTATAGAGACTTAATCATAAGTCTACCTGTGATTAAAAAAAATCTAGAAGTCACTGTTTAATCTACAGAATGAAAAAAACTTCAGAAAAAATTAAGGAGCAAGAAAAAAAAAGTAAGGATATGAGAATATTAGAATGGATACTTATCATATAAGATATTAACAAAGATGCTTTTTAGACTTTAAAATAGAGGAAGGATGGGAACGCCTGGGTGGCTCAATTGTTTGAGCATCTACCTTGGGCTCAGGTGGTGATCCCAGGACCCTGGGATCGAGAGCCACATCGTACTCCTTGCTCGGCAGGGAGCCTGCTTCTCTCTTTGCCTGCTGTTCCTCCTGCTTGTGCAGGATACATGAATGTCAGCTTTAACACAAAATCTTCCAGAGAATAGATGGAGAATTATCACTCGACAGCATGTATTTTTTTAATATTCATGACAATCTTGATATCAAATCAAACATGAACATCACAAGAAAAAAATTACAAGCTACCCAATTTCTTCATAAATATAGATGTAAAATTCCTAAAGAAAAAATAGCAAACCATCCCAGTGATATACAAAAGGATGAAACATCCTGACCTATTTAGGTTGATCCAGGAATATAAATTTGGTTTAACATTAGCAAATCATTTAATATAATTCATCACATTAACAAAATAAGGGACAAACCCTATGACCATCTCTATGTAGAAAAATTATTTGATACAATAGTATATTCTCTCCTTTTTTTAAATATAGTTAACACAGAATGGTACATTAGTTTCAGGTGTACAACTTAATGATTTGACAAGTTTATACATTATGCTGTGTTCACCACAAGTGTAGCTACCATGTGTCCCATCACATTCCTATTACAATATCATTGACTGTATTCCTTATGCTGTGTCTTTTATCTCGTGATTTATTTATTCCATAACTGGAAGCCTGTATCTCCCTCCATGCCTTTTGCCCAAACTCCTACCTTTCTCCCCTCTGGCAACCATCAGTTTGTTCTCTGTATTTATAGGTCTGATTCTGCTTTTTGTTTGTGTATTCATTTGTGTGTGTGTGTGTGTGTGTCTGCATGTGTTTAGATTCCACTTATAGATGGAATCATATCATATTTGTCTTTCTCAATTTGACTTATTTCATTTAGCCTAATACTTTCTTTCTTTGATGTATGTGTGGGTATTAATAATATTAAGGATCTTCCTTAATCTGACAAATGACCATTATCCAAAACCTAGAGCAAACAGCTCATCTAATCATGAAATGCTGGAAGTTTCTCTTGTGAAACTGGGAATGAAACACAGACATTTTCACTCAACATAGTACTGGAGGTGGTTGTCTTATTGCATTAAGGAGATAATAAAATGTTGAAAGATTTGAAAGGGAGAAATACAACCATCATAAATCACAGTTTTTAATCATACTAACCACACAATCACAGTTGAGATGATTGTGCACATAGAAAATACAAAATAATCTCCAAATAAACTATTAGAGTTAACAAGTTAGTTTAATAGGTAAAAACTGCTAAAACCACTTTTACTTTTGGTAAAACCAGCATTAATACTAATTTTAGTCTCAAGGATATATCCAATATAAATACAAGCACATGTACCATTAAGTCAAAGAGATTTGTTCAAGAATAATCCTACTAGTATTGTGAGGGACAGCAAAAATCTGAAAACAAACCCAATACTCATGACCAGTAGAAATGATAAATTCTAGTATATTTATACAATTGGTCACTATTCAGGAAGGAAATTTAACAAACTACAACTCTGTGCAACAATACGGATAAATCTCACAAGCCTAATGTTGAATAAATAGAGCCAGACATAAAAGAATACATAATGTATGGGCATCATTCCATTTGTATAAATTTTAAAGGCAGGCACATGGAAATTACAATATTTGAGAATACATGCTTAGATGGACAAAGATCAAATAAATCAAGGAAGCAATTGCCACAAATATTAGGAAAGGAGTCAACCTTTTGGAAGAAAAATAAGATCATTATTGGGGGTGGTGTATGAGATGCTGGTGATGTTTTATTTTTTGATCTGAGTGGTGGTGGCATGAGCATTTATTTGCTTTGTGTTAAATCACCAACATATATATCTTTTTAAATATGTTTTCTATATATACTATACATTTCACAATTGTAATGATTAAAACAAAAAAAGAAGAAATTTTCAAATTTGATCAGGGGCATCAAGAAAGCTAGTAATGCAATAATTTATAGACAGGACCAGGATTAAGATAAAATGAATGAGGCACTCAAGTTGGATACAAAATTTAAGGGAGTGCCAAAGAACTTACTAATCAAAAGTAAATAACATTGTAACAGAATATTTTAAAGAATTAATATTAATGCAAAAATTTATGATGAACAACATATTAAAATGATAACAAATAACAAATATGAAGATATTATCAATATGGACCAGGCACTATTTTTTTTAAAGATTTTCTTTATTTATTTGAAAGAGAGGGTGGAAGAGAGAGAGAGAGAGCATGAGCAGGAGGGAGGGGTAGAGGGAGAAGGAGAAGCAGACGCCCACTGAGCAGGGAGTCCCATGCAGGACTTGATCCCAGGACTCTGGGATTGTGACCTGAGTCAAAGGCAGACACTTAACCGAATGAGCCACCCAGGCACCCAGACCAGGCACTATTTTAAGTGCTTTTATGGGTATTCACTGTTTTGATCTGTATAGGAGCCTATGAGGTAGGTGCTATAATTATCCCTTATTTTACTAATAAGGAACCTTTGAAACAGAGCAAAGTGGTTATTTTCCCAACATCATCCAACTGGTCCATGGCAATGCCCAAGTTCAAACCCAGTTCAAACTCTGGAAGCCAGGCTCTTCAGGACAGAACAATAGTGGTAAATGTGGTCAGGTTGGGGCAACTAGTGATGTCCCTTGATATTACTCTGATTCATTCCATTGAACATATGCCCTCCACATCATATGTTTGTAAGTGACTACTGTGCTTGGAGGGAGGATAAAATTTAAGGAAGACTATTAGGGAAATCAATATATTTTGGGATCCTATAAAATCTTCGTGAAGGCTCTCTTTTTGTGATTAACTGTGATCCCCATGGTATGAGATATGCCAAGCAGCCAAGAAAAACCTCCCAGAATTCTCCCAGGCAAAAGATTCTGTCTCACTTCCATAATTCACACTACTCTAGAGCTCCTGTGAGGATCAGGTCCAGTAAACTTAATATTTGATAAATATATCGAAAAAATACAGATTTATATTGATTAATTCAAAAATTATACCACAGTACAATGCTGCATGTTAAAAACAGCTTAGAAAACCACGTAAATTTTGATGTTATTTTCTGTAAGCATGAGGGCCTGGGTAGGGATTATATGGCCTCAGGTTTTATTTACCTTCTGAAATACTAACTCATTAACCAAACATCATCAATTAGACTGTGTCTTCTATTAGAGTAAGCTCCGTGTGAGTCATAAAAAAAAAAAAAGTCAGAGAACAAGTTTGGTAAAAGTATACAAAGCAGCTGAAATTTCAAAGGTTGCTCAAAAATTAATGACTCTTAGTTCCCCCAAGGTGCAACAGTATGCTTGGAAAATAGAGAAAGAAACAGAAAAAAAATTAGGGAACAAAATAATTCCAATGAATATTAATGACAGATGGGTACTTTTTAGGCAGAGCTTTGTAGGTAGGAAGGAAATAGAATTTGTGAGAGGGTAAATTTCAATAAACAGTTATTTATAGATATGGGGAAATGAGTTCCACTGAATTTCAACCCCCCTTAAAAGGTGACAATGTCCATTTTTTTCAAACAAGTCAAACTTTTTGAGAAATAAGACTTACTATAGGCTGCCGATATATCTCACTAGAACATGAAAAATTCCATTAAACAACCACTTTTAAAAATCTTTCCTAAATAGCCAGTTTGATGGTTTCACAGAGCCATTACTCTGAGTCTATTTCCTGAATCTTAAAAAATGCCTTTAAGTATTTAGCCATCCTACTTTCTGTTTTTACGACACTATGACAGAAAGTATCACTGAAGACAAACAATAATTCCTCTGCAGGAACACTCTGCCATGACAAGGATGAGAGTAGAGTTGAAAGTGCACTGAGAAGCAGAGCTGGAACTCTCAGCACTGATCTAGGAAGGTGCTGAGAGAGTTAAGGTAAGGTCCAAGTATCAGGGCCCCTGGGTGGCACAGTTGGTTAAGCATCTGACTCTTGGTTTCAGTTCAGGTCATGATCTCGGGGTTGTGAGATCGAGCCCCGCATCCGGCTCTGCACTCAGCATGGAATCTGCTTGAGTTTCTCTCGCCCTCTCCCTCTGCCCCTCCCCACTGTGCTCTCTCTCTCTCTCTCTAAAATAAATAAATAAATCTTTAAAAAAAGACTGTAAGTATCAATCATGGTGGGAAAAAATTAGAATTGTTTTAAAGAGCCATGGTGGAAAAGTCACCTTTTTCAATTCTCAGATTAAATTAGCAACCTGTGAAGCACATTTCTCTGAGGCTCATTTTGAAAATTTTAGAATGAAAATTAATAGACAAAATGTCAGGTCCAAAACTTTAGAACAATCTTTGTGATACTCAGTTGGGTCCCAAAGCCTTTCAATTCATCTCCTCCTCATTATTTTTTTGTAACAAAAGAAGTTATTTTTGACTGTTACTGTTTCCATGCAACCATCTTTGACTGTTAAAGTCAGAGATGAGTCTGTCAGAGCTGTCAATATCTTTCTGTGTTTGGGATTTCAGCCTTTCATCTGAACATATAAATGTAGAGCTTTTGTGCTTTGCAGTTTTGTTTTTTCATGAGCCCAAATGCAAGAGAAACTGAGCTAAGAATGGCAGCTACAACTCATCTGACAAAAAAAAGATAATGCAAAAAGGGCCAATTTTTCAAAGATGGAAAATGTTTGGGGCATTACAGGTTTTGTGACTCTAGCAATATGTTTCTCTTTTCTGAATTGTTACTCATTACTGTCAATCACTATTTTACCCTAGAATTCTAGATCCTGTCATTCGCACTTCCAAATGCAAATGAGAAAAACATATGCCTTTTCAATCCAATTTTCGAATTCACTTTAATTAGTTTAGGTTTTTTCCCCCTGCATTGGGATCTAAACAAATGCAAGCAACCCAACCAGGAGTCCTCACCTAGTTGTGGCTCAAGGAATGGAAGCTCAAATCTTCCAAGAGGAGACATGGTACTTTGTCCTGAATGTCAAGAGATTGCAGTGAGCTGTGGACCACTCTATCAGGGAAATAGGTGATGACCACCTCCATGCAGAACAAGCATCATGGGGAGAAGTTAAAATTCTGCCTGCCACCTCCATAGATTCTCCTTCCTGTCCAGGTACTCTACTAGGTCTGAGGATTCAATAGTAAACAAGTCACAGTCCCAGCTTCAAAGACATTATGGCAGATGAAGGAGCACCAGATGAATACTGGTGAAATAAGAGTGAGGTTCTCTGTGCCATTACTCCTTGTTCACTCCCAGAAGGCAGAAAGTCTATTAATAAATGATATAGCAGAATCAGTTTTTGAGAAGCAATAAAAAATTTGCAAGTTTTGTCTTTTAGCTAATTCATTTTAAAGCCTCTAAAAGACCTAGAGCCATATCTACGCACTGATGACATGGAAGAGGTTAGTTTATGAGAACACGTGAGTCCTCTCACCTCACAGAAACTCGTGAACTAATGATCAGACTAGATCAAACCCCTTAGTGATTTCCCACTGCAACCAGAATAAAATCCAAACTCCTTCCATGTCTAGGAGGTCCTGCATGACATGGCCCTGAATAACTCTCCAAACTGCTCTTTTCCATCCCTTGACTAATTCTGCTGTTACAAAAGCCTCATTTCTGCCTTCAAATATGCCAAACTTATTTTCATGCCAAGATACTAGTATGTTCTTTTGGATTGGAATTCTTTTTCTCCAAATCATTGTATGGATGCCTTCTTTTCACCAATCAGTCATGAAACCACAATTCTCTAAAGTAAAATGACACTCTCTTCTCTTCCCTCCATGGACTCTGGTTAGTCTTACAGATCTTATTTGACTGCTTTTAGAATTTACCTGTATCTGAAATTATGTATATGTTTGTATATTTTAATGACTATCTCTTAATTCTGTGGGCATTCCATTTTCTTCACTTCTCCATTCCGGGAGGCTCAATTATTAGTTTAAAGGCCTCATAGTGGGCCTTTAAAAAAATATCTGCTGATTGATGCAGGATTTTCTGAAATATTGACAGAAGGATGGGTAGGAGAGTTTCTATGGGTATAAGTGTTGGGCAAAAACAAGAAATGTGTGTTAATGTCAATATAACTCTATCTGTGTATACATAATAAAGAAACTAGTCATATATGAGTTATGTAATTCAATATGGTAAGTGCTATAAAGAGAGTTAGTCAGAATTTAAGAGATGAGAAATACATAGAAAGGAATGACATCTTAGCAGAAACCTTAAAGATAAGTAGAATATAGCTAGATGTTGCGAGAATAAAAGATGAAAGGGGAAGGGTGCTCCAAAAATTACATAGTACGTAGCAAGCCCAAAGAGGTTTGAAATCTACCAAGAAAAAAAGGTCAAAGGCATTGAGAAGTGTGAAACAGCAAGTAATAGCATTATATTTGCATGATAGGTAAATGGAAGGCCTGAGACTGAAAGCAGGGAACTGAGTTTAGAGAGCAGTTGAAGAAATCCAGAAGAGAGATGATAGCTTTCTTGAACTGGCTGTATCCACAGGGGTGGATGGAATTGAATGAATCAAGAGATTTACAGGTTTTATAGAATCAATAGGACTTGGTTGATTAGGTGAGAGAGTGAACAAAGGGAGCAATTTTTATCCAATTTTCTTTAGTAGGTATTTAGATGCATGGTGACTCCAGTCATTGAGATAGAGGATCTTAGAGGAGAGGCAGGTTTCTGTGGACAAGGTGATGTTCCTATTGGGCTCAAATTGTCAGAGGAACAGCCCAGTGGAGATGTCCAGGAGACTGTTGGATATACATGTCTGGGAAGGTACATTTGTGTGTTATCAGAATACAGATGATAATTAAAGTCTTGGGAGTAAATGAGGTCATACAGCAATAGAACACAAAGGGAGATTAAAACAAAATGTCAACGGAACCCTGTGAATTAACTGTGTGTTATCAATATGTAGCACATTAAAAAAAAGGGAGGGGAGACAGCTATGACATTTACTTAGAGCAGCCAGAAAGAAAAGAAGAAAACAAGTAAGTGTGACATCACAAAAACCAACTAAGAGCATTTCAGGAAGAGCATTTAACAGTGTCAAGTGCAGGGGGGGGAGTCAAATTAGATTAGATTTCCAAGGTGCCCTGATATTTAAGTAAAATTACTGGTTATTATCACAAGAAAGTTTTAATGGAGTGGGGAGATGAAAGTGGGTTCCAGACTACAGCAATAGGATAGGAAAACGTGGGAGGGGGGAAAATATGGCCATAATGAGGGGAGACAAACCTCTTAAGAAATTTAGCCACTGTTGGCAAGGTGAGTGAAAGATGGGAGCAGAAAGAAAGATGGGAAAACATTATGTTTATGATGGAAAGTAATTGAGAATATTTAAATGCTGATGGAAAAGAGACAGTGAGGAAGGTGGTTTTGAAGATACAGGAAAAGAGATAATTGATGGAGCAAAATGATTGCAGAAGTGGAAGGCTATCTAAGACTGGGATAAATAAATTATAAGAAGAGACACTTCTTTCTCATGAGAGGATTATAAAAGGAAAGAATATGTGTAGACCAAGTAAATTATAGATGTGTTGAATAGAAGAGAGACAAATAACTAGGAGAACATAGGGAGAGTGACAGATGGTATTGATGATGTGAATTTTTCAAGGCATCAGTCTATGTGAGTTTGTGATTTCCTTCAGCAGGCCTCAACTGTCGGGATATAAAAATAAAAAGAAGGTAGTTATATTGGTCAAAATTTGGGGTCTTGTTGTGTATTCAAGTAAAATAGCAAGATACAAGGCAATTACAACCGATTGAAAACTCCGGTGCGATTACCCAACTGGTCTTTCTCTTTCTCATATGATCTAGAATGGACAGGAAATAAAGTAAGGAATAAAGTAAATGTTAAAGTAAAGTAGCAGGGAGTTAACAGGCTGGCAGAATTCCAAGGAACTGAATATTCTGATTTATCTTACTTCTCATTCTCTCTTTTTAATACATTCGAATAAGGTTTCAGCCCCATCACTCCATAGAAATTTCTCCTGTGAAAAGGACTCATGATTTCCAACTTGCTAAGAATCAATGAATAATTCTCAGTCCTCATCTTCCTAGATCCCTCAGAAGCATTTGACACATGTTCATCACTCTCTCTTTCTTGAAATTCCTTTTTTTCCCTTGGGTTCCAGAACACCACACATCTTTGCATGTGCTTCCTCCTTCCCAGAAACTCCTTTAATATATCACTTTCCTGCTCTATCACCACCTTTTGAATGATAATTTTGAAGCAACCAGAGCTGAAATCGTTGAACTTCTTTCTTATTCCCTAGGTGATCTCACCAAAGCTTAAGGCTATCTATTTTCTGATAGCTCTCAGATTTGTATCTTTAGCACCAATTTCTTCTGTTCTCACTCTCCTGACACTTAAAATTTATTTAGATGACCAAAAAGCATCTCAAACTTAAGCTTTGTAAAACAAATTCTCAGTCTTCCACCAACCCCATTCCTCCTTCAGTTTTTCCCATTTAAAAAATGGCACAACAATTACCAAGTTTCTCAAACTAAATACTTAGCAGTCATCTTTGAGTCTTTTTTTTCTCTCACATCCCATATCCAAACCATCGTCATATAATATTGGTCTTTCCAGCAATATGTGTCAAGAATTTTACTTCTTATCACCTTTACCATTAACACCCTAATATGAGTCATTTCCTGTTCTCCCACGTGTTTTCACAAAAATCCCTTAACTCGTGTTCTCTTTCCATTTTTGTCCCCTTAAAGTCAATTTCTACCTAGATGTATGTGATTTTTTAGTAACAGAAATTTGATCATGACTATTTCCTGCTCAGAACTTTCAAAAAGCTTTCCAATGAACTTAGAATAAAACCCAAATTTATTTCCATGGGCTTCAACTTTTGCAATGATTTTAATTACTCTTCCAATCACTTACTCCACTGATACCACACCAAATTGCTGTCTCTTTAATTTGTCCTGACTTCTAAGGTTTTATATTTGCTGTTCCTACTGCCTAGCATGTTCTACTTTCAGTTATTTACATTACTTGTTCATTCACCTAATTCAGGTATGGAGTGGAACTTTAAAGAAATTTTCCCCTTTCACTCAAAGTGGTGGATTGAATAATTGGTCTCAACTCTTCACCTTGCTGTATTAATTTTATACAGTTCCAACTTTGCATGGCCTTATGCTGAGCAGAGTGTATTTTTCTGCCCTTTGATTTTGGGTCTGGCCATGAGGCTTGCTTTTGGCCAAGAGGATAGTTGCAGACTTGTTTAAAAAAAAAAAGTCACAGAATGCGATTGCCCAACTGGTCTTTCTCTTCTATTTCTACCTTTTCCATGAAATGTGTGTGCATGGATAGCTGCTAATTTAAGGAGATTGAAAAACATGGAGAAAAGCTGGATCCAATGGGAAGCATGGAACCATGTCTAGCCAAGCCCAGCATAGACCACTAAACTCCAGCCAGTGGGCAGATACTTGTGTTGCAAGCCACTGAATTTTTGAAGTTACTTTGTTCTGCAGCAGTATTGTGGCAAGAACTAATTGTTACACTCTATTTAAAAGAACCACACAGGGGCGCCTGGGTGGCTCAGTCGTTAAGTGTCTGCCTTCGGCTCAGGTCATGATCCCAGGGTCCTGGGATCAAGCCCCGCATCGGGCTCTCTGCTCAGCGGCAAGCCTGCTTCTCCCTTTCCCACTCCCCCTGCTTGTGTTTCCTCTCTCGCTGTGTCTCTCTCTGTCAAATAAATAAATAAAATCTTAAAAAATAAATAAAATAAAATAAAATAAAATAAAAGAACCACACATATCCTATCTCCTTCTATATGCTATTATTCCACTAGATTTTTTGATATCTCATTTCTACCCAAAATTATAATACATATTTATTTTTTATTTGCTTCCCTCTCTAATATATGTCCTTGGGGAAATAGTGTGCATGTTTTGTTTAGCACTTATTCCCGGTGCCTAGAACCTGGTATAGTACAAAGTAGGCATTTGATTGATATTTGTTACTGAATGAATGATGATATAAAAAAGTTCAGGTACGGAAGGTTATGATGAGGTTGAAAAACTGTTGCTGGAATTGACCAAATGAGTGAGTTGGCATATTACAAGGCTAAAGTCTGCAAGACTAATTTTGAATTTGATATTGAAGAGGTGGAACACTTTCTGGGTTCTAGATCACATGAGAGAGAGGCAGCGTGAGTGAAACTCCTGCTATCTAGAGAGAGGAATCTTCCTCCCTCAACACCTCTGTTATCCACCAAAAAAATCAAACAGTAATACTCTGTAAGTACTCTTTTAGATCCCCTTTTGTAGAGAATCATAACAATTTCTGATCGTGACTAGGCAGAGAATTTTTTTTTCAAAATATTAAAGGCACCACAAATAAACTAACATGATAGATATATGGGGAAATTATTTTTATAGGAGAAGGGAGTGCTTGAAACTGTAAGAGTAGTCCTGAAATTATGTGAATTTGTCTATTAATGTTAACAAGTAACTTGAGCCTGAGAAAAGCTTCCTCTTCTTACCTAAAACCATTTTACAAAGTTTCCACCTCAGAACATCTGTTTGCATAATGGTTTTTCCAGTGTTCTTGAACTAAAATGTCAATTGGCAGGTAACATTTAATATTTTTAAATGCCCTGAAACTTGGGATTTGTTAATTATTTCTCCTTTTTTCTGTGTTGTTGCTATTTCCTTCTATGAACAGTTCATTTTCCTGAAGGCTATCTAACTAATGGTCACGCATTGAGTACATGCTTAGCATTAGAGTGACACAAAGTTTATTAATTCTGACAGTAACTCCTTACCATTTTTATGCTGGTTCTATTGAAAGTCAAATTCTGAACTTATTTGGTTAGAAAGAAGGTGTTCCAACCCTTTTTGAATATGCTCCTGTCTCTCCAAACAAGAGTTGAAGTCCTGGAACAGAGATGCCAATTGGCCAGGCTTTGGTCAGCTGCCCACCATGCAAGAAGAGAACAGGGCATAGAAGGAAGGCAATGAAATAGAAAAAAGCCTCTAAAATGAAGTGGGGGATGCTGCACCTGAGAGAAGGGAGGTGACAGCTGCATGACCCAAATCAATGAACATTCACCCTTCTCACAGAACTCACAGCTATTGTTAAGAAGTCAATGGCCACAACACAGCACTCCTCACAGGGTATCGAGTTTTACTCAGTCTGGCCATCAGAATCTTGATTTTCTCATCAAGGTTGGTTTCAAGTAGTTCAACTCTCAGAAATAACAAGGCATGACGTATTTCCTTACCTTGTAGTTTTCATTAGAATGACAAAGTAATGTCTTGAAAGTAAGTTAGTGACACAAAACTCTGGCTTTATACATTTTACCTTCTTTTTAAACAAAAGAAATTATGGAGCTTTGTCTGTGTATGTATAATATGCATATATAATTCTGTATATTAATATTTTACAAATATGTATATTTATACACATACAATTCTGTATATGAATATTTTACAAAGCTATGCATCTATAAATCAGTATACATATTCTCTAATGGCATTCTGATATAAATGGCTATTCTTCTTCACTGATAACTGGATGATAGTCTTAAGTAGAGTAGATCAGAGTTCTCTACTCTGGTTTAATTTGGGGTCTAGTCTCTTTTCTTTACCTTAGTGGTCATTTTCAGTGTATCGCCAACATTGGGCCCCTTCTGTTTCACAATTGGATATAATTCTCCTCTGAGTCCAGCTGCTAAGCTTAGAGTCTTCCACCCACAATTTATTTTAAATGGTGTGTCTTTATGAATCGAAGTGCATAGAAGGCTTTGCTTCTTTCCAGTCTCCCATGACTTGCTATATGCTTGCTTTATTTCTTACTAGGAAAGAATCTGTGATGCTGCAGCTCTGTTTTTCTTACTAGCCCAAGCAACCTATGGTCAATGATTTAACATGCCTGATAACATAGTATAAATCATTTTAAAATATTCTTTTGGTAGAATATTCACTTCCACTTGAGCTCCGGGTTCAAAAGTAAATGTATCATACTACTTGGGAATACCATTTACTTTCAACAAATAATGCCATCAAATACTTTCCTGATCATAGTCCTCAGCCTTAATATTGGTTAATTAATCCATTCACAATATTAAGTGTCCTATATATTGTCTATTATTATCAAATACTACTTAAATTATTTAAAATATAAAGATATATATAAGGCATTTATCAGATTCTTTCCAATTTTGCTCATGCAACTTTCCTTTTGACAGCTAATAAGCCTGTTGAAACTAACCTACATGACAATGACATTCAGGATACTCACTTTGTAACTACACAGTAAAATTTATTTAATTGAATCATCTTTTCCAAGAAACAAAGAGGAGGGAGTAAGGCATATTTAGACACTAGGAACCGAATATCAATTAAGTTTTCCAAGTGTAAAAGTTTGTTTTCATGTACAGTCTCAATGTTTCATGTATAAAATGTAACTGGCTAGATTAGATGTATTGTGATTTGCCATATGTTTTAACCTATTTTTTAAGTAATCTCATTTTGACAAAAGATTCACTTTAATTGTAGCACATGGTTAATTTTACTTTTTACTTCACAAACATTAGAATGTCTATTCAGTAGGATCTTGAAGCCTACCTCAAAATTGTAGCATTTGAGCATTTGACACTTACTGGTAAGGAAATACACATTTTAAATTATAAAAATATAAAAAATATAAAAATAAGTAGAAGACACCTGGATGGCTCGGATGGTTAAGCGTCTGCTTCGGCTCAGGTCATGATCCCAGGGGGGCCTGCTTCTCCCTCTGCCTTCCACTCTCTCTGCTTGTGCATGCTCTCTCTCTCTCTCTGACAAATAAATAAAATCTTTAAAAATAAAAAAATAAGTAGAAACCCCTGCCAAATTCTGCAAATGTTCAGTGTGTCACAATTTTCAAGAAAATACTAAATATAATAGTGGTCTAAAATAGACATAAATTATTCATAGGAGTAGATGATATAAGACAAAGGATTCTGATATACACATTCCAATTTTCAATAAAACAAATCTTACAAAAAAAACAAACCCACAGTGAAAGCCATCCAAAGAGGTATCTTATGTTGATGGTTTTCCATGTACAATGATATTTATTGCAGCGTTAATACTAGTTTTACCACAGACAAATGTCCCAAACTGGTAGGATTTATAGAACTGAATCTTTAAGAACTTTTAATAATATACGTGGTTTGGAAAAATAATAATCACAATATGAGAAACATTCATAAGTGTATTAGGTGAAAAAAGTATGTTTAAAACTATTTCTATACTGCCAATATTTACTTAAGAGATTACAAATTCATATAGAAACAAAGGCTGATTGAAAATACATTAAACAGGGGCACCTGGGTGGCTCAGTCGTTAAGCATCTGCCTTCGGCTCAGGTCATGATCCCAGGGTCCGGGGATTGAGCCCCGCATCGGACTCCCTGCTTGGTGGGAAGCCTGCTTCTCCCTCTCCCACTCCCCCTGCTTGTGTTCCCTCTCTTGCTGTGTCTCTCTCTGTCAAATAAATAAATAAAATCTTTAAAAAAAGAAAAAAATACATTAAATAATTTAAAATGTTTATCTTTATGTGAAAGGGATATATATGGCTTTCATTTGATTCCTAATATTTCCCTAATTTTCTATGTGAATGTAATTTGCTGATATGAAAAAAAAAAAAACTAGAGGGCATTATAAAGCAAATAAATCCTTTTAATTTTAATTCCTAAATGTTATACCTGTATAATAAGGTTTACACAGAGTGCAATAAAAATATATTAGAATTACTTTCAAAATAAACTTAGTCTAAACACATTCTATTTTGATATCAGATTGAATTTCTCTTATGACACAAAACCATCCATTACATTCAAAAATAATATCCACCCCCCTCCCAAAAAAACCTGGGCGAGAATACCATTCATTAGCTGCTTTATACATATTAAAATGCCCTAAAAACAAAACCTATGCTTGTGACTTGCCTTAATGAGAACTAACCCATGGACAAACCCCCAAGTTATCTTTAGGCATATTATGTAATTTTTTTTTTTTTTTTTTTGCGAAAGCAATTTAAAACAAAATGTTGAATTGCTTGAGATTGATGGCAAGAGGTAATTGTTTTATAAGTCTTTTTATGGTTTTTTAAAATAAACATTTCCTCTTCAAAATATAATTGTTTCAATCGGGGATCATTTAGATGCAAGCAACAAGAACCCCACACATTTTGAAAGAGCAGGATTTATCCTAAGGATTCTAAGCCACTTTCTTGAGAGTCTAGAGCACAAAGCTGATGCCAGTTTAGAGGAACAATGGGGTGCTGATGGTGCTAAATCTGCATCCCATTTGCTTCCCAAAAGCCTTTGGTAGTGGGTTCTCTTCACCTCCTGATTTTTAATCTGTCAGCAGACTGATAGTATCTGTTTTTCTTTTTTTTTTTTTAAGATTTTATTTATTTGAGAGAGAGAATGAGATAGAGACAGAGAGAGCATGAGATGGGGGAGCGTCAGAGGGAGAAGCAGACTCCCTGCCGAGCAGGGAGCCCGATGCGGGACTCGATCCAGGGACTCCAGGATCATGACCTGAGCCGAAGGCAGTCACTTAACCAACTGAGCCACTCAGGCGCCCGATAGTATCTGTTTTTCTAAGTATGATAACCCCAAAGGGCCCAACATGTTCTTCGATTTTAAATTCTCATGTACATTGAGTCCCATTCCCAAATTCTTGGGCTGAGAAACTGATTTGCACAGCGTTTCACCCAGGGACACACTCCTTTGCAAAGGTAGTTCTCCAACAAAACAGATGGAGCTCACAGGTAAGCATGCAGAACATTCTATGACATACTATGAAATGATGACCAGTGGGAAAAAGCAGATACAAGGAATGTATAATGTGTGTGTTTATATTTATAGTATATATATATATATATATATATACAATTTCTTATTGACAAAAACAAGACCTACTCTTATTTAACGCTTACATGTTTTATTTGGAAACAAAGCACCAAAAATTAATATATACCACAAAGTTTTATAATTGAAGAAAATAAAATTTGTTTTCCTAAATTCTCTTTTTTTTAAAGATTTTATTTATTTATTTGAGAGAGAGAGACAGACATAGCAACAGAGAGAGCCAGAGAGAGCGGGGAGGAGAGGAAGCAGCAGACTCCCTGCTGAGCAGGGAGCCCAACATGGGGCTCCATCCCAGAACCCTGAGCCGAAGGCAGATGCTTAACCGACTGAGCCACCCAGTGCCCCTGTATTCTCCTAAGTTTTCACTCTAAAATTGTACTTGCAAAGATTTTACAGTTAAGAAATAAGGGGATTTAAAGTATGGCTCTGGAGTTACAATGCCAGTTTTTGAATCCTGACTCTACCATTAATTAACTATATACACTTTTAATAAATCACTCAAGCTCTCTGCCACTCAGTTTTCTCAGCTGTTAAATGAGGGTTATGACAGTCATAGGATTGTCCTGAGGATTAGACAAGTTACTATATGAAATAGGAGGACACTGGCATCTGGCACATAGTAATTTACAACACTTTAATTATTAAAATTTTGCTATATCCTTTGCTTTCAGATGACTGAGGCCCCAACTTTCTTTAGACAAGGACTACTAAAATATCCATTGCTTGTGGCTATAAAGTGGGTTTCATGGTAGTTGTTTAATAAAATAAATTCTACAATAATCTCCTCTCTCAATATAGATGTTAACTGTAATGCAAGTCTATTTGTAGAAATCTGGGCACAAATATAACTCAACTATTAATCGAATGCTTCACTGATTCATAATTTCTGACTATAAAATACATATGAAGTTTAGATAATTGGGGAAACAAATTAATATATAATTAAGTAGCCAAGCAAATCACTGATAAATCTCATACCTCAGTGAGAACTACTGCTACATTTTCCATTTAGTCTTTTACCTATACATTTTGTAATTTAGTTGAGATCATTTGTACATAAATTTTGTCTCTTGTTTTTTCATTTGATGTAAAAGAATGATTTAATAAAATAATGAGTGATATAATCACTTTATAATCCTATTTTTCATGGGCTTGTAAATAATCCAATTTATGAAGTGCTTACTATCTAGGTTTTTTAGTCTGTCATGGCCACTACAAAGTCATGAAAACACTGAAAATATTTATACACTTTAAGGAGCTATTTATTCAACGCCTAATCCGTACACTTCATGCTACATGACTTAGCTTGTTCACATTTTCAGATTCCCCAGGGACCGCTCTACACAATATCCTTGTATTTTCTACCTGCTTCCTGACCTTCCGGGCCATTGTCATACATATTTTATAATCAGAACACGGATTATCCTCATCAATGGACTCTTGCACAATGTTAATTTTATATATGCTTAATGATCCTATGACATTTCTGTGTGATATGATTTCACTCATATGTGGAATCTACAAAACAAAACATGAATAAACAAGCAAACAAAAAGAATCAGACCTATAAATATAGGCAACAAGCCGAGGGTTGTCAGAGGGGTGGGGGTGGGGGAGGGGGATGGGCAAAATGAGTGAGTGGGAGTAAGAGATCTAGGCTTCCAGTCATGGAATGAGTCAGTCACAGGAGTAAAAGGCACAGCATAGGGGATACAGTCGATGATCCTGCAGAGTGTTGTATGATGACAGATGGCAGCTGCACAGCACCACGTATAAAGAAGTAGAAATACTAAGTTGTATAGCTGAAACTAATCTGTCAACTAGACTGCAATACAAAAAGAAAATTAACAAGTAGAAATCTTCATATTAAAGATTTTACTGACATGCCTGTGTGTATGTCCTATTAGGTTTGCACTGTTGCTCTAACAGATTACTACAAACTTGGTGGGTTAAAACAACAACAAAAATGTATTATCTTACATTTCTGGGGGCAGAAACCCGAAATCAGTTCTATGGGGCTAACGTCAAGACGTCAGTAAGGCTGGTTCATTCTGGAAGGTCTGAGAGGAGAATCTGTTTTCTTGCCTTTTTCAGCTTCTAGTGGCTGTCTGTATTCCTTGATTTATGAGTGGCCCTTCCTCCATCTTCAAAGCACATCATTCTAATCACTGTTTCTATCCTCACCTGTCCTTTTGAACGCGGACTCCTTTCTCATGCCTGTTACTGAGATTTTGTGACTTAGATTGGTCCACCTGCATAATCCAACAGAATCCCTCTGATGGGGTTTTGGGATATAGGTGAGGTTCAGTGGGGTGGAGTCTGGAGCCGACAACTAAGAAAGAATTCTTGAGACATCTTTGGTGCAAAATGGTGGTTATTAAAGCACGGGGACAAAACCTGTGGTCAGAAAGAGCTGCTGCCCCGGGGTGGTGAAGGGTGGCTGATTATATACTATGGGGTTGGGGAAGGTAAGGAAATGGGAG